>NC_089823.1:107462411-108087411 GCF_035046505.1 Tiliqua scincoides
AGTTTTATCACCAGGAATGGCTATCTGTGGGTATTTGTGGCATTCCTAGAAGGAAAGTAACACTGTTGAGATGCAAAAAGCTAGAGGACCAAGTGTGATTCTTCAGTTAGATTTGTTTGGGACGCCACTAAAACAGGAATATTCACATTTTGAAGTGCGATATTTCTTCTGCATTTTCAAACTACAATAGAGCATGCATTATATCAGATATCTCCCAACTTTTCAATACAAGGGCCACATCATATATTTTTTCACATTTCCATGGCCCCCCAAAAATTGGCCTGTGAAAATTTTTATGAATGAATGAATGAACTTAAAATGAATGAATAAGTTTTACTTGGATCTTTTTTGTAATCAGCATATTATGATTCAGAACAAAGGAGAAATCTGACAATTACAAAGAAAAAAATGTGTGCATTAACAGTTGCCCCAATCATGTGACTTACAGTCCTTGGCAGTGAATCAGGGTCCACAGACTTATTCATTTTATCATGTGCATGAGAATGTGCCTCTTCATCAATAATGTCTAACACAGAGAGTGGACATTGCAATGATGTGTATTCTCCTGCACATCTATATCTATTTCTGCTCACACTGAATCCAGCAAGGGAAAAGTGCAAGGAAACCTTTTGCTACATTAGTGTTATTCAGAATATTTATATAATGCCTTAAAAGGGAAAAAAAGTTCACAAAGCATAGTAAAAGAAATAGGGAAAAAAATGCTTCCAATAGCCAAAGAGTTCACAACCTCACACAAAATGCAAACCTGCAACAGCCTCTGGACAGGGTCTATGCAGGCTTATATAAGGACAGTTGCTCTCCCTTGCTAAACACTAGACAGTCACCACTTTAAAAGGTGCCTCTTTTCCCCATCAGCAGGGATGTAATGCCATTGTTGGGACAAGTCATAAAGATGTACTGAGTGGAGTATTTGAAAAATTATCACACAACTATTTGGCTAGGCAGTGGTTTTCTTCAGCCAATGAATCAGCCAATGTAACTGAAAAGGATACCTCTGTTTTAATGAAACCTCATTAGACAGCATTGCTGACAGGCTTAATTAAATTCAGGTGATGTGCCATCATGTTATGCTGGCAATAAAAAGGGGTGGGGTAGCAAGAGAAAGAGGCCAACCAATAAACACATTTCTTGCAGTACAGCAGGTGGAACTTAATACAAGATCATGTGTCATTTATCTGAGAATCTGTTAATCCTCACTCAGTGGTTCCCTGGATGCTTCTGCACTTTGCTGACATTATTGATTTATTGCACTATAGTTAAAAAAAATAAACAACATATTGCTGCAAGTTTGGCTATTGTGATTATGTTCAATGGGTCTATCACTGATTTTGCCTAATGTGGCACTGAACAAGGGGTCTAGTGATCCTAACAGCACAATCTACTCAGAACAAGTTGTAATGAGTTCAGAGCAGCAGTGTGCGGTGTGGGGTGGAAGGTGAGGCAAATCCAGAGGTGTAACACCTCTCCCCAGCATCTGGGGCAGTGACGACATAACATCATGCAGTCATAATGTCACAACCCCGGCTTCTCTCCAAGGCGGGGCTTTGCTCACCTCCTCCTTTCCTGAGGAAGCCTTCCCTGACTTGGAGCCTTCCCTGATCCCAGAGATAGGTGTGGCAAACTTTGAAGTGACTGGGTGGAGCCTGGAGGCAGCCATGTGCCCCCTCTGGTGTGGCACCTGGGCATGTACCATTCAGGGTCTGCCATAGATACAACTTTGGGCAGAACATAGCTACAGGCTCTGGGAAGAACTGCCCCACCAGAGTTTTTTTGAAAACTGCTGCCACCACTGTGATCATGCAAACACAACCCATGCACTCTAGCTGCTCAGAGCACATGGATTGTGAGTGTTTGCACACTCACAGCTTTGGCAGTGGTGGTGGCACTTTTAGAGGAACCCTGGTGGGGCATCACTGCCTCACCTTCCGCTTTCACACCGCATGTTGCTAGTTCAGAGGGAATCACTTCCAGGTAAATGTGTATAGCAGCAATTTTCAAACTCTCAGGGGGAGTTTGAGCCACTCTAAGTCCTTGCAGGGCCGGGGGGGAGGCAGCATGGGTGGGGGGGAAGGCAGCGACGCGATCCCCAGAATCGTGCCACTCAAGAGGCTGCAGGGGCTTGGCTGTACTTACCAGAATTTCCTGCAGCCTCCCAGGGGTGCAGGGAGCCCTGCGCGATCTTCTGCAGGGCTCCCCGAAGCTTAAGGAGTGAAAGTGGAGCAATCGCGCTCCACTTCTGGTTTAGCGGAGGCAGGGCGCGATCGCTCCACTTTCACTTCTAAAGCTTCAGCTGCAGACAGTCACGCAGGACTCCCCATACCCCAGGGAGGCTGCAGAAGACTCTGGTAAGCACAGCCAAGCTCCAGCAGCCCCCTGAGTGACACGATCCTGGGGATTGTGCCGCTGCCTCCTCCCTGCCTCCAGGTTGCCCCCTTAAGGGGGCAGAGGCCAGGGTCCACAGGTTGGGGCATTGGAACGCCCCAGTTTGAAAAGCCCTGGTGTATAGTATTGTAGCCTCAATGTCTAGAATCACTCTTCAGTCTTAAGGATGTCACAACTTCCAGTTGTCTGCCTTTTCTTGTTGGGGGGAGGAGAAAATCTGAAAAGAGAGAGAGCTGGGAGTTTAACTTGTTAGTTAAACAGGGATGACCCCTGGGGTGGGGTCTTTTAAATGGTCTTTTAAAAGAAAAAAAATCTGATGCAGGATTAGTTGTGCTGCATACTTAGGGAGTCTGCTTGCTTCCAATATGCTCTGCTGTAAATAATGCAGTATTACAAGGCATCATGAATCTTCAGTCTTCCTCATTCTCATTCCATGGAAGCACAGTCTGTAAAGAAGCCCTTCCTGTAACTCCCTCACATCCAGGGATGTCAAGTGTTGCTTCTTTCTTGAAACACTGGTGCCAGAGTTGGGATCTTAGAAAAAACCGATTGATGGTATACATTAAACCAGAATAGAGCAAATAGTCGTACTTTTAGGGCGCAATCCTAACCAACTTTCCAGCACTGGAATAGCTGTGCTAGTGGGGCATGTGCTGTATCCTGCAGTTGGAAGGCAGTCATGGAGGCCTCCTCAGGGTATAGCAATGTTTGTTCCCTTACCATGAAGTTGCATTACCCTTAAGTTGGTGCTGGAAAGTGGGTTAGGATTGTGCCCTTAGTAAAATTGGAACTTCCTAGTAGGACAAGGAAGACAAACCTAAAGCACCTGTAAATATGTGAACTTTACATAGATGCTATGTGCTGGCTCAATATACAACCCCCCAAACCATGAAATAGTATTACATGAACAACTCTCATGTAATAATAGGAATCTTGTTCTAATGATTTTTAGTAGCATGTGGTAGTATTACATTTTACTACTGCTATTCAAGGTGACATCGCAAGGCATTACCCAAAGTCTTACCAAATATTAGATCTCAATGAATAAAACTCAGTGACCTGACCCAACACGAGAGATTCTTGTTCAAGAAAACAATGTATGCAGAAGCAATGGCTTAAGTTCAAATTGAGTTCACCGTCTAGATGCAGATTTATTACCCCATATTCTAATATGAGGACTCTAACATGGCCCCATTAGCACTACACAATGGGGGAGAGGCATTTACTGACATCCATACTCACACCGCATTAGTGCCACACACATTGAGTGGCATGTACCACTCAAGGACCACAATATCCATATGTCTCATTGGGCTTCCTAAAATCTTACAAATGACTGAAAGCTATATATTAGTTGAGATGCACTGGAAAATGAAAACTACGAGCAGCATGTTATCAAAAGATAAACACAGAATCCCGATCACCCAATTAAAGAGGTGGTCGGAGTTTGTTTGGCCCTGGCCAGGACACTCTGAGAGTCCAGCCCCTCCCCAAGGGGGAGGTGAAGGGGGCTGGGTCTAGCAGCCACGGTGGACCTTTTAAAAGGGGATGAGACCCAGCCCTCTTCCTCCTTGTCCACGTGGGCACCGTGGGAATACCCGCCCGCCCGCCCTAGAGGCAGTCTGAGTTTAACTGGTCGCCGTTTGGGGCCGGGTAGGAATTTTTTGCTGCCTGCCAAGATTGGCCGAGGGGCAGGCAGTTTTTTCGCCTACCCCAGACTGTTATGGGCCTGGGGGTTACACCCCCCCTGTTTGCAAGCTGCCATTGGTCACTTTAAGAGGGCTGGTGGTGCGGGTTAGGAGGCATGAATGGGACTTTGGCATGCACCTTCAGGCGGCATAGGCAGGGCAGAACCCTATTTCAGTCCTCAGGGGCTTGGCGGCACGAGGACGTGGACGGGGCCCTGGCCGGGACTGCGGGGCGCACTTCAGAGGCTCAGCGGCTCGAGGTGGTGCAGTCTGCGGTCCGGCTGCCTTCCCCTTAAGGGATAGACATGGATGAGCGCGCCGCCCAGCAGTGGGGCGCGACTTGGAGTCGGGTGCATGCCCGCCTGAGGGCAGAGGTTTCTGGTACCACCCAGAGGTCCCTCCCCGCACCACAGGGGCTTTTGCTGCCTCGGATGCTGCAGGTCTCAGCCTCTGCTTCTCTTGGTAACATGAAATAAAGTTGCCCTTTCTCCCATATCTGTTGTCTCGAGTGTTCATTAGACAGTGCGGAAACAAAAGCCTTCCTGATAGTTGAAATGCTAGAAAATGGCAAAATGTGACAAAAGCTCTCAAAAAGAATCTTAGCCAGTCCAATACAGCCTGAACCAACTTTTTCTCCCTTGCTGCTGAGGAAAGTGAAGTACCTTAATTTTTCTCCCCAGTATAATATAATTGACTTAAGACTTTTTTGTGATGTGTCAGAGAAATCTGAAAGGGCTTTGGCACCCCTGTGCTCAATTGTTATAGGGTCATTTGCTTATTTTGAAGCAGTCCTTTGGAAAGGAACTATTTTAACTGCAACCTAAATTATTTTAAGACTATCTTAGCTTGGTTCTTGCATGCATCTTTTTAAAGCAAACCTTTATAAATTTGAGTGTATGTGAAACATCTAATTTTCTTTTCCTGCAGGTCCTAAACCTCTATCAATCTGCTTCCACTTAGCCTTTGTATGTACACTTAGGAGGCATTTACTTACCCATATACAATCATTTTACTTTGCTGATCTTTCTGCTCTTCATGAGCCCCTGAAGTCATTGAAAGGAGCACCAAAAGTTCTACAGCTTTGTTTATCAAAATGAGGCACTCTGAATGGTTTTCAATGAGCCTTCTTGCTCCCTTTTCCGACTGGTTCTTTCTTGTTTTGAGGATGCTTTCAACCCTCAAATTGTGCTAAAAATTTCATGATTTGGTACTACAGTACAATGTGACCAAAGGTCTCTCTGACATGAGCAAAGAATACCGAATAGTTTTGATTTTCCTTTGCTTATCTGAGGAGCTTGGAGCCATGATTGATTTCCTTCTTTAGAGAAGCCAAGTGCTCATGGCAATACAGAGTCTAAGAACATGGGGACAAAACCTCAGCATTGATTCTACTTAAGAAAAAACAGACAAATTGAAACTTCTCCCCATGAACTCCTTGGGTGCTTCACAGTTCATGTGGCAGTTATTCATGCTACTGCTACACTGTAGTTTAAGCAAGAACCTGTTGTTTAAAAGGGAGAAACTTATTTCCAAACAAGCAAAATGTGCACATTCTTCTGACCAATGAGAGAAGCTAGAGCAGAGGTGCCCAAACCCCAGCCCTGGGGCACTTGTGGCCCTTGAAGACTCCCAATCTGGCCCGCAGGAAGCCCCCAGTCTCCAATGAGCCATTGGTTCTATGGAGACTTGCTGGAGCCTGTGCTGGCCTGATGCAACTGCTCTCGGTGTGACAGCCAACTGTTCAACCTCTCGCATGAGCTGCGGGCCAAAGGCTCTCTCCACTGCTTGCTGTTTCATGTCTGTGATGCAGCAGTGGCAGCAATGGAAAGGCCGGCCTTTTATAAGCCTTGAGCTATTGCAAGACCATCATTCATTCATATAAGTTCCATCTCTAATATATTCATTTATGTAAATTTATTCAAATTTGAAATGTAAATCAATTTTTTTTTTCCTGGCCCCCAAAACAGTGTCAGAAAGATGATGTGGCCCTCCTGCCAAAAAGTTTGGACACCCCTGAGCTACAGGATTATTTCCTTTGCAATCCTCATGCAACTAATTTATGGTGAAGGTAAGAGGTTCCCATTCCTTTTGTGACAGCCCTCTTAGCTATTGTTTTACAAGATTATGGGGGACCATTACCATGGCTAAAACTCAGGGGAACTAAAAGGCTTCTACCACGTAACTGGAGTACTGCAGCAGGTCTTCAATAAATGACCCAAGTAATTAGATTCATGCAGGAGAAGATAGTTCTTAAGATATCCTGGGTCCCACCTTGTTTAAGACTCTGAAGGTCAAAAGCAGCATCTTAATATTGGGATCAGCAACCTATAATGCATTTCCCTACCTTCACTAGTAGCTGTCAGTGACTTGGTCCTATTCCTTCAGTGACTGCTAGTAAAGAACAAAGCAGTTTGTAGAAAACACACCATACTAATTTCCAAGGTGGACAAAAGATACAGCCTACACCATAATGTGGCTCCACCCACATGTGGGTGGGAGGCTTTGTTGCCTGGTTGTGCCCTGTGCATGACATGTTGGGCTGTCACTGGTGGAGCCTTCAAATGAGGAGGGTCCCCCGGGCTGCTTGCAGCATGAAAGCTTCCCTGTGCCATAAGGTGTGCTGCACTGAAGGCTCCCACCTGCTCACCCAGGAGGGAGCAGCCTAAGACTAGCTGGTTACCATAGGAGTCCAAGTAGGTATTTTTTACTCCATTCTGGAATTGGCCAAGGTGGATCAGGATCAGATATGTTTTTCATTGACATTTTTATCAAGAGTTGTTTTTTTTCTTAGTTATACAAAACACAGATCAATACAGTAGTTGTTCCCCATCCGTTAGTCTTCTGACAGGCACTTCTGTTTCAGTGAAAAACTAGAAGTGCCTGTTAGAAGGCTCTGGCAGGCATTCTGAGGCATGGGGGGGGGGGCTCGCCGACACCCCAGAACATTAGGTTCTACCACTGATTTCATTATCTACGGTTTTTGGCATTGTAGGGATTTCAGGAACAGGACCCCGGTGGATGCTGAGGGTGGACCTGTATACCCATCCCCCACTCACCCCAGCCCTTCTGTAACTGATGAAAAATCTAATACAGACCACACAAATCAATAATCAATATCATTCCTAGAAACAACAAAAACAATTCCAGTACAGTTCACTGCTATCAGGAAGAGATGCCCAGAAGGAACTGGAGAGATTGATCCGGCTGTCCCGCTTTCACTGCCACCATCACTCTGTCTCTCCCAAAGCAAGCAGTACTTCAGATAATACTGACACATGCTCGTACATGCACCACATTCTACAGAGTTAACTGCAAATGCCTCTGTCTGGTTGCCTTCAATCCATCATGGAGGAAAATGCTTTTGTGGGCATAAAAGCAGAACGCACTCATTGAGCCACTTTCTATCTATAATGTTCTAGCATTGTAACCCAGGCATGACTGATCTGATGCACCACGCCAATATTGTTATTACATTTTATTATTTCCTAGCCAATGCTCGGAATGAATTTTACCAGGTATGGCTAACCAAAGAGCACTCCTGCTTCCCAGTTCTTCTGATTTTATAGCCTTATTATTCTCTATTGTCCTTTCATCCAATTGCTTATAAATTCTCTTCAGGCATCTCTGAATGCCATAGTGGCTTCTCCAGCTGCAAGAAAATGTCCCCTCTGTGACTTCAGAAATGATTTGACTAATCCCTTTACCGTTATCAATTCATTATCGGCAGAGAAATGTCAGGTTAGTAATTCAGAATCGGAATCAACCTTTTCCTCCCTGTCCTGCCTGCCCTGCAACTTGAATTTTTCAAACTTAAGAACTATTGGATTTTTAAACATCACTGCCAGTAGCATATGGAAGATGTGCAGCGCAATCCTATCTCGCATTGGAACAGGCAGGCCAGGAGGCCTGCCCTGCATCGAGCGCAAGATAAGGCCCCAAAGTGGTTCAGCCAGAGGTAAGGGGAAACTCTTTTCCTTGCCCCCGAGTAAGCCACAGCAGCCCCAATGGGCCTCCTTGGACATGCACACCTCCTGAGGTGCCATAAGTCCAAGGAGAGAGGAGTGAAGCCTGAGCGCCTAGAGAGAGACTGATTGCCTCTGTGCATTTCAAAAGGTTAGTAAGGTTGTTTTTAAATCACCAGAGCAAAGAGACTTCGTTTTTTAAATTGATTTGCTTTAGTGCATTTTTTGCCATTCACATGAGTTCTGGGAATGGAATCCTCGCGAATAATGAGACTCAACCTGTAGTTTTAAATTTAATAATAATATAGTGTTTAAATTCCATACAATCCAACCTGTCCTCTCAGATCATCAGAAGGAGCCCTTCTAACTGCGCCACCACCAGCAGAGGTGAGAGGGATGGTGGCAAGAAAGAGGCCTTTCTCGGTGGTGGCTCCCCATCTGTGGAATTCCCTCCCCCTGTAATCGAGAACAGCTCCCTCTTTAGAGTCCTTTTGGCGGGGGCTTAAGACCTTTTATTCAGCGAAGACTTTTTATGCTGACACTGGGGGCATGGAGCTTTTTTATGAACAAACTTTAATCGGGATCCAAGTTTTATTGTGTTTTATTGTTTTTAAATGTCTTATTGTTTATATATATGTGGGGGGGCGGTTAGTATTGTTTTATTTGTAAGCCAAGTTGGGATAGAAAGGCAGGATATAAATTCTATTGACTGATTGATTGACCACATGAAATTAATAGACGAGTGTTTTCAGCTTTGTTTTTGTCATGTCCTACATTTTTCTTGTGTGTCCTAAACTTTGGGGTGCCTTGTCATCTTTTACAGTCATGACATCTGGTCCCCCTGCTTGCCCCTCTCCCCGCCCCTTAAGGGGCCAGAGGCTGCTGCCATATCCTCTTCCCCCTCCTGAGTCCTGGTGCCTGACATGGGAGTAGACCCATTGGGGCTACTGGAGCTCTATGTGATATAAGGGAACAGCAGTTTCCTTACCGAACAAGACTTCCGGCTGCTTCCCCCTGCCTGCAAGATACAGCAACAGTTTTGGCACTGTTGTACTGCCAAGCAACAGCTGGGATAGGATTGGTCCCTTAGAGATTAAAGATGTGCCTGTTAAGAAAAACATTGATTTGCTTGTTAAATTCTTGGACCTGATGAATCTGAGATGGCAATAGGGCCATTCACACATGCAGAGTCACCCCTGAAAGAGCCAGATAATGGGACTATTTTCGGTTTTAGTCCTAAGGTATAAATATAGAATTTCAATTGTTTGGGGGTAATGGACAAGAGTTCTTTCAGCAGTATTCAATACATTTATTACAGCCTGAACTTCAAACTGTTAAACCTAATGCCTTCCCAGACACACATCACGTGATGCATTTTTATTATGCCCAAGATAGCTGAAAAACAAGTATTAATAAGGGGTGGGGAAGTGGCTACAAAAGGCGAGTTTAAACTAGATATAATTACAAATAAGCCAGACCCTGGGGAGCTATTAGCAATATTATAGGTCTGCCTTTACATTTAGAAGACAATGAAATAGGTCCAGTGTTACAACAAAGGCCAAGAAGGCTTGTAAAAGTATAATGAATGTCAGGTTTTTGGAGGAAAGCAATTAGATGAGTCAAATGGCAATAAAATGTTTTAAGGAGTGTTTCCTAGGTGGTTGAATTACAAATATAGCTATCTTTGAAGAGAGAGAGCATCCAAAACATAATTCAAATATTGCCCTTGTAAGGAAAACCGCACAATTCAGGACATTTCCATTCAGAAGGAAGTCCCCTTGCATCCAACGGGGCTTACTACCAGGAATGTTTATATAGGATACACTTACAAACTGCAGTGTCTAATCAGAAGTAAGCACCATTGATTTCAATGGGGCTTATACAAGAGTAAGTGTGTACAGGAGTGCAGTCTAATTTAGTGAATAGACAGTTTTGAAATGGCTAAAGAAAGTCAAGCTTCCCATAAATTTTAGTCCTCAAAGTGGCCTGCAGATCACCTAATTCATTGGTCCTATTACCTACAGGTGAGTAACAAGTGCTACCTGACACTGAATCAAACTGTTGGTCCTTCTAGCCCAGTACTGGTATCTACTTTGTCAGGTCAAGTCCCTCCCCAAGCTGCAGTCAGCTTTCCTGTAGATTGCAGGGACAGAACTAGGCATTTGTATGTAAAACATATGACCTACTACTAAACTAAGGGCACAATCCAAATAGCGCCCTGGGCCGGCGCAAATCTCTTGTGCCTGCCTCCGGATGTTGCAAAAGTGCCATAAGGATTGAGGTATCCTCCCTGAGTTGGGAGGCCGGCACATGGACATGCACTGGGCTCCAGAGGCCAAATCCAACCTTGCTTCACTGGCGGATAGGTTAGTTTGTGCCGGTCGAGTTAGGTCAGGACAGGGATCTGGGAAGAGTGGGGGAGGGTGGAAAGGGGGCATTTTGGAGTGGGGGAGACAGGGTGGCGGGCAGGCCTATGGGTGGGCCAGGCCCAGTAGGGGCCTAGCATTTAGGTGGTGCAGATCCAAGTAGCCCCATTTGGGCCACTGTCATGTGGCACAGTGTAAGGGGAAGTGATTCCCCTTGCCTTGGGTTGCGCCACAGCCAGCCCCAACCATGCACTGGATACAGCACAGGCAAGCCAGTCTGCCTGTTCCAGTGCAGGAGTGGGCTGCATGGCATTTAACTACCTTCTCCCACTTTCCTCCATGGTACCTACAACAGCTTGAAGGCTGGCAAGAAGGAGAGGCACATTGGCAGAGACTGACTCCATCTCTTATTCATTCTGTCCTCTTTCTGCTTTACTGCTTCTGCCCAGACACTACATTACTTCTCTGGATTCTGGTGATGTGTGCTTAGGTCAGGGCACAAGTAATAAATGCAGATAAAATGAGATTGAGGTTAATTGTCCATGAATCTAGTCCTACAGAGTGTACTTTTACAGTAGAATTTTGGGCCAACCAAAGTTTCCAGACCATTTTCAAAGGTAGTTCCACAAGAATGCTCCACAAGATAATAAGCCAGTCTTGAGGATACTAGAACATGAACAACTGTGGCTGGGTCCATCTGAGGATTGAGGTATCCTGAATTATAATGTCAGTGGAATATTCTCTATTTACTTTCTGAGGTTTCTTAAGAGGGCCTGAGGCCCCCACTCTCTAGTGAAATAAATCCAGACTGGGGTGGAAAAGCTGCTGTCATCAACCACTCTAGCCCCTTTTCAGCAATATTCCCCACGCAAAACTGCAAAGACAATTCTCTGTGGCAATGCCTTCCACCTCGTGCATTTGATCCATTTCAGTCTTGCTGCAGTTTGAATAACTTACATTTGTATAAATACTCAAGGTTCAACAAACAAATGAGCAAAGACACCTGCACAGGATATCTCCAAGAAGATCTTATCAAACAGTAATTATGGGCCAGTAGAGCCCTGAATACCTACTGTAAATTTATCTTAAACCCCAAGTGCACCATACTTATATTTCTAAAAGATCTTGAAATATTCATAGCTTGTCCTCCAAAAGGGCTTCAGGGGAATATTGTGGCTTGGTTCCAAAGGTATCTCTGATAATAGCGCTCTAAGTGAGTTAGAATAGAGAACGCACTCCATGTGCCACTGTAAAAAATAGCTTTTGGGTATCACTATAGTTCAGATCCAAGGACATCTCTTTGGAGGATTCCCCAGGGCAACTGAAAGATGAGCATCAGTAAGTATCATAGTCAGTGCTCTATAATTATAGTAAAGGCATTATCAGCAGAATTGCCTTAAGGAACTAAAGACATTTAAGTCACACAATTTTTGTTCCATTCTCTCAGTAAGTATTATTCCCTTCCAGCCCAATCCTATCCAGCACCCACCACTGCCAATGCAGCAGCACCAAAATGGCAACTGCAGCATCCTATTGTGTGGGAGCAGGTGCAGAGGTCTTGTCTGGGTAAGCGAATAATTGTTCCCTTACTCAGGGTGCGCATATGTGGTGCAGGGGGTTCTACTCAGACTTGAGCTAAATAGCTGGTGCGGGTCTTCATGGACCCATGCCAAACAGGTCCAAGAATCAGGTCCAAGAAGGGGGATCCAGTCCAATGGATTAGGTCCAAGAAGGGGGATGGGATATTGGCAGTTTGAGTACCAGCTGCCTTCTCCCTGGGCCTGATCTGCCCATCCCTTGCCCCCTCCTTCCCCTGTTTTACTCCACCCTACCCCCATTCCGCCTCCCCACACTCTTCCATCTTCCCCACTTACTTACCTGCTCCAATCAGTGGCAGGGGAAGCACTGACGTGGGTGGGAAGGCACAGGTCTTTCTGCCAGCGCATCTAGAAGTCTGCCAAGTGCACATGATTGGAGCACCCTTTATGACTGCCACTGACTGCTTTACAGGGACTGGGGTAGTATGCATAGGATTGGAGAGCTGTTAAATTCTACAAGAAAAAGAGACAGTTGATCACAGTGGTGTCACTAGAGGGGTGCGGGTGGTGTGGGCCGCACCAGGTGATGCGCACGGGGGGGTGACGTGCATTGGGGGGGTGACACGGTGGTTAGGAGTAATACCATCAGGTTATATACCATTGGATGCGAAATTTCCAGCAGAATGCAATGCAAAAAAACAGAGGGAAATATCTCCTTTCTATCAAAAGTTATGGCCAAAACACCAGAAAACAAAAAATGCATGGAGCCCTATGGAAAGTGAAACTAAGCTGTATTTACTCATTTACTCATGAGTAGGCAACCTTGCCTTAGTCCGTTGGAAAGAGCAGGCTGAGAGGAATCCAACGACACCAGAATGGTCCTGTTCCAATGAATGCAGCCCCCAAAAACACCCTCCCTCCAAGAAGACGAATGTATTGAACCCTATGGAAAGCAAAACTAAGCCGCAAAATTGCGTCTACTCATGAGTAAGCAAACGTGCCTTGGCTGGTGGTCAGGCCAGGCAAAGGGGAATGTGAAGCCACCAGAATGGTCCTGATCTGATGGAACTGGAGCTCAACAAATGCTCCAGAAGGCAGCCTTCCCCCCCCCCCCACTAAAAAGAATCAAAACAGAGGCTTCAGCAGATAAGGCGAACTTTTTTGTGAGTTGCAAAGCCAGGTGGATCCTGACAGTGATCTGGTTTAAACAGAAGTTCTTAAATTGAACTGGGCACTAGGTAGGGCTGAAAACCTTACTGGTTTTGGAAGAGGGGTATTGTAGGCAAGCCACAGAGGAAATTCACTTGGTGGACCAGGGCTGGCTTCTGCTTATTTAATTATTTGTTTTACTTTAATAATTTATTCTTATTTATTTTAATTTGCCTGATCATGTCACTTCCACCATGACATCACTTCTGGTGGGTGTCGGACAGATTGTCATTCAAAAAATGGGTCCCAGTGCTAAAAGTCTGAGAACTGCTGCAATAAGGTGTTAGTAAGTTGACACCCAGGGGGGACGGGTGACACCACTAGTGACCAAAATCACTAAAATCACAGTTTAGAGAAATAATACCAGCATGTTACATATCAATCAATGTGTAATTTCATGCAGAATGTGTTCTATCTTTGTTCTATCAAAAGGTACAGCGAAAAAGCCAGTGGGGGCGATGTTACATCCCCACGCCCACCACCTGGGGTGTTGCCCCGCCCACTGCATGGGGGGGGTGATGTGCTGGCATCCCGCACCGGGTGAGGCGAACCCTAGTGATGCCACTGGTTGATCATGTGCTTTTTCCCCTGTGAATTGCCTGAGAACTGGACTCCCATGTGGCTTGGTGAGTTTGTGAAAGAGGCCTGAT
Organism: Tiliqua scincoides; assembly: GCF_035046505.1. NCBI lineage: Eukaryota > Metazoa > Chordata > Lepidosauria > Squamata > Scincidae > Tiliqua > Tiliqua scincoides. Next base: position 107,476,228 of record NC_089823.1, read on the forward strand.
GCTTAAAATACTGCTATATGTATTAAGGCGCAATCCTAACCCCTTATGTCAGTGCTTTCCAGCACTGGCATAGCAGTGCCAATGGGACATGTGTTGCATCCTGCAGTTGGGTGTCTCTCACAGAGGCCTCCTCAAAGGAAGGGAATGTTTGTTCCCTTACCTTAGAGCTGCATTGCCCTTATGTCAGTGCTGGAAAGCACTGACATAAGGGGTTAGGATTGCTCCCTTAGTGTCTGTGGAGCTAACATTTACAGAACAATTTCCCAATAGTGAGAAGTTAGGGCATTTTTCTGGCTGTTGACACACTAGGGGCACAATCCGAAACCACATTTGATCACCGACATAAGGGCAATGCAACTCCTAGATAAGGAAACAAGCATTCCCTTACTTTGAGGAGGCCTCCGTGAGTGCCCCTCAACTGCAGGACGCAGTACATGTCCCATTGGCACAGTTATGCCAGTGCTGGAAAGTGGGTTAGGATTTGGGCCTAGGTTTGTTCATGCAGGTAGCAAAACTGGGACCGAAGTGTAATCACTGTCACTATGGTATGTTCCAGGAAAGAATATAGTGGTGGAAACCATGTCTAGGTTTTTGTATTGCCTGGCAATTCATGGTGAAGTACAGAACCCTAATTAATATGATTTGATGAACTCCGGTTATCCCAAACTTCGAAATGAGTCACAGCCATCTACCTGAGTGGGATGAAAGAAACAGTTTGTGCTGCACGAACGGATGAGTGGATGAAAGGAACCATTTGTGTTGCCCTGCATGCTGCGGTGGATAGGCACTCATGGAAGCCTCCTCAAAATAAGGGAAGATTTGTTCCCTTATCTCAGGGCTGCATTGCAGCTGTATTGTAGCTGGAAAGTTGGACAGAATTGGACCCTAAAAGGAATTGATGCTACTTGGGGTTTGAATTTCTTGTCTATGCCAATCTACTGCCTACTAGTCCTCTGAATTTGTAAATAACAGACATGACAACACATCACAAGTTTCCAATGCTCATCCTGCCTATGCTGTCCCATGGACTTCCCACTGATTTGAAAAGTAGGGAGCATGAGTTTTATGCTGCCTTGATGCCCCACAGATTTGCTATCCCTTTTGGTCATGCCAAGGCTATACAGATGTTATTCTGGCCACCCCAGGAGATTTACCCAGTAGACAAGTGTAAAACAGCATCAGAAAACATGGCCATTCCAGGAAGCATTCTTTCCAAAGTTTGTTTTCAGAGGTTCTCAAGACTGCTGATACACAAAGAACTACTTTTTATTTAGTTCCTGCAAAATGAGATGATACACAAGGGAGTGACTGCAATGGATCAGACCCATGAATATTTCAATACTACAAAGGATCTTCCTCAGCATATTAGGTACCATAAAACAAACTGCTGTTTAAACACTGTCTAGCAAAATCCCACAGCTAAAAGAACCCTTGCAGCAGTATATGGGAAGGTGCCAGAGATGGCTGAAGCGGCCGACTTAAAATATTGGTACTTAGGGATGGTGATAAAGGAGGGCTGGAGCCAAAATTGCATGCCTCTAGCATCAAAGGACCTAACAATGATAGAAAGTTATAGCCTGTGGTTAATTCTTTTGCATCTGGAGATCTATCTATCTACATAAAATGTGAGAGTGCATGGGAGTGCCCATGCATAAATGCTCTTGTGGCAAGGAATTGATACAGCTTGAGAGAGATAACAGCTCCAAAGAGGAAACAGGTAGGGCATGAAACTGAATATATGTTTTAGTGACAATCATAGTACAATATCTCACGGCTCAATCCAATCCAACTTTCCAGCACCATTGCAGTTGCGATGCAGCCCTGAACAAAGGTTCCCTTACCATGTTCCTCCATGATGGCCATCCCACCACAGAATGCCGTGTGTGCACCATTGGCACAGCTGCATTGGCAGTGGAAAGTTGGATAGGGTTGGGCTATCAGTCTCCACAGCTGTCTTCCGTTCCTCTCCTCACATTCAGTTAATTCATGTAGAGGAGGGTGCTGCTGACTAGCCACACCCTCTGCTGATGCAACTGCTGACCACACCCTTGGGTGTTCACACATTCCCTGTTTGTCTGAACAGGGTAGTGCTGGATACAGGAGATTCCCCTCTGGCAGGGTTCCAGATTGCATGGAGCAACCCTCCCAGCATTCAGCACTGAGCCCTGTGGAGACAAATACTGAAGATGCTCAGAGGTGTGGGAACACAGCTAGTTAGCTAGCATGACCTTACTCCATTCTCCGCACGTTCAATAAGCATGGGGAGGCTAATTTCCTGAAAACTGAGTTATAACATGTGATGTTATATAAATTGGTCCCTTTCCTGCTAAGGGAACAAGATCAACGTATACTTCTGGAGAAATGGTTTGTTTTTTTCTTGATATCTTAGATGGGCTTAACCCATTTTTGCTTGGCCCACAGGTGTACACATTTGGTCCCTCTTGCGTATAACTTATAAGCAACGTTGGGCAGAAATGGCTTAGGGCCCAATCCTATCCAATTTTCCAGTGCTGGTGCAGCTGTGCCAATGGGGTGTACACTGCATCTTGTGGTGGGGAGGCAGTCAGAGATACCTCCTCAAGGTATGGGAACATTTGTTCCCTTATCTCAAGGCTGCATTATGGCTGCACCAGTGCTGGAAATTTGGATAGGATTGGGCCCTCAAGCAGGAAAGATGGCTAGTTAGCTAGTGGAAAATAAGATTTGATTAAAGTTAATGAGTGGAATGTATGTTGATGAAAGGAGTTAATAATGAATTTATTGTCAGAAACTGGTCAAAGAAAATGATGTAAACATTACTTCTGAGGAAATACAACTTGGAAACTGATTTTGGAAATTTGTGGATGACTCTTCTGCATGGTCATGAAGAAACAGAATATAAAGTAATACCTCAGGTAGCATGGAAGTTGCATTCCTCAACAGTCAAGCACTGCATGCAACTATTGGAGGTATTGAAGACATCGTTTATCTAATTCACAGGGAACAGGTGCTGTCAGTCTAGAATGCATTGTTCCCATTGGGTAGACTGGTTGCCAATCACGCTGGGACACTGTAACAAATCAGCACGAATGAAAGCTGTGTCACCTGAGGTATTATTGTAGAACCAGTGTGGGTCCAAAATGGTGGAGGTGAAAATTTCTATACTTTGATTCCCTGATTCCTAGCTCTGAAAGCAGTTTTTTGATCTGTGGGTGAAAGTGTTGTGATTAAGAATTAGCTCTTTAAATAAGCTCCTTCATATGATTTCTCTGTGCTGCATTATGTCTATTATAATTTGTATTATTAATTCTGTGTCTTAAGATCAGTAAAAGTAGTTGCTTGCAACTATTTTGTCTCGAGGCTGAGGTATAAATTTAATTGTCTAAAGAACTATCCTCAGGGTGACCAGATACAATGGAGGAGAGAGTGCATATTTCTTTAACCGTTGTGACGCCCCAGCCTGTGGGCCCTGGACACTTTCACCTTAAGGGGCGGGGGCAGGCTGGAGGCAGGGAGGAGGCAGCGACGTGACCCCCAGGATCGTGCCACTCAGGGGGCTGCAGGGGCTTGGCTGCACATACCTGAACCTCTTGCAGCCTTGCTGGGGTGCGGGCATCCCTGGGTGACCTTCTGCAGAGCTTCCCGCAGCTTTAAAAGCGGAAGTGGAGCGATCACACCCCACCTCCGCTAAAAGGGGAGTGGAACATGATCGTTCCACTTTCACTTGTGAAGCTGCAGGGAGCCCTGCAGAAGGTCGCACAGGGCTCCCTGCACCCCCGGGAGGCTGCAGGAGGCTCAGGTACATGCAGCCAAGCCCCTGCAGCCCCCCTAAGCGGCGTGATCATGGACATTGTGCCGCTGCCTTCCCCCTGCCCCCCACTGCCTCCCACCCCTGCAGGAATTTAGAGCAGCTCAAACTCTCCAAGAGAGTTTGAAAATCGCTGCCTTTGAACATTGTATAGAAGAGGGAATTTGGGCAGGTGCAGCTCAATATGGAAGTGTTTAAAAAGCTGCACCTACCAAAATTCCCTCTTCTGTATAATGGTTAAAGGTATGGGCACTGTGTCCTCCATTGCATCTGGTCACACTGACTGCTCTGAACTCATGATAAGCAGGTTTTTTACCAGTGGTAGAACTCCCATTAAGGACGATGGGGCAAATGCCCCGGGTGCAAGCCTTTAGGACCCCATGGAAGCCTCTCTGAGGCTGGAAATTGTGGGTTCCAGAAAAACAGAAGCAGAGTTTAAAGCCTTGGAGAAGCCTCAGGAAGCTTCTCCGATATAGCCTGCGGTAGTGCGAGGCTCCGTGAGCCTCAGGTGAGTGGGGGAGGCGGATTTGCACGCAGGGGGCGGCAGCATCCCATGGGGGCGCAACATCTCAGACCTTTGCCCCAGGATGCAAGGCTGGGGAGGTTTGCCACTGTATTTTACCCCATGATGTGGGTGTTGCACCTTGGGTTTCCTGAGCAGCTTAATGCTAACCTGAAAACTGGAGGTGTGAGCATCTTATCTTTAGAAGGCAAACTGCAACAAAACTTCCTCAGTCGCTTGCTTAGATGCACCTGATGAATGTCAGGCACATAATTTCTCCAAAAGGACCCCTTTTCAAAGTTCTAAAATTCTTCTCCAAGTAAGTTTGCCAGCCTCCCTGATAACTGACACATTTGTTTACACTGTGTACTCCCAGCAACAAGTAATATGTTATTCACCTAGAGTCAGAATTCTCAACCTGATGTTACTGCATAAAAGAAGCTTGAATGTGTTTAAATTGTTTCAGTACAAAGCAATGATATTTGGTTTGCACCTGGGAATAAACAGTTCACTATTCATTACTGCTGTATAATACAATCTAGATGTTTATCCTTGCCAGTATTTGAAAGCAAAACGTGCTTATAAATTAATCGTGATTGTACCGATAGCTCCTGTTGTTCCTTTTTAGCTCACTTCATCCAGAGAACTGTGTTGAAATCAATCCTAGCTATCTTTTTTCCCCCCTCCCTTGTTGTCTGCATTGGTACTAAACCAATCTATTATGGGATGTCAGAAGTTCTTTTCTGAATCTCAAGGTAATCTCATCTCTAATGGTTTTATACAGTAGCTATTTAATCTTTTCTCTACAGAGAAAGGACAGCATAACCTTATTTTCCACATACACTCCTGCTTTCCAATAAATCTCATGGTTAGGAATTTCAATTAGGAATAAAACAGAGCTAGCATCATTAGAAATACAAAGTTATAGGGGGAAAGAACTCCCTAATGTCTGGAGCTACTAAAGTTTTTAATTAGATTGAAAATCAGGACACCCTGACTCTATCTGCCAACCATGACATGACAAAATTCCATATAGTAGGGCTTCTAAAAGAATGAAGAGAGAATCTATGGCAGAGCAATGCAGGAGCTCTTGCCTGGTTATTGGAAGGTGATGTTACAACCAGAACAGTCTGTAGCAATGCTGTGAATTAAACATGTTGTCTAAAGAGGAGTTGCTATAACGAAAGCCTCAAAGCCTGGCTGGGTGATTTTTCTGCATTATTCTGTCATTGCTGCACAGCAAAAAATATCATTTCTTTTGGAGTAGAAAAGACTTCACACTACCAGGAAGAAAAATAGCCTTCTAGCGTGGATATATATATACTTCTGAAACAACAAGGGAGAGATGTGTTGAGACACAGCTTCTGTATCAAGCTGCCTTTACTGTGATCAGGAACCAGAGGTGGACCCCCCCAGCCCTACGCCCCAGGGCAAAGGTCCATGATGGCACCCCCCCTGTGGGCTGTTGCCGCTCCCTGCATGCAAATACATTCTCCCATTCACCTGATGCTCATGGAGTCTTGAACGATCTAAGGCTGTGTTGGGAAAGCCTCTCTGAGGTTCCCCGACACTATCAACTGTGCTTCCGGGAAACCTGACACTGTCAGGAGCCTCAGAGAAGCTTCTGCGGGGTCCTACAGGCTCGTGCCTGGGGCATTTGCCCCATGGACGTCTATGGTAGGTCAGGAACTGAATGCATAGACTGGTTGAGAGTGCACAACTGCAATTTGATGCATGTTGGGACATTTGATGCAACTTCCACTCACACGATCTAGTGAGCCAGATCTCCCCCAGTGTGTGGCTCATTGCTCAGAGAGGAGCAAGTACATGCTACTTTTCTTTGCTCCCCCAGTGCGCACTGACTTTCCCAAAGGTGCATGTGGAGACAGAATGCCCCCTAATCAGATAGTTCAGCAGTTACCAAACAGGGGGTCTGGGATCCATCAGTGGGTCATGACTCTAACAGGGCAGTTTAGGCTATGTGCATCAAGGGTTAAACAAGCTGCTACTGGATTGGGAGCACTGCAATCACCATTAGAGCCACACCCCTAGGCATTTACAAATCAGGCAGCAGCCTCCAGGGCCTCTAAAAAGTTTGGGAACCAGTGAGATAGTCGATTTACTAATGAATGTGGCAATCAGGAGTTTCTGCACCTGCCCAGGCTAGTTCCTGAACCTTCAGTTTCAGTGGCAGTGGTCAAACTGAAGTACCTTTAGGGGAAGGTGGGTGGCATGGGAAGGGCAGCTAATGCAGGACTTTACCCAAGGGCTCCCCTAAAGCCTGCACCAGCACAGCTTTATGTAGTAGTGCACAGTTGTATTTGGGTAAGATAGAAAATTAATGTCAACATACTTTGCTATGCATGCCATCCTACACTGATAGAATATAACAGAATTTTCCTGACGGATGCATGCTACAAAGGCTTTCCAAGTTTGTCTTTATATATTGCTGTTTTTATTATTCAGAACTGAAATTATTTATTTTTTCAGTCTTCTTAATGATTTTTCAGGGCTGTTGTTTTAATGAAAGTAATACTGAGTTCTCACCTTGGAAAAACCTGGGGAAACGTGATGGGAATTGTATTAATATAAATAGCAGCACTCAAGTAAATTGCATAGCCCTGTGCTTTTGATGTGAAATCTCACAAACAAGGGCAGAGAGTATGATGGGCACTTTTTCTTTGTGGCAAGCATTAAGGCAAACCAAATATAGCCCAAAGCTCTCACAGTGAAATCTCGCGAGAAATGGGAGGACTGAACAAGGATGGGAACTGTAGCTTGCAGAGAAGGCTCATAAAAATGAAGGCACAAAAATTAACAGGACAGCATCAGTTACAATGGACTATCAGCTTATGAAAACTGAATCTATATTTTAATGATATAGCTTCTTCCAAAAATGCCATATTTTGCTTTTCTAGTGCTAATGGAGTCACAGTGCAGCCCCGAGGTAAGGGAACCAACTTCCCTCACCTTGAGGAGGCCTCCATGACTGCCTCCCATCACCACAGGATGCAGTGCATGCCCCATTGGCATGGCTGCATCAGCCCTGGAAAATTGGATAAGATGGAGCCCCAAGTGGAAAAGTGTCTCAGCGCAATTTGCTTAGAAGTCTATCATTTATTTTCAAGTAACCATTTACAAAAAAAGAAAACTGGGAAGGGAGAGGAGCCAGGATGTGCAGGCAACATGAACTCTCATGTCTCTAATCACATGAGGCCAGTTTGGGTGCCAAATTGTCCCACTGACTTCTGCATCTATTCCAGGAACTTTTTATTAGCTTCCTTAGGGCAGAGTTAGATGCTATGGTTGATGTGATGGCTGCTGCAGGCAGGGGCTCCAGGTTTTCTCTGCTTTCCAACCCTCAACATTCAATAAGGCAAAATGTTGCCTTATGTTATTGTGCTGTGAATTTTCTGATCCCTTTTCTACCACATTGGCTAATCCTTCAGCTCAGAGGTGTAACTAGGGTGGAGCCAGGGGCATCTGCCCTGGGCGCTACACCAAGAGGAGACACACAACTGCCCCTCAAGTTCTGCCCTAGTTACAGAGGAGGCGCTGGTGGCTTCACGTCCCCTGTTAGTTGTCCTTCAAAGAGGAAACTCCATAGGAGAAGGAATGACAGCACAAAGGTTCTCCCTCCTCTGGGGAGAACTCAGAAGTGACATCACAACGTCACTGTCCCAGGCACCGGTTTCCACAAGGAAACTTGTGATGATGTCATGTCACATGCTTTGTCTTATCAAACATTAGGAGAGAAAGAATATGAGAAGATATGGGGCTACAAGAGTGCGAGGCAGACCCAGAGGACAACATCAAAGATATATTGCAACAACATCAGATAACATTGGAAGAGGCTGCTAGAAGTGCAGGAACCAGAACTTAGTATCTCCCTCAACATCCGAAGTGCTAAAAGAGGAAATAAAGAAGGAGGAGGGCAGTCATGATGGCAGCCACACATTGGCTGTAACATGCAGCTCTGGTCCCAGGTTGGGACCTGCACCAGCCATTCTGCATGTATGACAGAGATCTGTGTTTGAATCCCATTTGATGGGAAAACCGTTAGCACCCATGTGGCGCGAGCGGCAAATTACCCCCGCCCTGCCTCATGCCTCCAGACTGAGGCAAGCACTGCAATTGGCTATCGTGGTTGGGGAGAGGCAGGACCGGAGCGCCAGTCAGGAGCGCACACTCCGGCTGGGCTCAGTTTGCTCCCAGCTGGTAACGAGGACAGACACGTTCTCTGTGGGAGTGGACTGAGTGGGCTCGCAGCCCCCTCCTTGGTGGTGGAGCCGAGCCCAGAGCAGCAGGGAGGAGGCTGAGCGGCTGGGCAAGTGGCAAGAGTGCCTCCTTCCCCTTTTGCCAGGCAGCAGGTGTGGGCTGCACAGAGCTTCAGGTGGTGAGGCAGGTGGAGGCCGAGCGGGCACAGGTCCCATCTGTGCTCTGCGAGGACATAGCAGTGTGACTTAGGTTTCTTGAGCAGTTTAATGGCATATCATTCTGGAGGTCCTGGATGCTATTGGAGGCCAAGTTGCAGGTACAATCAGATGCATGCTTCAGAGGAGCTGTCCTGGACTCCCCAACTCTCAGAAAGCCATTACTCCGAATATTTTTCAGAGTACTCCGAATATTTTTCAGAGTTCATGTACAGAGTTTGCCATCTACAGTTTATTGGGGTATGAAGCAAAATTGTTTAAGGCTTGTTGCCTGGTTTTATTTTTCGGGGCTTTTCACCCCAGCGAGGTGTTGTCTGTTTCCAAGCTTGCCCCTGGGGCCAGAGCTTTGCAGTGAGAGGATTGTCAGTTGGGTGTTAACCATGTTTCTTTACTTTTAAGGTACTCTAAGACTGAACAGAGAGGTAAGGGTCAGTGGGTCCATCTGAAAAGAGCAGTTAACGTGGGCATTTGTTCAGTACAGGCGGTGGTGGAATACCGCCATGTAGCACCCCATGGGGATGGTTTGTTTTTTCAACACCAGGATGCCTCTCCTCTGATCATCTAGCCATTTAGGGCAGTTTTCAATGCTGTCTTGCACAGGCTTGGGCTGCCAGTTGGCCAGTATGGCTTGCATCCATTCAGAATTGGTGCAGCATCCACAGCAGCCAGGCTTGGCTTAGCTTCTGTGGCCATTCAGAGGATTGGGAGATGGCGCTTGGGTGCCTTCAAGTATTATGTTCACTAGGGCCCACTTGTTAGTGGTGGCCAGCTGAAGTATTGTGGTTGGGCTCCCCCAGTGGTTGGGGGTGTGTGTGTTGACTGGCATCGCCAGCTTTGGTGTTAGTTCGGAGAGATGTTTCTGTTGGAGTTCATGTTATTCATGAACTTATTCATGTTGCCTTCGGCATCTTGGTTTGATATGTTAGTGCGCATTGCTCATTCTACCTTTTCTGTTGCAGGTCTGTGTTGGTCAAGTCCAGTGCGGGTTCTGATCTGTGGATATTCCGTTATCCTTTGGGCCAGGAAAAGAGCTTTTTCCAGCAGCTTTGGCTGTCAGCTGGGGCTGGGTGGCCTTGCCAGTGTCACCTGGGCCACCAGAAGGGGCATGTGTTGGGGACTGTTCCTGCCCACTTTGTTGAATTATCTTGAATTGCATCCCCCTCCCCAGGTAATCGTGGTTCATCTAGGAGAGAATGACCTGGGCCAGAGGACCTCGATGTCCTTGAGGCTCAAGGCCCTTAGTTCTCACTGGTTCTTAGTTGGTTCCCAGGATGGTCATCCTTTGGTCCAATCTCCTCCCCCGCCATGTCTGGTGTGGAGTGCGATGCATTCAGGGAATATATGTTACCAGAAAGAGGCTCAATGCTTACCTGGGAAGGGTAGTGGTCAAACAGGGCGGGGTGGTGATTCAGCACCCAGCTATTGGGTTTAAGCAGCCTGCCCTGTTCCACAGCGATGGGGTGCACTTGTCACCAATTGGTAATGATTTGTTTTTGTCTGACCTGCAGCAGGGTGTGAAGGATTTGATGGGGAGTGGAGAGGACAAGCGCTAGGCTGTCCTCCCCTGTGGCAGGATACGTGCGGGGCTGGGTAGCTAGGTATTTGGCTCAGTGTCCATCCAAGGCAGCAAGATGAGGGCTGAGCCTGAACCGCTCCCATGATGCCTGACCAGCTCCAAGAGCCAGGCAAGTGAACCCCTTATCTGGACTATCAGGCTTGTGAGGCTCAGCTTACTGGACCTGAAGTCCAGCTGCCTTGCCCCTTCAGGGGTGGCCATTGAAAGAACTGAGCTGGCAGTGGCCAGCATAGGGCCTCAAGCCAGGCGGTACGCCCAATGAAATCACAGGGGGAGGCAGACGGCTAGGACCGTTTCCCCCATATAACCCTGCACATCTGATGTTTATAGTTTATTGGTCTGCTGCAGTTTGTAAGTTCAATAAAGTTGTTCATTTTGAATCCAAGTCGAAGTCTGGTTTCTTTATTGTGGGTGCAGGGGTAAAAGGACATTAAAGGGAAAAAACAAAACAAAAACACCCAGCAGCTGAACTGCATTACACACAAACGTCTATCCTAGAAAATGTGAATTATGGAAAGTTCTCTATTTCAGAGTCATCTTATTTAATTACTACAAATAATCTTTTTAATGCAATGCATTAATGATTTTTAGATAAATAGTTGGACCATATTTTATAAAGGAGCTAGTCCCTCACTTCTCCTAGTTATCTCAGTGTGTTTGGTCTCTTAGTACTTTCTTCAAAATCAATTAAGTATACCAATGCGCACTGATAATTAGATTTCAGAGACAGTTAAGAGCCGGCATGAAGACTGAATTGGAGGAACTTATCCCTGGACACAAATTAACTTTACTGAAAATGTGGAGCCAAGTATCAAGTGGAAAGTCTTATCTCTTTAATTGTTGTAATTAGAGAGTGACATTTAATATTACATGAAATAGAGATAGTGGGAAAGACAATTAATTAGAGTCACAGTGTATGTATGCTTGTTAATCCAGAACATCATGCTTGTTCATATACGTGAGAGTCCCCATATAAAGGTTGTAGTGTCCTTTCAATTGGTTGTTTGTCCCTGGATTCTGAAATATGCTGGAGACTGTACAACTTTCAGATGTATATTGAGAAACAAGTGCTGAGAACTAACCAAACATCATCATCGTATCAAAATAACCAGAGTTCGAAAAGGGAGGGCATCCATAACAGACATGATGCAACCTGCCTCCAGCCCCGTGCAATGAAAGCCAGAAAGCAAGGGGTGGCTGATAGGGGGTAAAATTGGTATTAAGCTGCCTTGTTTCCTTCTTCCCTGACCTTTTTCTATTCTTTTGCAGCTCATTCACTAATGTTCAAGCATGAACTCCATCCAATAACCTAGGAGTCTCCTGAGGAGTTCCCCCTGCTACTGCTGAAAAGAGCTCTGCACCTAGGTCTGAGCTGCAGAATGCACCAAGAGAAGAGCCCTGCTAGATTCTCAATGTTTGTTCAGCAAGATGGAGTAAAAGAGGTGTGCATGGAAGAGGAAATATACTGGGACAACCTAACTCCTTTCTCCACCTCAGTCACCAGGTTCTAGGCTATCACCAGCAGAGCTTGTACAGCTTGATCTCTTTGCAGGGAGAGGCCCTGGGTCAGGATCATTGTTCGGCTCAATAGTTTAAATATGTGTGTATACAGGTCGGACCTTGATATCCACTGATTTGGTATTCACTGATTTGACTCACCACTGATACCGAGGTCCACCTTTAAATGCCTTGTAACAAGGAAAAAAAAACACCAATATCCAATTTCCTAACTTTGTGCTATTAAATAATTGTAATTTCATTCCACTAGATTCCATTATTCACCCAATTTAGGGCTAAATGCGGTATAGTGTTTATACCAATGCATTCTGGGGTTACAATGGAAAAGCAAAAAACCTGGAAGTGGGTCTTTAAAGCTATTTTTCTTCTGATTTAGTATGCACTGATTTTTTTTTTTTTAAATCCACTGGGGATTCCAGAACAGGATTAATAGGAAAATAAATCAGTTTACAAGTGGGGAGGAGGGGCAACAATACTTTGTATAAATATGGGTAGAAATGGGTAGAATATTGCAAAGTAGAAATGGATGTATTAGTGGTCTGGGATTTTTTTGTTCGTTTGTTTTTAATTTGTGTTATTCCATTACACATATCTGCATCTTTTTTTTTTTTCCCCCAACACACATGTGCACACATGTAACATTTTGTACATTGCCAAATACAAATATCCTTGTACAGGAATATGGACTGATTTGTCTAAGGGCGCAATCCTAACCCCTTATGTCAGTGTTTTCCAGCACTGGCATAGCGGTGCCCATGGGACATGTGCCACATCCTGCAGTTGGGTATCACTCACAGAGGCCTCCTCAAAGTCAGGGAATGTTTGTCCCCTTACCTCAGAGCTGCATTGCCCTTATGTCTGACATAAAGTGCTGACATAAGAGGTTAGGATTGTGCCCTAAGACTATAAGGTAGAAAGATTAATAAGATATCATTGAGACGACATGGTCTGTTCTGGTTTTGTTACAGAAACAAAGTTACATTTTACAGCAATTTGCATTTGCCTTATTTGTTGAAGATAAAGCAAAAGCAGGTCATGAATACAAACCCCTGTAGGGACAAGAAAGGGCAGCTGAGCGTATTTTACGTATTGATTGTCAATGGCAGTCAGGCCCCTAATGCCCATCAGGACCGCTGAAAATCTACCTCGTTTCCCAATTATCTGAGACAAAGCTTGATCTAAATTCCCATTAAAGTCATTAAGAGCTTCTCTGTTTAACTTCAAAGGGCTTTCGATCAAGTTCAGGGACAGCAAAGGAGTCACTCATGTCAAACAAAAAGAGAAGAAAAGATTCTGCAGATGTTGTCAGGATCTCTTGGCTTCACCCTGAAGGCACAAGGTGGCTAATATCAATTACTACCCTTTCACCATCCTTCAGTTGATGTCTTAATGGTTTAGTAATCCATCGACAATATCCCTGCATTTGGTGCAGGGTTCCATCTTGGTGTCAGTTTCTTCGACATAAGGTGCTGCAACAAATTCTGGTTTTCAGAGGTGGCTTGACTTATGCAACACGTCCTAGTACACCAGGTTTTGCAGTAAGTACTTTGGGCTTAGCGAGCAAACAGTCTGCACAGCTGGAACGCTCAGATCTGAATGAACAGACCTGGCTGGATTCTTGATTTTGAGGAGGCAGAGCCCATTCAGTTTACGAATCAAGGCCTTCATTCAATCTCAGACCCATACTGTATCTGTTTATGAAGCTGCCATATCAGTCCGGCCACTGGTCTGAAATAGGCTTAGGACTACATCCCCCAACTGACTTCTGCAGAATGTGAGTTGGGAGGGGTTGGGCGATACATGCATATACTTTGAGCGTGTGTATTGTTTAAACAGAACAGGTCTCTTAGGTGATTTAAATATTGTACAATCTAGTCTTATGTGTCACTGGACAGCAGCTAACCTCCTATTGATTCAAAGGAGCAAATGCCCCAGGTGCAGAGTCCGTGTGCCTTTAGAACCGTGTCGGAAGCTTCACTGAGGCTCCCAATGCATTCAGAAACTGTGCTGGAAGCACAGTTTAAGAGCCCTAGGAAGCTTCAGTAGGCTTCCCCAGTGCTTCCTGAAGTTGTGCGAGGCCCTGTGCACTCCAGGTAAGTGGAGGGAGTGGCTTCGTGCAGGGCTTCGTGCAGGATGCCCCAAGGGAAGGTCTGCTATTGTCACCAGAGAACATATCGCAATATACTCTGCTGATATGGGCAGCCCATTTTATTCTCGCAACAACCCCTGAATTAGGATAGGGGCTTGAACCCAAGTCTGCTGGGTTATGCCCTATATAAATTTTGTCTTTCAGCAATCATATTGCATCTTATATTCAGATCCACTGGGAAAAATCTGGAGCCTTCTCAATTTTGGAGTTAGCCCAACCAAACCCTATCTTATTTTCTCAAAGTGCATTTGTTGTTGTTTTTTCATTTGTTTCCTAGATATATTTGTTTTTGCTGGAAATACATTTTGATTAGTTTCATTTTGATTGCCCTGTTTAGTGAAAGGATTCAACCTGCCTCGTGCAAGGTTTGCTAAAGATTTCCCAAACCATTCCACTTCCTCCAGAAATGATATCTCAACAACCTTAGAGGGCAGCATATCTCCAGGAAAGTCTTAAAAACATTTAGAAATACCCAAATGCTCAACTTCTGAAAAGATGTTTGAGCATGGTGCATTTGCCTTATCCACATATTGTGATATTAACATTTGTTTTGTCAATATATCAAAGGAATACCATTTTTAAGAAACAGATGCGACTGTAATAGTTAAAGCAGGAATCAATAAGATATAACAGATAAACACAATGTAATGTAAAGTTCCTCGGCATTGTGATGCTACATATCATACAAATAAAAATCAAGTCTGCTTTCCTGCTGAATTTTGTTGAAAAATGAAGTATGAGCAGGTTTCTTTAAGACAAGGCTGCAGAAACGGCTATGACTCATTAAGTAACTGAGGGCCCAATCCTATCCAACTTTCCAGTGCCAGTGCTGCAGCAATGCAGCCCCAAGGAAAGAGAACAAACATTCCCTTACCCGGACGAGGCCTCAATGATTGCTCCCCTACCACAGGATACAGAACATACACCTCTGGTCCCAAGGCTTCCATTTGGTGGTGGCAATCAGAGTAACTCTCTCAGGGTCCACCAAGCCAGGAGGAGGTTGATTAAGGGCCATTTTCCAAGGCCATATCTGGAATTGCCAACTTTGACTTAAGCCATTCCTGATGATTTTATTTACCAATGTGGCATAATGTCTGAAATTCTCAGAGGCCTTATTAAAATCTCCAGGCTTGCTTTCAGTAGTCACCTGGAGACTGGTGCTGATTTCTGGATGCTTCAGGCCAACCTGGAAGAGTTAGTAATCTTAGGTGAATCAGCAGCACTCCACTAATACATATGGCTGATATGTCACAAGTTGAACTTTAAACAGTATTTAGCAAAGCTAAAGGGAAACCCATCAGAAGTGGCCCCACTTATTTTTGTTGGTTCCCCCTCCCTTTCTGGATGGCTTTCATTTTCATCTAGTAAAATCTGGGATGCATTTATGATTCTACAGTAGAGGTCCTCAGGTCATGAGACCTTTGACCATTCTACATGGGGCCCACTACTTCAGCCCCCTGAAGTACTACTGAAGTACTTCAACTACTGAAGTAGTTTTCCCCACTACTTCAGCCTCTGTTCTCTCATCCTTACTGGACTACTTTTCCGATAGAAACTTCTGGAACACAATCCACAACTCAGTGTCAAACTACTGCCAATAAGGCATCGCATGATAGCCCGGGAGATGTATGCCCTCTCAGAAATAAATCCAGTTTTAAGCTTTCTTAAAGAGGTGTCCAGAGCTGAGTTGGTGTCTTGGATACCAGTTGTTAGTGTAGTGTGAATTTTTCTTTGGAGGTGAGAAGACCAGTAAATTAAACAGTCATCGATCAATATCAATGAGCCACAAGTATGCCAGTGCTTAGAGGCAACATTTTTCAGCTGTTTGCTGACATGGTTTATCTATAACTCTGCCTTTAGGTAAGCAAAATAAATCAGGCAGGTGAAATATAATTTTATAACCCCCCCCCCCTTATCTCTTTGAAAGCGGCAACAGCCTTGGCCTTGGCAAACACCCCAATTTTTATGGAAACATTATAAAAAGCAGATAAAGCCTTTAAACTGTCAAAGCATCATTTTCAGTGATTTGTGGAAGGGGGGCTTTGGTAGTAAAGTTTACATTTTGTGATGCAGAACCTGCCATCATAATATTGAGCTCCAATAAGGTAACCTTCAGGTATACCTTATCAAGATCTTCTGATAAGCCAAACAAAGAAATTGCTAATGCTGACAGGTGTTCTGTTGCTTCCCATATAATTTCAGTTAAGGGGGAGAAAAGTACATAAAATGCAACCGTATTTATGACCTTTATTCTTGTCTATACAACCAATTTACTTCCTGTCAAGTTGTTACTAAATTGACTTCTTATCATGAATGGCTTATCTTGTCATTAGCTTTGGAGGTTCCTAATATTTTCCATCGCCAACATAACAATGCTGCTTTCCACAAAGGTGGCACATTTTGATTGAGTCATCATAAACTCCTAACCTTAGAAAGCTGTGATTTTCAAAACTTTCTACTCTTATGGTACTCCTTTCTGCAATGATGTCTGCCAAGGAACTCGATCTCCAGGTTGCATACCTGGTGATATTATGTCATGTTGGGGGAGAAAAAAATTTCTAGGAATAGCTTAATCTGGTTTGGCAAACCTATTGCAAACTTGAGCTCCCTACATTTTGCACAATAAGGGCCCACGGCAAACTGCCCTCCATGGGCCCCTGCTACCTGGAATGGAACCTGAGGGAGTCACTGAACCACCACCACCACATAAAAGCTATAGACACAAAGGTAGCCTCAGCAATCAGCAGTGGGGACTTCTGAGCAGGCCTGGTCGAAGCCAAAGTCCTGAAGTTCTAATTCTACCCTCTCTTTTTTAACAGATGTATGTCCCATGCTCACACATTGCCCCCACTGCCAACTGCACCTTCTTGGCTGGAGGAGGTAGGCAGGAGGGGAAGTGGGAGACTCTCCTAGATCCTCAGCAGCAGCACTGAAGGGGGTAAGCCACCAGTCTCCTTCCTCTTCTTGTTCATTCTCAGCAAGAAGAGTGAATGAGGACAGGAAGCATTTGGACAGATCAGGAAAAGCGATAAGTGGGTGCAAAGTGCCGAGCACCCCTATCCATCTGCTGCCTCTGTCTGTTCATCACTCAAGGCAGCCTCTTTAGTCAGCCAGATCAGTGGATCAGCCCTGCTTCTAAGGGCTCTCAGCAGCTGCCCAACAATGTCAACCACTGACACCAATTCTTTAGCAAAGCATTTTGGGAAGTGTTCTAATGAGTACACACTTCACACTGAGTGCTGCCCAGTCCTGTTAGTTCTCACTGTCATTCTGTGTCAGAAGTGTGTGGTCATGGTAGGACAGGGGAAACCAACATAAGGCGGCAAATCCTTAAAATGATGCACCAAGTGGAAATGCTTATTGCTTCATACAAAATGCCCTATGTGTTTAAGTATATCGTCTTCTTTATGGGCACTAGAAAAATATGACAAATGCTAATGAAATTTCTGTTAAGATATTTTATGGTGTTCCTTCTTCAAAAAAGTACTATCCAGCATAGAGAGACAGAAAAGAGACAAACATATTCAGATTTGTTTTTAGTGTTGTGTTTTCATATTGCACAGTGATTAACGATACAACATACAATTTGACATAAGATTATTTTCTAATGCACTATATTCACAAATCAAGTCTTAGGGCGCAATCCTAACATTGACTTGGGCCAGCCCAAGTCCTTTGGGCCGGGCTGGGAGGGTCGCAAATGTGCTGTAAAGCACGTTTGCACCTCCTGACGAGAAAGCCGTGTCGGTGAGTCTAGATGTGCCGACGCACGGAGGCTGACATAAGCCTCCGCGGGGGCTTCCCTGCAGCCGCTTGTGTAGGCGTGCCAGTGCCGACCCTAGCAGCAAAGATAGGCATGGGGGGGCGGGGAGGAAGAAGGTGAGAAGCATTCCTGGGTGGGGGGGAGGGCGGGCAATTTGTGGCCCCGGGTTGGCACATGGGGAGTTGGAGGCGGGGCTGGGATCCTGCAGTTATGCCGGATCCCAACCCGTCCCCGTGGAGAATGGAACGACTTCAAGCCACTCCACTCTCCTTGGACTTGTGCCACCTCCAGAGGTTCGAGGAGACCCATTGGGGCCAGTAGCCCTTACCCAGGGGTAAGGGGAAGAGTTTCCCCTTGCCTCTGGCTGAGCCGCTGCTGTCCACAAACCTGCACTGGATGCAGCGCAAGCCTCCTGGCTTGCCTGTTCCAGCGCAGGTTTGGATTGCACCCTTAGTTATCTTTTAGTTCCCCAGAAGAGGCAATGCATTGGACATTCTGTATTCTCCAATAACTTTCACTTTGAGGGTGTGCCACTTCTTATTTTGGTTTCCATTTTTCGTGGTACTTCCCCTTCCTTTTTTCTGCTGAAAGACAAAGATTTACAACAGGTCAGTCCAGACCCAGACCCAGAAGTGGGTCATGGCCCAACTTCGGGTGCATCCCAGCAATGCAGTCACTGCCATTTTGTTTTGAGGTTCAGGCCTGCATAGTTTAAACCATAGCAAGGGCTAGATGAGGTCTGTTATCCAGCCACAGACTTTGGTTTCAAATGGGTTGTTTTGACCAAGCATCCAATCTTTATTGGGCCTACTCTTTCACCCATCTGCTTGCTCTGCCCCTTCATAGCACACTCTCTGCTTTCTGCCTTGACTCATCTCATTTCCTCTATATCGCTACCTTTCAGAATTAAGCTGTTGCCATGTTTTCTCTGCCCTCTTTTCTTGCAATTATAAGAGAAAGAATGACACAGTAACAGCAGACATTGATCGGTCACCACCAGATGGTTTAAAAAAAGAAGAAGAGAGAATCTGTGGCCATTTACTCACACATACTCCTCTTACCTGCTAATCTGTTGAAGGTGGGACCTGTGCTGCAGCCTTGGGTGTAAAGCAGGTCTCAGCTCTTGACAATGTACCACTGTTCTAATCTAAGACATTCCCAGTAGTAGCCTGCAATTGTGCACAGGGGGAAAATATCTGTTGTGTGGGATAAGCTGACTTCCAAGGAAGCTGGCCCATTGCTAGAAACGGACAACAGTTTATCATGTGAACTAGGTAATTTTTGTCAAGCTACTGCAGAAGCTCCCTTTTTGGATGCTTGAAGAAGCCTGATAATGAATGCACATGAATGACTCCCTCTGTGGGAACAGCCACCAAGCAGAACAACTGAGATTAATTTAGCATATTTACCTGGGGTCTTGGGGTAGCTGTGGTGGAATATGTTCAAGTGTATCCCCACTATAGAAGGAAGATACTGTACAAGGCAAGTGTGACACATGTATGTTTGTAAGCTTGCTTCCCGTGATCTTTCTCTCATGTGATCTTTCAAATATGGTTATTGGGGGGATTGTTCAAAGTAGGCCAACATATATTACCTTATGCACACAATGTAAGGGAATTTATGTGTTTCCCCATTCCATCTACAGGACAATCAGTTGCATAAGAATGTGTGTAAGGAGACCTTAAAACATATTCAGCTGCAGCCCAGGCTGAAGGTCAAAGGGCATTGATTTTCATGGATTTCACCCAGGCAACGTGATTAGGTAGTTCTAAGACGGCAATTGTAACCAAGTGTGCAAGTGAAGCAGTGTGCATTCGGAAACATATCTGCACTGCAAGGGGTTCATCCAGGCCCTCTTCAACTGGCCCAGTGTGTCTTCTGATGGGGATATGCATTCCCTTCTGTAGCCACTAGTTGTTAGGTGGACTTATTGCCCAATTCTATCTCCCACAATTAGCACCGAGGCAGTCACACTGGTGGAATCCAATGGTGGGAGGCTGCTTGGTCAGCCGGCAGGAGGTAAGTAAAATTCCGCGCCCCCCAGTAGGATGTCTAATCATCTATGAGTCTCCTCAGACACGTCAGCCATTATGCTGGCATAATCTAAGGAAAGAAAAGGGGCTGGGTAGAATGGGAAAGAGGGGATAAGGTCTGGTGCACACTGGTGCTGCTGAGATCCTCCATGAAACTCCACCGAACCGCCTTTTCCCCACCCACAATGCATCTTCCCCAACGGAAGGCTGTCGAGCCACTGCACTACTCTGCTTCCTTTTTGCAGCAGTAGCCTTTTGCAGGAAGCACACGGCAGCAGCCCAGCTGTAAATGTGAGTTCTGGCAGTGCAAGACCTCAATCCTTAGTTACGCACATCAAGAACTGGACTGAGGTCTTTATGTGCAAGATGTGTGTCTGCCTGAAGATAACATCCACAAGGTCGCCAGTTCGAGGCCACCGGCACCGTGCGACCTTGAAGCAGCTGACAAGCTGAAGCCGAGCTATTCCATCTGCTCTGAGCGTGGGAGGATGGAGGCCAGAATGTGAAGCCAGATCGGAATGAAACACCTTGAATGTGGTCGTTCTTGAAAGAAAGAACCTTCTTTGAAATTGTAAAAATCCCTATTTAATAAGGGATTTAAATAAAGCCTGCCTATGTAATCCGCCTTGAATAAAGTCTTGAATAAAGACCAAGAAAGGCGGTATATAAATACCTGTTATTATTATTATTTATTATTATTATTATTATTATTATTATTATTATTATTATTATTATTATTATGAAACAACAGAACCTCTTAGCTCAAAATAAATGTCCTGTTTCTGTATTCTGATGCAACGCTTAGTCAGACACCATAGAACTGGGATAGTTCCAAAAGCTCATTTTCCATCACCATGCAGATGTTGCTAGAGATTAATAAATTTTAAGGACATATATAAGTTGTAGAATGATTTCTTCTGGGAAATCAAGACAGAACTCATTCTTGGTTTGAGTTACAAGTTGCAGTGTGCAAACTGGTAAATGGTTCTATTCCTTTATTATTCATGACGAGCAGTAAATTATTGTAATAACATTTCCTACTCTAGTCATTTATTATTCAAGAAAGATAAGCTGAATAGTCTAAACTCAAGCATTTATCCCATTATCCTTTAAAGAGAAAAAGAGGTGCAAAAACCAAAAAAAGAAAGAAAAAGAAAAATCTTACAAAGAGACTTATTGATTTTTTTTACTGCATCTGGACCACACAATATCTGAAATTATTTCAGAGTTTGATTTGAGCCACTGTTCATAAGAGGTTAGCCCTAATTCCAGGACTTTTATTTTGTTTTTATTTATTTTGTTTTGTTTTTATTTCCATGTCTAACTCTGGGGAGTGGCAAAGAGGAAAAATGCCTCCTCCCCAAGTGAGCAGAATCGATTACCATATCTGAATTTTGCACCATTGATTCTCAAGATTGATAAGCAGAGTGATCATTACTAGAAAAATACATGAGACTTGTAATTAAAATGTGGACACCTCCACCTCTAATCTTCTGCCCTGTCACAATACTGTAAGCCATTGCAGGCTCTATCAGAATTGTCAAACAGTTATCTATGAAGGTTTTTGAAAAAACAAGTTCACCAACATGTGATCAGGGGAGGGGACGGAATAAGAATGCACCAGCAACCCTCTATCTCTCCACCATCCATGGGTACGCATTTCTATGCAGTGACAAGCTACTTGGGAAGCGATTCCCCCCCCCCCCCAGTGATAAGGTCATCTTCACAGGGGCAGGGCTGCTTTGAAACCTCCTCCACCAGGCATTGTTGTATTCACAGGCTAAAGATCTTCATAGAACTACACTGAATCAGATCATTGATCTACTCTGATTGGCAGAAGTTCTCTAAGGGTTTCAGACAGATGTGAGATGGAGATGCCACTAATTGAACCTGGAACCTTCTTCAGGCTCTGTCACTGAGCTACATATCTTCCCTAGTCAAGAAGTCGAACCTTAGTTTTGATAACCTGACTTCCTGGGCCACAGGCTTGAAGAGGCCTATTGTATTACTTTTGCACACTTTCCCACAAAAAACTCTCTTCTTAGGGGGTGTGTGTGTGTGTGTGTGTGTGTGGGAAATAAGTTTCATACAGTGGGAAATCTCTGCACTTGTAGAATAGACAACAAATCCCCAGGAACTGAGTAATAATGTAATGGCTGGAGTTCTTATCTTGCACTTAATTTCTTCATTTCTTTGACATTATTATCATTTTATCACTAAAGTTGGCAGGTATGGAAAACTGAGGCTCTTAAGGAAGGATGATTACCATCTTTTGTGATCCAGATTATGACCTGATTTGGGAAAAGCTGTGTGTTAAATCCTCTGAGGCACATTTGATGATCATTAACTACCTCATCTAGGTAAGAGGCCACCATGCAACATCAGGTGGCCAAGAAATATTTTGCTTGCTTTCATTTTCTTTCTTCATCTTCAGCTTCTTTTTTGCTTCACACTTGATGTACAGTATTTTACAACAAATTAAAAAGATAACCTGGAGTGGAATCTGAAGCGGGAACACACAGGGGAGTACCAGATGCAAAATGCCTGAACAGCAAAGCTAACGTGACGTGGCTATTGTTGGACAGCTATTGCCATTGATGCTTTTGCTGTCCTCAATTTTCATGACTCGACACAAAATTAATCACTCCCTTCCATTTTCCCTGGAATTTTGCAGGTCAGAGAAAATGGCAGATAGGCACTGGATCAGACATATATCAGACTGTGTGGAAGCGTGAGTGTATGTGACATGTTACCGTATCTAGTAAACTCCATGCATACGCATAACTTCTGATTTGGGCTGATATGTAGAGGAAGTTTCTTCGAATACACAAGGGAGAATTCTGACATATGACCTACTGCAGATGCAAGTGCTGGGTCTCTTAGACGCGATCTCTACAATCTGCTGAATCAGGTGATCAAATTTTTGCAGAGCCCTATGAAGTTCTTATTAACACTGGAGAGCCAACATTCGGGGTGGTACTAAGAGGATACAGT
Source organism: Tiliqua scincoides (assembly GCF_035046505.1). Lineage (NCBI taxonomy): Eukaryota > Metazoa > Chordata > Lepidosauria > Squamata > Scincidae > Tiliqua > Tiliqua scincoides. Next base: position 107,498,983 of record NC_089823.1, read on the forward strand.
TAACCATGGCTTGTCTACCAACGTACCTCCTGGCCACACACATCCAGACTTTCCCTTCCCATTGCTTTCCTGCAGAAGTAGTGGTGAACATGGAGAGAACTGCAGTATTTCCTCCTTATGGTCACCCAGGGTTCTAAATCACAGGTTGATCTCTTCCACAGTCAATACTGCCCTCTGCAGACCAGTGCTGAACACAGGACATCCTGTGTACATGGCCAGGGAGCATGTTGGCACAGGGCTGTGGCCACCCAGCACACTCCTGCTTTCTCCCTATGCATTGGCCTTCCCTGGAATTATTTACATCTGCAGAGTACTTGGGCCTGGTCTTCTTCAGACTGCTGCTGGAGGTTGCATGTTTGAAGGCTCCTTTCTGAAAAAATTCCCTAGACACATAAAGATAGCATGTCATAAAAATAACAAATCCCTGGAGTGATTTGTAATGCATCCAGATCTTACTCCAAATAAGGATGGGCAGATGGCAATAGCGCTCTGATGACCATTCATAGATCCGGAGAGAAAGCTCTCATCACGATACCGCTTCCCTTATAGTTAAGCCTCATCAAAGGGCATTCAGTACCCATGCAACGAGTGGCAATACAATGCTATCAGTGACACTGCAGCACACAGCAGTGATTTCTCTAAGGGACACAGGGAAGATATTGTTTGGACTATATGCTCCCATGTATGTATGTAATAAGATGCTTTCAGTTATATCCCATCATATATTTACTTTAAATATATGCTTCACCGTGCATATAAACAAACTTGAGTTACAAAATTTCCTTTTAGATCAGGACCCAATAATGGGACAGATATAGAATGCCTTTAATGTAACTTTGGACTACACATAAATTAACAGCCCAATCCTATTAAGGAAATATTTTTCCTTTTCTCTCTTCCAAGCTTTTTCATTGCCTCTCCCCTTCTCCTTCCATAGTATGCAGCATGTACCTCCTTGGTACTTAGAGCTGCATGCTATATAGCAGGGGTGTCCAAACTTTTTGGCAGGAGGGCCACATCATCTCTCTGACACTGTGTTGAGAGCCAGGAAAAAAATAATTAACTTACATTTAAAATTTGAACAAATTTACATAAATGAATATATTAGAGATGGAATGTATATGAATGAATGAAGGTCTTGTGATAGCTCAAGGCCTATAAAAGACCTTGAACAAAGCAAGGCCAGCCTTTCCTTTGCTGCTGCTTCACAGATGTGAAATAGCAAGCAGCAGAGGGAGCCCTCAGCCTGCAGCTTGTGTGAGAGGTCAAACAGTCAGCCCTCGCGCTGAGAGTAGTCGCATTGGGCTGGTGCGGGCTCCAGCAAGTCTCTAGAGAGCCAGACTGGGGGCTCCCTGTGGAAGCAATTGGCCCCAAGGGCCAGAGTTTAGGCACCCCTGCTATATATACCCCTGCATTGGGCTGTTATGTTGCAATCTTATATACATTCTCTGAGAATAAGTCCCATTGAACATATTGGAACTTAGGGTCCAAGTCTATCCAACTTTCTAGCATTGGTGCTACTGTGATGTAGCCCCAAGGCAAGGGAACAAATGTTCCCTTATCTTGAGAAGGCCTCTTCGACATCCTCTCTAGCATAGGACACAGTGCATGCCCCATTTCAGCTGCACTGACACTGGGAAATTGGATAGGATTGGGCCCTCACTTCTGAATAGACATATATAGGATTTTGCTATGTTAATTAAGAATGGGACTACAGTCCTATTCACACTTACTTGGGAGTAAGTCCTATCGAACTTGGTGGGACTTACTTCTGAGTAGAAATGCATAGGCTGGTGCTGTAAGTCTCAATGAAATTAATAATTTAACTCACTGAAATTAATAAACAACAACTGGTATTTGTATACCGTCTTTCTTGATCAATTGATTTGACTTTAATACAAGGCTGTTCACATAGGCAGGCTTTCTCTAAACCCCCAAGGAGGTTTTTACAAGAACAAAGAAGTTCTATCTTTCAAGAACAACTTTCCAGATGGATCTTTCATAGTCTAGTATCAATTCTGGCCACGATTGCCTCCCACGCTGACTGACAGCTCCATCTCACTCACAGAAGGGCAGCAGAGATGGAAGCACAGCTGGTATAGCTCAGCTTGTCAGTTGCTTCTCAAGGTCTTGCCACTCATGGAAGCTTCTGGTGATCCTGAACTGGCAAGCTTTGGATATTATCTTCAGGCTTAACCCTCTAGACCAGAACTCCTGCGGCTCTACGCTCTAGACCAGAACTCCTGATCGGACCTAACACCCTTATGCAGTGTTTCTCAAACTGTGGGTTGCATTTCAGGTGGGTCCCCATTCATGTCAATATTTTATTTTTAATATATTAGACTGGATGCTACCATGGATGCTACAGGTCTGTAATATTTGGGGAAATGTTACAGACCTGTACTTTTAACAAGCTACCATGTATATTCTTTTAACAATGATAGTATATGGGACTTACTCCTGAGTAAGTGTGGGTAGGATTGCAGCCTAGGATTGTTAAAAAATTTCCTGCTTGATGATGTCACTTCGGGTCATCCCATCATTTCTGGTGGGCCCTGACATATCCTTATTCTAAATAGTGGGTCCCAGTGCTAAAAGAATGAGAACCACTGCCCTAATGGGTGTTAAGTTAGTCATGAACAATGTTATTTGGATCCCACCCTCTTTATGGAATGTCTTAACTCCCCGTCTGTCATGTGATGAGTCTCTTTTGCTGGAGGCCTTCCTGGAGTCAGTCTTAAAGCAACAGTATCAATTATACAGAGAATGTAAGTCAAGCTTCACAGTTAAAAGTTTCCACCTTTTTTTTATATTCCCTTTATCATTTCTTGGCTTCCACATGTTTAAATTAATGTGGCATTAACATAAACTTTTGCGCTGAATAACAGAGAGCATTGGATTAGTATTGATTTAATGGAGCATTTCTTTGATGTCCTGACACACTTCTCATTTTATTAAACTGTTTTGCATCACTTCAAAGTGCTGCTGATTTATGAGTCATAAATATGCAAACTATTAATTTGCCATTTCTCCTGCATGCCTGTTAACTTCTTCTTTTGCATGTACTGTCCTGGTTTTTTTTCTTTTTTTTTAGATATTTGTTTATGCTTAGTTTATCTGGGAGAATACACTTACTGTGCTAGAGGGAAAGCTGTTTTTGTTGTTTTCATTTATCAGTTCCAAAATCTAAAGGCACTCTATCTTTATCACAGTATTGTTGCTTTAATTTTTTGACTCATGTTTGGATATAAGCTTTTTGTATCAATAACTATATTTTGCTCTCATTGTCTCTGTGAGAAGACCATGATGCACCGCTGATTAACATTTTGTGGCATTATTTTACTTTGCTTTGGTTTCCCCAATATGTGTGTGTGGGGGGGAAGCAAATCTTTCTAATTTACAATGCTCTACAGCTGCTGAGGAAAGAAAGTTTCCCCCTGTTGCATTTATAGTATCTATGATAACGGAAGATAAAGGCAAAGCGAGCCATCATTATTTGTTGTGCAGTGTTACTATGAAACAGAATTACGGATTTGCATTGCTTTGTAGGTTGTGCCTAGAGAAAAATTATGGCATGTGCTGTACTTCTCCCCAACTTAAAAAAAATCCAATTTATCTAACAAAACACTGATTTGCTTGAAACATCAAAAGACATAATGTGTTATGTGCTCAAAAAAAAAGAAAAAAAGAAAGAAAAACACCTTTGCCATTTCAATAGCATGAGGCAATACATCCCCCAACATATAATTCATGTGGCCTAGCATGTCCTCTTGAAGCTGTATAAGAACATAAGAACATAAGAACAGCCCCACTGGATCAGGCCATAGGCCCATCTAGTCCAGCTTCCTGTATCTCACAGCGGCCCACCAAATGTATGGGTACAGCTGAAAAATCAGAATGAAAAAATTCACTGTGAGGGAGAGCTTAAGCAGAGTCTGTGGCCAAAAAAGCCAGTCAATTTTTAAACAGGGATCCCATGAGAAGGGGACAGTGACATAGCTAAGCATCTGGCACCTGGGTACACAAAAATTTTTAATACCCCCATAACACCTCCCCAATACAACACTTAGAGGCTTTTCTGAGGCCCTGGGTACCACAATTTGAGGAGGATGCCTTAGAGGCCTCCGAAAGTCACTTTCAGTTTTTGGTGAAAACTGGAAGTGCATTTTGGAGGCCTCTAAGACACTACCTCAAGGCATGGTTTCCAGGACAATGTACCCTCAGACCCCCCCTTAGCTATGCCACTGCACGCAGACATTATATAGGGCAGCTTCACTGGAGGTCACTGTGGTCAATGATGGCTAGCAGTGGCTTTTCAGGGTATCAAATAAGATTTTTTTCCCACCAAGCTCTGTGTGGAAATTGAACCAAGGACCTTCTGCCTTCAAAGGTTGTAGTCTAGTGAGCTACTGCCTTTTGCGTATTAAAGGTTGTTACCGAAACAGCCTGCTTTTTAAAAAAAAACAAAACAGAGGAATTATTACACTGCTCTATTGGAACACTGGAACCTTAAGACTGGATGAAAACCAGTGTTCTGCAGAAATTCCTTTTGTTTAAAGAAGAGACAGAGCAATATTCCAATAAATTACAGATTTTTTTTTTAATGGACACAAAAATAGATATAATAATGAACTATTGTAATGCCCTAACCAGCGTGTCCTATAGTGATGAGTGCAGTGTTGTGCGAATGTCTTTGGTGCGAATTTCTTCTGATCTGAAGAAATCAGAAAAAGGAAGCTAAAGATGGAGAGAGAAGAGAAAATGGGGGTGGGGGATGAGAGAAGTGAAAGAGTTCAAAGTGCAAAGTATAGCACTATGGGCGTCTGGTCAATGAGCAGTAGTTTTTGTGAGCAGAGTGTTTGGACACCCCGGAGAGTGACCCTGTGTTTGGACACTCGGGGAATGACCATTTGCTAGTCAACCCCCCTTAGTATTTAAGGATATTGAAAAGTTGCTTATGTGTAAGCAAAATGTTTGGAGATAAATGTGTAACTGTCAGCACAGTCCTATATTGTGCTGGAACAGGTAGGCCGGGACGCCTGCACTGTATCCAGTGCAAGATAGGGCTCCAAAGTGGCTCAATAAGAGATAATGGGAAACGGGTAACAGGAAAACCCCCAGGTAAGCCACTGCAGCCCCAATGGGTCTCCTCAGACTTGCGCCACCTCCAGAGATGGCATAAGTCCAAGGAGAGCAGAGCAGCTTGAAGCTGCTCCATGCTGCTCAGGAACAGGGGCTAGGATTTGGAATAAGGGCTGGGTCCCAGCCCCACCTCCTGCTCCCTGCCTGCCCTCCCCCATGGAACGCCTCCCTCCCACCTCCTCCCCACCTCTTCCCGGCCCACCCCAGAGCCTTGTGTCGATTGAGCTCAGCCAACGCAAGGCTCCATCCCGAACTTGGCATGGAGGCTGGATTCAGCCTCTGCAGGTCGGCACAAATCCGTGCACTGGCCCAACCGACACTAGAGGAGGCACAAATCTACTTGCGCCAGCCCAAGGGTGACTCTGGATTGCACCCTTAGGGTGTTTGCTTTTAATATATCAATGGGTAACTTGGGTATGAATGAAGGGAATTCCTCTTAATCAATCAGGATGTAGGTAAACAAAGGCAGCAGTGTCAGCTAAAAATACAGATTACCCCCTTGTGCCAGAGAATGTCTAGCACCTCAAAATGAGGTTTACATAATATAAAATACAGGTATAATCCAATGTTTTACTGGAATTGCATTACTGGAATTTATTGGAAGTTACTGGAATTGCATTCAGAAGAGTAAACAGAAAGTGTAGATAAAATAAGGCTTCCCTTCCTTACGTGAGAATGGAAGGAGTTTATGCAAAACACAGCATTGCCTCCTCAACTCCAACCCAAATGCAGCTTCTGCTTTGAGGGAGCATTTCTCACCTCATTCTCAGGGTCTGGAGATTTTATTTATCATTTATTTACTGATTTATACACCACTTTGGGCCCAATCCTATTCAACTTTCCAGAGCTGTTGTAGCCATGCCAACAGGGTGCATGCTGTATCCTGCAGTGGCGGCAGTCACAGAGGCCTCCTCAAGATGAGGGAATGTTTGTTCCCTCACATCAGGGCTGTGTTGCAGTTGCATCGGTGCTGGAAAGTTGGATAGGATTGGGCCGTTTATCTCCTTAATGGACATTTAAAGCAACTTGAAGCTGCTCATAGATGATCTTGGAAGACAGGGCAATGCCACGCTCGGAAAAGCAGGCTTGATTTCTAGCTTAGTGTCTCTGAATGCCAGGATGAGAGCCAGGATGGTGCAGTGGGTTTGGGAGTTGGAATTAGACTTGGAAGATCCAGGCTGAAATCCCTGCTCAGCCATGAAACTTCCTGAGTGACCTTGGGGCAGTCACTGTCTCTCAAACTCATCTACCTCACAAGGTTGTTGTGAGGACAAAAGGAGGGAAGGAACCATGAACACCACTCAGAGCTCCTTGGAGGAAGGGCAGTATAAAAATATGAGAAAACAAATGGCTGTGATAAAGGAGTTGGTGTAATGAGCTTGTGTCAGGGGTATTCATCACAGTGAGCTTGAAGAAAAGATGGTAACTCTCCATCCACTCTCTTCCCTGCTCATAAAACTGGTCAGACCTCAGCTAGAGCAGAATAAATATAGATGATACAGAAGAAATAAATCTGAGTGCTACAAATGCAAGGGGCATGGAAAAATGGGAATCAAGAAATAGAAAAATAGATCGCAACGCCACTCCTTGTGCCCTTTCAATAGCATCAGTGATAACTGTGTTATTTTGATAGATGAAGCTAATTAAAACAGAAGGAGAGAACTTTCTCTGAGGAACCATTACACAGTTTAATCGATCCCATTTATCGTTAAGGATTTAAGTCTGAATAAAGGTTGTGGATTTTCTTCTGAATGATATATTTAAAAAAAGATTTCTTCCATCCAAATCAACTCATTAAGACTATTCTGCAGCTAATAGGTTGAGCCAACTGTTATCCTGCACATGCCTGATCTTGTCTGATCTCGGAAGCTAAGCAGGGTCAGGCTTGGTCAGGCTTGGATGGGAGACCGCTTGGGAATACCATAGTCTTTTGAGACTGAAGGTTGCCAGTCATCATCATATAATTTCATTTGTTTAGGCACTGCCAAGGCATATAGGATGGGACTGTTTTATGGTGATCACATCAAGATACCAGTTTAAAAAGAATGGGATGAATCCACTTAAGATAGCCGCAGGCACTGCATTTCCGACAACCAGAAGAATTCAGAGGGTGGGCTTTCTCCTCCAACCATTTAAGAGGCAGCCAGTCCACAAGAGGCTGTTGCAGAATCAGAATGGTGGACAGACTTTAGACTTGTGAGATTTATTTCCATTTTTCCTAGAACCTTGAAGTCCATCAAAATGTGACATGCTAGAAGCAGCAGGCAGCTGGGTACACACAGCAACAGACTGGGGATGTCTGCTTCCACAGGTGAGACCTGCAAGGGGCAGGAGGGAGGCAGAGAGGAAGGCAGATTGGGCCTGGGAAGGGGATGCATTTGGCAGCAGCAGCACCTGCCAAATTCTAAACTCTTTCATGGGCTTGATCTAACTTCACGGGTTCATGTGGACCTGCGCCAGCGATATTGCCGGCATGAGTCTGAATAGGCTGCCATGGGCTTACTTTGGAGCAAAGGAATTAATGTTCCTTTGCCCTGAGGAGGACTCTGGAGGTCAAAACCTCCCCACAGGATGGAGCGGACACCACATTGGTGCCATGCACTTATGGAGGATTGGGCTGAAGAACTGCAAAACATTCCAGCTCAGGTTGCTTTAGAAGCTTGCTTTTTGAGTTGTCCAGCAGCTGTAACTTCCCTACAGTCCCTTATGGAAGGACTGTAGCTCAGTATTAGAACGCATGCCTTGCATACAGAAGGTCCCAGGTATGATCCCAGATATGCAAGATAGAGGTGAGAAGGACCCTGCCTAAAACCCTGGAAAGTTTTGCCAGTCAGTGTAGGCAATCCTGAGCTAGATGGACCCGTGGTCTGACACAGCATAATGCAGTTTTATATGTCCATCATCTGGAGTTGCTGGGGAAAGGGGGTTATGTCTCTTCCTGACCATGTTTCAGCCAGCGGATAGTAACACCATGGAAGGGTGCATGGAAGGAAGAGCTCCAATGGCTGCCTCTGACATTGTTCTTTGAGCACAGTACTTCAATGAGGCCTGGTATTCTCTTGATCTGCTCTTTTCCTAGTGTGCTTCTGTTTCCTTTGCCTGTAGTTTCCTTTGTTCTGTTTCCACCTCTTCTGTGCCTGGATTTGTCTTTCACCCACTGCCTGCCAAACTTCTCCTATTTTCCCTTGAAAAGACTTCTGAAGCCTTCCTCTTGCTTTTCTCTCAATTAAGATTTCTCTGTTTAATTTTAACAAAGGAGACTTCTGCTCATTTCCAACATTGTCCACTTTTATGAAGGTTCAGTGCTTGATACATTTTAAATTGCATATTCCCCTCTCCCCTTCTGTCAGTTCCTCTGCTCTTGTGTCTCATCAACACTCAGACTGCAGAACCTTCAGGCAGAAACTTGTCTGTGTTAATTCTCTGCAAAGTGCTTTGCTTGCTTTAAGTGCTACATAAATGTATAGATTTTGAAGTCTGTTTTCTAAGACTGTTTTCTAAGTCAAGGGCAGTTCTTCATTACTATGGTCTTATTATAATCACTGTAGATAGATAAATAAGGTATCAAAATAATGGGAAGAAAAGCACAGATTTGCATAAAATTATGATTGTCCCAGTTTATCCCCCCCCCTTTAAAAAGCAACATCCCTATATAAACCTGATTTTTTAAAAAAGAAAGCCTAAGGTAAACACAGAAGAAATTTTTGAAAATCCTTTGCTTAGTCAGTGAGGGACTTGTGACTTCAGTTTATTCAAATAAGCCCTCTCCCCCTGTTCCAGCAACTGAATCAGCTTTTGAGGTGCTAAGGAATGTTTATGGATATTCTAAATGTTCAGAAGGTTAAAGCCAGCCATCCAACAAGACCTAGGAAAAAAAACGAAGTTATATGGTGTTGATAGGAAAAGCTTCAACAGTAAAGGGAGTAAGAAGCAGCACAATCAAAGTGCTTTACAGGTGGAGCCTGTTTATCCATGAATTTTACATCGATGGATCTGGCTCAATGTGGGTCCCCTGGACCCGCATTGAGCCAGACTCAGCTCCACCTGAAACCTCCAAAGGAGACTGGAGCTGTGCTCCAGTCACCTCTGGATGGCTTTCTGAAGCCCGCAGAGGCCGTGAGCATCCATCTGTGGCATCTGCGGGCTTCAAAACGGCCCATAAAGGCAAAAAAATGCAACTTTCGGTTTCCCAAGGGAAACAAGAAGTGACATTTTTATGCCTTTTAAGGCATTCTGAGGCCCAGGGAGGCCCCAGATGTTCCTTTACCTTGAGGAAGCAATCCTATGCATTTACATGGTGTCAGTCCAGTTAAATTTGCATAGAATCCCACTGAGACCAATGGAACAATTAAATCGTGACTCATTTAAGCCCCATTGCTTTCAAGGATCTGTGTACTGCAATCCTATTCATGTCCTTTTAGAAGTAAGTTCCACTGAGTTCGGTAGACTCACTCTCAAGTCAGTGCATTCAGGACTGCAATCATAATCATGACTTAATTTAACTGAATTAGATCCTATATTCTTTGAAATCATCCATGGAGACAGAATACTGTACCAAAAGGACTACTGAACTGACCCAGTACAGCACCAGCTAAAATCATTCAGAGTTTCAGCATATATATTTTCTGGTCAATCTGCTAGTGTATAAAATAGCATTACTGTGTAAGGCAGGGGAGTTTAAAAACCATTTGTAGGCATTTTAAAGGTTAAAGAAGGATTACAGATGAAAATGGGACAGTGTGTATGCATTTCTGTATGGACCCAAAGGCACAGGTGTAAGCCCAGATATGAAGAAACTAGAAGACAGTACAAGCCCAACTCTTTGTGTAGCACACAAGGGAAACCTGTTTTTCCCCCTTATTATTTGTGCAGGCACAGAGGAGTGCAAATATTGCTTTCACAAATAGTATGTGGTGCCATGAGCTGCTTGGAGATAAACACTATTTTTCATGCCCTCTCACACTGAAGGAAATACATTAGGATCACCCTGCTGAGCTTGCAACCTCCAGGAGCATTTTTTTTCCTTCCAGATAGCCCAGTGTGTTTGCTTTGTGGGCAGGTTTTCCAAAATTCATCCATCTCTAAGATTAATAGAAGCCTCTGAAGCAGTTCCTTCTGTGTTACAAGGGCCAATAGTTCCACTCAAGGATTAACTTGCTCTCCTAATTCTGCCTTGAAACACTTTTATGGTTCAGGTCTGAGACGAGCGCCATTAGTAAATAAATGTTCAGGGGGAGGTGCTGATTTTCTGAGCAGTGTTGAATCTGTAGCAGAAGCTACCCTGCACAGTACTTGGTTAGCATCTCGATAATAGGACCTGGATTGCCTCACACAGAATGCAGTGCTGAAATAGTCCACTCTCAGGGACTGTCTCTACGAAACATACAGATCATGGAGCCAGCAATACAAGCATGGTACTTGTAGCTCTAATTCTTTTATACTGCAAGTCTAGTCTTATGGGCAGTTGCTTTTAATACACATTAATTTTTAATACAGATTGATCATTAATAAAAATGACTATCCTGTTGTTCATAAGTATATTTGGCAGCATCCAGTAGATCATATGGATCCCATGAACCCACTGAAGCTTCTGGGGGCCTTCTTCTTAAACTGTTCCACGTATCTACCAAAAGTTAATTGCACCTCAGAGGAGCTGCTTTTGATGAACCCCAAGAGCTGAAACTGGAACAGAAATTCAGGCTACCACTTGCGTTGTCGTTTTATTAGTCCGTTACCCAATGTGAGAATAACTTTTTGGGAATGTAACTAGATCTGAATTTGTGAATTCAACTTATTTCGACAAGTGAAACTTTGGGTTAACTATAGTCCATTTCAAATATTAAAAGAAAGTGCAACTTCTTTAACTTTGATTAATTTGACTCTTAAAGTGGAGTGGATTTAAGCTCATTAATTTGATTAGGGCAATTAGTTTTGGTGTGAAATTGAAGTTCATCAATTCAAATTTATTGCTGCATGAAAAGCATCCAATCATGGGATATTGGATTATCAATTAATGTTGTGGTTTTATTTCAGAAAGATGAACAACGTAAACATTTTGGCAACCCGTTTTTATAATTTGCAAAACCATGAAATAAGATGCACGTATCAAAGATAAATATCAAAAAGTAGTTTCTTGTGACAAGTCATCAAGTCTGTAAACCAAAACATTCCTAAGTGTAGTGGCTTCAATCCAGCATACCACATGGAGAGCAGCTCTTTTTAAAATGCTAAAATCTGACTAAGCTGCTATTCAGCAAGGATGAGTGAGCAGAAGGAAACTGAATCTGGTTTTCAACTGAAACCACCATCCCTACCTCCTAGACTGCCATTTTGCATAATTATAGTTTGTTTTTTGTATTTGTTTTTTAAATGTTCAACAGGCAGAATTCCTGTTTGAAATGTGAAGGACTCGGTGCCAGGGACAGGTTGATGGGAGCCCTGGGAAAAGGCCCTGCACTGGGCTTTCAATGGATTCTTTAATGGCATATTAAGTGAACTGAGGGTTTAACCTGGCTAGGTTGGCTGTTTGATAGGCCTGGGCCCTCAGCCAATACCGCTTCTGATGCCACCCCGGAAGGATCTGTTTACCCATGTTGGCTTTCCTACCAACTTAAGGATGTATGTTACTGAATGTCTTTCTTTCTTTCTTTCTTACAAAAGTTTACAGCAGAATGCATCACTCCTGTTTCTCAGCAGATCAAATGTATAAGATATGGAAACACCTACAGATTCTATGCATTATTTATACTTGCATAAAAACACACAATTAAATGTGCAATGTATTATCATCACACCAGCTGTTTGAATGCAAAAAAATATGAAAAAAAGATTTCAACAAATATGTATTTAAATACTATATTTTTTCAGGAATTGAAAAAATTCAAGGATGTTTAGCAGAAGACAACAGAAGTCAAAGGATACTATGAAAAGTTCATATGGAGTGGAAAGAGGGAGATTCATTCATTCCTCAAACCAACTAGGTATATGCACACAGAAACTCAGTACTCAGTTTACATATCGCAGAACTGAAGAAAATGTATGTTTTATCAACATTCATTATTTATCAAAATTGTATGTGGCTCATCCCTAAAATCATGTCCAAAGTTGTTTGCAATAAAAATGCCATTAACAACCAATCTTGTATTTTATAGTTCAATCCTAAGAACGTCTATCAAGAAATGTTCTGCTAAGATCAGTAAGACTCACTTCCTATAAATGTGTTTAGGTTACAGTCTGGAGCCAATAATTTCTGAAGGGTGCAGAATGTCATTTGGGATTCAGAAAGCCATTTGGAGACAAGGATTCATTTTCCTGATCTAAACTACTTCTACTGTTGTCAGCCACGGATCTCCGCAGTCCCGCGCCCAGGGCAAAGTTCCATGATAGCACCCCCCACAGGCTATTGCTGCCCCCATGCAGAAATCTGCCCCCTCCTACTCACCAGAGGATCACGGAGCCTCAAGCAACCTCCACCCACATCGAAGAAACCTCTGTGAGGTTCCCCAACGCTATAAACTGTGCTTCCGTTTTTCTGGAAGCAGTTTCCACCCCTGCAGGGAGCCTCAGATAGGCTTCCACGGGGTCCTAGCGGCCAGCGCCTGGGGCTTTTTCTCTGTCCCGGTCTATGGCAGGTATGCAACTGACTGTTGTAAATCACAAGCATGCACAGACGCATGTACCCCAAGAAGGCAAATAACAGTTTGTAGTGGCTTCAAGTTCTGTCGTGAATTCACTAGGTGGCCTTAGGCAGTGATCCCAGTAAACGAAATTGGCTATGTAGCATTGTGATATCATTGTGTTCATTACATGATTGCTGACTGGCTAGGATCATGCACTAAAGATGAAAGGGAAACATTGGTGCTGACATGGCAGCAAAGAGGGGAAACCAAGGCTGTGCAACATGAAAGAGATACGTTCAGGTGGGTTTTCAGGACAGATTTCAGGTTTCCCTCTACTTTCGCACCCGGACTTCAAATTCAGCACAGCTGTAACTAATGTGGCTACCCCTCTAACATCCTACCAAGGGCATACAACACATGATATTGCCTTGTCATTTTCTCTGAAGGCACCAGAATAACCAAGGGCAGCCCTGTCAGCCTCTGTCTTACTAACACACTTTCAAGATACAGAACGGGACAAAATAAACTGCTGGCAGTCATTTTATCTGTTGTCAAAAGGAAATCACACTCCTGGCTATTGACAGAAGTGTCTTTGACACTGTGCTGCTGCTGCTTCTTTCCTGAGCGCCTGAAATTCTCCTTAAACACTCATATTCGGTGCCAGCAGGTTTTGACAAAAGCCATAAGCAGCTGCTCTATCAGCAGGTCTGTGGAGAAATCCCCACCCCAAAGCCCTGCCCTTCTTTCCATTCACATTGCCTTGGCTTTATAACATTCACACTCTGGCCATGACAGGTGCTTCAAGATAGATTGCCCATGACAGGAAGTGTCAAGGAAGGTAGCACAAGCTTCAGGTTGTCATATTTTTTCCCTCCTAATTATATGCTCATCATGCTGAGGGAAAAAAATGCTTCCTGGGGAACAGGATTTTAAGTTCTGTTTGCTAACGCCAGTGCTCATCTCGGTACAGCATGTGCCTGCCTCACGCTCCCAGTGCCTTCTCAAGTCCTACTGGGAATGTCACCACTTGTTCTGAAAAAGATGTGCATTTTTTTTAAAAGCTTGTGCAGGCAGACTAGTTAAAAACACACCTGAGGTAACATATTTGTTTTGCCCACAGCAAAGATATAATACGGTGACTCGGAATTCACCTTTGGAAAGGCAGGCAGGCAGGCATGGCTACTTTCCTGGGCTCTCGCTGCCCTCCCTTTGCCATGCACTACAATTTTGTAGGGCCTTAAACATAAACAGATAGACCATCCCTTCCCAGCCTATGACTTTTACAAGGCTGCAACTCATGGTGTGCAGATTATGCTTTTTCAGAGAGTTGAAGGAAATGCAGCTATTTGGTTGTATTCTAAACAAAATTGGTCACGACTAAACAGTCAATCTAAAGTGACTGAAATGGGTCTGACACCCTACTGTCTCCCCTTCCCCTTATTCTGTCCAACTGTCCAGTACTGATGCAGCTGTGCCAATGGGGCATGTGCTACATCATGCCGGGAGGGGGGCAGTAACAGAAAATTGACCTGATCCTGCTTTAAGCTTTCGGGAGGGGGTGTTTGGTATTCCCAGTACTGCTGCCTGAAAGCTCACAGTTTCTGTGTAGGAGTTACAGAGATGGCCTCTGACACTGTTACTCAGCATCCTCTCACTCTTCAGGGACATAGATATGGGTTTATGACAGGAATGCCATCAATGCCATTGTAGGAAGCTTCTTGGTAGGAAAACCACAGCCAGCCAAACATACCTTTGTGTCCTAAATTTACTGAAACATGACAAATTAGGTTACAATGATTTGTTGTAGCCAAGGCAGTGTCAGAGGTCACCTAGTTTGGGCCCTGGCTCACTGAATCCCAGCTATTTTGCCATCTGGAGTGGGTGTGGGGTGCCAGTGGAGCTCCAGTGCTAGCTTTGCCCTAGGACCCTCAGCAAGCTGGTATTGGAACTGGCTGTAGGCTGCAATCCTAATCAACTTTCCAGCACTGACATAAGGACAATGCAACTCTAAGGTAAGGGAACAAACTTTGCCCTACCTTGGAGAGACCTCCATGACTGCCCCCCCCCCAATTGCAGGATGCAGCAGATGCCCCACTGGCGCAGCTATGCCAGTGCTGGAAAGTTGGTTGGGACTGCACCCTTAGCCTCTGTTCTACAAGTCATAATCAATAAAAGATGAACAAGATCCAACTTCTATATAACTTCAGACTGTGCTCATGTGTACAAAGGGCCCTGAATGTCAGAGAATGCAAAATGGTGTGTATTTCCCTTGAAATATTTCCCATCAGTGATCTGACTTAAAATCTTGTTTCATTTTTCATGAAGGTGGTGCAAAATGAAATATACTGTCAGGATTATATTCCATCGCATAAAAAGGACAATTAGAGGACTTCTTTATTTTCCAAATTGGTTCCAAGTTGCTGCTCTGCCATTTGCTCTTAATTGTATACCAGCAGCACAGCTGGTCTCAAGAAGGTGTGATAAAAGTTCACAGGCATGTCACTGATGCCCACTGCCACAATGCATACTAATTAAGCATGTTGCTTGCTGGGAAGAAAAAAATTAATTGAAACTCACTTGTGACAATCCTTTCTTATCAGAATGAAGCCAAATAAGAATGGTTCCTACTCTGCACTCATTACTTTGGAGAGAAAAAGAAAGGGGGAGGTTTGTTTCACATCTTATTTTGGAGTTGACTCCCCATTACCCAGGTGGAAAGTCACAGGGGAAGCCAAATTGTATCATTAGTGTCCTCATTCTCAACCTCATCCTGTTACCAACATACAACAAACCTTTATTAGGCATATAGTTTTACAACTAATATCTCCAAACAGTCATGTATGAAGGTATATGTTAAAAGAGAGATAAGAAATAAGGGTTAAAGCACAACAATTTGCTTACACAGTTACTCCTAGTTGCTTAGAACCAGCAGCTTAGCTCGTTTCATGTTGCTCAAATGTAAAAATTTAGCAACTGGAAGGGTCACGAATTCGAATTCACCTGCTAGCAAAAGTTGTAAAGAGGTGATCTCAGAGAGACCTTTTTTGTTTCCTGACAACGAGGGGAGATGCTGGTCTCTGAGCACTTGATTAAAAGCACAGCGCAGAACAATGTGTGGAAGAGAGTCTACCTCTCTGAGGCCACAATTGTGGCCTCATCCTGTTACCATTAATGTGATGATTGCCCTTCACAAACTAGCAGGTATAACAAGGAAAATGTTACTGACATCATTAATAGGAATAAAATATTATTAGCCGCACTTGCAAAATCTTGAAATTTAATTGTACTTTCAGCTTAGTGTGAGCTGACAGTTGGGCATTTTTGAAACATTAGCTAAATGTCACATCGAGAACACTACGGTGGTCTCATTAAAATATGAAACCGAACACATCAAGTTCAAACATGGATGTGTCAAGGAAATCCTAATTCCTAGTAACAAAACTGTGCCATAATTTAAATAACATTCTTAAGATCAACACATCTTAAGGGTGTTCTGTTGGGTCATGGAAATCATTCTGGAAATTTTGCACTATAATTATGGCAATCTAAAAAGTGCATGAATTACAGATATACCAACTAGAGAAAATTTAATAGACAAAATTTATGAAATAGCAGAAATGGAAGTTTTAACAGAAAGAATGAAAGAGATTTAGATAGAGTAAGAAAATACTGGAAGTCTTTTTATGACTGGATAGATAATTTTAGTTAAACGATATTGGCTGTTTCGGTAAATTCAAATTTTTATACTGAAAAATATGATAGCCTTTGTACTGATGATTATTGTGTGTTTTTTTTTTAATTGAACGATGCATGTTGTAATCTAGGGCCAATACACTCATGTGTAACCTGTGTTGTACCTGCCCTAAGTATAACCCATTTTCCTTACCTGTATCTGTAATAAATAAAATATTTTTTTTTTAAAAAAGATAATTTTAGATAAAAATGCTGATTGTTTAGTTAATTTATTAATCAGTAGATTAACAAATATGATAATTTTTGTATTGATGAATAATTTTGTTTTTAGACATTATCAAATATTTTTTTTTGGGACTAATGTATGTTGTAATTGATGGCCAATACCCTCATGTGTAACCTGAGGCTCATGTGTAACCTCATGGGTAACCTGTATAGTCCCAGCCCTAAGTCTAACCGATTTTCCTTACCTGTATCTGTGACAAATAAACAAACTCCATTAAAAAAAAAAATAAAAAAGTGCATGAATTGTATTCCATTAGAGCTTGCCCCAAAGCTGATTTCAAATTCAAGGGAGCCTTAAAGGAATAATGCCATCCACAATACAATGCTGAATGGAGAAGCTCCTGGTAATAAACAAGAAAACAGATAGGAGAAGGGAAGTCTACTTCACTGGGGCAAAGCTTCCCATAAATAAAAACTTCCTCTATTTCTTTCAATGCATATTGCAAGGGAAACACCAAAATCCTTTCCTAAAAGAGAAAAGATTTTTAAGAATATATAATTGCATATCTGCGGGGGGGGGGATTTCCAATTTTAGTGAGAGATTTCACTGTATGGGTGGCATGATTCTCAGCAAATTTAAAAGTCAATTATGCAGAAGATCATATTTTGAACGTTGATAATGTTTAGAAAACAGACACATTTTTAATACCTCATCACATTCCTCCTAAAAAATGAAATCTTAATACCCAATTGTAAATTTCACATGAATGACAAACATGCTTACAAAGGGCCCAATTCTATCCAGCTTTCCAGCACTGATACAGCTGTGCCAGCTGGTGAGGGGCGGGCAGTCACAGAGGCCACCTCAAGGGAATATTTGATCCCTTACCTCAGAGCTACATTGTGGTTGCATTGGAACTGGAAAGTTGGATAGGATTAGATCCTTTTAATCAACACATCAGTTGATAATTCTGCAATTCTACACTCCCATTGATCTTCCATGCGGATAAGTCCAGGTTTCAGGGGTCTCAGGCAAACCACCCTCCATAGATCCCCTCCCATCCCGGTGGGTCCTGAGACTATTGCTCCAACATCACCACCACACAAAAGCGTGGTGGTCTACAGAAGTGGTCTCTGGAATCAGTACTGGACCTTTCTGAAGGCCCTGGACAGCTGTGCAATGATGCCAACCCCTCATGCCAGCTCTGCCAGAATGGCTATGAAGGCTACAAAATGTGAGAGATCTGAAGCCTAAACTTGTACTCTTCTTAATTTGGGGAAAGCTCATAAGGTACTTCATCATAAGGAACTCATTATCCATCTGCTGGTTGCTTCCCATATAGAGATTGCACAGCATTAGAAGGCATCTGACCCTTGTCAGTTACAAAACGGATATACTCATATATGTCATCTGGCTCTCTTAGAGAAGTGGAACCTTCCAACTCTGCTCTTCAGAGGCTTGGTCAAACCTGAAACCTTCTATGTTATTTGGTATCCCTATGATACCATGTACACTATGACATGACTCATCTATTCCATTCCCGCCCCCCCACTTAACTCATCAATCATCTTGGAAAGGCTTTGGCTAATTATATGTGTATGTGCTTATACCTTGGCAATGAATACATCAGGAGACCGTCATTTCCTTTGGCTGTATAGGGGGGTTCCCCATCAGCAGATCCCGTATTTGCGGTTTCACTTATACACGGATTGGGTCTGTGGGTGCCCCTATGCGCGCGCCCCCTACAGAGAGTCCGCTGAGCCCATCAGAAGCTGCACATGTCTACCTGTGCAGCCTCAGAATGATTAGAGACTGAAAAAGGCAACTTCCAGTTTCAGTTGAAAACTGGAAGTGACGTTTTTATGCCTTTAAAAGGCAATATGAGGGCTGGGGAAGCCACAGCCTCTGCTGGATTCAGAGGACCCTCTGGAGTGTGGGAGGGAGTTCCCTTGTATCCATGGTTCCAGAACCCCATGGATACAGGGACACGCCTGTATTCAGTCAGAAAACTGCATTATCTTCTCATTAATTCATGTATTCACATAACCTTTGTATTTTGTTGAAAATGTCAATAAAATAATTTTAAAAGAGATATTTTGATGTGTAGTAATTTTAAAATTATATGTGTGGATATCCAGTGTTATAATGTAATCCCAATAAGGCTTTTGGTTTGACCCACTGATATGAATTGTTGTACTGCTCATGATTTGCCAAGTTAAAAAATGGCAATCTTGAAAGGAGTGTCCACTTAGGCCTTTACCATCTGATCCCTTCTACAGTAGTCGAAGGAAACATTTTTGGCCCATCTGATCCCTTCTACAGTAGTCGAAGGAAACATTTTTGGCTGAGGTTATTTGGTTTCTCCCGCATAAGAACAGACAAGCTTCTATATCAAAAAGATCTCCAAATAATGGTAGTATTATTAACTTCTACCTCCAGTGTTAACTCAAGATAAATACTTTAACTCACTGTTTTTCTAGACATCTGTATCATTGTGACAGCAACTATATCTTTTACTAAAAGCATATCTGTGTTATCAAAAAATTACATAGGAGAACCAGGCAATAAAGAATAGCTGGAAAGCATTTTGGAATTACAAAATGCTTTATTGGAATTTTAGAATAATGAATGGGGAAAAGAATAGATACTCATTTCTCCGAAGAGTATGCAATCATCTTGCAATTTACAGTCATGTAGAAAGTAAAAAAGTAGAATGGTATTATGGTCGGTGATTATTTACTGTTGCCTACATTTTCCAATATCACTGGTGGTCATGTGCACTATAACCACTGGTCCCTCACCAGTATCCTCTTGATACTTCACATTAGACCAATCACAGCTCTCCTACTGAATACATCCCTCAGCACAATCCTATCCAATCTTTCCTGGGAGTAAGCTCCATTGACTCTAACAGGACTTACTTCTGAATAGACAAGCATAGGATTGGGCTGTGACTCTCCCAACCAACAAAACTTTGTTCCTACCCCCACAGGGATTTCTTCAGTAGGAGAGGATAGTCATTAACAAATGATGGTAGTCCCGTCAAAGGCATTATTTTCATATGATGTGTATTTTCGTTTGTTTTGTTTTTTTGTGGAATGAGGAAAAAATGCACTTCTGCACTTAGTGTCTTAATGCACTTAAGGCCCTTTTGTACCACCGTGTGAGGAGGGAGGCCGTTGCACAAATGTGCCTGTGGAGACTGACATGAGCCCCACTTGGCTAGCAGAAGGTTAAGGCTACACCAGCTGAGGCAGGCTGGCACAGAGACTTGGGGAAGGCAGGGGGAGGAGGGGAAGGAGGTGTTCAGGTTGGGGAGAGGGCAGGCTCATGGGTAGGCCACGGCCAAGCGGGGGTGGGGTCAGGATCCTAACCCCGGCGGCCCGGAACAGCCCCGGGCTGCTCGGATCTGCACCATCTCTTTAGGTAGCACAGATCCAAGTAGCCCCATTGGAGCTACTGTGGTGTTACCCAGTGTAAGGGGAACTAATTCTCCTTGCCCTGGGTTGATCGCAGGCAGTCCCAACCCCACACTGGAAACAGGATAGGCCAGCTGACCTCCCCATTCCAGCGTGGGTTAGGATTGGGCTGCCCCCCCCCACATCATATTGTTTATTGGTGTTTTTTTTTTTTTCAAATATAACTAATTGCTGGTATACATCAATCATTATATGATTATTTATCAAGTTACATTGTAACCAAGATAACAGAATAAAAATGAACAAAAGTATAAATTAAATTCACCAGTATCAGAAAATAAAAATGCTTTTGTATCTGCCAGGTTTTAATTACACAGGCCAACACACATTTTGCTTCCTTAAATATTACACCAATTCCTAGGTATATTTGGGGTGCCAATTCCAAAAATGGCAACCGTTTTGCCCTATTACATCTGGTTTTGCAGACAAGGCATAGTCTCTTTAGTGAATGGTTCAAGCAGCTTCCTCATGAGGAAGCCATGGTGTAGGCTTCCTCATGAGGAAGCTGCTTGAACCATTCACTAATGAGGCTATACTATATCTCCAAAACTAGACGTGATAGGGCAAACCGGATGCCATTTTTTGAATCGGCACCCCAAATTCATATCAAACCACCATAAAGTTTGGGAAAAACTTTTCTGACCCTCAGTTTTGTAGGCCTGTGTTATCCCTCTTTGAGAGCAATCCAAACCTGCGCTGGAGCAGGCAAGCCAGGAAGCTTGCGCTGCATCCAGCGCAGGCTTGTTGGCAGCAGCGGCTCAGGCAGAGACAAGGGGAAACTCTTCCGCTTACCTCCAGGTAAGGGCTGCTGGCCCCAATGGGTCTCCTCAGACCTGCACCACCTCTGAAGGTAGTGCAAATTCAAGGAGAGCAGCTTGAAGCCACTCCATTCTCCCTGGGGAAGGGGGTAGGGATCCAGCATAACTGCAGGGTCCCAGCCCCGCCCCCAGCTCCCTGCGCGCCCGCCCATCAACCTCCCTCCTCCCACCCTCCCTCCGCCCAGGAACACCTCTCTCCCTCCTCCTCCCCATCCCCCCACATCTACCTTTGCAGCTTGTGTCGGCGTGGGCCTATGTCAGCTTCCTCCCACGGAGGTGCAAACGTGCTTTACGGCAAGTCAACTTTAGGATTGCGCCCTTTAACAGTAGAAACCATATCCCATAAAGGTTTTCTGAGTCACCATGACTTGAATTTTCTGCAATCAACAAATACATTTGAATATAATAACCAACTTTCACTTTTTATCTACGCAACAGAAAGCTGTACTTGTTTCCACTTAGCAGCCACTACTATTTGAGCTGCAAGTAATAGGTTGAGTGATTTGTGATAACTTATTCAGTGATCATATTCAGCTATCTGAAGCAGTACTAATTTTGAATCTTTTCTGACTATGCAGGTAATTAGTACACCACAGTTTTTCATTATCATGGACCAGAAATCTTGTACCTCTATAGCTACTGTCAGGTAAGCAATATTTATCAGACTTGCAAAAGATTCACTATTTGTTAGCAAATAGATGTCAAGAAGTGTTCTTGAAATCAGCAATTTATGCTTTGGTGTCATATAAATCTCAGGCTTTCACTGAATTCCTTGTTGTAAACTGTCACCATAATCACTGTAATGACATTAATTAATTTTGATCAACCAACATCTTGGCCTTTTTAATAGTCTTTAAGATATGGTTCCGCTATTATTCATTTCAGTACTGTAGCTTTGTATTTCTGCTATCGTTTATGCCCAGTAGAAAAATAAAGCTGAATAGAATTTAGGGCGCAATCCTAACATGCACTGTGCAGCCAGGCTGCAGTGGCCTGCGCTGCATCCAGTGCAGGTTGGGAGCCTGTTGGAGGTAAGTGGATATTTTCCCCTTACCACATGTCAAGTCACAGACTGTCCTATGGAACTATTTGGAACCACACCAACTATTCAGCTGGAGCAAATCCAAACAGCCTGTGTAAGGCTCCCAGGCCTGGGAGAAGGGGTCAGGATATGGTGTGTGCTGCAACCACTTATTCCACTCCTCCCCGGCCCAATTCTACCCCAGTTTGCCCTCCTCTGCCCAGAAACACCCCCTCCCCCCTCCAGAACACACTCCCACCACCCTCTCCCACTCACTGTGCCACCCAGCATAAACTCCCCTTCTCTGGCCAGCGTGGGGGCTGGATCTGACCCTCCTGAACCAGCCCAGGCTTCTATACCGGCCCAGCTGTCTCCAGAACCAGCAAAAATGTGCCTTTCGGCATGTTTGCAACACTCAGGAGCCAGAGCAAGGGACCTGAGCTGGCTCAACTGAAGTTTTGGATTGGGCTACTATGGTCTTTCCTTTCTGTTTAATGCCCTCTTGCTCCATAGGATGGATGTTGCTTAAATAAAATGGAGTAGCTACAGT
Source organism: Tiliqua scincoides (assembly GCF_035046505.1). Lineage (NCBI taxonomy): Eukaryota > Metazoa > Chordata > Lepidosauria > Squamata > Scincidae > Tiliqua > Tiliqua scincoides. Next base: position 107,521,531 of record NC_089823.1, read on the forward strand.
AACCTTGAATATCTCACCTATAAGTCATTCTTCACTTCTTCCCCCAGCCACTCTGGTCTCCAGAACCTCTAGAACTGTCACTAACAGAACTATTAATATTCTTGCCCATCCTGAAGGAGATGAGAGTAACATCTACACTGGACTTGAAGGAGATATTATATGACGCATATTGTATTGAATATGTAGGTAACTGAGTGTGTGGAGTGCGACTGATGTGATTGTTGTATGTAGTTCTTTATGTCCGTATCTCGATGGTGCAGTGAATTTCATTATGCATTAAGTACAATGACAATAAAGTAATCTAATCTAATCTAAAATGAGAGTAACAGCTGCACTGGGAAGGGATTTCCATATCATTCATTGTGATGCATAGTAAAGAATCATACTTCAATCTTTTAGTGTACTAAGGTTGCAATTAACTAAGGTTGCAATCTTATACACACATTCTTAGAAGTAAGCCCCATTAAACACAGCAAAACTTATTAACAAGTAAACATGTAAAGGACTGTGCTGTATGTACTGTACAAAATAAAACTGTTACAATATACATTTAAACAGCATTCCCTAGAAAGAGTACCTAATAATAATAAACATGCTTGACATATTTCTGTTCCCACCTACCATAACACACAAAGGTATAACCCAGTGATAACCCAGAGACTGGTGTGCCGTGGATCGTCTGCAGCTGTGCCACTGTACTTTGGGAAGGGTCATTACATAGTAGAGCAATTGGGGAATTTGAGTCCCCTACCAGCAGCATGGTGTGCTTTGTCAAAAAACTGATGGTGTGCCTTGTACAATGAGATGAAAAAGATTGAAAATCACTGTTATAAGCACTTATAATAATTCTGCTGGAAAAAAAAAAGTTTGTCATGAGACACAAAGTTACTTTATGGGAGGAATCATTCAGTGGTAGATTGTGAAATGTCTTTGATGTACTGGCAACACCCAATCCCAAGCTTTCAAAATGAGTGGAAATAACTTCCACAATGGTAAACATGTTGGTCATTCTATTGCAGATTTACATCTGGGATATCTGCTTTTTGTGGACTACCAGCCAACCTTCTCAGCCACGTTGGATAAAGTGGGCTTTCATCTGTAAAGTTTCCACCAGAGTGAATCTGTTAAGTTATGAAGGTGCCATAGAACTCTTTGGAGAGAGAATGCTAACTGAGGACCCAATCCTATCCAACTTCCCAGCACTGGTGTGGCTGAGCCAATGGGTTACTCACAGGATTCTGCAGTGGGAGGGCAGTCATGGAGGCCCCCTCAAGGCAAGGCAACACTTGTTCCATTACCTTGGGACTGCATTGTGGTTGCATTGGTGCTGGAATGTTGGATAGAATTGGGCCCTGAGTTGCTTTGCTTGCTCTTGCAGCTCAAAAAGTGAGACAACTCTATTTTTGGACCCATGTGGTAGATTATTTTTATTATGTATATAATTGATATAAATGTCTCCTTCTGTGCTGCAAAGCTATGTTTTATTCTGTAGTCAAGAAAACACACTATACTGAAACAACTATGCTAGCTCCTCCACAGTCCAGGCCGGCTGCAATATGTTTGTTCAGTGCATTAAAAGCGAACATTTCCTGAATGTATATATTGACACTGTTAATGCAGAAATGCCAGATTTGTGTACTTAAAATAGAGCTGTGTAAATAGAACAGAAGAAAGTACTTACCAAGTCAGTTATTCAAAAGCACATTGAATCACACAGGAAGAGGCATACGATGCAAATGAGGCACAATAAAAGCAGATTATGTCCTCAATAATTGTTAGGATAAATAGCTGTGAAAGCCCAAATTTAATTTCTGGGGGACGATTATGCTCATTTACGTAAAATGATGCTGCCGATTGGTCTCTTAATAAGAGCTGAGAAGAATGTACAATTGGCATGGGCAACTGTATGCTCAGTTCATAAAGGAAGCAGGGCTGCGCAAAACTCATTAGAGGATTTCAAGCATTAATTTAAAGAGGGAAATGGTCTAAAAAATGGAGGGAGTAATGGCTGACTTCAAAGTATATTTCAGCCATGTGCAGCAGTTTCCAAAAGGTTCATTTACTTCAGGACAGCAGAACATTATCAAAAATATGGAGCATTTGCAGCTGCTTGTTGAAGTTCCTTTTGCTACTCATTTTCATGGTTGGTAGGAGCTCTGATGTTCCTATGGGGAGCCTTCATCTACGGGGGTTTCATGGTCAACTAGCTGGAAGAGCAGCTCTACTTGCTCAGAGTAACACGTCTACCTAGGTATCCCTATTGAAGTGAATGAGTAGGTTTCTCACAGGAGAACGTTTCTGTGCATGTATGCAGCTCTAGATCAGGTACTGCTCTAGTACCTGCATTTCCTTCAGCAAATCAGCAGCTTCAGGGGAACCATTTCAGGAGAATGACCCAGAAGGAAAGGGTTAAACTCTCCTTCCCCCAGCACCACTGCTCCAACCAAATTTGCTCCTCACTGGTGCACTGAAGTCACATACACACAGGCACAGACACAGAAATCTGCTTTCAGCAAAGGAAAGTCAGGTAGAAATCTAATAAATAAATAAATAAAAATTGGACATACAAGCACTATGTGGGAGATCTGTGCTTATGTTCAGTTGGTGGTGGTAGTGGGCAGAGAATATTTGTCCAAGGTGGTTCAATGAACATAGTTTCTAATATTTTTTTAGTAAGCAATGAAAAGGTAACTATCTATTTGGATTGTTTCCGCACTGTCCAATGAACACTCGAGACAACAGATATGGGAGAAAGAGCCACTTTATTGTACATTAACAAGAGGAGCAGAGGCTGAGACCTGCAGCATCCAAGGCAGCAAAAGCCCCTGTGGTGCGGGGAGGGACCTCTGGGCGGTACCAGAAACCTCTGCCCCCAGGCGGGCATGCACCCGACTCCGAGTCGCGCCCCGCTGCTGGGATGGCGCGTCTCATCCATGTCTATCCCTTAAGGGGAAGGCGGCCGGACCGCAGACTGCACCACCTCGAGCCGCTGAGCCTCTGAGGTGTGCCCTGCGGTCCCGGCCAGGGCCCCATCTACGTCCTCGCGCCGCCAAGCCCCTGAGGACTGAAATAGGGTTCTGCCCTGCCTATGCCGCCTGAAGGTGCATGCCAAAGTCCCATTCACGCCTCCTAACCTGCACCACCTGCCCTCCTAAAGTGACCAATGGCAGCTTGCAAACAGGGGGGGTGTAACCACCTGGCCCATAACAGTTTGGGGTAGGCGAAAAAACTGCCTGCCCCTCGGCCAATCTTGGCAGGCAGCAAAAAATTCCTACCCGGCCCCAAACGGCGACCAGTTAAACTCAGACTGCCTCTAGGGCGGGTGGGCGGGTATTCCCACGGTGCCCACGTGCACAAGGAGGAAGAGGGCTGGGTCTCGTCCCCTTTTAAAAGGTCCGCTGTAGCTGTCAGACCCAGCCCCCTTCACCTCCCCCTTGGGGAGGGACTCTCGTGTCCTGGCCAGGCAAAACAAACTCCGATCACCTCTTTAAATGGGGCGATCGGGATAATGAAAAACAAAACCAAAATATGTAGTCAATCCATTCTCTTAAGCACTGTTACCCTGCACATGCCGGATTTCGTTTGATCTTGGAAGCTAAGCAAGGTCAGGCCTGGTTAGTACTTGGATGGGAGACCGCTTGGGAATACCAGATGCTGTAGGCTTATACCATAGTCTTTCGAGACTGAAGGTTGCCAACCATGCTGCTGTATGATGGGAAACAAAGCCTCAACTGAACAATCACAAGAAGGTTTTAGTACTCATATTTGATTATCTTGATTCAATTCATTCTGTTGAATGTTACTAAACTAACAGTACTAACTAGGACTAAGTGGAATAAGTGGAATAAGGAGGGGAGGAGGAGAAACAGGGGAGTTTCTGCCCAGGGAGGAGGCAGGCAGGAGGTGGATTGGGGATGAATCCCAGTCATGCTGGATCCTAACCCCATTCCTTCTCCCCTTTCCTCTCCTTTATACTCCTTGGACATGCACCAGCAAAACAGCCAAAATTATATTACCTTGAGGAGGCCTTCAGACTGCTCATTGGCATGGCTGCATCTACATGGAGTGGTGGATTTAGTTAGGATTGGGCAGTGAATGTCCTCTTTTCTGCCTTATCATGCAAATAGTTCAACGTTTAACATTCATGCTGCCAGATCAGACAAATAAAGCTTTGTCCCTATATGTAAAATGTCCTTCAGAAAGAACAGAAAGGTATATAGCAGGGGTGACCAAACAGGGGTGGCCACATACAATAAACCTCTGATGTTAGAGAGCCGCAATGCTTAAGAAGCATTTAATTTCTTAAATTTATTTACTGAACATTAAACTTTTAAAGTTTTAATCCAGTGAACTCTCAGTTTATACCTGCTAAATAATTATAAAGTGTGAAAATTTATTATTTACCTTTATGTTAATTGTGATGCAAAAAAGAGCTCAGTCAGCATATTTCTGAGAGCCGTACATATATGTCAAAGAGTTTCATGTGGCTCCCAAGCTGTGCTTTGGCCACCCCTGGTATATAGCAATGAACCAGGGAGTGAAGTGCATCTTTGGGCCCAGGAACACAGTTTCATATTGTACCCACTTTTTTACCAATGAGAGGAACACCGCATAGTGTCAGATCTAGAGGTCAGTTTTTTCCTTATCCCACACCAGTGAATGCCAACTGTTCATTTGCATGCAAGATAGTGGGGTGGGGGGGGGAGGAACTAGATCATAGAGGCCCTATTTGGATGTTTTAGGAGCATGGAGAATATCAGGAGTGAGCTGGTGAGACCTGACCCAATTGTGCTCCATAATCCCTATCACCCCATGGACTGCACTTGGGTGCACAGGCAAATGTTGTTCATAGTGAGAGTTTCTCCCCACAATTGTGAACACTGGTAACTGACTGCTTGACAGGGATGATTTAAATTTCAATTTTAATTCGGGGGGAAAAAATGTGCTTTGGCTATTGTTTTGTCCAGGACCAGACCAGAACTGGATAAGATTTCCTCCTTAGTGGAGCTGCTGGCCCTAGAAACTATGGCAGTCAAATGAGAGTTAGCAGTCACTGAGAACTCCTCAGTTCACCAATCAGGATAGTGATCTACTCCGGGAGATTGGAGGTTTGGAGCACCTGACGCATCCTTATAGGTTCCACCTTGTTCCCTGACTTGCTGGACAGCTCCTTGGCCTTAGGGTGTGAATCCGAGTTTTCCATTAGTGGTGGTGGATGTGGGAGAGCAATCTTGAAAAAAAAAATATATATATATATATATTGGGCCAACACTTTAAAACTTCTTGCTGTGTATTCCAAAGGATTGAAAATACCATATTTATGAATACAGAATTGAAACTTCCTCTGCAGGTTTCAGTGTATGACTGAAACAGTGTATGACTGAAACTCCATGACATCTAGGATATGCAAACCTTAGATAGGTGGGTTTCTAATATGCTGGAACAAAGATTCAAATGATGCATGTTTTCCTACTTGCAAAAATAGCTTGTGTTAAGCTTGCCAAGAAACTGAATACAGAAATAGTCTACAAAGAAATCTATATCATGAACACTCCATTAAGTTCTCATTTTTGTTATTGTCAGAAGTGTCTGTATACCTCAATTAGTGGGGGGATAGAAATAATACATTAAATTGTAATGAGATAATTTCATTGAAATGGAAAGATTGTTTCCTAATATACCAATTTATAATATAACTCTATATAGGAAGTGAATGTGACCAACATATATTTGGAAGCCAGGTGATTTCATAAAGAAATAATCAGACACTACACATGGAGACAAGTAAAATTGTTTTGATATTGTTTTAGCCCCCATTTGAGCATGGGTCAATGCAGAACTGTTCCAGCGAATTTGCTAGCAATGGACCCAGTAGACCTCTTTGCGCTGCAGAGGCTTAATAGGAATGGTCTATCAGAGTCTTTAAAATAACACAGGCCTACAAAATTGAGGGTCAGAAAAGTTTTTCTTTATGGTGGTTTGATATGAATTTGGGGTGCCAATTCCAAAAATGGCATCCATCCATACCTAGTTTTGGAGATATAGCTACACCATGGCTTCCACATGAGGAAGCTGCTTGAACCATTCACTAATGAGGCTATACTATATCTCCAAAACTAGGCGTGATAGGGCAAAATGGATGCCATTTTTGGAATCAGCACCCCAAATATACCAGGAATTGGTGTAACATTTAAGAAAGCAAAATGTGTGTTGGCCTGTGTAATTCACTATATGTTTCATGATCACATACTTATCATGATCATAAGCCTGATCACTTACTGTCTTGTCCCATAATGGGGCAACAGGCAAACATCGCTCTCCTGCATATTTAAACTGGTGTACCCTCAATCCCACAAGTGCACAACCCAGAGGCACATTCAAAGTTCCATGAGTTTTATTTTTCTATTCATTGTATTACATCAATAGTTAATGGTCATGTGTTTGGTTGTTTTTATCATTAGGATAAATCCCACAACAACCACTCTGGATGCTATGAATGCTCAAATGACCTTAGCAGCTGTTTTCACTGATGCATTAAGTTTTTGATGGCTAGTTACAACATCTTGCTAAGTGTGAGGGGATGAAAATGACTACTGAACTCTAATCAAATCAGTAGGCATCAAAACATCCAAGAAAGTCACATTATGCAATATTCAATAGGAATGGTTATGTTACAAAATTCTCCTTTGAAGTTTAATAGGGCATTTGGCAGGTCATTATGACAGACAGACAGACAGACAGACAGACAGACTGACAGAGATGTCCCCAAAACAGTGTCACCCAGATAAACACTTTGTGTCAGTGCTTAGAGCAGTGTTTCTCAATGCTTGTCACCCGCCATACGACTTCATATGGTTCACCTATTGGAAGCACCGCTGGAAGTAACTGGTGATGACATCACTGCCAGTTATTTTTAGGTTGGGAGGCCAGGTGCTACATAATAATAATAATAATGACAAACACCAGTAAGAGGCTCAGGGTGGATGGGGAAGGGTGCTTTTCAAGTGTGGAAAAGCATGCTTTGGAGCTCTTCCTGCCAAATCAAAACTCCTAACACTGTCTGTTGGTTCTTACTGCCAGGCGGCATGAATCCGGGGGTCTCGCAGGTACCATTGGACACCACCTCCAGTAGCACTGGTGGTACCCATATCACTGGTTGAGAAACACTGCTTTAGAGTATTGAAACTGTTAATACCTCAGACAACTGTAGTTCTAGCAAGAGCTATCAAGTACTTTGAAGGTTAAGATGTGCATAATTTGTAATGTCCAGATTTTCACTTAGACATTTCTTGCATAAGCAGCTGTATTAATGTTAGATGCATTCATGTTTCTCAACAGTGGCCAGTGCTACTTAAATTTCAAAACACTCAAGAGTAACATTTGCCTACTCAAAGGACAAACTGAGGTCAAACCTAACAAAGATTACTTAAGTCCACAGAAGAAGATAAACACTATCCAACTATTGGTATTAATATGATACCAGGGGTGAGCTCCCTCTCCTGTTGGAAGAGGGCATTCACACACTTGGTTAATATACATCAATTTAGATCTACTCATACGTTGGTGCCTCTCCAACAGAAGAAAGACTCCCCCCCCCCCCCGCTTTGTTTTCTACTGAAAAGACACAAGGACTAATCTACCAAAGCTCAGTTCCTAAGCAAGCGGTTTTGTGGTCAAAATGACTTCTGTTTCTGAGGCTGCTATACATATCCACAAACACACATATGCATGCACAGACAGATGCACACATATACCTACATATATACTCAAGCCTTTTATTCTATCCAGCTGGGATACCTCATCCTGAAGAACCAACAAATCTTAAAACAAATCTCAAGTAGAAACTGAAACTTCTGAAATCTGAAACTTCTCTGTCAATAGCCATGTACCTCCTGAGAATTTTGTGCCCGTGTTTCCCCTCTGTCCCATCTCTTTTGAGCTGTGACATCTTCTTCAGAGTAATAAGGAAGTTGGGCCAACATTCCACTTATCCCTGATCCTACAAAAAACATACCTTGATGAGACATTTCCAGAGAAGGGCAAGTCAGCACAATCAGATTTCAGGAGTCCATTAGAAATCACAGAATATCAAAAAGGTACCAGAATAGGTCTTTCAGCAATTCACAGCCAAGGCCATTCATATCAGGTATGCATCTGCCAATGTCAGGAATCTGTTCTGCATTACACCTTAATTTAATGATGTTAAAACAAATGAACAGGGAGGAACTGAAGTACTTTAAAGTGATTTGCCCAACTTTTTCTGGTCCAAACTTTGACTTGCTTCATCAAGTCTTAGGCAAAAGTATGGGCTGCATAATATTTTCCCTGAACTGGTGCACCCAGCTTAAAAGAACTGCAATGTTATGGTACTTTCATGAATTTCTGACACTGTACTCTTTTGATGAAGGATAACACAGAACACGAGATTGACCGCAAGGCTGAATAAAATCCAACAGAAGAAAAGAAGCAGATAAAACACAGTTGCAGGCAGTATGCGGGGACTGAACATGCAAGCAAGCACTGTACAAAAAGCAGCATTGCTTATGTTAGGTCAAACAAAAATAAAATGTATTCTTATTTATTTATTTTGCTCTTATGCCAAGGTGTCTCAAAGCGGTCTATGTATCATTAGAACAAAACAAGTCTTCTGAATGCTGCTCTTGGCAGCATAGGTGCAGCAGACCTAACTGGCAGACCAATCCTATGCATGTCAGAAGTAAGTCTCACTAAAGTCAATGGGGCTTACTCCCAAGAAAGTGTGGATAGGATTGGGCTGTTAAACTGTCCCCCAAAACCTGGCAGATAATCGTCAAAAGAGGATGGACTTCTCCTCCACTGGGCCACAGATATAAAAGTGGACTCCTCTTCTCTCCTGCAGGCTCCAGGCAGCAAATTGTTCTGAATATATTTGATATAGATTTATCCCATTTAGCAGGAGTTCATAGTACCACCTTCTGCCACCAAAGCATGAGCATATTCTATGCAAAAATATTACTCTCCTGTTCAGAATGCTGGGTGACAGGTCAGAAAGGGAAAAGGGGGTTACAATGTACTGGGGGCAGAGCTGGGGGCTTGGCAGGCTCAGGAACTGCTCATTTTTCAAATCAGGGGCTTACCGCCAACCCCGGAGCCATCCAGACCTGGTTTCCCCTCCTTGTTGTTGCTGCCTCCTTTCATTAGTAGTGAAGAACGACAGTCACAATTCATGTTTTATTTATTTATTTATTTGCAGAATTTATACCCTGCCTTTCCATTCCAGAAAAGAGCACTCAAGGTGGCTAACAAGTGAAATATAAAAACCATGAAAAACATAAATAAGTATAAAAATCAAACATTTAAAAACAACAAACACGAACAAAATATTGGATCCCCTCCAAAAAAAAGAAGAAAAGGCCATACCCCCTTGTGTCAGCATTAAAAGTTATGTGTAAATAAAAAAGTCTTAAGCCCTGGCCGAAAGGACTCTAGACAAGGAGCTGTTCTCAGCTCCAGGGGAAGGGAGTTCCACAAATGGGGAGCCACCACTGAGAAGGGCCTCTTTCTTGCTGCCATCCCCTTCACCTCCACTGGTGATGGCACATTCAGAAGGACCCCCTCTGATGACCTGAGAGGACGGGTTGGATTGTATGGAAGGAGGCGGTCCCTCAAATACCCTGGACCCGAGCCGTGTAATGTGACTTAAGTCACATTAATTTCAACAAGATGTAAAGATCAATCATATCCTCAAGATACACCAGTGTATCTCCACATATGCTTGTGCAATGACAGTGTAGAAGCAACTCACTCACTGATACACCATAGACGCCGGCACGACATCGGAAAACATGTTGATGTAGCTTGGACATCATTTGGACACCAGCACAGATCCTCTGGTGAAGAGGCCAACACAGGGAGAGGCATGATGTGGCAGGGATGAGGACAAGTTGACATAGGACATAAGGTAAACCCATTTCAGGCAACAGACATGCCCCAACCACCAAGCTACACAATGACTGGAGGTAGGAGTAACCCTATAAGGAAAATTGAAAAGGGAAAAACAGGAGAAAATGGCAGCTTCTGACACGGCCCTGCCCCATCAATTTTCCTATGATGAAGCATAGGATACAGACTACATTTGGCAGCCAATCACAGCACACCAACCCCAGTATTAAATATATATCCTTGAACAGCACGCTAATGACATATGGCTCATGTACTGACACCATGGAGAGATAACACAAAGAGATCAGAGAGAAGATCCACTGATGTCATGGTGATGAAACACTGATAATGTGCCAACGTCATACTGATGTTGTGGTGTCAGGACGTCATTTCATGTGTAACAGGCAGTATTTCAAAGGATAATGGAGGTGTTACTGGGAACGGCTCTGCCAGGATTGTTCTGATAAGACGGGCTTGGCACTAGGCCATTGTTGAACCAGTGTTAGTACTCTGTTGGTGTGGTGTTGTCAGGGCAGTCTGAGGGTACGGCAGACATTGCTCTGGCATCGATGTGTCATTGGCATGACTGCGAAGTAGGATTGAGCCATTAGTCATGACTAACTTTCTCTGGATATCACCCAAAGACACTTTTCGACCTTAAACATTTCCCACCACTACCACAAAGCAAAAGAGAGGATAGATTGACATGTACTTTAAAATCTCCCATTGCCACTGGAAATGTCAAAGAAAAACATTATGGGAATCACACATTCATCAGAATGTTAAGTCAGAGCTTACTGCTGAAAATGTCACCATGATCCACAGATGGTAATTAGTGATCACAGATTTTTTTTTTATATATTGAAATGGAAATCCAAGTATAATGGCTTATAATTAAATATGCTGTCAATTCAAACCAGAATTCTATTTACAGGAAGTGTTATCTCTTTATGTAAAGCTTATGCAGACCAAGTCTCCAACCAACAATTTTAGTGTTGTATTTCTTTAGCTCCTTGATATATATTCATGATTGTACCCTGTGCATGCTAAAACCATAACATGCGAGAAGTTAAACATGCATTTCAGAAAACCTGCATGTAAAATATGGAATCCTAACCATTTGCTTCAGTGCATGTGCATATCTTTGACATCAGGATAGTTTTTACATGTTACATGGAAGCATTTTCAGATGATGTGCAAGAAGTAGTTGCCCTGATGTAAAAGCTAGGCTGTCTGCAATCGGTAATGAGTTCCTATCATGTGCACACTTCCTTAAAAAACACACTTTGCCTTGCTACACAGTCTGTCTTGTGTAGGTTGATCTGTGGGTGGTGGAGCCTCTCTTTGGGCAGATGGTTGTGTTGGCTTAAAAATGACCTGACATCCCTTTCTTGGATAAAATTTCTTGACCACAGTGAAGATGGGGCAATTCCCCTACCTCTGCTAGTCTGAATGAAGCAGATCCCACAAAACTGTGAATCCATTTAATTTCAAGAGTCTTTTGACATCCATCTCAGACCATTCACTGGGCCTTAGGCAAACCAAGTTGCCCTTGTTTTAGCTGAAGTGCCCTCTTCTCCAGCCTCTGTGTATAATATCTTATCAACATGTGGCCTGTGGGTCAGGACTGAAGGTCCATAGCAGACTATGTTTTAACATGAAGAGCAACACAGCCTGAGTTCAGAACTCAAACACAACAGAAGGCTGACAAGCTTTTGAACATGGTAAGCATCCCCTTCACTTGGTTATTTGTAACACTGTCGGCACATTCCTATCACTGGTTTATCCATGGGTTGGAGGTAGTGGATCTGACCCGGGAGGGGGCAGGATGACGGCGCCAGCACACACTGTATCCTAGCCCCCTTCCTGGGCCTTAATCCACTGACATAGATCAATTCAGATTTGCGGCAGTGATATTGCTGGCATGGGGCCAAGTTAACTCATTGCGCAATCTGGGGCATACCCTGAGGAGACTCTCTGCCTGCTACACATCCTCATGGGATGCAGAGCACTACTGTATCAGTGTGGGGTAGTTTAGGTAGGATTGGACAGTCTTTGCTTATCATTACAGGAAAAAAAACACCAAAAAACCAACCTCCCGAACTGCTGTTTTGAAATTATGTGGGGGTGGAATTTTCTCTTAGGCCCGTAACAAGATATATTGGATACACAGAGACAGGACTGATGTGCTCATTTGGATACCAAATTCTGCCTTCTGTGTATTGATGTGACTGCATGCTTTCATGGGCGAGAGGAAAGGGGCATAGTTTGGAGACAGCAGGCTCTCGTACTGTTGCAAGTGAAGGATTGAAATATTACTTAATAAAAGGAATATGCCAGCCAATTTTAAAAGCATCACCGACAAGCTCAGCAGGGACACCCAGGAAATTATTCCACTTATTGGAATCATGATGGCTGAGAAATGAGGCTTGAGGAGCAGTCGACGTAGAACTGTGGGAGGACTGTAGAAATGTTCCAGGCTCTTCTGGGGATATTAAAGTGTGAGGGGATTTTTTTTTTTTGGTTCAGTCTTTGAAATTTACATAGAGAGCAGAAAAGTACAGACAAAATGTTAGAGTGCTGTGATGTGTGAGGTGGAACAGTCTGTGCAGTGGCAGAGGAAGTTTGTGATTGCAAACTAAGATAATGCCTAATACGTTGCTCCCCATTAGTGCATAAACTTGCCATTAATATCTGAGTGTTAAAAAGGTACTTAGGGCCCAAACCTCTATTTACACGCATGCCTCCTGCGCTGACTGCTATAAAGCAGTCAGCAGTAGTTATGAAAGGTGCACCAGCACGGCATTCAGCAGCATGCTGCTGAGAACACCAGCAGGGAGGATAGAGCCTTTCAGCCGATGTGGGCAGATCTGGAGCCACCTGCTGCTGAAGGGGAGGTTGGAGAGGGTGGAAGGGGTGGGGGAGGGCAAAACAAGGTGACAATGGGGGTGGGTGGATTGGGTTCGGGGGGGGGGTTCAGCCGCAGAAACCACATCCCCAAGGGAAGGGAAAAGGGACAAGTGGTGTGTACCTATCTGGCTAACCTAAGTGTAGGTGAGAAGTTCCCTGTCCTTGAGGATGAGATTGAGGGGGAGAGATGAATTGCTGGCTGTGAAACCTCTGCTCTGGGCTAGAGATCATTCACACAGCGAGCTCTATGAGCAAGTGGTGATGGTGTGGCATGCCATCAAGTACAACACCCTAGATCTCAATCTTCTCTTGTGCTCACAGGTTAGTCTTCTGCATTTCTCTCTCAGTAGCAGGAATTAGTTTTATAATTGGTGTTATCTACACATCTGCTTCTTCACTGAGATCAAATCTATCCTTTGTTGGATGAATGGTCCTAAATCTGGAGTTTTCACTTGCAGAGCTACATTGGACTGCACTTCAGATAGAAGAATGGGTGAGGCTAACACTGGCTTCCCATTAAGAAAGCTGAAACAGTAACTTCCACAGTGCAGTTTCCCATCTTGCAAATTTTCTCCTGCCCTATTTAATGTTTAGCAAATTAGATCCCACAGGGAGTCTGATTATCCCTTAATAAGAGCAAACAAGTACGCTAAGAAGTGTGGTTTTTGTGGTGGATCTATCTGTCCTCATGGACTTGCCAAGCTCTGGTTTAGAAGCATGTTGCATTTTTCTTATCTCTTGCAACTTGCACGGGAAGAAAAGTATTTATCCTTGAAAATCTTTACACTGGTTTAGGCCCAAACCCTAAACAACTTTCTAGCATTGGCATAGCTGTGCCAGTGGGGCATGTGCTGCCTACTGCAGTTGAGTGGCAGTCACGGAGGCCTCCTCAAAGTAAGGAAATGTTTGTTCCCTTACCCTGGTGCTGCATTGCCCTTATGTCTGTGTTGGAAAGTGGATTAGGCTTACACCCTTAGTTACTCAGCATTATGCCTTTCCTTAACACTATTCACATTCTTATTTCCTTTGCCCTGACAACTGTCTTAAGACACTCTCTGCCATTATCATTGCACAGACAAGATAGTGAAACTGAGAGACAATATATTTTAGAGCCACGTTACACGTTGTCCTCAATGTCCACAGCCTTGTGTGTTTTGTTCTTTTTCTTTTTCTAAACCTACTCTCATTGCCCCCTTAGAATTATAATGGCACCAACAGAAGCCCAAACTGACAGAGTTCTGCTTCTGTGTAACTCTTAATAATATGCAGTTCTGTGAAGTTCTAGCCTATATTCACTGCAAATCTATGCTCTCTCACCCCCAGCCTCAAAGTTGCCTGTCTAGTTCCCTTCCTACCAAGTTCTCACAGCCCATTTCAGTGCCATTGCAAGTACTACATTGTATTTTACCTCAGTACTCCTTTCTCCTTTTTGTTTTCCAATTCCATCTCTCCAGCCCTGATTATTTCCTCAGATCTTTGCTTTCAGCCCAATATTCAGTTTCTTTGGCAATGGGAATTTCTGCAATGAAAATGATGTTTGTTTATTGCTTTGCCTGTAGGTCATGACAGACAAACAAGAAATACACCAACGCAAAAGTCTGCACATAGTCAAGCAAATATTCAATTGTAAACAGCGAAATACCTCAGGCATTAGGAAACATAACAGTGCATTAGCCTTTAAAGAGTCGACTACACAATTCTCCACACGATGCCTTACTGTTCCCACTCCTAAGGCAAAGGAAGTTTACATGCTCAACGTTTGCAAGTGAAAAGAAAAGCATTTTTGTATGTCAACTTAAGAGTTAAAAACACAGGAAAAGAAGAGGAAAGAGATACTGAGATACCTGGGAAATTGAATAATAAAAGGCGTGGAAGAAAGCTCAGTGGTGGAGCATGTACCTTGCATGCAGAGGGTCTCAGGTTAAATGCCCAGCATTTCCACTTAAGCAGGTTCAAGTAGAAGTCTGCCTCAGTTTAAGGCGGCTGTTATGTCCTGTGCCTTTAGAAGGGAGGCCAAAAGCTGAGCACAAGGTCAACAGTTCAGTCCTGCTGCAGAGGCTTGGGAAGTAGTTAAACAGAATTCTACATTCTCACCTATACAGTCTTTGAGCAGCCAAATTCCAGTGGCGGTGGTGGTGCCGCCAGGTGCAATGGTGCCAAAATGTATCCAGTGGCTCTGCCACAGCTGCTAGAGGCCTCCTCGGGGGAAGAGGACGAAAATCCTCTTCCCCCAGGTAAGTGCACAATGGACACAAAGGATCTCCACTAGCTATTTTGCCAGCACAGACTGGAGGAGGAAAGACTGGGCTTTTCAGTCTGACATGGAGCATAGGATCTGGCAGAGCAGGGTCCTACCCGCAGTCCTACCCCCTCCCACCCTGGTTCATCTCCCCACCTGCCCTCTGCACCTCAGAATGCCTCTCCTTCTGCACAGAAACCCCACACCGCTGCCCAGAGGTGTGCTTTACCACAGCTGCTCCACCAGCATCAGGCTTCTGCACTGGGCCCAACGCTGACACTCTTCTGGTGCTGTAAACATGCTTTACGACACGTTTACGGCACCCAGCACTAGGAAGTTATAGGATCGGATCCTCATTATGTGAAAGACTTGCAGTTCTTCAAACCCTGCAATAATGCTATGTCTTACTACAAATCAAAATGCTTTCAAAATAACCCTTTTGACATGGGTATTCCTTCTATATGTCAGATTCATAAAAAGGAAGAATCATTGTGGGGCATTATTAACAGTTGCTCCACAGTTATTGGACTCTTCTTCCCTGGGGCAGTGGCTCCCAAATAATATCAAATCCCAAATTGATACCATCATCTCAGAGGACAATAACTCACTCTTTAATGATCAAATACAGCCAGCATAGGAAGCAAGGAGAAGCATAGCCTCTCAAGAGCACACTCTCCCAATCCCGCCTCAAAATTACAACCTTCCACACTGCCAGAACTACGGCAATTAAAAAACACCACAAAGTCCATGAAGTCTAGGACTTCATGAGGCTGCAGCTCTGTGATAAAAGCTTGGGATTAGCTGGAGGGAACTCTATGGTAGTGAAGAAATTATCAAGCCTAGATAGCCATTATCATCCTCTGTGACAAGGAGCACCCCAAATCCAGGAACAGTCTCCCTGTATTCCAAGGCATACAGGAAGGATAATGGACATTTAATGACCTATGGTCCAGGGAAAGTCATTGCATGGAGGCTTTGCTTCAGCTCTTCATGTGTTTCCACATATGAGGCTCCAAGCAATTCTTGCTTCAGTTGATTTGCAAAACCAATACTGGGTAGAATTACCATTTTTCTTACAAATGACTCTTGTTCATTCAAGGTGTTCTTTCTTCAAGGTGGCAAATTCGAGAGCGGTAGCTATTTTTGTCAGTAGCAGCACACAAAACCCACAAAAAGTCCTAAGGGAGTCTCAAGATGACACAGAACTTTCTGTGCCCCAGCAAACACTAACATCAATAGCACACAAGTGGTTTAAATACTCTGAAATGAAGCGCTTTCCCAGTTTATATAACACTTGGAGTAGTCTTGGGAAGTGTTGCTCTAAATGAATAGATCCCAATTTTTTTTTTTTTCACTTGTGATTTTCACTTGACAGCCATTTCCATAAATTGTACCCCTCATATGTACAAAATGTTTGTAATTAATATAGTTGCTGTTATTGTAAATGTATATGTTTTCAACTACTGATCTGTATCTGATAATACATGAAGAATTAATGACCGGAAACCAGCAGCTTCTGGGGCTTTTGCAGCCAGCTAGCTACCTTGCCAGCCCCACAAGGCATTTTAATACACACGTTTTTCTGCCATCATTCAATTCTTTTTCAGGTACCCCTAAGGTCCTGGCAAGTACCTCAGGTTGGGAACCATACTCCCCAAAGAAGAGACACATTTTATCCTTCTGACCTTGATATATCTTAATGCTTTTTTTATTCCCCCCCCCCAAAAAAAAAAAAAAAAAAGTGCAATCCTAACCTTGGATTAGGAGAAAACAGGTTTGGGACTACAGAAAAGGTGTTTTACTGAAGCAGGAAAGGTTAGAGTCCATAATAAGTGGCAGGATGATAACAGCCATATTAAATATCATTGTACTGTCCTCTACACATCTCAGACATATGTGAGGAAGTGGGAAAGTCAAACTTCAGTAAATGGTGTCTTTGCAGGGAGATGAAATATCTTGTAAATTATGGCACAAACTGGAAAAAGAATGAAATGGATTAAAAACTGCAGCCGGGTACAAAATCCATCAACCTAGGGACTTCATTCATCAGAACCAATGTTGTTATAAGATTAAAAAAAAAAAGAGGGCAGTATGACTTTTGGAGGAAGACATATAAAAATGCTGGGTTCTTTACTTTTATCATGTGTGGGAAAAAGTAATTTAAGCAGCAAACTATACACTCTTATCTGGGAGTAAGTCCTATTGAACTCAGTGGGACATACTTTTGAGTAGATATACATAGGATTATAGTGCAATCCTATGTAGTCAGCCTCTAGTGGCTGGGATTCAAAGTTTCCATGCATGCACATAAACTTTTCAGCCCCTTCTGATGTCAGTGAATTGTACCCCCAAATGTCAGGGGCTTCTGGCCCCAGCAGGGGCTGTTTTCAGAAAGAAACATCAGCCATCACTTGTGTACATTTTTCAGCATTTTGTATGGGCGCATAGGCATCTTGGGACACAGTATGTTGTAACAGTCAAGTGTAATGCATCTTTGCCCAGCAGTTCATTTATTAGTTTTCCACACTATTTAAATGTTGGAATGGTCGTGGGGAGACACTCAAAATCCTCTTCCGCACAACTCTCCTTCTTTACAAACAAATGATAGCCAGAAAGCCCTTGCCTTGCGTATTGATTGTGTTTCACACGGCTTGCACAATCGACAGTTACCCAAATCTAATTGAAGTCCTAAAAGCCTAACACAAACATTGCGACAGAAAAGAAAAACCTGCACTGAAATGATACTATATAGTCCACAGTGACTCAGAGCACTTAACCTTTAAAGAGATTTATTTGGCCAAACTATGAGGAAACCTGAACTAAAAGTGTAAGTCAGAGTCATTAATATCAATGGGAGTTTTTACCACTGCCTTCAATGGGCTGTGACTCAAGCCTATCACTTGTATGAAAAGATGGAGAGTGCTGTGGATAGAGACAATTCTCTATCACAGCAAATAACCAGTCTCATATGCTCCAACGTCTCACAGATGAAAACAGGGGTACTCTCTTCTATTCAGGAGTCCTACTAAAGAGTCTCCCATCAGAGATTCCTGCTCACATCACCTTCTGATTGCACACTATTAAAAGTTATCCTTCACATAATCTGTGCTTATTTTCTTTATTCCACAATAATATGTCATATGAATTTAAAAGCAGGGATGGGGATTTGTGGTCTGCAGATTCAACCTGAGTAAAAAAAAACAAACACGTTTTTCATGACTCGTGGAAACTTGAGATACGTGCCCCACTGCTTTGAGCACTGATTCGTGCCTTGGGGTTTTTACCTGAAAGGAGTCATGACTCATATAGACTCGAATCACAAAGATTCATCATTTTGGGCCCAAGACTTATAACGCAGCTTTGTGTGTGTGCGTGCTTGCTTACTTTTTTTTTGCCACTTCTGTGTCACCCTGAAAGACCTTGTGAGCAGTGGCATAGCTAATGATCATGTAGCCCGCTGCCAAGCTCAAAATGTTGCCCCGGAAGTGGTGTCGCAACCAGAAGTGACATCACGCCCTGGCTTTTTAAAAAGTGAAAATTGGGAGGATTCCACCTCCTCCCCCCAGCAGCTCATCATCCACTTGCTCTGCTGCCTCCCCCCAGTCAGTGGCATAGCTAAGGCATATATCTGCTATCCAGGGTCAAAGAAGATTTTGTAGCTCCCCCACATGATAAAATCAAATTTAATTAAGTAAATAAATAAAAAGTTATTGGTTCCATGCTGAATCATAATAACATCTCATTGGCACTCAGAACAATCAGTCTCATAGGTCAGTTTGGAGTTAAGCAAATCCACTTATTGTTCCACAAGACAGTTGTGTTTTCATTTTCTGGTTAATTGGCTATAACTTTTGATAGAATATAGATATTCCAGTACAGTTTATTTCATTGCACTCTGCATTAAAGTATCTTTTCAATGATATATAATATGATGGTATTATTCATACATACCAAAATTTTCACAATTTTGGTCACTACTGTCAAGCTCAGCTTGTTCCCCCCCTAAAGCTTGATGCCCGATGCAACTGCTACCCCCTGCACCCCTTTAGCTACCCCACTGCTTGTGGGTGATCCAGATGCTGGCATCCAAACTGGGGCAAGCAGCAGACTTGGTGGAAAGAGGATAGGTTGGCTCCAGGATGCAGGGGCAGGGGCTGGGGCTGGAGAGGAGGAGGAGGGAGGCTGGATGAGGCTGGGGGAAGGAATCAGAAGAAGGTGATGACAACCAGGACATGGGGGGGGGAGTGGATTAACTGATTTTTTTCCTCTGGACAAGGGAGGTGAGAAGGAGGAGCCCAATAGATGAGGGAGGGGGTTTTTGCAATAGGAGAATGCCTGGATAACCCAGGGAGGGGGGCTAAGCAGGCAGGCAGTAGAGGGAGGTGTTTCTTTGCAACACATGGCTAATTTAAAGTGAAGGACTTCAACACATCACTGATGGCAGATAGGATGTGAACATCAGGGCATTGTTAAATGAGCGTCCAACACATGCTCCGGCTCTTCCATTTTTCTACAGAGCAACTCCTGACTAGCAGCTTGACTTTACAAAAAGACTCGGACTCAAGTCAAAATGACTCTAGAAGCAGCTCTGGACAAGTCACGACAGCAGCCTGTTATGACTTGTTTGTGACTTGAGTCAAGGGGTCGAGCCTCGTGATTTGACTCGTGACTCAGCGTTGTGCCTCTGGTACATCCCTGTTTAAAAATCCAAGAGGATATTTATCCTTCTGTTTAAAGACAGCAAATGTAACTGAGGCTGAAACCTATTTCCACCCCACAACCAATTCACTGAGTTTTTTTTTGCCCTAGTGAATCAGACCTGAATTCCAATCTAAAATCTCTTGCTTGCCTTTAACCCAAGGCTTGACCATCCATTAAATCAGGATTACCAACTACCCAAATGGTGGATTGCTAGGCAGCATCACCACCCACCCTCTCCTCTGGTGCCTGCCTCTGCTGGCCTCCATTTTTTGCTCCTTCTCCTGAACTCATTAGACTGAAAAAGGAAGAAGGGAACAGGTTCTTCTAGGAAGATCATCTAATCTCCCCCCCCCCCACCAATGTTCTTCCTCTCTTTGCTTTGCCCCATAGCCTTCTAAGGGCAGGAGGGCATGAGGTCTGGTCTAGAGGGTAGAGCCTCCGTCTGCCTGAAGATAACATCCACAAGGTCGCCAGTTCGAGGCCACCGGCACCGTGCGACCTTGAAGCAGCTGACAAGCTGAAGCCGAGCTGTCCATCTGCTCTGAGCGTGGGAGGATGGAGGCCAGAATGTGAAGCCAGATCGGAACGAAACACCTTGAATGTAGTGGTTCTTGAAAGAAAGAACCTTCTTTCAAATTGTAAAAATCCCTATTTAATAAGGGATTTAAATAAAGCCTGCCTATGTAAACTGCCTTGAATAAAGTCTTGAATAAAGACCAAGAAAGGCGGTATATAAATACCTGTTGTTGTTGTTCTTGTTATTATTATTATTAATGAGTTCTTCTGTCTTCCCCTTCACTCTCATCCTTCCAGTTGCTGTCCTTAGGGATCCATTATGTGCACATCTTAGGGTGCAATCCTGTCCTTTACATGGGCCCGCACAAGTCCCTTTCACCTGCCCAGGAGGGTTGCAAACATGCAGTAAGGCACATTTGCACCTCCTTATGAGTAATCCGGGTTGGCACATGGAGGTGCGCCGGCCTGCAGAGGCTGATACAAGCCTCCACGCCAGCTTCCTCAGTGAGCCTTGTGTCAGCCCGGCTGGGCTGACGCAAGGCTCTGGGGTGGGCGGACAGGAGGGAGGCTTTCCTAGGTGGGGGGAAGGTGGGCAGTGGGTGGCCCGGGGGTGGGTGGGCAGGGAGCAGGAGGCAGGGCTGGGATCCAGCACCCAACCCCTGTTACCGGGGAGTTTGGAGCGGTTTCAAGCTGCTCTGCTCTTTTTGGACTTGCACCACCTCAGGAGGTGGCGCAAGTCCAAGGAGACCAATGGGGCAAAGGCGCCTTACCTGCAGGTAAGGGGAAAAGTTTCCCCTTGTCTCTGACTGTTTCCCCTTGTCTCTGACTCTGGCTTGCCTGTTCCAGCACAGGATAGGATTGCATCCTTAGTGGAAGAATTCCTCTTGTATATACTGAGAGTGAATGTGTTAGTATCATGAGTCCCAGTTCAAACCCATTTTGGTTCTTGAGCACTTTCAGTAACCTTTGGTGCACTTTTGCCTCAGCTCTGAATTTACATAGGTATGCTATTAGCTTTGGCACAGGATCCCTGCACAGAATTGTGCCCCCCCATATACTCAAGTTATGTGTGCTTTTTTAAAAAAAGCTCTGCAAGTAACACATAATTGATTGAATTCTATAAAAGGTCAAGAGCTGAAAAAGGTTATCTATATACATCAAGATGAAACTCCAAACCTATCTTGGTTGACAAGACTTTAACCTTCATGTCCTTCAGTGGAATTAAAAAAAACAAAAACATGGAGCAAACACCTGTGTTCCTTCCTGTCCACCTGTGTTCCTGTCCACAAGGCAGACATTATTTCCACACTCTGTTTACACCTGCCTCTGTATGTATTTATAAATCCATATTTTTATTTCACAATGGATTGGTTCATCCATCTAGCAGTTCCATGATTGCCATTACTTTGGAGAGTAGCCAGTGCATTTGTGGCTCAGCCACTTTTGTAGAGAGGCGCCATTTGAATGAGCCAGCTTCTCCGTGTGGGGACCAAATATGCAGCTGCTGTGGTTTGCTGCAGCCACATGTATGAGTACAGCCTTCTAAGCAAAAGGCCATATAAGAAATACATTTCTATGCATAATGATCTTCATGCTGCAAGAACACCAGCAGTTACTGATGTGATTGTATGGGCACGGCTGAATGTGCATGAATCAAACCAGTCTAAAAAAACTCAGTGCATATCTGGTTGTACATAATTTGCTTTCTTTAAACCTCTGCACTTGACAAGTGACAGGTTTAGGTACGATGCAACTAAGGGCACAATCCTAACCCGTGCTGGAGCAGGCAAGCCAAGAGGCTCGCGCTGCATCCAACGTGGGATTGCAGCGAGCAGTAGGGCAGCGGGCAGCGTCCCCCAGGGACAGGGGTTGGGATCCGGCATAACCGCCTCACTCCCGGCTCCCCGTGCATCCGCCACCGGGCCTGCCCTCCCCTGCCCTTCCCCCGCCCAGTAACACCCCCTCCTGCCTCCTCCCCACGCCCCCACGCCTACCTTTGTCGCTTATGTCGGCGCGCTTGCGCATCTGAATGCGCTGGCGCAGCTCCCACCTAAGGAGGTGCAAACGTGCTTTACAGCACGTTTGCAACCCTCCAGGGCCACCTATACCAGCATAACTGCCAGTTGGGATTGCGCCCTATGTTGAAAAGTGTCAAACTTGAGTTGACACAAATAATAAGAAAACCCTTTTTGTGATGCAGGATGTGTGACAGCCCATCTGAACATGGAACCCATCATTTGATAGCAGACACCGGGCCCAATCCTATCCAACTTTCCAGCACCAGGGCAGCCGCAATGCAGCCCCGAGGTAAGGGAACAAATGTTCCCATACCTTGACTAGGCCTCCAAGACTGCCTCCCCAACACAAGTAACAGTGTATACCCTATAGGCACAGCAGCACCGGCACTGGAAAATTGGATAGGATTGGGCCGACCTTCAGGTGATGAGTGTGAATGGATGAATCAGTCCCAAATGTGTTGGTTGCAAAGGTAGTTGGCTACAAGAAGAAGAAAGTCAAAATATGTCCGATTAATCAAGATAAACATGAATCTTTGCTTCGGAACTTGTTCAGACTTATAGGTAGAGGTGTTTGAAAATAGTGTTATTTATTTTACTCAGACGTAAGCCCATTGTGTTCAGTAAGAGTTAAGCTGTAATCCTCTCTAAATCACCAGAAACAAACATCTCTGCTTATAGGTTCTATTATTAATGCTTCTTTAGCAAAAGAAGTCTGAATATGTGGGATATTTCTGGGGCAGACATAAGGTAGCAAATATTTTTATTTACTTTTGTTTACATTTTCTTCTCTCAGCTAAAAACTGAAAGCCTGGAAGCCCTGCTTGTAATTTATAATTCTTTAGCTATTAATGGACTTTCTTCCACATAATTTACCATTTATTAATAATGTACAAAAATTGGCCAAGCACTACGGGACTGTGTGAGGCTGACTGATAAAAGAGAGAAGATTTTCACTAGGTTTAGAATGCTTAATTATTTAAAAAGGCAAATGGGCAAAGGATTTGCAGCACAGCAATAATAATTTGGTAATAACTAATAAATCCTAGAAAATGTGTGTGCATTGTGGAATAGGGTTATTTATAACTCGCATTCTGGCAATGAAAGTGATTTTCTTCAGCAATACATAAAGTTAAAGGGGAAAATGAGTGTGTGTGTGGGGGGGGGGAGAGAATTCTGTGCTTCCTCAAATATGTGACACAGTAGATTTAAAATAATTAATAATCTTGTGAAGTATGTGCTCAGAGAACAAAGCAGCAGTGCAGCCTTCATAAGGTGTCCTGCATCTGAATGTCACCAAATGGCCAGAAGAGGGAAGTGTTTACTCTCAAATAGTGATTATTTTTCTATTCCAAGCTTTCATTCTCAGACGAGCAAAATGCCTGGCAAGCTTCTGTAGGTACAGAATTTGAAAACCTGGCTATTATAACAATAATTTTTTTTAAATTAAGCAATAATATTTTTAAACATGCAAGAAGTCACCAGTTGTTCTCTAAATATATATACTCCTTTTAAACCTTCTTCTGTAATTGATTCTTTGTCTACCCATTCTGTAACTGATTCTTTGTCTACTAACATTCTGAGTCTACCCATGTCTAAAATACTAAGATTCTCTTTCACTAGAACAAGTTAACTACATTATATATGTATGTGGCAGCACATATCTCATTCTATTTTTAAAGTGCTATTTTTAAAGTGCTAATTCGATTGCCTGAAAATAGTAGATTCTGGGGAAAAAACACATAGAATGGAAGATAACACAGAAACCATTTGATTTATTAGCTAGAAGTGCTGTTTTGGCCTTCGGGTTTCACTCTGATGTTTATCTTGTGTGAGAAAATCATATTCTCTATACTTTAAGAACATAAGAACAGCCCCACTGGATCAGGCCATAGGCCCATCTAGTCCAGCTTCCTGTATCTCACAGCGGCCCACCAAATGCCCCAGGGAGCACACCAGATAACAAGAGACCTCATCCTGGTGCCCTCCCTTGCATCTGGCATTCTGACAAAACCCATTTCTAAAATGGGTTATCATTTCCATCGTCATTTCCATCATCATAATTATCTCCCGTTCTTTTCCCATCATTCTTTATGTTCCTTCTTTCAATAAAATCTTGAGTTTCAATAAAAGAGTTTCTTTTATTAATACAACTTATTCTAATGCAAATTACTACTAAATAAATCTAATTATAAATAAGTCTACCAAACCACTCATATATTACATATTCATTGCTTTCTAAACTTAACTTTCTACCTTCATATCATTTCCCCATCTATAAGTTCCAAAACAATATAAAACAGATTTAAATCTAATTCATCAAAATTAACCTATAAAAATACTAACGTATTTTCTCTTCTCTCAAATCAAATATTACATAGCTACCAAATCATATCATTATCTTGAAAATTAAACAAACAAAAAAGAACAATTATAAAAAGGAAAAACACACAAAGAATACATATTCATCTCTAAAAATCCTGTTTCATATTCTCTAAACTTTCATCATTTCCATCATCAGTTATCTCTCCCCTTCTTTTCCTATCATTCTTTATGTTCCTTCTTTCAATAAAATCTTAAACTCTTTTATTAATACAACTTATTCTAATACAAATTACTACTAAATATTTATCATTAATTATAAACAAAACTAACAAACCACTCATATATTACATATCCATTACTTTCTAAACTTAACTTTCTACCTTCATATCATTTCCCCATCTATAAATTCCAAAACAATATCAGACAAATTTAAATCTAATTCATCAAAATTAACCTATAAAATACCTACATATATTTTCTCTTCTCTCAAATCAAATATTACACAACTACCAAATAATGTCATTATCTTGAATAGCAATTCAAATCTTGCATATCATCTCTAAACTTTTTTTCTCCCTTTTCTTTTTCTTTCTTTTCCTAATAAACTTCATATCAACATCTCTCAACAATTGTTCTTGAAAATCCATCCTCTTCTTACTCCTCCCAACAACTCCAGTTCCTGATACATTCTCTCCATCTTTTGACCAATTTCTTAATCAGTCCCTTCGAGATCTATTTTTTTGTGGTATCTCTTCATTCCAATCCGATAATTTTTGAATTCTTATCTTCCAATTTACCCCATCAGTCAGTAACTCAAATTGTTGATCATTAGTTTTCTCCGGTGTTACTTCCAATTCACACAGCTTAGATACTTGTTGGTTTAAAGTTTCCAAACTAATTTGTATTTGTAGAGTTTGAATCACCTTATTTCTACTCATCACAAGCAAATTCTCCAGCTGTCTCTAGATGAGGATCTGCCATTCCTCTTCTGGGAGTTCCATCATTTCTCCTTGCAATTTTCTTTTAGTCCACTAGATGTCAACTCTCTTTTACTATAAAGTTCCTTTTGTTGTTGTTTTTTCCTATGGAATATGAAGAATTTCTTTGTCTCTATTAGTAGACACAACGAAGACTATTCACCAGTTCATATTTCACAAAATCCTGCCACAGTGAAGGATCCAAAATAGTCCAAAATTCAAAGTCTAGTAAAAGGAAATTATATCCAGTACAGGGTTACACATTTATAAATGTATATCGATGAAATCATGCTCCATATAATACCCCCCACAAGTTACTTGGAGGTTTGAAGTAACTTGAAGTTACATGCCTATTTGAATCTTGTGGATCCTGATCACCAAAATCAGCTGGAGTAAGCAAGGCTTTTTGGTGACAACAAATGGGTAAGTTTAGTTGGTAACTGGCCCAAGCACTTGAAATGTGGGGTGGACTATAAGAACATAAGAACAGCCCCACTGGATCAGGCCATAGGCCCATCTAGTCCAGATTCCTGTATCTCACAGCGGCCCACCAAATGCCCCAGGGAGCACACCAGATAACAAGAGACCTCATCCTGGTGCCCTCCCTTGCATCTGGCATTCTGACATAACCCATTTCTAAAATCAGGAGGTTGCACATACACATCATGGCTTGTACCCCGTAATGGATTTTTCCTCCAGAAACTTGTCCAATCCCCTTTTAAAGGCGTCTAGGCTAGACGCCAGCACCACATCCTGTGGCAAGGAGTTCCACAGACCGACCACACGCTGAGTAAAGAAATATTTTCTTTTGTCTGTCCTAACCTGCCCAACATTCAATTTTAGTGGATGTCCCCTGGTTCTGGTATTATGTGAGAGTGTAAAGAGCATCTCCCTATCCACTCTGTCCATCCCCTGCATAATTTTGTATGTCTCAATCATGTCCCCCCTTAGGCGTCTCTTTTCTAGGCTGAAGAGGCCCAAACGCCGTAGCCTTTCCTCATAAGGAAGGTGCCCCAGCCCCGTAATCATCTTAGTCGCTCTCTTTTGCACCTTTTCCATTTCCACTATGTCTTTTTTGAGATGCGGCGACCAGAACTGGGCACAATACTCCAGGTGTGGCCTTACCATAGATTTGTACAACGGCATTATAATACTAGCCGTTTTGTTCTCAATACCCTTCCTAATGATCCCAAGCATAGAATTGGCCTTCTTCACTGCCGCCGCACATTGGGTCGACACTTTCATCGACCTGTCTACCACCACCCCAAGATCTCTCTCCTGATCTGTCACAGACAGCTCAGAACCCATCAGCCTATATGTGAAGTTTTGATTTTTTGCTCCAATGTGCATGACTTTACACTTACTGACATTGAAGCGCATCTGCCATTTTGCTGCCCATTCTGCCAGTCTGGAGAGATCCTTCTGGAGCTCCTCACAATCACTTCTGGTCTTCACCACTCGGAAAAGTTTGGTGTCGTCTGCAAACTTAGCCACTTCACTGCTCAACCCTGTCTCCAGGTCATTTATGAAGAGGTTGAAAAGCACCGGTCCCAGGACAGATCCTTGGGGCACACCGCTTTTCACCTCTCTCCATTGAGAAAATTGCCCATTGACACCCACTCTCTGCTTCCTGGCCTCCAACCAGTTCTCAATCCATGAGAGGACCTGTCCTCTAATTCCCTGACTGTGGAGTTTTTTCAGTAGCCTTTGGTGAGGGACCGTGTCAAACGCCTTCTGAAAGTCCAGATATATAATGTCCACGGGTTCTCCCGCATCCACATGCCTATTGACCTTTTCAAAGAATTCTATAAGGTTCGTAAGGCAAGACTTACCCTTACAGAAGCCATGCTGACTCTCCCTCAGCAAAGCCTGTTCATCTATGTGTTTTGAGATCCTATCTTTGATGAGGCATTCCACCATCTTACCCGGTATGGATGTTGGGCTGACCGGCCTATAGTTTCCCGGGTCCCCCCTCTTTCCCTTTTTAAAAATAGGCGTGACATTTGCTATCCTCCAATCTTCTGGCACCGTGGCCGTTTTGGGGGACAAGTTGCATACCTTAGTCAAGAGATCTGCAACTTCATTCTTCAATTCCTTAATAACGCTTGGGTGGATGCCATCAGGGCCCGGTGACTTATTGATCTTTAATTTATCAATGAGGTCTGAAACATCTTCTCTTTTAACCTCTATCTGACTTAATTCCTCGTTCAGGAGGGGCCGTTCGGGCAGCGGTATCTGCCCGAGGTCTTCTGCCATGAAGACAGATGCAAAGAACTCATTTAATTTCTCTGCCATCTCTAAGTCTCCTTTTATCTCCCCTTTCCCTCCCTCACCAACCAGAGGGCCAACCGCTTCTCTGGCGGGTTTCCTGCTTCTAACATATTTGAAGAAGCTTTTATTATTCCCCTTAATGTTGCTGGCCATGCGTTCCTCATAGTCTCGCTTGGCCTCCCGTATCACCTTCTTACATTTCTTTTGCCACAGTTTATGTTCCTTTTTATTCTCCTCATTAGGGCAAGACTTCCATTTACGGAAGGAAGCTTCCTTGCCCCTCACAGCCTCTCTAACTTGGCTGGTTAGCCATGCGGGCACCCTCCTGGATTTAGTGGAACCCTTCTTTCTTTGCGGTATACACCTCTGCTGGGCCTCTATTACTGTTGTTTTAAGCAGCCTCCATGCACTCTGGAGAGATTGGACTCTTTTTACCCTCCCTTTCAACCTCCTTCTAACCAGCCTCCTCATTTGGGGGAAGTCTGCCCGTCGGAAGTCAAGGGTTTTTGTTAGAGATTTGCGTGGTATTCTTCCCCCAACGTGCATGTCAAAACGGATCACAGCATGATCACTGTTCCCCAATGTCTCAGTAACGTTTACATCTCTAACCAGGTCCTGCATACCGCACAATATTAAATCCAGAGTCACCTGTCCTCTGGTGACAGACAGGTAGAATATACATACAGTGGACACATATGCTTCACTACACAGATTCACAGAAAGCACTAAAGTGATGTTTAAGCTAGCAATCCCAAAATTGTACCCATCCACATCCACAGGCATATTGTTGATTTCTAATCTCCAAGTAACTTGCACAAATTCATTGGTGGGACATAGCAGGTGGTTAGATAAGCTTAGTGGTAGAACACATGCTTTTTATGCAGAAGACCAAAGTTCAAGTCTCTGGCATGCCCAGATATTGCTGGCACCCATGGTTTAAAAGCCACTGCCAATCAAGAGTTGATAGCAGTAAGCTAAACCAAGCCAAGGTTGACAGACGGCTTCCCATGTTCACCTTCAAATTCTGTTTTTGAGAGGGGTGGGATCTTTCTGCTATCTTCACTTCTGAATTTTATTATTGAACTGCTCCGTGTATGCAGAGTGCACGACATACACTAAATTGTGTATAGGCTCTCTCCACATGATTAGGAACCCTGTGTTTTGATGTTCTATGCACACAGATCAAGATTCAGAGGCCTGGAGGGCAGCAGGTGCAAAGCAAGCCCCCTCACCACATGTTGATTATGTACAGACTTCAAGATCTGAAAAAGGCTAGAGCAGGCATCGTCCAGCTACGGACCAGTGACATTAAAATTACATACACCTACCCCCCCATCCCTGAACGCCACCATGTATCTTATTTCTCTTGCTGGATGAAGCAACTTCTAGGTTGCTATAACCAAGGTTGCTTGCTATAACCAAGAGCCCAGATGAAAGAGAGCTGCGAATATTTTTCTCCTATTGTGAAAATTCTTAGCATTACGTACAAAATGAATATTTTTCCCCCCTCTAATTGACCTGCTCTGGCCTACCATAAGAGCAAGACAGAGTGATTGACAACAAAATGTATGGAGGCTCCTGAGCAGGAAAGACTAACTTCGCATTTCAATGCCCTGTTGTCACTGGGTTCTCCAGTTCCTAATGACGTCCTCATGAAATGGAAGACCCTGTTCAAATCCTGGCATACCAGAACAAACTAGTTACAGGGAAAATTGACTTGGTACAAAAAAGACAGAACATTTTTCTCCTCACATATAATTGCAGTGAAGTCTATGTTCACTCCACCCTGAAGAATGCTTAAACATCTCTTCTCTGTCAGTCTTTCTGGATATGTATATCGCTCATTGTTATGCATGATGGTTAAATTCACTTATAGGGAAAAAAAAGGAGAGCTCTTTCTTTGAACGAAGTTCTCTGTTGCCATTTTTCTTGTAGCAAAAGAGTGTTGCCTTAACACTGCAGCCTTGGAATGGGATACCTGGGGTGTGAGGGAGATGAGTTAGAAACCCAACTGTTTCTGTCACAGGATTAATATTGCCTCCTTAAACTCTGTTCAGGAGAGCCCTTCAAGGAACTCCTTGAAAATGCGATAAAAATGAAATTCACTTAGTTACACTTTAGCTACAAAGCAGCATTTATTTTTCCAGTTCAGGAGTTTGTCTTACATTCAGAGGCATCATCCCAGGAGAACACACATGTCAGCTCCGTGCTGGATCAGCCCAGTCAGGGAATAATATTTTTTAATAAGATTAAGTGCTACAAAAAGACAGTTTAATTAGCATGTGAAAGGTACTGCTAGGAATGCAATTACAGAGAGTGATCATGATCACAGAAACCAAACAAACAATATACCGAAAAACAATTACAGTTGCATTGTTTCAGTGTCAACAGAAGACAACCAGTTTCCAAAAAGTGAGCAATGCCGCTTAATAGCTTGCTGCTGAAATGCCTTTGAGTGTAGCAATGCTTCTGGAAAAGAACTGATTGAAAGATGGGTGGTGTTGGGGAGTGGTGGCGCTGCTGGTGGTGGAAGAGGAAAGGTCCTCCAGCTTCTCCGTCTTTTCTTGTCTAGTGAGTCATTATTGTTTGGGGCACAACCAATGTCGTAAACTCCCAGGGTTTTGGGGTGCTCAGAGTTCTTGGTTCTCAAACCCTAGAGCCCTCAAGGACCCCTGTTCAGTAGGCTCAGTCCAGGGACACTGAGACCCTCTAGGCTTAATCCTATCCCTTGCAGGCACTGAGAACTTTCTTTAATTAAAGCCTCAGTCCTCAAGTTACTAGCCCTCAATGAGAATTTGGTAGCTTGCTGAACGGCTAGGCAGGATTCTGAACCTTTGTCCCCAACAGACAATGAAACAACTTAGTAAAAGGGTTTTTACTTGATTAAGTACATAGGGTTACATAAAGTTACAAAAGGCAGCAAATGCTAGCGGAATAAAACTTCTAGGAAACATATCAGCATTAAAATAACAAAACTATCTGGCTATCTTTATTATTCCCTAACTCTCACCTGGGTCAACTTTCTTTTGTAGATCTTTCAGCTTCAGGTTACCTATGAGGCCACATGGCACTAGTAGAACAGGCTCTCAACCTGCAGGATGTTGCACCCACAACCTTTTCCACCAAAAAGACTCAGACAAGCAAGAAGCAAGATGAAGGCCTCCTCAGCTATCATAGCCCTGAGCACAGTCAGCCTCGGTTCTGCTTCACGCTACATGCACTCACAAAAGTTATCTATATTATCGCTACATGAACTATATATGAACAGTGTAAGGTGTTCATTTCTCAACCACAGAAACTTCAGTGAGCTGCCAGGCAGGGAAAATCAAGCAGCACCCAAATGATAAAAGCAGTTATCACCTGGCAGTTCACTTGTTATACTTGCTAACACAGGTACAGCCATTTTTTCTGAAATGAGAGTTGCCAACCAATTTTACCTCAAGTGAAATGCATGGCAAATCCAGAAGGGCAAAAACATGTGCAGAAATATCAAGGTTTATAAAGTGTGTTACATAAATACTCAGGTAAATTTTCATACCTTTCTGTCACGAGTGAAGAAAGCAACTAAAAATATAGAGTCAAGCAGTTCTTAGGGGTCACAACAGTGGGACCCTTTGCTCTCAGCCCTTTGCTCTCAGCCATGGGCTCAAAGTTTCTGTGTCCCAGGATGAAAGGCACCTGAGGCAATGAAAGGCACTGGTCTACACATATACAGTTGTATGACCTTCTTAGCAACCTGACGTATAGACCAGGGATGTGCTGTGCTGGGGTGGCAGGTGAGGAAGTACCGCCCCATTGTCGTCCATGGAAAAGCACCGCAGCCAACCAACCCTCTTTACACCCCACCCTCTTTACACCCAAGAAAGCAGGAGTGAGGAGAGCCTTCTCGGTAGTAAGCAGGTGGGGCAGCTGCTGTGCTTTTCCACGGACAATGACAGCACAGTTCTGCCTCACCTGCCGCTTCCGCACAGCATATCCCTGATCTATATCTCAAGTTGCTAAGAGGGTCAGACAACTGTACACTTGTAGACAAGTGCCTTTCATTGCCTCTGTACACTGAATGATGAAATGTGAAGAATAATATTCATAATTGTTATTAATTTAAATGAGCAGTTTTGCATGAGACTTCTCACCTCTCATGTTCTAGACCAAAATGGCCCTCAGGGTCTATCTTCCTCTTGAGGTAGAATTCCACACTTGGGTCAAGTTTCTCTTTAAACAACCAACCATCTTCTCCAGTTAACCTTGAGGAGAGAGGCAAAGAGACCCGTGGTCCATAGATGATAAAGTCAGGAACTCTTGCTGTCACAACGTAGGGAAGGATATCTGTATATCCAGACAGCTTCCTTTTTTGATAAGAGGCAAGTCTTTGCCACAGGGTTAGTTATCTCTCTGTGCTCTGGTAGAGGAAGCTGAGACCACTATATTAAATCAAAATAGATGTAAATGAAAATTTGAAATATAAACATTGTGGAAATTAAGTGGTATTAAGATAAATATTTTATCAATTATATTAAAGTGGATGAAAATGGAATTTGGAATATAAGTATTTTGAAAATTAGTGGTAAATATATGAAATAAATTAGATGGAACTGCAAATTTGGAATATAAGTATTGTATAAATTAAAGTGGTATTAAGATAAATAAAAGGGTTATTTTTTAAAAGAGAAGGTAAATAAAATAAATTATAGATGTCAATTTATTTTGGAGAAAATATTAAACCTGTATTTTGGGTTAATATGTGGTGGATAGGTGAAGTATAATACCATTGTAATTGGAGATATTTGTTTTTAGATGTGATATTAGAAATTAAGAATCAGATAAGAGATTTTATTTTAGGGGTTAGTTTAGTGGTAAGAAGAGTCTATAAGTAAAAATTTGAAGTCTTTTTTGATGGGATATGGAAAATGATATATAATATAAGAGATATTGAAGGGGGTAATACCATTGTAATCGGAGACTTCTTTTTTAGATGTGATATTAGAAATTAAGAATTAGATAAGAAAGATTTTATTTTAGAGACTAGTTTAGTGGTAAGAAGAGTGTATAAGTAAAAATCTGAAGTTTTTTTATGATGGGATAGATAAGGTTAGAGGAAAAATATGGAATGTTAAAGTATTAACTAGTTGGTTAATGAATATGATAATTTTTGTATTGATGAATAATTCCGTTTGGATTAATGTTTGTTGTAACTGATGGCCACTACCCTTGTGTGTAACCTATGTAGTCCTAGCCCTAAGTCTATCCAATTTTCCTTACCTGTATCTGTAATAAATAAATAAAGCATTGTAAAAAAAAAAAAAAAAAAAAAAGAGCGCACTGATAAGCATCTTTTTGGTACATGTGCCGTAAGTCAAGTACAGCACAAGAAAGTGCTGTACTATATTGTGTACCAAAGTCCATACACAGCCACTAGAATATTCTTGTCAGTGATCTGCTGAGCCAGAGAGAAAGAATCAGTATCACCCTGAAGTGACAAGTAGGAGAATAGGCTTGTCGTTGCAAAACAGCCCGACATGTGTGTCCTCTTGCTCCCATCCAGGAGTGCCACAAACTTCCACTGTTCCTGTGCCACGTGTTGGCCACTTGTGAAGTATTCTAACAAGCACCTCGCAAGAGTCTCAGATTGAAATGGAATTAGTACGTATAACAATTCACAAGAGTTGCTGTTGTCTCTATTTGACCTTGTCCTCCAGGCGCCTGCTGCAACATTTTGATTCTGAAAAATGAACAAATGTGCAGGGGCGAAGCATCCACCTTCAAGCGAGTCTCTATCTCACAGTTGCTCTAGGCACCCTCATCAACAGTTTGAGAGAGAAGCGTTGTAAGACAAGCATTCCCCCCTCCGCCCCCTCCCCACTTCCTGTTCTTTTCTTCAGGACTCTCCTGCTGCTTATCATTCCTGGGCTTCTGCTACTGCACTCTGAAAAGCTCTTGAGAAGCATGGATAACATTCAGAGCAGAAGGAGGTCATGATGGGAAGCATAATGACTTTTGGAAACAGTTCTTCCCCCCGCCCTGATTTATTCATACCTTAAAAAAAATAATCAATTCCGACCGAGTTGCAGTTGCAGTTCAGGGAGCTCATCTACAGTGTCACAGGAGCATCTATAGCAGGCACTGCAGTCAGCAATGAAACAGGAATGTCACAAATGCAGGTGCCCTCTTGATTGCCTCTAAGGTGTTTTGGGCTGATGAAACATTGTGCACATGTGCAGCCTAATCCTGTATACCCCATTAAGCTTTGTGAGAATAACTTCCCAGGAAGTGACTTTAGGATTTCAGCTTTTACGCTTAGCACACGGAAGTCGGAAAGCAGGTGCTGGCCCTCTTCACATGGAAATCACACAGTGGCTGTGGGGTGGGGAGACAGTAGTGTCTTCAAGCATTCAGTTTAAGATGTGCTTACAGATATTCTCACATAAGATCTATCAACATGATCTACAAAACATAAGTCTCCCAAGTGTGCATTCAGGTCAATGCCTGTAGGGCTCTATATACATCTTCAGCTGTACATAAGACCTGCTGGCTCAGGCCAATCTAGTTCATCATCCTCTTTCCCACAATGGCCAACCAGATACCTCTGGGGAGCCCACAACTGAGAGATGAACACAATCCCTCTCCCCCTGCCACTTCTCCCCTGTGACTGGTATTCAGAGGCATGCTGCCTCTGTACTTGGAAATGGGATGTAGCCAGCATCTCCATCCTGAACTGTGTTGCCACAGCCACAATAGGCGACTGATTCTCAGTGCCTTGCAGACAGAGATGCAGGGCTGATTATGGTGCTTTTGGAAGGCTCAGGATACCATGCCCTGCACCTTGTACTCATGTGGCTTACCCATTCCCTTGGACCAGTGCATCTCTCCCCCTTCCTATCCCCCAGGTTGTGCCCTGCCACCACCAGTACTAGGCAGGCTGGTGCTTTCCTTACAGGAACTCTTTTGGCTTTTTCACATTGGCCTCTGTCTCTTTGAACACTAACCAGACAGTCACTGCTCATTGGTAATAGCTTGAACTGGTAGGTATCCATTTGTATCCTGCTTGAACGGGCCTTTGAGGTCTTGTGATTGGTTCCTTCCTGCCAGTGCTTCTTTGGCTACTGGAACTGGGTGGGTTACGTGTGACATGCTGACATCCTGAAGGCATTTACCCATTGCTATTTGGCAATTGGCTTCTTCTGCACACAGAATTAGCTTATGATTGACACCCAATGATTGGTGTGTTGCCAGTATTCCCATGGACGCTTGGGGGTGGTGAAAGGGTTGCATCTCAGTCAGGTTGTTTGGGGTTTTGCTTGATCTATTTTTACTCATGTGTACATTGTATTCACTTTCTTGAGTGCTCCACTTTACTCACTTAGCTTTACTGTCTTACCCACTTATTCCTGAATTCATTTTGCCTGGCATAGCTGGCATCTTCCCTCCCTGCCCATGCTTGGGAGAGTACAGGGAAATGAGATGAGAGATGGTGATAACTAGGATTTGGAAAATTAGAAGCTATGTCTAAGCCTTTATCTTTCTCAAGGGCTGCCTGACAGTATATAGCTCATGTTGCCTTAAGGCTACAATCCTATGCAATTAGAGTATACCTGAGAGTTAGTTCTAGTAAACACAGTGGTACTTCCTTCTGAGTAAATATGCAGAGGCTAGCACTTTTAAGGTATCTATTATATTCCTTTGAAATTTTTAATTTAATACCATCTTTTAACTTTTATCTATTTGTTTGAAAACTACTGCAACTGATTTAAGATTTTGGAATGAAATAAGCACTAAATCTTTAAATTAAATATAATATACAGGGGGGCCCCCGTATAGGTGAATCCCATATCCATGGATTTAGTTATTCAGAGATCAAGTCTGGGGGGCCCCCAGTGTGTGCCCCCTTGCATGCGCCCTCTCCAGAGGTAAGGAGAGCTCTGCTCTCCTTGCCTCCAGAGGGGCTTCTGAGCTCAGCGGAGGCCAAGGTTCATCCCCACCCTCTGCTGGACTCAACTGAGCTCGTCAGTAGAAATAAAGCAACTTCCAGTTTTATGGTGATACTGGAAGTGACATTTTAATGGCTTATAAGACAATTAAAATGTCACTTCCAGTTTCTCCATGAAACCAGAAGTCACATTATTTCTATTGCTGAGCTCTGTCTGAACCTGGCAGAGGATGGAGATGGACATCCTTGGCCTCTTCTGAGCTCAGAAGCCCCTTCACAGACGAGAAGTGGAGCTCCCCTTGCCTCCATAGGGGTGGACCCCAGACTGCAGGGACTGCATTCGCCCATATCCAGTTTCAGGTACCTGTGGGGGGGTTCCAGAATGGAATGTATTCAGAGGTAGAAATAAGTGGCAGAAGAAAACACTTGAAATAAGAAATTTAAATTCATTTTGTGTGTTATAGACTTAATAAAGTGTGGCTATAGAATTGAGGGAGTGTCATGAAAAGCTCCTGCATTTTAAAATTCACTGCTATACTATTGGTTCTTAGGTACCTAATCTTGTTTCCAAAGTAAAACTGGTTTAAGAGGAATCCTCCATTATTCCACTTTTTATTTACAAATTTGTGTGCACATATTGTTTGGTGCAGCTTTCTATTCTTTAAATTTGATCATGCCAATAAACTGAACAAACTGAAAACTGCTGCAAGTGACACATGGTCATCCAATTCCAAAATTTAGACAGTCTCCTAATTAAACTGAAAGTTTTGAGGTGTATGACATAGTGTGCCAGTTTGGACATGAATAAGCATGTCCCCTGTCCCCTCCCTGAGCATTCTTCCCCTTTGTAGCATTGTATATGAGCAGCAGTCTGGATGAGCACCCCCCCCCATGTGATTATGCAAAAGGGAACAGCATTTAACAGAAGAATTGGAGGTGCACTCTTGGACCTCCCATTGCACGGTGGACAAGATTGGTCTGGACAAATCATTCATATCAGCCCTATAGAGAGTGAGCCCTTAGAACAATAAAGAAGCAGAAAACTTCCTTGTTTTCTCATCATGAATTACACTGTACACTGGAGCTGAGCATGCATTTCTCTGCAGGCAACAAAACCTATTAACATTTAAATTGAGAATCCTCAAGGGACAGAAATATTGGTCAGAATACATACTTGCTTCTGAGGGCCTGATCTGGGAAGAGGGATGACAAACCATTGCACTATGTGCAGAAGACAAGATACAACTAGAGACATTCAACTTACAAATTTTTTCCCCCCAAACATACTACTAGTCAAAATCTAAATTAAGAATAAACTAGGGAGACCACTGGTGAATTCCAAATTTTTTGAGTTGTACACTCTGCCCAACAAACAATAATAAAAAGTATCTGGTCACCAGGCCCCTCTTGTCATTTGAACTACTCATTTAACAACCATCCTCCTCAGTTCAGAGGCTTAGTGCCTATAAATTACCATTTATTGTTACCCTATATTTGCGATTTTGCCAAGGGATTGAAGGGGGGGGGGAGTAGAGCTGGAGGAAGCGATCTTTGAATAGTCATGGAGAATTATCCGGCATAAGGAGCCCTTTAAATTAATATCAGCACAAATGCGAGAAAACTCACTAATTCATAGATGGTATCTATGCCTTCAGAAGCTACATTGAATTCATAGCAACATTAACCCCTCTTGGGCAAACTTAACGCCAGCTCTCCTGTTAACCTTCAAATGAAATCACTCTAATGTGTTACGTAAAGACTTCTTATTAGTAACAGCCAAGGTTGGAAAATGTGCTGCGCTGAAAATTGGATTCCATGCCTCCTGCTGAGAACCAGTATGCAAAAGTTTGGCATTTAGCCCTCTTAGAGAAAAGAACACTTGAAACTTGTCCATCTCAAGGACAAAGCAAACTGGACTCTTTCATTACAACTCCGTTCTTTCTTTCTTACAATTCCTTGCTTTCCTAGGTGAATCCGCATCCTACAGTTCCAGGACCATCTACCATGTTTCAGAAAGTGTTCTGGAAAGACACACTGAGTCAACATCATTTTCACTTGTCACTTCCTGTATTCCAACTTCATTTCCCTAGGAATACCCTGATCCCTGTGCTGTAGCGAACCTGTTTTCTGCTGCATGATAGTTCTAAAAAATCGAATAAAAGTTAGAAAAGAAAGAAATTCAGCTTATTTATCTTTCTAGCAGGGCTGATCGCTCTCCACATTTTGTGAGATCCTAACAGTGGTGTTCCTGGGGGTCCCGGTGCCCAGGGCAACCCCCAGTTTTCTGCGCCCCCACACCCCTTGCCCCCCACCCCTTTTCCACCCTCTCACCCATGATCATTGCAACCGCAATTACTTCCATCTGGCTACCACCTCCATTCCCCCTTTGGAAAAAAGGGGGAATGAAGGAGGCAGCCGAGCACCCACGGAGCCTTTCCACACTACTTGTAAGCGGCATGGAGTTCTCTGTGGGAGCGGTTTGGGGCTGCTGGCAGCCCACCTGTCTGGGGCGTTCCTTCCAGCAGCCCCAGACCGCTCCAATGGAGACCTCCGTGCCGCTTAGATGCGGCGCTGAAGCCTCCGTTGGGGCCCGGGAAGCCACGCTCTTGCTGCCTCCGCAGGCCTCTCCAGAGGCAGTGAGTGGGCAACCCAGAGTGTCGGCGCCGATGCTCTGGCCTGGGCGCCGCCCCCTCGCAACCTCTGGAGAGGCCTCCGGAGGCAGCAAGAGCACGGCTTCCAGGGCCCCGACGGAGGCTTCAGCACCACTTCTAAGTAAGGGGGCAGCGCCCGGGCCAGAGCGTCGGCGCTGACGGTCTAGGCCGTGCTCTTGCTGCCTCTGGAGGCCTCTCCAGAGGCAGCGAGGGGGTGACCTAGAGCGTCAGTGTGGATGCTCTAGGCCGCCCTCTTGCTGCCTCTGGAGGCCTCTCTGGAGGCAGTGAGAGGGCAAGGCGCCTGAGCCACAGCATCAGTGCGACAGGAGTCACACTGATGCTCTAGGGTGCCCCTGCCCTCTTCTCCTATAAAGGAGGAGGTGGGGGGGGCAGCCCAGTCCGGTGCTGAGTCGCTGCTCCTCTGTCAGGAACTGCCAGCTTCTCTCCCTTTAAAGAAAAACGTGGGCGGGCGTGTGGTGGGGGGAGGCTTGAGGAGGCGCCCCTGGAGGGTCAGTGTTCAGGGCATTTGCCTCGTCTACCCCCCCTAGGTATGCCAGTGGATCCTAAATGGGAGTTTTCCATGGTCAGTATAGGCTAGGTTTACTATAGTAATATTATTAACAATTACCCGTTAACTGGTTAAGAGGCACTTTTTCAAGTGGGTGCTCCTTTTTTATTTAGCAGGGGGAGAGTAACTGACCCTCCTCACCCCAGCAGTGTCTTTTCTAGTGGCTGTCTGCTGGTGTTGCATCTTTTTAGATTGTGAGCTCTTTTGGGACAGGGAGCCATTAGTTATTTGATTTTTTCTGTTAACCGCTTTGGGAACTTTTTGTTGAAAAGCGGTATATAAATACTGTTGTTGTTGTTGTTGTTGTTGTTGTTATTATTATTATATCAATGTACATAGTGCTTGGACATTATAAAAAAGACTGGTCTCAGCACAGCCGCAGTGCATGCTTATCCATTTCTACAGGCATAGAAACATGGGATCTTAGGAATCATACATTTTTTTTTATGTGATCAAAAGAGTAACAACTTTTCACAACTGCATTGATTCAATCAAGTTTATTTCTTCTTTTTTAAAAAGAATACATCTTTAGTAAATTACAAGTTGACCGATGCAAATTTCTCTTATAATTAAGTTGCGTTGGGGACTGTTTGCCTAAAAATGATATTTCAGAATATTATTCCCCCCTTCAAATAAAAATTGATGATCACATCAATTAATTTGCCATCCTAATTGGCATAAGATTGAAGGAGTTCTGATAATTAATTGCTCAATGTCAGAAATGGGAATAATGAATCCACTATGCTGTATCAGTACACGAAATTGGGCTTTAATAAACTACAGGACTACATGGGAGAAGTAAATTTATCATTTGCCGAAGCTTAATTGAAAATTGCTTTTTGCTCCTGTCTCCCGTGTGCCTAAGGAACCTCTAAATCAATAGGATTTGGATTTACTGGCTGTTTTAGTGTTAGGTTAAGTACACATTATTTTTCATAGAAATTTGCTTACTTGTGAGAATTTTGCTATCTGTCTTGGAATTGCTGAACTTTGGATAGTTAGTTGTGCAATAAGT
Source organism: Tiliqua scincoides (assembly GCF_035046505.1). Classification (NCBI taxonomy): domain Eukaryota; kingdom Metazoa; phylum Chordata; class Lepidosauria; order Squamata; family Scincidae; genus Tiliqua; species Tiliqua scincoides. Next base: position 107,561,564 of record NC_089823.1, read on the forward strand.
AATGTATACAGAGAAAGTGTGAGTTGCAGCACCTGTGGTTTGTTTTCTGTGTCCTTTTTATCTTTAGGCAAAGAATTCTACTGAGATACTTTTCCTGAAAAAGAACAGTGCATTATAAGAAAAATCAAATTTATGAATACATGGTTATTCCTACTAATTTCAGTTACTGACTAACAGCCCAATCCTATCCACATTTTCCTGGAAGTAAGCCCCATTGACGCTAATGGGATTTACTTCTGAGTAGACATGCATAGGATTGGGCTGTTGATGGACAAAGGTGCACAGAATTGATCGAGGGCCAATTTACAGGTATGCAAGTGGGCAGAAACCTACCATCACTGTTTCCTAGCTGGTTCTATCACCAGCTATAGTCTGCCCAATGTGAGAGCATGGGCTAAAATTACAGCGCAATCCTAAACATGTTTACTCAGAAGGAATCCTACTGTATTCAATTGTAAGTGGGGCTTACTCCCAGGAAAGTGAGTTCAGGATTGCAGACCTAGACCCCTGGACTGTTGATGGCAGAACTATAAGGTTCCTTATTGGCCTCCTGACTTGTCTGTGATAAGAGGGCAGACTTAGGATGAAGAGCTTGAAGATCAAGTGATTACCCTAGTTATGGGCCACTCTTTTGAAGTGGCACAAGGGAGAGGCTTTTGAATTGTTTAATTGAATTGTTACTTGATAGATGTGCTTTCGCAATTTGTGCCTTCATTAATTTACATCCCAATCCTATCCCGCAACATGCTGTAGCATGCAGGTATGCCATGCAGTCATGTGCTGCATGCTTTGTATGGTAGTGGTGGTGGGGTGATCAGGAAGCCTGCAAGAGGTAAGGGAATATATTTTCCCCTTTTCTCTCCATAGGTCTCCTGATGGCCTATGGGTTTCTCAGACCTATATAGGTGGCATAAATTCGAGAAGCAAAAAGGGGAGCAGCGGGGTGGGAGGGACCGGGATAAGAAAAAAGGGGATCTACCAATGTGTGAGCTGCCCCTTGCCCTCCCCCAATCCTCCCAAGAAAGTTGTCTTTCCCTCCTCACCCACGACACCCCTGCTGCTGACTTACTGAGGCTGAAGCTCTGCATGCCGTTACTGGATGTTTTGTGTCAGCCATTATTATGTTAAAATTTCTCACTGTATTTTTTTTTTCTATATGCTGTTGTAAACTGTTTCACCTATCAAGAGAGAAATACAGGGGAAAAAAATTAAAGTTGAATTGACAAAACCATTAGTTCATATTAAGTATGGGACCAATCCTATCCAAATGTCCAGCACTGATCAACAAAGATTCCCTTACCTTGAGGAGGCCTCTATTACTGACCCCCCCCCCACCCCCAGGATGCAATGCAGGATACATTGCATGCCCCATTGGCATGGCTGCATCAGTACTGGAAAGTTGGATAGGACTGGACCCAATGTATGTTTTCTAAATAGACACGGTCTTTAACTGGCTGGTATTGGGTCAAAACCTTGGTTATTTCAGCTTTCGTGAAAAAATATCCTAGGTTCTGTTATTTATGTATTCGAAAGAGGTTACTTTCATATTAAATATTAACCTTAAAAAAATCTGCAGTCAGTTCCTAGTTAACAACATGCTAAACCAGTACTTTATTCTGAGATTATACTTGAACAATTAAGATTACCTAGAATATTAAAATTTATCATATTTTTTTCTGCCTAGGTATGTGACGAACATTTAACACCATTGTGATAAACCAATTTTCATAATATTTCTGTTTAACACACACTGATGTGAATTTAGAAATGTACTTTACATTATCACATAACTGACTTAACATGAAAACACAATTTGCAAGAATATAATCCCAATAACATTGTGTTCTTCACTAGGGCAGTTCTACTGTTTGGCCATACTTCAGCATGATCACCTCTGCAACCTGGCTCTGGAAAGGAACCATTCACACAGAATCTGGTTGAGCATGAGGTTCTGAGCCAGCTGGGAATAAGTACAAGAGAAGCCTACTACCATGTCTCCATTACTACAGTTGGATTGTGGTGACATCATACAATGGTGCAAACAAAGACTACTACATATGAAGAATTGTATTTACAACATGCCTCAGCTATCCCATGCCATGTCACTTAAATGCACACTTGTTGAGGGAAGTATTGGCATCTTTCATTTTTCTCAGGATGCCTTAGGAAGCACACTAGCAAAGCAGTCAGAATTCACTAGATTAGCCATGTTAGTATTATTAAGGATTATATTTTCATAGCACTGAAATTTCACAAAATATCTTTCATCCGAACAACGACCCTGACCATTAAGTCAGCACAGCACAATTCTGTGCATGTCTCCTCAGAAATGTCACTTACTGAGCTCAATGGGACTTATACCTAGGTAAGTGTGCATAGGATTACACTGTAATATTCCAATTTCTGAGGTACGAGAAAACTGAGGATGAGTTGCCTTTTCTTGAAATACCCAGAAAGTCCATGGCTAAAGTAGGATTTGAATCCACAGTTAAATCATAAACTTGGTAAATCCAGCACAGTCCCTGGAGTAGACCAGCTCCCTGAGGTAGTGAAACAATCATATACTGTGTTCATATTGGCTAAACGCTGAAGCCTGTCCAAAGCTGTTCACCTCTAGTTCACCTCTACTAGTCATGTACATCTCAACTCTTCAGATTTTCCAGCTTTGCAAAATGGAAACTCAACCTTCAATGGCAGCCCTTTTCACTTACATGTTTGCTAAGCCCCTAACAAATCTATCTCACAGAGTCACTTAAAAGTACCTCTGGGATTGCTACGTGCGCGTCGCTTCCATATCTCAACCACATAATTGCCGTTCTTGTCCCTTTTCTCCACAGGAAAGTGTAGGTAATACGTAAAATTGCTGACTTTTTTGCTCTTACTAAAAAGGCTGATTTTTTTTGCAAAAATATTCATGCATGCACACACAGTCATTGTATAGTCTTGCGTCTATAGGCTTTTTCTCCCTCCTGATTTATTTAGGCTACAATCCTATATGCCCTTTTCTGGGAATAAGCCACAATGGAACTTTCTTCTGATTCAATTTACATACTGTGGGATTGTGAGTTAGAATGAACTACTATTAAGATGAGAAGAGCAAGTATTTGCTTTTGGATTTCTCTAGAAGTTCAATTAATGCCACACAATTTTTTTTAATCAATCAAACCCTATGTTGCTATAGCAACATTCTTCATTTTAGTTTAGAGACATCCATACTCTGGATTTTTTTTTCGTTATTTCCCTTGCTGTTTCTATTAACACATGTTAATGTCCACCATTTTAAATGTTGATTATTCAACAGTGGCTACAAAATGTCATCGATAGGAGCTACCTGATGTACAAGTTGGCTTTAGAAATGTACATGGCACTCAAGATATGACCCCACTTAGGTTGTCACTTTACGGCACTTCACAACAGCCTTGGGCCGGCACAAGGGACATGCACTGGTCCAAGGGTGGTTTGAATCAGGCGCTAAATTACCCAGAAGAAAGTTAGAGTATAAAAAAAATGTGTGCGATAACAGACATGAAGCTCTTGAAACAATTATTAATATACTTATCAAAAAGACTAAAATTTATCCTCAGCGAGCACTACAGCAGTAACAAAATGCCAAACACAACTTCTTAGTCACACTGTTTACACAGGCTTTTAGGCTGGTTTTGTGCACTACACATTGCTTGTATAAGGCCCAAATGCTACCCAACTTTCAAATGCTGGCATAGTGCTGCCAATGGGGCATTTGCTGCATCCTGCAGTTGGGTGTCACTCATGGAGGCCTCCTCAAAATAAGGGAATGTTTGTTCTCTTACCTCAGAGCTGCATTGCCCTTACGATGGTGCTGGAAAGTGGGTTAGAATTGCGCCCTAACAATATTAGATTGAACATGTTATCTCTCTTTTGGATGTTGTGCTGCTTTTGCTGAAATGCTGGGGGACACTGTATTTAGTTGCCAGTCTAGCTGGTTCATGGCAGTGCAAATGGATTCCTCATATTAGCAAAGCACAACTTATGACCGACCCATTGAGCCAAACCCAGCATACCAGCCAAGTGTGATTCCCTTCTGAGTGCCTGACAAGCTTCCTGTTTTTGCACTTCCCAAGCAAGTACTAACTCAACAGGTTTAGCAATATCCTGCTAGGCCAATGTACACATATGGTAGGCTGTGCTCAGTTTGATGGTTCTGCAGATCTGGTCACCTGTGGTGTTCAAGAATCAACTCCAGGCAACCATACAGGGAAGCTTTGTGTAAATTGGAAGACTGAGTTCTTCTCTCTTCAGGCAATCCATCTGCACTAATATCAGATGTGGGAATGGTTAGTGATAACCTTCTTTTTGTAATGGGAAGACTTTTCTGCATTGTAAATTCATCTTTGTAGGAGGGAGTGATCTTTATATCCTGAAGACCTCAACTGTGTGCCCCCTCCTGGGGGGGAACTATATCTTGATTCCACTAATCTAAACAACCACCAACCAGTATCTAATCTTCCTTTCTTGGGAAAGGTGATTGAGCAGGTGGTGGCATCTCAGCTCCAGGGGATCCTAGAGGAGATGGATTATATGGACCTCTTCCAAGCTGTTTTCTGGCTGGGTTTTGGGTCAGAGACAGCCCTGTTGGATTATCTTTGCCGAGGACTAGACAGGAAGAGTGTGTTCCTGTTGGTTCTGCTGGACCTCTCAGTGGTTTTCAATACCATCAACCATGGTATCCTACTGGGTCGGCTGGCCAAAATGGGGATTGGGGGCATTGCTTTACAGTGGTTCTGCTTCTTCTTGGTTGACATGTTCCAGATGGTGATGCTAGGGGACTCCTGTATGGCACAATGGTCCTGTTGGTTTTTACATTGAGGAATGCCACAGGGTTCTATTTTGTCCCCCAGAGTAAAAATTTTTAAACAAACATCTTAATGCACATCTAGACACTGGTGTCTTTTCTTTCATGTGCACTGGTGCTGTAAGAACAGAGTGCAGGAGTCTCCTAGAAAGAAACAGATATTTTGCCTCTTAGAAAACCATTTGCAGCTTTTTCTTCCCATACTAGGTGTATGCCGTACCACTGAGAGATGAAAATGATGCTCAGCTGCACTGAGAGGCACTGAACCAGTGCATCATGTTAACCTACTCCAAATTAGATCGACAGTTGTAAACATGCCTACTAGGAAGTAATTCCCACTGAACCTGATGAGACTTCATTTCCATGTTTTGCATCAACATGTGACTGTACCTTCAGATTTGCTACTGATTACAGCTTTGTAGGCATGCAGGCTTGTATGTGCAGCTGGTGACTGCTTTTCACAATATCTTCAACTGTATGTACAAGGATTTGTGCATTGTAGATGTGTAAATGAATGTGCATACGGGGGGGCAGGAAGCTTGCTGCTGTGCAGTAGCATAGCTAAGGCGTGCAGGGGGTAGCAAATGCACCGGGCTACAGGGTGGGAGGGGCTACAGCATGCAGACTACAGGGTGGGGGGGCTACATCACACAGGCAACAATGCCCACGCGACTATTGGGCTGCTGCAAGGCATACACAGGAGGAGAGAGGCTGCTGCAGGCACGCAGCAGGAGAGAGGAGATTGGAGGGGCAGCAGTCGACTCACTTGCTCCTCGCTGCCATTCCCCAGCCCAGCGACTTAGATTGGGCTGCAGGTGTGGGGCGGGATGGAGCGGCCAGCCCAGCAGCTGAGATGGTGGAGGCGGAGACGGCAGCAGCAGCTGGGGACTGTGTGGTCTGCTGCTGCTTGCCCTCCGTGACTGCTGTGATGTCCAGCAAGAAGTTCGATCTCTGCTGCCTGTTGGGGGAGGGGGGCAACAATTTGGCTCCAGACAGGTACACAGGAGGGAGGCATACAGGAGAGAGGAGAGAAGCCCAGCCCTATGCATGTCTACTCAGAAGTAAGTCCCATTATAATCAATGGGGCTTACTCCCAGGAAACTGCATAGGACTGTAGCCTAGGTTCGGCTGCAGGCGCAGGCTGGCAACCAAGAGGGAACTGCTTGATGTTGCTCCTCTTCTGTTCTCCCCTTGCCTTCCCCCCTCCCTGCCTTCCTCACTTCGATCTCGCCCTTGTCAGTTGCGGTGGGCTCAGCCGACAAGATCTTCCCCTCCAAACATTGTCAGGCAGGAGGGAAGAGCTGGCAACCAGACACTCAGCGCTGGAACCAGCGTGAGGGAGGGGGGCAAAAGTTTAGCTAGTGTGTGCCTACAGCTGCAGACCAATCTAAGTTGCTCACCAGGGTTGCAATCTTATCCATTCTTACCTGGGAGTAAGCCCCACTGATTATAATGGGACTTACTTCCAAGTAGGCAAGCATAGGCTTGTGCTCCAAGGCTGCAATCGTATGCACACTTTCCTGGGAGTAAGCCCCATGGGCTATAGTTTGGAAGCACATGAGTGGCAGCTGAAAAATCTAAATTAACAAGTTCCTGAAGACAGGTTTTGGTGGGAGTACTTTAAAAACAAAACAAAAAAAAAACTTCTCAAGAATATATTTGGAAGACCATGCCTATTTTAAACCAGCAGTAATTATGTGTGATCATCCACAGATTAACACTGTGACCCTCCCAGCATCTGCTCCCTAGAAGCCCAATTGATTTGAGAAGACAACTGTAGGATTTTAATGGTTATGACCCCAGCACCTACTCCTAACACAAAATGTGAGGATTTTTCTCATTAACTCCTATAAAACTTTGATCTAGCCACCTCGAGAATCTTTATTTAAGGTGATTCACAAGAATTTTAGCTGGGGAAAAGAACAACAAATGAAAAAGAACTCAACCAGGTTCATATTTTTGAAGGTGAGAAGCCAACATACCATTTTGGTAAACTTACTGAATTTTGTACTGAATGATGCTTTTCACAGCAAACGGAAATCAATATTTATCATTTTCATAAACGTGAGAATGGATGATGGCCGGATCCCAAAGGATCTCCTCTATAGAGAACTCGTGCAAGGAAGGTGCCCTACAGGTAGACCACAGCTGCGATACAAGGACATCTGCAAGAGGGATGGCCGTAGGAGTGGACCTCAACAAGTGGGAAACCCTGGCCTCTGAGCGGCCCGCTTGGAGGCAGGCTGTGCAGCATGGCCTTTCCCAGTTTGAAGAGACACTTTGCCAACAGTCTGAGGCTAAGAGGCAAAGAAGGAAGGCCCATAGCCAGGGAGACAGACCAGGGACAGACTACACTTGCTCCCGTTGTGGAAGGGATTGTCACTCCCAAATTGGCCTTTTCAGTCACACTAGATGCTGTTCCAGAACCACCATTCAGAGCACGATACCATAGTCTTTCGAGACTGAAGGTTGCCAACACAGGAAACACAAACAGAAGCAAAATTAGTTCAAAAACGTAGAGCATGTAAATATGTTGATCATCAAAGCTCTACAGCTCTTTTTGTAAAGTTCCAGGGTTCTGCAGAGGGAAAGAGGGCATCAAAGTCGGTGCTGTCCAGGTGTTGAAGGCCACCATCAAGGCAGTATACTGTGCCTCAGGGAAAGAATCACCAACTAGCATCACCGTGCGCTCCATAAAAGGAGTGGCCACCTCTGCAGCCTTTGACAGGGTCGGCTCTCGCAGAAATTTGTGAGGCAGCCATGTGGGCTTCACCTAACACCTTCACCAAGCATTGTAGGATAGATATGGCTGCCTCAATAGAAGCCACTTTTGGCAAGAAGGTCCTACAGGGGATTTTGATGCCCTATGCCAATCCCACCCTACTTGTACTGCTCAGATATATCCCAAGTGGTATCAAATACCCACCTTCCTCTTACAGAGAAAACAGAATCTCTTGCTTGGGAATCTCCTGTTCTGAGAAGAGGAAGGGGTCGTTCGGCCCACCACATCTAGGCTTGGCATCTTCACCAGGGCGGGGTGTCAATGGTGCATAGGTAGGTGGGTAAAACAAGGGGTCTCGCTTGCTCCATCCTGGGGTGCCCCTTTTCCCTTCCTCTTTTCTGCTAATTGAACTGTAAAGTTTGGTTTCTGTTCTGTTAGTTCTTAGTTTTTCCTCAAGTTTCTATATCTGAGTGGTGCCGTATTGGGCACGTAGATTCGGAGGATTCATGGTTCCCACTGTTCACAGACTCTGACTGGGGCTTGGGATACCTTCCCAGTAGGAGGAGACCTCAGACAAGTCCGGCCTGCCCCCTGCAGAGGGAGAGGCAGTCCCCAAGTGGTTTTGCATGCCTCCCCTTCCTCTTTCCAGAACAGGAGATTCTCAGATAAGGAATTCCATTTATTTTTTTCAAGTTTTAACAGATTGGAATGCTTCTTGAGCTATATGCACACTTAATTTGAGCTTAGTCCTCTTTGTAAGACTACATTTTAATGGGTCATAGTACATGTTGTAGGGAAAACTGATGTTTGGGGGCCCAATCCTATCCAATTTTCCAGTGCCAGTGCTGCTGTGCCAATGGGGTATGCACTGCTTCCTGTGTTGGGGAAGTAGTCACAGTGGTCTCCTCAAAATATGGGAACCTCCAAAGTGGAGACTGCTGCACAACAAAAACTCCCTTCTTTCCTGAGCAACTCTTACTATTCCACTGCTGGGCTGCTTTGTTTGTCAGCCATGTAGACATAGGGACACTCTCAGCAGCTGTGACTATGGACTGGACACCCCGGTGCAAAGTCAGCTGGGATGTTGGGCCATAGACATGACTGTCCGGAACATCACTAAGCCCACATGGCTGATGAACAAAACAGCAGAGCAGTGGAACAGTAAGAGCTACTCCCAGAGGGGCAGGATTTGGGTAAATGCCAGATCTGGCCCATTGGCTGACCCCACCTTACCCTGTGTAGAGCACCAGGAGCTCCAATGGGTCTACTTGAAGCTGTATCCACTATTAAGCTGGTGTAAAACTGAGGAGACCCGTGTCAAACTCCAAAGCCTGGAAGCAGGGATAGGCTGCCATCCAGGGGATAGGCTGCTGGGGCTGCCATTCCCATCCCCCTCCTGGGCCTAACCTCCCCTGGCCCACCCTCCCCCCAACCTAGTTTCAGCAATGTTGTCTTTTAAACACATATACAGGGCCTTCTAATTGTGGTGAAATTGCAGTAGGGACAAAGTCTTCAAGCCTCCATTCCCTTTATTGTGGGTTTGCTGCAATCCGAAAGTCCTTCCCCTGCACAACTGTTTTTAAAAAAGAAAACAAAAATACTTGGGCAGCCTCTAGTTCAGAATGCAGACACCTAGAGATTCACGTTCTCTTAACAAAGTCAGGCTGAGAGGACTTTCTCTGTTTCTGGAACTTTGATCTTAAAAGACACCAAAGACAGGGTATGTCTACAGTCTTTCCATGCTGTGGAAATAACAATGTCAGCTGTGATGGCAACAAATGGGAGTGCCCCATCCAACTAACACAACTTTTGTTGTCAAAAGTTTCATTTCTTCAAGAATTAGCAGATAGGCCTAAGCTTCCTTTTCCCCTTAAAGCCAACACCTGCTTCCTGCAAGAAGTGCAGGCTTACTGATAAGTTTTAGTTCAAACATGCACCTTCTGTGCCAACTTTCTGATGCAGCTTCTATTTGCTCTTTAGCCAGAGGATGCAGGGGAATATATTGTATACACTGGAATGCCCACTACTCAAATTATTTCAGAGGATAGAGAAAAGGCAGTTATTGCTTTCCCTGGGCTTGGCAGCTGCAGTACTTCCAAGTTTTAATGATAATTGAATTATCCTGGCACTGTCTGGCAAACATTGGAAATAAAAATGTGCATTGAGAAGTTTTTACACTGCAGCCTATAGTGCAAGGGGTAATTGGTTTTATAAGCAAGTCCAGAATGGTCTAAATACAGTATACTCTTGATATCACCTTCATTACTGAGAGGTACCAAACAAATATGATATGCTTGCAAAGATCATTAAGACTTCTGGACAATTGGAAGCAAAGAAATAATGGAAATTGGCCCGCATTGCAGTCTGTTGGATCAGCCAAACTAATTAGGAGAAAGGCTACTTTTAGTTTTCACAAATCAAATGCATGAAATAAAAAAGTTCCATGCCCCTTACTTCTGTGATTGTTGTCTCTTTTATTGCCTAATAAAATAAGCATAGATTACCTTGCAAGCTGCTTGCAGTGGACTAAGCTGTGCAGCTTTAATGTTACTAATGGGAATCTTGTCCATTAAAATACATTCTTCCCAATTACCTCATTAGTTTCACTGTAAGCTTTCTTTACAATGGTTGATTGTACATGTACATGTACTGTCTACGTTTCTCTCCTAGATCAATCTGAGTGACTTCAGCATGTAACAAGAGCTTCCTAGTGTGCTGATTGACTTCTTTAACACCACAAACAACTTTCCAGTCCATCACATTAAGACCACCTGTGTTTAAGCAGACAACCCCTCACACAAACCCAGGTTCCTTGCTAGGGAGATGGGGGGGTGTAGACAGCACTTGGTGGCAACCTCAGGGGGGCTGACACCACTACTGGTCACAGTTGTGAAAATCATGCTGAAATATCTATCAAGTTATCTATCAAAAGTTATAGCCAAATAACTAGAAAAAGGAAAACACAATTGCCTTAAGGAGCAAAAAGTAGGTTTCTGTAACTCAAAACTGAGTTATGAGACTGATTGTTCTGAGAGCCAGTGATGTGGTATTTGGACACAACAGGGAACCAATAAGGTCATGTCTGCTCTCATTTTCACGTACTAGAGCTAATACTAGAACTTTTATTTAGTACTATGTGTGTCATCAGATTGGCCACTTTTTTTTGTTACCTAGTTTTTAGGTGACATGTACTGTTATATATTGAAATAAAGTTAATGGGGATGACACCAACCCTGGTGATGCCACTGCATTAAGACTGTGTGCATGATATTGTAATTTATTCAGTATGGTCTGGTACAGAGGAGGTCCATCATGGAGGTGACACAATGAGCTCTTGCACCGGGTGACACATCCTGCCTGGGTATCACCTTAGGCATCTTACTCTCAACTCCAAGTCCCTGCTCCTGTTATTTTTCACACTCCTTTCTAAAATGTTTTGGAGGAGGGAACTGCCTTTTGCTCATTTAATTAGCTTAGTACTATGTATAGAGAAGCAGTTAAACAATACAGAAATGTCAGAAGTCAGTATTTGAATGTGAATAAAAATGTGGGAATGAATTCCACACACCACCTTCTTAGCATTGCTAAGTAGTATGAGTTTTGATGTTGAAATAAAGTACCACGTTTCAAGTACCATTCCCGTCAACAGCACAATTTATGAGATTCGTCAGTGGTATTTCATTGCTGAAGAACTCCAATGGGATACATTCTGGCTCATGTTTACATACAGTGGGTCTGCCTGGGGGGGGGGGAATGAGAATGATTTTGTGGGTTGGAACAGTTGGCTTGCTAAAAAGTGACAGAGGGAGCCAAGTGTGGTTTCAAATTGATTTGCTAACCATGTACAAACAAAATATGCACAGTTGCGTACTGCATCAATTAGCAGTTATTACTGGTTCCCCCCCCCCCAACAACAACAAATAAATGTATTTGAGTCTTCAAACAGACAGAACCATGAATCCAAATGGATAGAGCTCTGGTTTAAAAAGTTACAAAATATACGCATAGCAACAGAACAGCAAAATGGGTCGCTCAGTTTCTAACCTGTGTTTCTCTGGATTCAGCTAAGCCACCAGAGCCAAATGAAATCTTCCCTCAGGATAGAATCTGGGCAGTGCTCCTAAATGACACGCTGTCGCATATGTCAAGTTCTCCCCTGGTTTCAGTATCCCTGAGGCACAACAGTAGTGATGGCACTGACCACCACTGACATAATAATCATTTGGCACAACTCTGTGGCAGTTTTTGCTGCAGCAACTGTTTGCAGGTGGCTTTTTCCCCCCCTGAGATTTTAAGTAGGCTGCCTTTTTTATTAATGCAGTCAGAATGAGTATACACTATATTGTCAGTTGTCCTTGCTAGAAATGCTACGCCTGGCCAGTTTGGAAGATGCTTGATGCTGACTATCATGATGATTTCAATGCTGATTTTATTCAGTTGTGGTTCTTAGCCTGAGCTTCCAGGGCATGGTAGTTGTAAAAAAAAAAAAAAAAAAAAAGATTTAATAGACTTAGGGCACAATCCTAACCCCTTAGTGCTTTTCCAGCACTAGCCTAGCAGTGCCAATGGGACGTGTGCTGCATCCTGCAGTTGGGTGTCACTCACGGAGGCCTCCTCAAAGTCAGGGAATGTTTGTTCCCTTACGTCAGAGCTGCATTGCCCTTAGGTCAGTGCTGGAAAGCACTGACATAAGGGGTTAGGATTGTGCCATTAGTGTAGAGATGGGAATTTAAGTGTATGTGTACATGGGGGGGGGGAGGGTGGACTGATTCACTCACTCTGATTCATGGCAGCATTCAATTGTTAATGTACTTCTCCAAGCACTACTAACCCCTTGAGCCAGGGTGTCTAAAACCTGGCCAAGAGGGCCAAACGTGGCCCATGGTGAGCCTCTATCAGGCCCGTAGTCAGCTATGGTCCCCTGAGAGCCTTTAGCCCACTCAACCAAACAAGAGCAGAGTTGTGCTCCATGCACATAGCCTCCCCGGCCGTCAGAAAGCTCTTTAAAGGCCTGAAAACATCACTTCCTGATTTTCTGAAAAACCGAAGGTAACTTTTTGTGCCCTCTGAAGGCCTTAGAAAGCTTTCTGATTATCTGGAAGGCCTTCCCAGCCCTCAGAACATGCCCCGGTTTTTCCTGTGATGTGCTGGTTCTGAGGTATTTACTCTTATACATTTAAGTAACCGGCTTGTGGGGAGGGGGAATGGGAGTCCATTTGAGAGTGTGCTTTATTTCTGTGATGTGTGTTGGTGTTGGAGAAATCCTGGAGATTTGAACCCATTCATTCATTTATTCAGTCATCTGAGTTCTATCTCTGATGTATTTATTTAAATTTCATATTTAAAATTTATTCAGTTTTCCAGCCCTCAACCCTGTGACAGGTATCTGATGTGGCCCTCTGGCCAAAAAGTTTAGAGACCCCTGCCCTTGAGGACAGCAGAAGTGAAGGAAAGCTGGGTGGGGGGGGGGGGAAGGGTTGCAAAGATATACATTGCCAGATCAGAGAGACTGTTTTCCACGCATACCATTCTAAAATAACCACTGCAATATTTGATGGCCTGTTAATAATGCAAATAATAATGCATTTATATACATGCTTCAAATAGGTATGATGGTAAACGTGTTAAAAGGATACTGAATATGCCTGTAGCATTTTGATATTTTATGGTAAAATTGCTATAGGATCAAGAAATTAGTTCTAGTTCATGTAATTTTCATGATAGAATTCTGGCTGGCTTTCTTCTAGCTTAGTTTTGTGTTCAGCTAAGAATCTTTTGTTAACCTAATATATCAGGAGGCCAGCATAATGCCAATCAGCCATCTTCCCTGCCCGGAAGGCACTTTCTGTGTGTCTCCCACCCCCTGGGAACTGTGTGCTTTCCCACTGGACTATTCCCATGAGAAGCAAGAAGACGGACTCAAAAAATGACCTGAGCAGCTGCAGTTCCCTGGTGGTATAAGGAACAGGATGATAGTGATGCATACCTGAATGTTTACCCCAAAAGTATAAGGCTATGTTTATACCTGCTTGATAGCTCTTCTCCCAAGTGATGGGAATATGCCTTGTTGGACCACTTCAGCACTAAACACTTTCGTATATATATAAGCCAAAGTACTCAGCCATCACTTCGCTCCCACGCTGTGCTGAGGACGTTAGCAGGCTGCTTCAGCTCGGTGAGTTGCCTGGAAACACCTCAAGTTTTATGCCTGGAGGTGCTCCGGTATGCTTGATGCTCTTAGCTTTTAGACAAATAAAGCTCTTTTATGACAAACCTTGGACTAGACTGGCTTCTTCCTCAGAACCTGTCTTACTCAGTCTGTTATCAGAGGACCTGAAAATCCACCTGAGAGGAAAGACTGAGATGTGGGTTTCAGGTGACCTACTTCTCCTTTTGTGTGGTTGGTGAGAATAGACAAAAACAACATGTAATGTTGTTACATGCTTAGAATTCCCATGTAGGTGATGTTGCTTGCAGAAACATGTGTTAACTCCATCCTATTCTCAAACCTGCATAATTGTAAATAAAACAAAAAAGACACCATAAACCTTTTGTGACATTGTTTCTAATGGAAGCTCTAACCTAGGTAATGCCCCTGGAATTTCTCCCTGCTCATGGATGTGTTTGTTTCCCATGAATATGATAGGATAACAGTCTGAGGGTACAATCCTAACCAACTTTCCAGATCAAGGTAAGTGTAATGCAGCTTCAAGGCAAGGGAACAAACATTCCCTTACCTTGAGTAGGCCTCTATGAGTGCCACACAACTGCAGGATGCAGCACATGCCCCACTGGCACAGCTGTATCAGTGCTGGAAAGCTGGTTAGGATTTGGGCCTAAGAGTTTATTTCTGAGTAAAATAAATAACATCATTTTTAAACCCCTCTACTCACAGAAGTGGGGAACAAGAACATAAACACTATTATTCATAGTATGTCAATTGACTCCATTAAAGGTATTGTGTATGAAGTAGCTGTGACTGATCTGTGGTTTTAGATCTGTGAGAAATCAGTGAGCCAAGGCAAAGCAACAGTTGACAATATAAAAAATGAACATGAATCAGCACTTAAGTGGCATACATTTTCACAGGGTAATAGCTTACTTCATCTGAGGTATTCATTTATATAGGGGATGACCTGCCTTTCAACTTTAAATATTCTTGTATCTTTAATAGTTGCAGATCAAAGCATGTTGGCAAATGCTGCTTTTCAATCCCTGCAGCACTGTGGCACAAGAAGCTCGTCTAAATTTCAGCATGCTGTTTGTCATGTTGATTAAAATGTGTGCATTTTCACAACAGGAACTCAATGAATCTGATTTAAATTGGACTTCAGCAATGCATATCATTCTAGCTCTCTCTGCAATCAATAGCAAATGCCAAATTAATTTCACAGGGAATAGAAGCAAACCTTTTCTGCATGGAGGGAATTTGGTCTACACGGTGCACTGGCACCTGGAACCTAAACTCATTTACTTGGAGGGCAAGTTCTACTGATTAAAACTAAACTTAGTTTCAAGGAAGTACACTCAGAACCACAGGCTAAAGAATTATCTGTATATTCAGGGTTTATTTGATTTGGACAAGAATGCTAGCTTGGGACCCACAAAACCAAATGCAGCCATTCACAGGTGATGGCCCAGCAGGGGCCCGATACACTTGTCTTTGCTGAGATTGCATGAATGGGAGTCACTGGGCAACTGACAGACCACAATGCATTATGAGTAGTTACATTTAGTTGGGATTCTGCAGGGTTAGCACTGATATCTATTTTTTTTTACCTCTTTCCTATGTCCATTAGTACTTAAGACAAATAAGAAGTTGATGTAGCACCACCCAGGGGTTACAACGCATGATGTGCTGAATTTCCATGAAGCATGAGGCTGGGGCCATTAAGTGCCGCATGGTAGAACAGGACAGAATATGACAACCTTCCTTTATCTGTTTCTTCCCCACTCCCCTTATTCTGAGTTGTATTTATCGTACTTGGGCTTCCTGGTTTCCTGTAAACCAGGAAAGTAGGGGAAAGCAAGGAGTAGAAGTAGAGTTCACCCATTTCCCTCTTACTCATACTGCATTTTAAATGCCCCCCCCCCCACTTTATAGGGATTTGCTAAGAGTCACAGTGTAACAAATGGTTTTGCGGTCATAGCATCTAGTATGGTATATAAACATGCATTTACATGCAAGTTATGGCCTGGTACCATGGTGTTTGAGGGACCACCTACTCACGCATAAACCTGTCCATTCTCTTAGGTCATCAGAGAGAGCCCTCTTGATATATAGGATATAAATGATTAAAATAAATAAATTCACACTACATTTTACTGTGACTAAGAGTGCAACAGGACATCATGCTTGGATTTTTCAGTTTAGGTTTAAAGATCCACGCAGCTGTGGAAAAGTTACTGTCTCATTGGAACTGTGGCACTGGCGGCGAATCCTTTTTGTTCTTATAAAATTTGCTAGCTGAACATAGAGCAAAATATACAAATACAAGCACTAAACTCAGTATCCGGATGCTCTGTGAGGTAAACAGCAGATTGGGGAACCAACTTTTTGGTCTGTGAGGCAAACAGCAGATTGGGGAACCAAATTTCTATGAGGAAATTATGTTGGGGAAAGGACAAAATCCTCCTCTCGACTGCTATTGTGGTCCAGATCAGATCCCCTCTCCAGCTGATCCTGCAAAACTCAACACTGGAGATGAACAGGCCAATCCTAAGGAAATGCCCTTGTGCCAATGAAGCAATGCCAGCATGTTTTGTGCTGCATCCTGTGGAGAAATTTTGTAGGTCTTCTTGCGGTAAGGGACATTTGTGCCCTTGCCCTTGGGAAAGCCCAAGCCACAGCAATGGGTCTACTCACTGACACGTGTCTGCTAAATCACTGGTGCTAGTATGAGTGGATCCTTGTCAGAGGATCTTGCCCAGGAAGGGAGATAGGATACAGCATGTGCCAGCACCACTGATCCTGCCCCCCCGGGCCCAATCTGCCCACTTTGCTCCACCCCACCCTCCCCCCACCCACCCCTCTGCTGCCTGTCACAGATCTCCCAGTGTCACACCTAGTTTAGCACTGATCGAAAGCCTGAGTTATAAACTAAATTTTAATTATAAATTAAAACTAGTTGTCAAAATTATTTATGGTACATTGGGAAAAAGAGTAGAGATGGTTTTTTAAAAATTTTTAATTTATTTATTTTTTGCTCTTAAAAGTCTATACTTGTTTGATTGGAACTGTGATTTAAAAGAAGAAGCAAGCAAGCCAGCTCTTCACACTGAGGAAACATAAAGTTTCAGACTTGACAAGTTGGTATGATTTGAAATAGACAAGTCATAAACGCCTTAAAAGTACAGCATAAAAGCACTGTAAATAATGGACAGGGTTTTAGCTCCAGCAGCATTGTTATGCCCTCTTGCAATAAACTACCAAACAACTATCTCACTATCTTTTATTTTCCAGAATGGAACTGCTGATGAAAAATTCCCATAACTCAGAAAATAATAAAGCCAGCTCACTGTTAATTTACTCCATTGATCTCTGCTCCTCCAACAGTAAGTAACCCATATATATATATATATATATATATATATATATATATATATATATATATATCTTTTTATTTCGGCTTATTCTCATTTTAATTTAGCACCTGGGAATTGTTTTGTTTTTAATTTACAATTACGTATCTTATCTGCTACAGTAAACAACAGCACATCTCAACAAATCATTTCTTTCCTTTTTCTTTTTTACCTTCTCACTTCTACTGTATTACTTTGTTATGCTTTAGGGATACATTCTAATTGGAATGGGCTGAAATCCCCCAAGAAACTCTCTTACAGCTGGATGGTGTGCTGAATAAGAAGTCTGCCCACCCTCAGTTTGGTCCACTGTGGTCTCTCATTCTTACAGCTGTCAGTTTGCCAATCCATGCTTTGCGTTCTATGCTACCAATTCAGGGCCAGCATGAGATGACTGGGGGCACTTGGACAAAGTCTTGCCCTGGCCCTCCGCGGAACCCACCTCTGATGGTACGTTGAGCAATTGGAGCTGCCATTGGTAGTGAGGTTTCAGAGGTCAGCCAGTGAGGTGGGTGCTGCACCAGCACCTGGCCTGACACTGCCCCATGTCAGTTAGTTTTTGTAACTGTTATTATGGTATCCCACCTTCTCCAGTATTTATTCAGATTCAGGACCTTTATTGGTTGGCAACCTTCAGTCTCGAAAGACTATGGTATAAGCCTACAGCACCTGGTATTCCTAGGTGGTCCCCCATCCAAGTACTAACCAGGCCTGACCCTGCTTAGCTTGCGAGATCAGACGAGATCAAGCATGTGCAGGGTAACAGTTGGACCTTTATTAGCATAAAATAAAACATAACATTGTTGTTGTTGGCATCCTTCAGTCTCGGAAGACTATGGTATCGCGCTCTGAATGGTGGTTCTGGAACAGAATGTCCTCTCCAGTGCACGAAGCCTGGGTAATGTAGATATGGAGGATAGACTGTTACCCATGCAGCAAATCCCCCCTCTCCACATTGCTGAAATGGTCCAATGGAAAGGCAGAAGCCAATATGGTTGGTTCCAGCAGTGTCGCAGGAGTTGCCAGAGCGTGACTATATACAGCCATGAACTGCCTCAGGGACTCCGTCTCTGGATTTTGCCTCGAGGTTGACTCCTGAAGCCTTTTGCATAATTGGATGTAGCCACAAGGCAGTGGAGGTTTGGGATCAGAGTTTTCCTTTGCTCAGATGAGCTGCCTTCCCAGGCTGACGAGCCTCATCTACCCGGTGGCTGTTTAGTCGCCTCTTACGACAAGTACAGCCAAACGGAAGGCTATTCTTGTCCCCAGCCCCCAGGGGTAACATAACATAACATAATATAACATAACATAGGACAACACATTTAAACTACACCTAAAACAGCCCATGTGCCCAACCAAAACACCGCCCTTACTTACTTATGCCATGCCTCCTCAAAATTGAGTAAAGAAATTTTGCAACCTGGCACGTACATGCCTCATCATTTCCTAATAGCAACTGATGTAGCACAAAGTCCCCCGACCCACGTTTGGAAGACAAAATTATTTGTCCAATATCCAGTATTCATGTAGTGAAATAATTTGAGGAAAATCTTTGACTTCTCAGGATGGCCAACCATTAGCTTCCAATACAGCCTAGCTTTCATCCAGAGAATAGAAATGAGACTCTTCCACTTTAGAATGGTTCCATGAATTATTATTATTTTATTATTAATAGAATTAGTATTAAGAATATTTATATACCACTTTTCAACAATAACATTCAGGAAAAAGCAAGTTCACAGTGAATATCAAATAACTAAATGTCTCCCTGTCCAAAAAGGGCTCACAATCTAAAAAAATGCAGAATACCACCAGCAAACAGCCACTAGAAAGACACTGTGCTTGTGTGAATAGGGACAGTTACTCTCCCCCTGCTAAATATAAGAGGCGCACCAATTGGAAAAAGTGCCTCTTTCCCCAGTTAGCAAGGTTAACGACAAACACAGGATTTATTCCAACAACGAGCGCAGAAACTAGAAAGGAAAGAAGGCAGGCATTCTAGACAGTCATCCTGAGCCAGATCTATTACTGAGCATAGTAAATAGTTCCCTCTTAAGTGCTTGAAAGTGTTCAAAGGCCATACAGCCTTGGCCCAGCCCAGAATACAGCAACCTGCTGTATTGCCTTTGTTCCTCTGGAAAGTACAAAACCCTTGCATAAATAAATCCTTGAAGCTACATACACAATTATGAGAACCACACACATAATCCAACACACCATTTTGATGGCCTAACTGGGCGACATGCAAAAACCCCTCCCCCTGAGATACCTAGTCTGAAAGCTGAGGCACTCCAAATTAGCTACACATTTGGAAATCAGAAACTCAGTTATTACTACACACCACCCTTCCTTTTTATTGATGGTACTAAAAGCTGCTTATAATTAGGAGTCATTAATGCACTCATTTATGCTGTGTTTCCGTTGCATTCAATAATTGTAGCTTAATTGCAGGGTTAATCTGCTATGGTTAAACTATGGTTAAAAAAATTAGAAGGCAAACAAGGCATCTCGGGATTTGCTGTATTGTCCAAATGCTGCAGCCTAATAAAATGAAAATATAAAAGGTAGGTATAACATAGAGGGTTACACTATTTGCAATCAGATCTTCCACACTTACTGGTCCACAAGTGATATTGCTAAAACACGATGCAACCTAAAGGGGAAATGTTATGAGGCAATTTAAATAGATTTAGAACCAGCTCGTATGTTCAAATAGGCCTTGTTTACAGGATCTGTCCACCCCTTTGCCACAAGGGATGGATTGTGCAATTAACATAGATATTCATATTAAAGATCCTTCCTGACGCCAATGCATGTGTAATGATGCCTTGTATGTATCAACCCTTCTTGATGTCTCTTTTTTAAAAAGTGGGTCACTTAAAATCCAGAGATTTGATTTGCAAAGCTTTTAAACTGGTCTAACAGTTTGAACGGTTGGGTGAACATGTAGGCTGGTTAAAACGGCATTGGTTAAATGTAAGGTCTTAGCTGAAATCTGGGTCTGCGCCAAATACGCTGTGAAACAGCTACGGAAGTTCAGCAAATAAAATTATTCAGTTGGTTGAAGAAATCCAAAAGCTTTTAGGACTCTGATGTCAGCTGATTTGTTGCAATTTCTAATGGCCCCTTTTAATGGAAGTGCTGGGGTGATTTATTTCCTGGAAACAACCATCTGTCTGGTGGGTGAGGTTTTAAAGATGAAATTTTCAGATCCATGGAACTAGCACCTTTAAAGCATCCCTGGTGGTGGAGCCCAGAATTAGGAATGGTGATTGAAAGGAATTTTAATTTTAAAAAAAATTAATTATAAAAAAATTAATTAAAAAAATATTGAATTATCAAGACATTCAAGGACATAGCCATAGAAGAGACTATGGGGACCAAGTTCTCATAGGGATGTTCCAAGCACTTTCCCTAAAAGTTCAGGTTTCATTCAAAATTAAAATTAATGGTCTAATCAATGAATTGGGTGATTTCTTCTGTGACCAATACAGAACGTGAAATAATGAGAATTTCTGCTCAAATCGTGATATAAAACGATATCAAGATCAAAACACAAAAAAACCATTCATTTCACAAAATAACACCATAATACTACTAATACTGCTCAGTGAACAATTAGGTAGAAGGACTGTACTTGCCTGCATGTTTTTCCTTATAAACTTTGTAAGAAAAAGAACAAGAGCCTTGATTTATATTTTAAATGAAAGTTGACCATTTGCAGCGAGGCCTGGAATATCCCTGAGAAAACCTGGCCTTCTACAGACCCTCACATGCCTGTTGGCCTGGGGACAATGGGAATTAATATGTCAAATTTTATTCCACCCTTCATTTCAAACACCATGTATAATTCCTTGTACCATCACAAGGAATGTTTAGGAACAATCCTTTCCACATGATTCAGAAGTTGTTCTTTCAAACTCCACCAGACAAAAAATGACTTCTGACAAATACCATCTACCCCTTGTACTATTATAAATGTTTCCAAAATATTTGACCACAGTAGTAAAGGTGCAATTTGCAAAGATACAATTCCTATTCCAGCAAAACAGGGAAGTTTCACTAGATTAGTGAAACTACCCTGTTTTCACTAGATTCACTAGAAGTGAATTTAGTGAAAGTTTCACTAGATTGTGTGTTTGGATTTTTTATTAGTGTTGCTACTTTTTTCTTAAAATGATTCGGGTTTGTACCATTAAAAGTTTCAAGTGTAGCTTTTCCCCATAACTGTACTTGCTAAATGTCTGCTTTTCATGCGGGTGTTAAAGCCTCTTCTATATCTCTTATAAACTTCTATGGGGATGCCTGAAACAAAGAAAACCTTCTCAGTTCAGCACAGACTGAAATACAGATGTGCTTTTGGTATAAAGACCCCCCCCCCCAATAACCTTAACCTTACATTTGGTAGGAGCTCTAATTAATATATAACTAGTATATACAGTTCCCATGAGAATTGGCTTTTCTCAATTCACTGCAGGGGACAAGTACACACACCAAGTGAAATCAATGGGGAAACACTTGTGTACAACAAAGTTCCATGTGTGCACAAGGCAGCAATCTTAATGCACATTTGCTAGTAAGCTTACAGTTCTAAGTGCACACTGTCGTGGTGATGCTTTCTGCATATTCCTATTGCATTCTCTCTAGAGAGCACTAAAGGAATTGTGCAGTTGAAACAATGGCAGCATGAGGGCATCATGAGATCATGGATCCAGAGTCGACCAATCACATGGGCTGCTATTTGAAAAACAGCTTGTGAGCTTATGTTCCTATCTTCACGTAAAAATAGCTTTTAGGGCACATTTCTCAGTTACATAATGACTGTCATCTGGGCCATTAGAAAAACTATTTTGCTAAAGAAAAAAAGCTGATCTTTTAAAAATACATTTTGTTATGTGCAGAATAATTTATTGAACACGAACAGGAAACTGAATGTAATATTCATTTACTTCACCTACCTCAGTTATTTGTGGTACGTTAGATAATTCCTATTTGGAAGAATTTTTCTTTCTCAGGTTAACAGGGACTTTGATAAAATACGTATTTACCGTTGCCTGACAACCTTTTTCTTTCTTTTCTTTTGAATGACATGGATGCATACGCATGTAGGTGGTGCTGGGTGCTTTCCAGAGCACAACCCAGGCCAGCAATCATTCCTGCCCCTTCCCACAATCAGGCTACCTCAGAAGAATCTTTGCCTGATTTTTGTTCTTTGGACCTCAACAACAAAAATAGCATTCTGAGACTTGAAGTAAACAAAATTATTAATAATGCAAAAAGAAGGTCTCCAACCATAACTGGCCTCACTACCTTCATGGCCAAATTCAATAAAGGAACCCATGCTAATGAAGAAACTAGCCCTGGAGCTTGTCACAAGTTCTTTGTTGCATCCTAGGTGAGGATGCAAAGCAACAACGGCCACCATTAGGGCCTGGAATAAGCCAGTAAGGGTCATTAAGTAACAAAAGAAGTAACTCCCCAAATATCCCATAAGAGTCTATGGGAGAAAAAGGAATTAAAAAACAAAGTCACCAAAGATCACCCAGGTGAGGAGAGTCTTTGGACCTCTCACATTTGTTCATCTTTGATACACCTTGTTCAATGTTACATTGGTAAACCCTGTCATAACTGTGATGCATGGTCTGTATGCATGATTTATTCCCGTCACATAAGATTATAAATCTGCACACATGAATCTGTAAATCCATATGTGCTCATGCCATTTATAGACAAATGTGTTTCTTCAAGTCCTAAAAAGTGTTTACATTTTCAGAACAATTTAAATGCTTGGTTCACTCCCATGCCTGATACCCTAGGGAAGTGATGCTCAAACGTTTTAGCACCAGGACTCACTTTTTAGAATGACAATCTGTCGGGACCCACTGGAAGTGATGCCATTAACCTGTAAGTGACATCATGTCCTTTCACCCCCCATTCATATGTCTGCTGTTACTGGTAGGGCTTTTTTGAACAAACCACATACCCGTGGGGGAAGCAATCATGTGCAGGGATCCTGTGTTGAAACTAATGACACATCTTTGTAATTTGGAAGTGAAAGGACAATTGAGATAAGAGAAAAGGTGAGCTTAAGGTTTAATGGACATACTCAAAAACCAAACAGTGGTCTGTATTGGGAGCTATCTAAAATAGCTCACTTGCACATAATTCTAGACAGGTAGGATCTACCACTAATATGCACACAGAGTGGAAACCTAAGGAGAGCAATTAGGAGGGGCAGGGGTAAGAACTCCTTAGAAGGAGAAATGGAGAAGAAACATGAAGGTGAGAAGAGATGCATATGGAGATTAGTTGGACTTCCTAGAGGATTTCAAGAGAAGGGAATATTTTGGGGTACAGGGATAGTTTTCCCTCCTTTTCTTTCTCCATGGTAAATTTTTATATAGAAAAGTTTGAATCTACAACCCTAAAACAGAATTGTACAAACCAGCAGTGTGGGTAAGGTGTGTAGATGACATCTTTGCAATTTGAGATCAGGGGGAGATTGGGTTGAGTTTACTTCTGCAACTTATTGATAATATAAAGGTGGCTATAACATTTACGATGGAAAAAGAAAAAGAGGGAAAACTGCCCTCTTTGGGCACGTTGGTCAGCCACAAAGAGGACTCAACGTTGGGACATTATCCACAATGATAGATATTTGTATAGTACCTTCAGTCACCATTTGAGGCAAAAGAGGGGAGTGATCAACACACTGGTGACTCGGGCTGTACGGATCTCAGAAACACAACACCTACAGGCTGAGCTGGACCATATAATGCAAACTTTGCAGGCAAATGGGTACTCAAGGCAAGAAGTCAGGGGAACAAGACATCCTTGGCAGCACAATGGATACCAAACCATAGAACAATCTGACTCAAGAATTAAAGTTTCCCTCCCATATATTAAGACTGTGATGGATTGGCTAGGTAGAGAAAACCAACTTGAGACCAGTTTACAAACCTACACAAAAAGTGCAGCAGCCTTTATAATCAGCTAAGGATACAAGAGACCTCCTTTCTAAGGCAGGGGTTTATTGAGTCCCCTGCAGCTGTGGGCAAGTGTACAAAGCCACCACCAAAAGAAGTGTGAGTACAAGGATAAAAGAACACAGAGAGGCACAGGAGATAAATCAGCTCTTGCTCTTGTATTGAAAACAGGGCATAAGATGAGCACACACAGGTGCTATCCATCATCAACGAGTATCATATCCACATTGATAGGGAGGCAACTGAGATCCCAAAAACATAGAAACAACATGAACAGAAGAGACTTTGAGCATTGGTAATGCTTGGTTGCCAATTCCTAGAAATGCAAAGATCTAGGACTTGAAGACTGGGAAAGAGCCCAGGCATGAAGCAGGATCAGATTCCTTTAAAAATCTCCAGCAAATAAAGAAGAGACTAAAGAGGAACAAGCGACAGCTGAGGCACTTTGTGCTAACTGAAGAAGCAAGCTCTGTAACCAGCCCATCCCTTTGCACTTCCCTTTGTTTGGGTTCGCTATGTTCCCCACGTGCTGCCAGAGATGGAACTGTGCACAGATGTCAGTTTCCCAATAAAGTCTGTTGGATTAATCTGTTGCATCTCCACGTAGTTCCTCGCAGGCCTAGACCTTCAGGTACAACACTGACCCCCTTCTCAGCCCCCTCCCCAAGTGGGGTGGAGTCAGTCCCTTTGAGGAGAAAGGTAGGGTAGAAATAAAGTAAATAAATAAATACGGATTATTTAACGTCTCCAATGTCTCAGAAACATCTTGTGGATTTGGCTAGGCTAAGTGTTGAATCAAACATTGCCAGAGTAATTAATTTTTATGCTGTGATTCAAAATTTTTCACAAAAAGGCCAGGAAAGCTCTTTTGGAGGAAAAAAAAAAATAGTAAGTTTATCTACCTTTTTTAAACTAATACTTGATGATCTGTATGCATTGCAATATAAAATGTTTCAATGTGAGTTTTCTCCTTATCTGTACTGTAGCATGAACAAAGATGTTCAAATCAAATGTGCTTTATCTCTGATCCTCTTTTATTTTTTTATCGTGGATGAAGTATAAGAGCATAAGGCCTTAAATGCAGAAAATGAACTGCACTCCATGCCTCTCTCCTCTTTCATACCCATTTGGGTTAGTAACCTTCCTGTGGGCAGGAAGGAGGTAAGGAGAAAGGCAGCTAACGTGCCTATATGGCACACTAGCAAAGATTGCCAGGCTTGATCCCCTATCAGCCGGCAGCAGGGCTTTGCTGCCAGCTGATTGGCTTGCTGGACTTAAGGGGCAGGACAACTGAGCTCGATCTAGTGCGCAGGCGCTAGACCTGGCTCAGTTCTGTTCCTGGAAGCGAAGTAGGTCACTTTTCCAGGAGCGGAAGAGAGGCTGCGCCACGACGGGGCTTGGAGCGCGGGGACCTGCGCTTGCAGGCTCCCGTCCTCAGCAGCAGCGGGTAGCCTCTCCAGGGGGGTGAGCTGCGCACTCTGCAATCGCTCAGGGGCGTGGAGGGCGCTGAGCCCCATGAGTGATTGCAGCAGGGGCGACCCGTTGCGTGCTCTGCCCAAGCGGCATCAGCGGGGGGTGGCCTGTTGCACGCTCTGCCTGAGCGGCAACATTGGAGGGTGGCCCACTGCGCGCTCTGCCTGCCGCGCTGCAGGGTGCAGCGGATTCGCACAACCTGCGAGTGGCGGCTGCGGGTGCCTCCCGAGGGTCCGCAGGGGCGGCTGATGCCCGTAGTGGGCAGCCACCCCGCGGCCCTTGCCTGCATTGCCTGGGGCGCTCGGTTCAGGCCGCATTTCGGCGGCCATTGGGGGGGCGCCTCGTGGCTGGTCGCCATTTTAGGCTCCTGCCTCGTGGCGCGCCGCCATTTAGAAAATTAAAAAATAGTCCAGTGGCCATTTTGACAGCTATTCCAGCCCAAGGGTTTTCCCTTTGCAGGGTTGGGTGGACTTCCTGCAAGCACCAGGCAAGCACGGTGGAGCAAAAAAACGTGCTGCTGCAGCGTCTCTGCTGGGATCGTGCCCTTCCGTGGGAGACTGTATTGTATACTGTAAAATTAGAACACAGGGGGTGGTGGGTCCCCATTGGGGATATTCATTCACTGGGGGGTGGACATGGGGAAGAAAGTTCAGAAGTCGGGTGGCAAGGTCACTAAAAAGGTGGTTCCAGTATGGCTCCCCCCTCCCCTCCCTCCTCATCGGATGATGAGGAGCAAATGGCGGAGTTGCGGGCTTTCATGGCTCGCTAAGACGCGAGACAAAAATAAAAGGCCCTTCAAAAGGCGGGGCAGTGGGATGGGGGCTCCAGCTCCGGGACAGTCCCCGTACCCCATAGGTCAGTCAGAAAAGGTAAAGGGGCCTCTCTCCCTCCCCGGCAGGACCACGTTCCGGATAATAAGCGCGTCTCTGTCGAGGAGGGTAGAGCGCAGGACAGCAACTCCCTAGATGTGGAGGTGGTTCATCCAGTTAAAAGGCCTCGGCCACAGGCTTACAGTAGCTGCGGTGGGCAAGGTGAGCCTTGGGGTGACTTTGCCCACAATGTAGAGTCGGTGTGGGAAGACCGGGAGGGCCATCCTTGAGCACCTAGCTGGGCTGCCCCAGATCAGCCCTGGTCTCCTTGGGGGTTCAAACCCCTCGCGCATGTTTCCAGTTCAATGCCACGGGCAAATGCAGTAGGCAGGGATGCTTGTTTTCCCATGGCTGCGGCATGTGCGGGGCTAAGCACCCGGTTGCAAAATGTCCACAGCTCAGTGGTCCGCGGCAGGGTTTCCACCCCTTCCAAAGGAAAAGGTCTGGTGGCGGACCCTCAACTGGTGTTGGCAAGGGGCCCAACGCCAATTAAGATTTCCTCCTTGGTTTACTGGCTGCAATTTTATACTGATCGTTCTGCAGCCAGATTGTTGTTTGAGGGTTTTCAGTTTGGGTTCAAGATTCAGGCCCCGCCTCCGGTTAGGCCCACGTTCGCTCGCAACCTCCGGTCAGTGACTGGCATAGAGGAGGTGGTGCGGGAAAAAATAGCCAAGGAGGTGGAGGCTGGTAGAGTAGTTGGACCGTTTGCT
This sequence comes from Tiliqua scincoides, assembly GCF_035046505.1. NCBI lineage: Eukaryota > Metazoa > Chordata > Lepidosauria > Squamata > Scincidae > Tiliqua > Tiliqua scincoides. The sequence goes on from NC_089823.1 coordinate 107,588,737, forward strand.
GTTCCTCCATTGAGGAATTTGCAGGTGTTCCCCCTGGGTGTGGTGCCTAAAAAAGCCCAGGGCCAATTCAGACTGATTCACCATCTGTCCTTTCCGGAGGGTTCCTCTGTAAATGACGGGATACCGCCCCAACTCAGTACGACATCTTTAGACGGGGTTGTTGCCCGCCTCAGGAGGTGTGGCCCTGGGGCTTTGATGGCCAAGGCGGATATTCAATCTGCCTTTAGATTACTTCCAGTGCACCCCCAGGATTTCTGTCAGTTGGGTTTCCAGTTTGAGGGGGGTTATTATGTGGATAGGGCTTTGCCAATGGGGTGTTCAATTTCCTGTTCAGTTTTTAAGGCGTTCAGTACATTTTTGGAATGGACTGTGCGCTTCAGAACTGGGTTACAATCCACTGCCCACTACTTGGATGATTTCCTTTTTATGGGACCATCTGGGTCTGGCATCTGTGCTCAACTCCTGGGTGACTTTGCAGCGCTGTGTGAGCAGCTGGGGGTCCCCCTGGCACATGAGAAGACAGAGGGCCCTCTGAGCAAGCTTACTTTTTTAGGTATTGAGTTGGACTCGGTGACACAGACCAGTCGCCTGCCAAGGGATAAATTAGATAAATTGACACAGATGTTGACTAGCGCCCTAGGGTCCAGCAATTTAACATTGAGGGAATTACAAAGTCTGGTGCGGCATCTTAATTTTGCCTGTAAGGTCACTGCCCCTGGCAGGGCCTTTGTGTGTCGTTTATGCGATGCTATGGCAGGGCTTTGGTGCCAGTCCCACAGACTTCGGGTGTCATCTGGTATGAGGGTGGACCTGGAGCTGCGGCTGGAGTTTTTGAAAGATTTCAACGGGATCTCCTTTTGGAGATCTTTACAGTTGATTGAAACTGAGCTCCAGGTTCACTCTGATGCTGCGGAAGCTTTGGGATTTGGAGTGTTCTTCCGAGGACGCTGGTGTGCAGCCCCCTGGCCACAGGTGTGGGTTCAGGAGGGGATCACCAGGGACCTGACATTTTTGGAGCTCTTCCCGATTGTTGTGGCTGTCCACTTGTGGGCTGGGGATTTTGCCAACTCTTCAGTTCGCTTTTGGTGCGATAATCTGGCTGTGGTCCACATAGTTAACATGCAGACCTCCAAATCCCCCCGGGTTATGAATCTGGTTAGAGTCTTTGTCAAGCAGTGCCTTGCTATCAACACTGTTTTCTCAGCCAGACATGTGCCTGGGATTGAAAATAGCATAGCTGATGCTCTCTCGATTTCAGGAAGAGCGCTTTCAGCTGCTAGCCCCCGAGGCCAGTCAGGATCCCGAGCCCATGCCCCAATGGCTGTGGGGACTTGGTATGATGAGGCCCAAGAAGCCATCTGGGCATCGCTGGCTCCATCTACCCGAGCCAGCTACTTGAGTAAGATCCGTGAGTTTGGTAATTTCTGTAGGTTGGCTTTGGTGCCAGAACAGGGACCATTTGTGCCCCACACTCTTATGCAGTTCACTTTGGGACTGCATAATAGGGGGTTATCCAGTAAATCTATGTCCATTTATCTGGCGGCCATCTCCTTTCAGTCACAGGCCTGGGGAATTCAGGACTCCACCAAGGATTTTAGGGTGCGTAAAATGGTGGCTGGTTTTGGCCGGCAATTCCCTGCAGGCACGGACAAGCGCCTGCCTATTACGCCCACCATTTTGCAAGGGCTGAGCATGGAGTTTAGTGCCATGTATTCCTCAGCCTTCGAGTCGCTGCTGTTTCGAGCAGTGACTCTGGTAATGTTCTATGGGGCCTTTCGCCCTGGTGAGGTGTTGGTTAGGTTACGGTTTGCCCCTACTTCTTCAGTGGAGGGACTGTGTTTTAAGGCCTGGGAGCTTATCCTTCCATTTGCGAGTGTCCAAAACGGACCAGTTGGGGCATGGGCAGTGGATTCAGCTGAAAGAGGCTCCGAGCCGGCGCCTTTGTCCAGTATCTGTCATGGAACAGTACTGCTTAATGGCTCCTGCAGGAGTGGGCCCGCTATTTCGTCACGAGGATCGTTCCCCCCTTTCACTTTATCAGTTTCGGGCCATTTTTAAAAGAGCGCTGTCTCAGGTTTGAGGCCTGAATTGTTTGGGATGCATTCGTTTAGGATTGGGGCGGCATCCACTGCGGCCAGCATTGGTTTCTCCCCCCAGGGTATCAGGCGCATCGGCAGATGGCGCTCTGGTGCCTTTAAATACTACGTTCATTAAGGTGCCGCAAGGGCTCTGTGTGCAGTGCCAGGTTGGCGCGATGTGTCAGAGCCGTGTGGGCTCTGTGGGCAGCGCCTGGTTGGCGTGGGCAGCGCCATGTTGGCGTGATGTGTAGGTGCCGTTAAGGGACAGGGTGTCCTGTAAGTTTACGTAGGTGCCGGACCAGGTCACTGACCGTGACTGGCCATTAGGGTGAGCATTAGGGTGGAGGAGGCATTCCGGTCCAGTGAGCTTATCTCACAATGTGCTTCTTTTCCCAACAGGTCTGCAAAGGAGGTGCCCAGCCAGGGTCTTGATCTGCAGACACTCCATAGTTTTTTGGGCACGGAAGCACGCCATGTCATCCAGTTTTGGCTCTCAGCTGGCGCTGGGTGATGTTGCTCACGTTGACTGGTTGGCCAAGAGGGATATGTGTTGGGGTCAATTTTTCCCGGCCTTTTTGGAATGCATAGGTATCAACCCCCTGCCGCAGGTAATCGTGGTATACTTGGGCGAAAATGACTTGGGTCAGAGGACGTCCATGTCCTTGAGGCTCCAGGCCCGCAGGGAATTTAATTTGCTAGTTCGTCAGTTCCCCAGGATCACTATCCTATGGTCTGACATGCTGTTTAGGAGAGTCTGGCGGTGGGCGAGTTGTGTGAAAAGAGTCGACGTAACACGCAAAAGGGTCAACGCTTACCTGGGCGGGGTCGTCACGGAGCTTGGTGGAGCAGCTATCCATCATCCTAGAATTGGTTTTGAGGAGGCTGCTCTTTACTGTGGCGATGGAGTACACCTTTCCCCTAAGGGTTATGGGCGCTTTCTTTCAGATTTGCAACAAGGCTTGAAACTCTTTTTGGGTGCAGGGAAGGCCAAGCGCTAGGCTGACCTCCCCTTGTGGCGGTCGAAGTGCTGGGTGGGTAGGCAGAAGACCTTCTTGGTGTCCAATCTAAGCCAGCAAGGGCAGGGGTGAACCAGAACCGCTCTCAAGATGCTGGACCGGCTCGGGGAGGCAGGCTGGCTAGCCCCTGGTCTGAACTTTGGGGCCTTGCAGGGGTGACCTGAAGGCATAGCAGTTTGGCTGGCTTACCCTCTTCGGGCGACGGTGAAAGGCGGGCTTAATAATAATTGAGCTACACCTGGAGTCGGGTGGATGCCCTATGAGATTGGGGGACGTAGATGGCTAGGGCCGTTTCCCCACTTAGAACCCCGCACTTAGGATGGGTATTGTTTACCCTATTTTGCCTTGTTGCTCTTGTTGTAATTTAATAAAGTGGCCCATTTAATCCCATACCTGTTGTCAGCTGTATTTATTGGAGAATGCATGGTAATTGAAGTAAATGAGGTCACGGACTGCCAGAAGCCAAACAGACTCGGTGAGTGGGCATTGCCCCATTTTTCTTTTCCTCTCCTTTGGGTGAGGAAGCCCCCGTTTTTACTTTCTGGGACTATTCAGCCATGTGCTGCCTTTTGTTCCCATCTAATAAGAGACAGAGCACCCTGTGATAGAACAGGGAAAGAACTGGAGATTGTGCCAATAAAGAACCATGCTACCTCACTCAGTCACCCAGTGTGATCCTTTGCTAAGCCTGATTCTTATGTTTTCTGTTGGCCCTTTGCCAGCTCTCTCACCTCCAGGAGCAACAAGGCGAGGTGAACAGACCACATCCAGGGGAGTCTCCGACGACTAGTTTCCATCAAGAAAAATATTGAGAAATGTCTGATGGGTCCTGCAAATGAAATGTAAGTCATCATCAGAAACAAATGAGGGGTACTACCTTTTATTCAGATTTTTTAAAAACTCATTTCTGCTCCCTCAGTTCTCTGCTTCTATCGTATTTCCTCTGGAAACTTTTCTACCTTGTCAAAGACTACATTTTCACATTCTGTTATAGCCTTAATTTTAACTTTGTAGCTATGTGAGCCAAGGCAGCAATCCTGAGCATACCTATCAAGTATGCCCCATTGAACTTGGTGGTACTTCTGTTTAAAATCAGGCAGTAAATCCTATCAATACATAGTGACTATCAAATAATGAGCGGATAAGGCCTCGTAAGATATGCACGATGTATGCACTGCATGCACGATGAATCAGATCTGATGATGGAGGCTGGAGGTAGCAGAGGCTGGAGGTAGCAGAAGAATAAAATCCTTGCAGGAGTCCTGCATAAAATGCATCACTGACATAAGTGAATGTTGAACATAAACACTCTTAAGGGATAGGGCCGGGGGCATGAGTAACATTACAACGGCATTCAATTACTCCTTAACTTTCTATTACTTTAACTTCCTTAAACCACAATGTCTTTATTCCTTCCAAATTTTCAAACCGAAACAAATTCAATAATATCTGAACTATTTTCTAGTTTCCCTACAGGCACCTTCCAATTTGCGACATTTGTTTTCAGCAAGAACTGGCATCAGACACAGAGCTGTGAGTCAGGGCTTTCCCCAATCTAAATCTCGCCCTTGCCATGAACTCTCACCAAGTGGACTTGGGCAAGCCTTTGCCTCTCAGCCTCAGCTGCCAGCTGCAATACAAGGATAAAACCATGGAGCTCACCTTACCAGACTGTTGTGAGAACTATATCCAGGTAATGCATATGAAGCAATTTGCACACTCAGAACATGCTGTATAAATGTGAATTGTTATATCCCAATCCAGAGCTCTTTGTTGCCTATACCACACCCTTCGACATCTCCCAGAAGAAAAAAAGAGACACTCTTGTGTGTTTGCAATATCCCCACTTACACACCAAATACCACTGCCCAAACTGCCCCCACCCCCCACACATACACACTGCTAATGGCTCCAATGTGCTTGTTGTTCATTTACCCTACAAAAGCCTATCCTGTAACCCATATTGGCTTCTCAGGTAGGAAATCTCAGTAGCTGGTTATGACCAGATGAATGTGAAGCTGCACAATGGCCTTTTGTACCCATGCATATGCATGTGCACTAGCATCAAGATGCTTTTTCTGGAGACTTGAGGCACAATCCTAACGTCAGCCCAAGAGGGTCGCAAACGTGCCATAAAGCACATTTGCTCCTCCATGGAAGTAAGCCATGTTGGCGCACGGAGGTGCGCCAGCCCACGGATGCCAAATCCAGCCTCCACAGCAGCAGGAGATGGTAGGTCCATTCCGGCTGAGCTCAGCCAGTGCAAGGGTCTGGGGGGAGGCCAGCACGGGTGGAGAAGAGGTATTTCAGGGCGGAGGAAGGGCAAGTGGCGTGTGGGCAGGGAGCAAGAAGCTGGGCCAGGACCTTGAAAAGGATCTTGAAAAGGAAATATGAAGAAGACATTGTAATACATGCTTTCAACATTGATTGGGAAGAGCTTTTGTTTAGTATAGTTAGTAAATGAGATGCTGCTAAACCAATTTGTTTGATTTGTGGATCTTCCACAGGCCCGTCAAGCTTTTACACTTGCCCACTGCAATGTGTTTCCATCTCGTGAATTAGATGCCCAATTTCATCGATACCCTCAGACATCTACCAATTGTGTCTGTAATCTTGGAGAAATCGAATCCTTAGATCTTACTGAACTGCATTGCCTTGCTATACGGATATCAGAAGTATGTTTTTAAACCCACTGCAGGATGGTCTGTCCTGGGTAAGGGATGTTGATGTCCTACACTCACTTCTTGTCTCTACTGATGCTTTAGTTATAAGCCAAATGGCAAATTTTCTGTTTGATATTCTAACAGGACGCAGAACTAACTCTGCCATTTACCCTTGCAATTCAACTTCTTAGAGACTGACTGCCCAATTCACCGGCACGCACTGTCACAAATGTGTCGTAAGGCACATTTGCAGGCCCTAGCACCGGGTGAGCGCCTGTGCCAGCCCAATGCTGCCTGGCTAGCTGGGCTAGCACCAGGCGGCCACCAGAGCTCCACCACTCAGCAGTCGTGAAGAATGCCTCCTAAATAGTTTGGATGACGCACCAAGCCCCACCAGCCAGAGACCAAGAGATTTTTTCCAGTTGCAGTGGGAATGACCTTCAAATGAGCTAATTTTGGATCTTTTGGATTCCTGCGAAATGCATGTTTCTGCAAAGCTGCGCTACAGAAAATGTAATATCCAAGCATTTTCAGAACCACAATTGCAGAAGCTGTAGGCCAAGAAATCTCATTAGGATGATTAACTAAATACAAGGCTTGTAAGCTATAGAGAAATGGAAACCACACCAAGTCTCCAAACACTAGCATGAATCCAAACCCTTCATAGATGATGTCCATAATTGTCAAAATAGCTTCCTCAAGCCAAAGACCATCAACCACATAGAGGAGTTGGACACTATTCACTAGAATCATGGCCAAAGAGGGCATATTCCAATGTTGCACTTTCATCTCAGTCAAGAGCATTACCAAGTTAACAACCACCCAGCCAATTAGCCCTGGTCGTAACTCACAGAATTTTAGGTCAAAATTACCAATGCAAGGATTTAATTCACGCCCCATAAAGAAGTCATAAATGATGTTTCCAGAATTTTCCCCCAGAGACAATTCCTGTGTAGGTGCTTTTAGGGAACGAGCATAAAGATAAATGCTGAAGACCACAGAGAACACGGTAGCGCAAACTGCAAACTGCAGAAAATGGTCCTACAAATAACAAAGCTCTATTTCCAAATACAGAGATATTCCTACAGCTACTGCTGTTAAGAGAAAAGCATAGAATCCATTCATCCTGTATTGCAGTCTAGTTCCATCCACAAGGGGTGTTCCATATACGACCTTTCCTATAGGCAGTAAATTAAACAGTTCCTGGAGAACCAAAGAAGGAAGACACCAAATACTCTCATCTCCCACAAACTTTCAAAAGTTGGGAGTGGTGGAGGGAAATTCAGAAGACAGGGATCTTTATGTTTGCCCATTAACAAACTTGGTCCCTTCCTGTGGCTTGGTCCCTTCCTTGTGGTTTTAATCACATTTTACCACATTTCTTTATCATATATTTTGTTATTTTACTTATTCATCGAGAAGCCCGTGATGAACACCAGTGTAAGAAAAAATATGGCTTAGCATGGGAAAAATACTGTCAACGTGTACCATATCGCATATTTCCATATATCTACTGGGCCCTCTTCAAAACTGGTAATGATGCAAAGCTTCTGTCAAGTCTCCTTTGCAATGAGCCACATACCTCATACAATTGCACTTGGTATATATGTGAATTCTGCTGGATTGTCTTTTTAAAAATTGTTCATAAAGTAGCCAACATCTTTACCACTAAAAAAAACACACACACACAAAAAGTGAAGAATGCCAAGCAGCAGAGAGGTAAGTGGGGGCATGGGGGGAGGAGTTCCGGGGAGGGGGGTAGAGGGCAGGGGGGAGGAGTTCCGGGGAGGGGGGAGGCAGGGGAGGGAGCGGGGGGAAGGGAGCGAAGCTCCACTGGCTCCAGAGCCTCTGTGTCAGGCTCACTGCCCATGGAGGCTCTTGATTCTCTGCCAATCTTTGGTTCTCTACTTGATTCTCCACCAATCTACTCGGTTTACCCAAGGAAAGGGGACAAAAGTCCCCTTCTCCTGAAGAGCCACCAGCAGCTGCCCAGAGTATGCAGGATGCGGTGGCAGCCATATTCGGTGCTGCTGCAGCCCCGCGCCTTGGGCAGCTCAGGATTGGGCTGTGAGTCTGCTTATATTGTCTCTCTCATCTATGCTTGTGTGCTTGTCTTTTCATTTTGGTTTGTTTGTTTATGCCTAATAAAGGTTTTTTTGAAATTGAAATTTGTGCATCTTGTGGTAACCAAAAAGTTTAACTTAGAGCAACATTTCAAGCAAAGGCACTCTGATTTTAATTCTGTTAGCTCAACATTACAAATTGACTTTACTAAGAACAAACAAACAAAAAAAAACTGAAATCACTAGCTGGCCAACAATTGCTTTTCTACAAGAGTGAAGAACTGACATCAATGATGAAAGCTTCCTACAAAATTTCCCTTTTGTTGGCATGAAAAAAGAAGCCATACGCTGATCATGAATAGTCAAGTCCAGCCTATAAATATCTGCTAACCATGCCGAGATCCAAAACTACAAGTGATCAACGAAGTTGAGCTTTCTGGGAATACAGTGATGCATCATATTATAGACAACATGGCTAAAGACAACACTCAAACTGTGTCTTCTATTCACTCTTGTAAGTATTAACTGCCCAGTTAAGTGTTTTTGTACGTTTTATCAACAACTTTGGTTTAATTGAAGAACTCTTGCACCACCTAATAACAACTAAAGGTGAATATGTTTTTAACAAACTGAAAACTGTTGTTGAAAACAATCAGTTAGAGTGGGGGGAAGTAGACAGCATTTGCACAGATGGGTCTCCAGCCATAATTGGGAAGAAGGAGTGTGTAGAGTTGCTTGAAGATTATTTGGAAAGGAAAATATTTAAGTACCGCTGCATCATAAATGAAGAGAATCTTTGCGCAAAGGACTTGGACTTTTTCTGTTATTGTTGCTTTGTCTAGCCACTTTGAATGCCTGTCAGGGAGATAAAGCAGTGTGTAAATTTGTAAATAAAAATACATTATTTATTTGGTAGTGTGCTGCATAAACAAAATTCAAGTGCAAGCACTCAATCATTGGGAATTTCACAGTCTATTTGTGAAGAAGATGGAAGAAATGGGTGAATTGATTTTTCACTGTAACATGCATTAGCTTTCAAAGGGAAAGGCTCTGGAGAGATTCTGAAACCCACGACATAATGTTTTAAAAGAATGGTGAAGTCCCAAGTGAGTGCTCACTTATCCAGAATGAAGACTGGCTGTGGGATCTCACATTTCTTATTTGTTTATAGTATTTTTACCCCACCTGCCTCTCTGGGGGATCATCTTTCATGACCAAACTTTTGCTTTTTTCTAAAGATTTTTTCTCAAAACAAATTATCTCGATTTGCTCTAATGCAAGAACAAGCAAAAATATCTGAAAATGCCCCAAATTATAAGGTACAAAAACTTAATCTGTTTTACACAATTCCTTTGCAACAAGATTAAGTGACTTCAGTATTTATATATCTGTTGAATATTTTGCAAACCACTTTTCAATTTATGTTGGACTACTCTCCAGACATGCAGAGAGAAATTGACAATCGGCATAATATTGCATTGAAGGGTAAATAATGAGATTTTTTCCATTTCAGCCAGTCAAAATTATGATGAATTCTGGAAATTTCTTCCAGTTCCTGATTTCCAACTTTACACAAATTGGCACTGCAGTACTGTTGTAGGTTTGGCTCAACCTACATTTGTGAACAATCATTTTTAGTAATGAATACAATTAAAACTAAATATAGTTCAAAATCAACTGACGCTCACCTGAATAATTTAATGTTGCTTGCTTGTTCAAAAGTAAACCCGAACATAAAGGATATTGTAAGAAGTAGGAACATTCAAAAGTTGCATTAAAATTTTATTACATTTTCATTGTGAGTTACAAATGTTAATCGCTGTTAATCGTTAGGTGCTCTAAGAATGATATAAGGATAATAAACCTGATAATTAAGTGATGATAATTGTGTTATTATTTAAACCGGATATAGATCAATTAGTTAGGACAAAGGATAGCTTGAGTGGCATGCCCAAGATACAAAAGCCTAAAGATGGCACATGCCGTTAAAATGTTGCCCACCACATCAATGGCAAGAAGAGATCCTTCTGTGAAATGAAATCAGGTCATGGGCCTGATCCTTAAGGTGACATGAATAGGGGAGCCAGTGTGGTTGGGTGAACTATGTGCATGCTTCAAAGACTTACTGCATGCTCCTCTTTGAGATATATGAATCCATGAAGGTGGAAAAACCAGAGCCTTATGATGTCACACTATGGATAGGAGGAAGAGACCATAACATGGAGTTGCTGTTTTCAGTGACAACCACACATTTCCTGTAACACAAGATTACTGCCCACAGGCTCATGATTGCTCAAAGAAATTGGTTGTATATTTAGATAAACATGATCTAAATTTAACCCTGTCATTCTCTGCATTAAGAAGTGAGCCAAATAGTATCCAGCCCTTCAATTTTTCTTAAATGTTCTTAAATGTTCTTTTAACATGGCTAGCAGAAGGAGATGGCTTTAAAGAGGGTTAGACAAATTCTTGGCGGATTGGTCTCTTCACAGCTATAGTGACTAAACAGAACCTCCATGGTGTAAGACTGAGACACCAGATGTTGAGAACGAACAACAGGGAGTGGCAACAGGCTTCATGCCCTATTTGTGGCCTTCCTGGAAATATATGGCTTCCTGTTAGGAACAGGATGCTAAACTAGCTGAACCCCCGGTGTGATTCAGCAGGCCCTCCTTATATTCTTTACGAGTCACATGCATCTTTGCATACTCTAGTGATTTAAGCACAAATAAACTGAAAATGTGCCAGTTCTCTCTCTCAGGAATTGACAAATTTTCCATTGTGCAGGTTTATTTTCAAACACACTGTTCATAATTAGGACTCACTTGAACATTTGGAAGACGTGATTGACAGACAGCATTGTTTCAGTCTTTCATAAACCCAGTTGGAAAGAAGTTAGAAGGTAAAAATGAGTTTTTGAAGCAAAAGAACGAAGAGTGTGAAATGGGAGCCTGGATTGCCTCTAGCCACCCAAATAGGGTTAACTGAGGCTTTGCAAGCTTGGTCCTTTTCTTTAGATTGTGACTCTTTCCAGAGAAGAAAATAATTGATTACCAGGTCTGGCACTGTGGAAGACCAGTATATTGTACATGCCAAGAAGGGTCAGGTCAGGCTGCAAGAAGATGCTGAGAAGTTAACAAAAAGTTCTGACTGCTAAATTAAGGAAAAGCACTTTCTTCTTCGGGGGAGGACCAGTTGGGGAGGGGACCTTCTGGTTGGAAGGACCAGCCAAGCCTTGAAAATAGGACATAAAATGTACCAACTAAAAGGCAGGATGTGCTTGAAAGCTCAAGAGAGTAGTGCCAAGACATTGAACATCAGTGGTTGAGCAACACAGTGTGTTGTGTGTGAGCAACACACACAGTGGTGTGCACACACACACACAGCAGGTCTGTCAATGCAAATGAATTCACTCAAATTGGTTAAATGTGTACATTTCTAGGGGTGCATGGGGTGCGTAAGCCATTCTAACAACTGCTGATGGTGCAGTGAATTGACCTCTAGAATATTTTGTCCTTCTTATTAGTAACTGTCCAACGAATCGCTGTGACCCATGCCTCCTTATGATACACCACACTTTACAAATGACCCATCTGGGAAGCAGAATGCGTTGTGTTTAGCATTCTGGTGATTCAAACCTTGATACTGTTTGAAGTCATATGACACAAAAAAAGTCACTATACCTGACTGATCTAGTCTGCTACTTGGGCATCTAGTTACGAGATGGGACATACTTCAGCGGTAGACTATATGGGTTACATCAAGGAGTGCCCATGTTCAATTCCTTGCATTGCCAGGGTAAAGGGGGCTAGAAAGAGTTCCTTGCCTGAACCCTTGATGCATGCCAGTCAGTACTGCCCATACTGAGCTAAACAGCCCAATGGTCTACCTCAGTACAAGGCACCTTCCTGTCTTGCCATTTTCTATTCACTTTGGACTAGAGATGTTCCAGAATTCCTTGGTTTGGTGCAAAGATGGCCTGTCATTAAATTGCCATTGTGCATTAACCTCATTATCTAGCTCTATAATTTCTTCAGTGGATACAGGAGGCCATGGGGTGGTTGCTGAAGGATTTAAAGTAAAAGATGCTAAGCCACTTTTACCCTCTTGGCAATATAAGGTGGAGAAAAAGCGGCACCACTCGTGTGGGGAGATACCCATATGAGAGCAAGGTGCAGTTTTCTGAGCAGAATTGGTGATTATACCCCAAAATTGCTTAGAATTTTTATGTTCTATGGCGGCTAGTAGTTTATACCACAAGCGGGAAGCATAATTATGTCGCTTTTCTTGGATCAGTTGTTTCAGCTGCTTCTTTAGAATGAAATATGTATCGGGAATTTGAATAGCCCCTGAATAGCGGTATTGCTGGTAAACGGATCTAATCTGATTTTTGAGATCCATATAATCCCTATCAAACCAAGGGGATATTGTTTGGGATCCCTCCCCTGTACCACCTTTAGCAGAGGGTATACTAGTGTAGGAGACTAAAGTGGATGAAACCCTAGAGATTAATAACTCATATATCTTAATTAGTTCTATTGGATCTGACTCATTTAAAAGTTGGATTCTATAGCTCTTGTACGGTTCCGTGTAGAGCAGTTCGCTCATTTTCTGATTAATTGTAGTATTCCACATGATTTTAGGCCTAATTTCATATTCATTTTCAAGCTCTACATCAGGGGTGGAGTAATGGAAAGAACCTAAATCTAGCTTGAGTATTAAAGGAAAATGGTCACTCATTCCTAGATCATCAACCAAAAAATCAATAACATTGACCTTGAGGTGAAGTGGAACCAAGAAATAATCTATAACACTGGAACCAATGGCTGAAGCGTAAGTGAATTCACCTGAATTGGGGAAATCTACAAGGCCATATTGTATTAAAATTAACACAGAATCTGGCCAAATAGAGGCCAGCTGCATTCGTTTTATTATCTTTGGAAAATCTTTCTAAAGAAAATAAATCAAGGAGAGATGAATCAGGATCTAAGTTTGTGGCAGTACTGAGCAATGGCTCTGAATTTCCAACCCTGGCGTTAAAATCCCCACCGATAAGACAATGGCATGAAGGAAATTCCATGTCTAACTCCGTGACAATTTTAGAGAAGGTGCTCCAATTCTGGGATAATAATTGGTTGTTCAAGCCAGGAGGAAGATAAACATTTACAATTATTAACTGGAGATTGTTAAGCTTGACTGCATGACATAATTTGCTAGTTGTCTTGGTGACCACCAGTTCTGAATTGAGCTGGGAAGAGACAAAAATTGTCATCCCCGCTTGCAAATGCCCCTTGGAGCTTATTCTATAAGCTGGAATGTTGTAGGAATTAAAACCTTGAAGGTGTAAAGGAATTTGAGACCAGGTTTCCTGCAAAAGGATTACGTGAAAATCACATAAATATCTCTGGAAAGTCTCATCATTAACCTTGCTACGCCATCCCGCAATATTCCAAGAAAGAAGTTTTAAATATGTCCTTGATGTGAGATCAGGTGTTGCAGATGTAAGTCAATCTAATGTGAGAGCTTGAATGTCTTCCTCACCACGTCCCAAAGAAATAAGCTTCTGTGTTTTAGACGGTTTAACAGCAGATGGTCGGTGGGGAACGTTAGAGTTCGACTGAGCAGTCCTTGTTCCAATAGCAGTTGAGGTCATGGTCATCTGTCCAGCCATAGAGTTTTTAAGTTGGACTCTAATCTTATCCAAATTATCAATAACTTTGGCTTGCTCTCCAGCAGACAAATTTTTAAAGGCCTCCAAAACCTCTGAGGAAAGAGATCCCTCCTCAGCCTCCAGTTGGAACAAAAGTTCTCTAAAATCTAGGTCTTCTTCCCCAGTATTGTCTTGGGTGCGTATAGTTTCCAGTCTCATATTACTTCCATTGACCATGCTGGATTTCTGGAGAGCAGCGCTAACGCCAGATGACTGTAAATAAGCTGTTGGTTGTTCTATGTTGGGTGCCTTACCAGCAGTATTTATTGGCTCCCCAAAGAGTTCAGCAGGAGGGGATGTTTGTTCAGCTGTTTCTCCTCCACTTTCTTGTGTAGAGGCTAGTAGAAGTACCAAGTCCTGAGAGTCATCCAGCTCTGCCAATTCTCTCTCAGAAGGGGGAGCTGTATCCATGTCCTCCACATGGCAAACCTGACTTGAATGGACCATAGCCTCTACTGCCACTGTGGGAAGCACCCTAGGCGTTCTGGGCGTTAGCCTTGCCAAGGATTCCTCGAGGGAGGCTGTCATCTCTTCCAATTCATTTATGGCTGTATTCAGAGGGTTTTCCAAAATATCTTGTGGATTTTTAGCACTGCTCCTCTGTGAATCATTAGCAGCACAAGTCCAGGGCAGATTTTTCAAAGTATTTTGAGAGTTAACTGCATAGCTCTCCAGCGGGTCATTAGCAGCAGCAGTCGTAGGCTCCATGCCAAGCCTCTCAAACCTTGACCTTGGAATGATAACAGCTGGAAGAGCTGCAGATAAGTGTTTAGAAGGCAGCATTGGTGGCCGGCTTATATCTGTAAAAACTCTCATTGCTCTTATTTCATAGGAGTTCAGAAAACCCTGCATTCTGAAAAGCATCAGGGGGATGGTCGGGCTTGCAAATTCCAGCCTCAATTTTGTTCTATCTGGAGGGGCAGCCAATCTCTGGTAATATTTTAAATCAATACATCTGGGTTCCGATCTAAGTAATCTAGCCAGCGAATCCACAATTTTAAATTTATTTAGCCATTTACCAACATTATACACATTCTTTTTGAGTTCAAGGGTCACCTGTTTCACTAGAAGATGCTGAGATACAGTTGGATTCTCTGTCTTCTCCATGTTCTCCCTTTTTCTTCCCCCACTCTTAGGCTTGGGAGTTAAGCTTTGTTGCCTTTTATGCCTCTCAGGTTTAGGAGTGAAGCTTTTATGCCTCCCATGTGTCTGCTGTTGCGGTAGCTGGAGGTCAACGAAATGTTTACAAAACAATTCTCAGAGGGAGTTAACTGACTCCTGGAGGGTGCCAACCCGGGAGGCTATACATTTTATTTCTTGAAAGAAAATCAAGGCGGTCCTCCCTGATATCACACACTGCTCCGCCATAAGAGGCAACAAGGGACTGTTAGGTGGAAACATACCCTCCTTAGAGTTCTGAAGTTTGTCCGCGTCATTGTTATCTTCCAGGAGGCAGTCGGTAAGAATAGTATTTTCCTTTGTTGGAGAGGAGGGTGCAGAAGCTGTGTTGTGTCTCCCGGCTTGCAGAGATCTTTCATAAACAGGTTCAGAGGCATTCTCACAGCACTCCCCATTTTCCTTTCCAACAGCAGAAGGTGATGATTCCAATACAGAGAATTTGTTTGTAGAAGCAGGGATGCAAGTCTCAATTGCTGTCTCAGTCCAGCCTGATAAATCCTCTAAGCAGAGTTGCTTGGCAGCTTTCGTTGGAGAGCCCCGACCCGGGGAAACTCTTTGGCGTTTCTTTTTCCTCCCCATGATTCTTTATCTGTTGAATTCCCCAGCAGTCAGAATCCAATCCAAAGCAATTCACAGCTTGTCAATTATAAAATCAAGTAAAAAATAGCAGAGCCACAAGAGGGATCCTTGTCAATAAAAGAAAATTAGGTATGCTGAGAAAGTGGACCAAAAACTGGCACACAGATGTTGTTTTAGGACAGTGGTCGGGGAACAGGGGTAAATTACCCCAAATGGGGTAAAAGTGAAAATCTGGGGGTAATGAGGAGGTTGCGCTGGCCAATGGCGGAACTATCGGCATAGCAGCAGTTATTACGGTCCATTATAGCACGGACGGCCAGTGTCAGTGTGTGTCAGTGTCACCGCACCCTCCTTCTCTGCTCTGCTCCCCCCCCCCGCTCTCTCAGTGGACTGCTCCAGCGTTTACGTGTATGGCGCAAGCGCTGTAGAGAGAGCGGGTACCACCTGATCCAGAGCCGCCATCTTCAGTCTGCCTGCGAGGAGTGTCAGACGAAGAAGCGATAGGTAAGGTTGCCTTACCTAACTGTGTGCGGGCGCCGGGCGGGGAGGTAGCGGAGGGAGTCAGCGCACCCGCTCTCCACCCGCTCCAGGGGGCCGGCAGCGGGCTGGTGCGCTGTGTGCACACCGCCCGCTGCCCTGCTCCCTTCCGCTCACCTTCAGATGCGGTGAGCGGAAGGGAGCAGGCGATACACTCAGGCTGTATCCACAGCCTGCGTGTATCGCAGCCGCCCACTCTCTCCGCTCTGTGCGGGAGACTGGAGCTGCCCGGCGCTGTAGTGATGATGTCATCACACAGCGCCGGGCCGTCAGTGTCTCCCGCCGAGCGGACAGAGCGGGAGGAAGAAGAAAAGCCGCGCCGACCGACGTGGGATCGAGGTAAGGTGAGTATTGTTTATTTATTTTTATTGGGGGCATCGTTGGGCTACCTATACTGGGGGGATCACCGGGCTACTAACTACCTATACTGGGGGGTCATCTGGCTACTGACTACCTATACTGGGGGGATCACCGGGCTACTAACTACCTATACTGGGGGGTCATCTGGCTACTGACTACCTATACTGGGGGGTCATCTGGCTACTGACTACCTATACTGAGGCATCACTTGGCTACTGGCTACCTATACTGGGGCAGCTACACCTCTGTATGGGGGATTCTGTTGTATGCAAAAGACTTGCGAAGATACTGTCCTCCGGGGGGGGCAAGTTGAAAAGTTTGCTAGGGGGTGTGCTGTTTGGAGGAGAGGGGTCGGGGGGCCTGGTGGTCATTGTCATCATGTGCAGTCCAAAGTGGGGTGCTGGACCTGAGGGTGAAGTGTATGACCTGGTGCTTAACACAGCTTTAACAAATGCCAAATTTCTGTGTCTTGCACCCCCCATCAGGGTCCATCTCCTGTACTGCCGCTGCACTGCTACTGAGAGTCCATCTCCTGTACTGCCGCTGCACTGCTATTGTGGGTCCATCTTCTGTCTGCCAAGTCTCCACCGTTCTGTCCTGTCAAGGTATGAGCAATGGCTACCCACTCTAGCTCTAACTACATGACCTTAAGCCTGGTTTGCGCACCACCTACAAAAAAGCCCCCCAACTCTGCCTTGGCTGTCTCTAGCAAGCACATCATTGCCAACACCACTCTGCCAGCCATTGATAATGATGATGATAAAATCCTCTGTGAGATAGCAAAAATATAATGCAACTTGCTAGGCACGTTGGACACCTAACTACTCACTATATACCACCCCATGGCTGGTGTGCAATGTGTTCCAGTAAAAATAATGCACATCTTTATTAAATTTGGTGCATCCTGCTAATTCGGTACACAGCCTGTCAGTCAGGGTTACAACTTTTCCAATCATTGTCTTTTTCACCCTTCAGATGACATCAATTAGAAAAAGAATATACCAGGAAGAATTCCTTGATTATGGGTTTACCCAAATTGACGACAAAGGAATAATGAAACCACAGTGTGTTGTTTGTTTGAAAGTACTGACTGCAGAATCTTTGAAAAAGAGTCAATTGAAGAAACACTTGGATAATTTGCACCCACATCTGGCTTCAAAACCACGGGAATATTTTGTCAATTTGGAAATGTCTGTCAAAAGACAAAGATTGGACAGCAGCTTTAGAGGTACATTCAGTCAATGTTCAGCATCCAAGGCTAGCTTTGAAGTGGCCTGGTTGATTGCCCGAAACAAAAAACCTTATACTATTGGTGAGGATTTGGTTAAACCAGCAGCTTTGAAAATGGCAGAGATTATGTGTGGTCAGAATGAAGCCAAGAAACTAAATTGTGTGCCCTTGTCTGCAAGAGTTGTTAAAGAAAGTTTCTATTTTAGCAAAAAATGTGAGGCAACAAGTTATTTCCTCAGTAAAAGAGAGTAAATACTTTGCTATTCAGCTAGATGAGACTACGGATGTTAGTAGTAATTCTCAGCTGATGGTATATGTCCGCTACAAAGGTTTACATTTAATTGAAGAGGAATTGTTGTTTTGTTCTCCTCTTGACTTGCGATCTCGTGGAATTGATATCTTCAATAAAGTTAATGAATACTTTAATGACGTCAATTTAAAGTGGGAAGACTGCCTTGCTGTGTCTGTTGATGGAGCTCCAGCTATGTTGGGTCATGTTAATGGTTTTGTGGCTTTTGTGAGAGAGAGAAACCCAAAAGTTGAAGTAAACCACTGTATTATCCATCGCCAGGCTCTGCTTGTGAAACATTTGGAACCTACATTAGAGGCCGTCATGCATGATGTTATGAAGATTGTCAATGTTGTCAAAGGACATGCACTAAACACGCAATTATTTCGTGAATTATGTAAAGCTGGTGATGCTGAATATACAGACCTACTTTATCATACTGAAGTGAGGTGGCTCTCACGTGGAAATGTTCTGAACCGAGTGTGGGCTCTCAAAACTGAACTTGAAAGTTTTATGGTTGAGCAAAAGCATGTTCTTGCAGAGAAGTTTACAAACCCCTTGTGGGTTGCACATCTTGCATATTTAGCAGATATGTTTGAGCATGTTAATGTATTGAACAAAGAATTGCAAGGAAAAAACATAAATATAATTTCAGCCAGAGAAAAGATTTCTGCATTTGGATCAAAGCTTTCATATTGGAGGCAAAAAGTTGAACAGAAAAAGATAGCTACCTTTTCAACGTTAGCTTTGTTCTTGGAAGATTGTGAAAATATTACTTTTGAAGACATCAAGGATACAGTTATAAGGCATCTTACTAAACTCAAAGAGCGGTTCTCTGATTACTTTCCAGATCTTGATTCACATGCTGTCAGTTGGATTGTAGACCCCTTTAAATGTGAAATTTGTGCTGTACCAGAAGAGCCTCAAGGGTTGGCAGAGTCACTTCTTGAGCTTCGATGCAGTAATGAAGCACAGATTGCATTTGAAAACAAAGCAGATCTTTCACATTTTTGGATGTCAACACCTGCAAAGGCCTTCAAAATTGCACATGAGGAAGCATTCAAAAAGTTGCTGCCTTTTGCAACAACCTACCTTTGCGAACAAGGATTTTCCACTCTTACGAACATAAAAACAAAGACAAGAAATCGATTGGACCCGGAAGACTGTATCCATATTGCTCTGACATCAAAATGTCCCAATATTGATGATCTCGTATCCAAGATGAAGCAACATCATTTCTCCAAAACCTGAAGTTTTCAAGTAAGTTGAAGCTTTCAAAGTAATTTTAAATACAGTATTTGAATTCAAAATGTTATTGGATGTATGATTTCCTTACTTTCAAATCAAGGGGGTAACGTCTGCGTTTATAAATTTTTTGGGGGGTAAGAGGTAAAAAAGTTCCCTGACCCGTTTTAGGAGCACTCCAACAAAAGAGCTGTTAGCCAGAAGCCATCTTGAATCGCAGTCCCTTGGGGACTTGCAGTATTTAAAATGATGTTTTCAGTCATTCCCTGTATGCTTGTGGTCTTGCTAGGCTTCTTCCTCTAATGGCTATCTTCCACATGCTCAGTAAGTCCAAGAAGCCAAGACATTGTGTGTTAGAAATTTAGGTTCGAGTGATTTCCTCATTATGCTTTGGAATTATGGTACTTTTGGGAAGGAAAAAGTTTTCTTCTGCAAAATTGCAGGGTTTTGAAGTTCCACCCGCAGAGGATATTCAAGATCATGACACATGATAGACTGCACATTGTGGAGGCATGGGCTATAACTTCACCATACTACATCACTGTCACTGTTTTTCAAAAATGCACATTCTCTCCTTTAAACAAAAAGAGGAAGACGCTGAAAATAATATTTCTTTTATTACCAGACACGATATTTTTGCTAAGAGAATCTTATATTGCTTTGGTAAAACAGTCGTGCATTCTCCCACAGTGAATCAAACGGGTGAACCAAACAATTGAAGGTACAATTGCAGTTATTCTTTATTTCAAAATTCATGTCATCCTTCTCCATGGCTTTACACTATGATAACAGTGTAGCATAAAACACCAACAATTTAAAAACATGGCAGACCTTCCCCTTAAGTGTTCAGCAACGAAGAAATTAGTACATTCTAAATTTGTGCAAGTGTCTTGTAGTGACAAATTAGAAGCCTTAAAGGCCACCCAGTGAACTCGTAATAATTATGATTTAGCCACACCTGCAGCCGAATTGGCCCACATAAGTTTAATCCTGTCAGCTCTCAGAAACTAGCAGCAGTCCTAGTTCTGTTGGGTGAAATGGGGCTTACTTCTAGGAAACTGTGTACAGTAGAACACCTTTATTTGCAGATTAAGGGCGCAATCCTAACCGGCACATAGGCCGGCATAAGTTCCCTGGGAGGGTCGCAAACGTGCCATAAAGCACGTTTGCGCCTCCCTGGGAGGAAGCCGCGTCGGCACATGTAGATGCACCAAAGCGCGGAGGGGAACAGAAACCCCCGCGACGGCTTCCTCATCGCCGTTTGTGTCAGTGCACCCGCGCCGACACAAGTGGCAACAGTAGGAATGATGGGGCAGGGAGGAGGCGGGATGGGGGTGTTTCTGGGTGGGAGGAGGGCGAGCAATGGGCGGCCCTGGGGAGCCGGGGGCGGGGCTCGGAGTTAGCTGTTCTGCCAGAGCCCAACCCCCATCCCCAGGGAAAACAGAGCGGCTTCAAGTTGCTTCGCTCTCCTCGGACTTGCGCCACCTCCAGAGGTGGCGCAGTTCCGAGGAGACCCATTGGGGCCAACAGCCCTTACCCAGGGGTAAGGGGAAGAGCTTCCCCTTGCTTCTGGCTCTGGCTGAGCCGCTGCAGCCAACGAACTTGTGTTGGATGCAGTGCATGCCTCCTGGCTTGCCTGCTGCAGCGCAGGTTTGGATTGTGCCCTTAGTTTCCACTGTTTCAGTTATCTGCAGTTGGGCCCAAAAATATTAAATTGTAAATAAATTTTAAAGTGTGCACCATTCTGAGAAACCTACCCACCCCATTGTGATCATGACTGTTTGTCCCCTGCACCCATGCTGGCCCACTTTGTTCACATCAAGTTAGTCTCTAGTGTTCTTGTTCTCCTTACTCATTGCCATGTTGTTGAAAATGTGTTGAAAATAACCCTTAATTTTGCTTAAACTGAAATGTTTGCCAAAGCAGAAATATAGTGATGCTGGCAGTTCTTCAAAGCCTCAGAGAAGCTATGAAGTGCTATCCCTAAGTGAAAATGTGCTAATTCTCAATATGACTTGTTGATACAACAAGGGGAAAAAAATTGTATGCTGAAGTTGCTAAGATGTATGGTAAGAAAGAATCTCCCATTTGTGAGGTAGTGAAGAATGAAAAAAAAAAAACTGGGTCTACATTTGCTGTGGCACTTCGAATTGCAAAAGTTACCTCTACACTGTGTGACACTACAAGGTGTTAAGATAGACAAGTGCTACAGTGCGGGTACCTGACCAACACAGTAACACAGATGGGCTTGGACCCCCCCCCTCCATGACCCGAAAGGCCAGCGGGACATATCCAGATGCAGCCTCCACAGGTTCCACTGGCCACAAGCACACCATGGCCACTCCAGCTGCACAAGCACCAGTGCACACAAGCATGCAACCCCTCTGCGAAATAAATGACCTTGACACAGCACTCAGTCCTGCAACAGAAACAGATTCCCCAGGGCCCAGAGGGACCCACCCCACCCACCAGGGATGACCACTCATGCCTGAAGAACTGGTCTCATCCACAGCATACATGGCAGTCATACATGGGGGGGGGATTTACGCATGCCATGGTGAAGTCCATGTCACCACCCATGTCACCAGATTGGGGCCCAGGCATGCCAACGTTGCCCCAAGGACGCAGATTGCCATCACAAGGCAAAAAATGATGGCGAGGCTGATGCACCATTGTGGATCGATCCCACAGGTTTCTGGGGCACTTGTGAGGGCAGTGGAATGGAGCCCTTACCTCCCCACCCTCACGGCCCGCACAACAGGCCCCAAAAAGGGCAGCCTAGCAGGAGGTGGCCCATAGTATGGGCCTCCATGAGGCCAACAGAACCATAGATCAGCTCTGGGGCTAGAGGAAAGACCTGAAGACTGAGTTCTTCATGGAGTTAGCCTATTGGGCCCACCACAACCATTCCAGTAGGAGATCACCCACACTGTTCAAATGCATGCAGTGGATGTGGCGATGGCATACTGGTAAGGGAAGGGGGTGCCCCATGGCTGGACAACATGACATGGTAGAGGGGGAGTGCCCCGCTGAGGCCACAGGACTCACAAGGGGCCCAGGAGCCATGGCACAGGCAGACACACAGATTGCTGCAGGGTGGCAGTGCACCCTCACCAAGGCCATCACAGTGTGGCCAGCAGACACCTACACCCTTATTCTGGGCTGACTCCTCCAGTTCCATGGAGGAGCTGGAGAAGGAGAAGGCAGCACCAGCTCTGTAGCAGTCCCCTCTTCTGTGGAGGAGCTGGGGGACAAGTAGGATGCTGAGGTTGTCCCAGCACACTCCCCATCTCTGTGTAGGAAGTGGGAGAGGTGTATGGAGTCAGAGGTGGCACCAGCAAAGTCCCCCACCTCTTGCACGGAGGGGGGAGGTGAAGGAGGCATCTGAGGTGACAGAAGCACCAGTCCAGTACCACCTCCCGCTCTGTGGAGGCATGGGGAGGGAGGCTGCTGCAGCAGCAGGGTGGCTCCTGGCTTGCAGGCAGCACAGCAGAGGTTGTGGAGGCAGGCCACGTGTCACTATGAGTCCCCACCACCCCCACCCACCTGGGAGGATGGTATGTGGTCCTTGCTGCACCCAGAGGTGTGGCAGGATCCCTGGGGCCCTGGTTACAGCATAGGCGGATGGGTGGTGAAAGGGTGCTTCTCAAACTCCTTGAAGTCACATCCATAGAACTGAAACATGAAATATATTTTGACACTCTTCTCAAGTTACAGTCTAATGGCTCAGTTGTCTGAGAAGGGATTTCACGCAACCGTAACTATTAGAGACAACTGCCTCATGGATTGCAGTGCACTGCAGACTGCTAAACAAATGAAAAAGCAGATAATCACTCCCCCGAGCAATTATTGTCACTATTGTAGCTGTGTTGTGTATGTTTTATCATCTTTCTGCTCTTTTTTATTCTATTTGTCATTTGTACTGTTTTAAATGCTCATTGTATTTTATACAATACCAGTTATGAGCTGCCTTGGGGGGTCTTTTCAGTTGAGACAAAGAATGCACATCTTTAGGATTAAAAACAGAATCATTTAATTATTTATATCCCGCTTTTCAACAAAAAACTCACAAAGTGCTTTACAGAGAAAATCAATGAACAAAATGGCTCCCTGCCCCAAAGGACCCAGTCTAAATAGATGCCATATCCTATGCATGTACGCTGAAATTTTATCTGACCATTCTTGCTGCCCCTGTTTCCAGGAGGAGGGCAGTGTCAGCCTATTACCAGCAGCCTCATCTGAGGGACAACGTGACAAAAAGAAAAATAACTCCCTGACCTGTATTAGTTATTCTTTTGTGGGAAATCAAGCCTGTCTGTCGACAGTGTCTAGCACAAGATATTTCATGCATGGGACAAATAATATGAAGTGAAAATATTTCCAGTTAGGGCAATGTAAACTTGTGGTTCAGAGAGCAGAAGAACTAGACTCTGAAACAGGAGTACAGGTGGAGCCTATTTACCCACCGATTATATATCCACAGAGCTGGCTCAACACAGGAAATCGGAAGTGGCATTTTTGCCTTTCTGGGATATTCTGAAGCACAGAGAGGCAGCAGGCAGAAAGCCCTCCGGAAGGGACCAGAGCACAGCTCCAGTCCCCTTCGGAAGGGCTAATGGGGTGAAGATTGTGGATTTGAGTATCTGTGAAATTCAATATCAGTGGGAGTCAAGGAATAGATCCCCCACAGATACTGAGGCCTCACCTGTAACCTCAAATGCCATGGATTTGTTATTCATAGTGACCAGTTTTCAAAAGAAGACCCAGTTTTGCCAGCATTTTTTGCTTTTTCCTCAGGTAGATGGACAGCAAAGATTAGTTTCAGGTTATTTTTCAGACCATTACTAAATCTACCTGTTTATTATCAAGTTCTTCTCCTTTACTGTGCCCCAGTTCAGATTCCCCCCTCCATTCTTTAAGGGTTGGCAGTCTTGTGACATCACCAGGCCATACCTCAGGAATCTCAGGTTTATGGATGCATCCGAGTTGTCAATGTGATTGTAAGACGAGGCAAGCTTCACAGCTGACGTCCCATCTGTGATCAAGGGGAACAACTGCTGCCCACCTTTTGGAAGGGTTGGTGGGGAAGTTGTGAATGTCAACAAAACAATAGCAAAGCACTTGGAAAATATAGAGAGGGCTGTATCCGTGAAATGAGAAATCATCAGCAGTTGAGTCCTCACCAGCTTGGGGACCACGATTAAGCCTAATGGTACCAAGAATGCCCTCCCCTCTATATATTCAGAAGAGATTATGTTATTATATACAACACACAGCACAATTCTGAGGACGGCAGACAGGCTTTTAAAGAGAAGAACAATTAGTTTCAAAGGGCCTCCAGCGTCATGTTATTAGCATGCTTTTCTGTTTCCGCTGTTACAAAAAATAATAATCTCGTTACGGCAAATATGTAAAAATCTGCTTTGAGCATGCATTTAGATAATGAATCTTGCTGCCTCTCCAGCAACATGAATTTTTATTTTTATTTTTTGAGCTCACTACAAATACAGCATTAGGGTAACATTCTCTCTCTCTCTCTCTCTCTTTGCCAGAGTATGCCTCTCAGCGGTAATATCAGAATTAAAATAAAATTACAACAAAAAAAAACGGTTTACAGCTGAGATGCTCACAACCCATATCTAATAGTCTGTCTTGGGAATAATTACGAGAAATGGGTATCCAAGGGCAATAATTGTCTGCTGCTGTGAATTAGGGATGCCACAGGTGGTGTTAATCACTTGGAATGTACTGGAGTAGAACGACAGCCAAGGCAGAAGGCCTGCTTAAGCTTGATTTGTGTGGCTGGACGCTTCAGACATAAATTGACTTGCACGGCAGCGATAACGCCCATTCAAGATGCAATAAGGAAAACAAAAACCATGCAGATTTTCCTTTTCAACCTGCGATCTGGAGTTGAAAGCATATGGGGGTTAAATCAGAACCGCAGTTACATTTTTCTATGCTGAGTGCAAATGGGGGGGGAGAATGTAGCCACTTTAAGAAAGGAGGTACTTGACCTAATTGGACCCTAGAGGGGAAAATTCCTTGTATTCCTAGGCTCACCCATTCTCTATTAATAGCATTCACTTAGCACCAGTCCATCTTTGCCTGGACC
The DNA here is from genome assembly GCF_035046505.1 of Tiliqua scincoides. NCBI lineage: Eukaryota > Metazoa > Chordata > Lepidosauria > Squamata > Scincidae > Tiliqua > Tiliqua scincoides. The sequence continues at coordinate 107,613,801 of NC_089823.1, forward strand.
TCCACTGTTAAAAAAGCCACTATTGCATAACTGAGAACTGATGGAGCTCCTTCCCAAACGTCCAGCGGCAGCACCAGCACCAGCAGTTAGAATTAAGACTGGGGACAAGCATTTAATTGATTTGCCTGTTTTGATCCACCTCCTGTCCCTCTTCATTTTGTTTGTGTTCCATGATGAGCATGACTTAGATTTAATTGAGTTTTTAAGCCTGTTTGGTTATTTTTTTTTCTTTAATTGTTTTGGCGTTCCTGTTGCAAGCCACATTTGGGAACAAGCCACAACGGGGGTCCAGCTGCATTCAGGCAAATGAGAATGCTGGCGCCCAACAGACAAGCCAGGTTCAAGTCAGCATGAGGATTGCTATAACCAAGATCAAGCTCACCATTTGCACCACGGGCCAAAAATGCCTGTCACAGAAGCAAACGGGAGGAGCAGAGGAAACCTCAAACCCACTCTGCCTAAACTACAGGACAGGCTAGACAGATACCTAACACCTTCATCGTGGCAGGTGAAAGGAGAAGCACACTTCATGGAGCACTGGCAACCTGCCACATCCCCCCCCCCAACTATACCCATTAGCCCTGTTTAAAATCCTCTGCATCCCCTCCAGTTAGCAATCACCAGAAAAGGAACACTGTTTTCATCACTCTAAATATGACCTGCCCAGCAATGTTCAAATTATATATATGACAGAAAAACCGAACAGCCTGTCACTACCTTTTTATAGCTCTGATTGCAGCGTTTTCAGAAAAACAAGTTTTATCAGTTAAATACCTTGAATCCTCTGCATACAAAATGCATTCCTCATATTTGATAATGGTGTGGAGCGCGTAAGCTTACCCTGTCATCATCTTGATTAATTATCGCTTTGATGCTTTAAATTTGACACCGTATCAGGAGGGGATTATACATATAAGACAGATGCCCTACACTGTGAAATGGTTAGCATTTGCAACGACTTAGGGAAAGAAAGGAAAAAATCAAATGTAATACAGTCATGCCTATATCTCATCAGAACATATTGCAGACCACAAAAAGGAATAAGATTTGTGAGATCAAGTGCTTGTGAAGATCTCCATTAATTCATACCGTTGGAAAATGACCTAATCCAACCACGTAAATTCCAGATAAATTCAAATGCCAAATCAATATGCCTGCGATACAACTAACTGACAGTTACTTAATAGACATACTCAAAAGATTTGTATACTTGACCTCAAGCCTTTGATCCTGTGGGTTGGCATAAGTTGTGAGAAGTGGACACCTGATCTCTTCCTGAAAGCTCAACTCCTACTTTTGAGAGGTTGAGATCCAGTTTTCCTTCTTCTACAGCAGTGGTTCTCAAACATTTTAGGGGCCGTAGAACCCGCTATCTGGTTTATAAATCCAAAGAAGTACAGCTATAATGGTAATTGGGCAGCAATGCTCCCCCCCCAATAGCAGCTTGTTTAACCCTTGATACACATAGCCTAATCTGCCCTGTTAGTTTGGCAAACCACCAAAAAGTGGGTCATGAACTGGGTGGGTTAGCCCAGTGTCCCGTTTACAAAGCCACAGCATTGCTCCAACAGTGATGCCATCATCCAAGGCATGTCCGTCAATGCCAGCAGGGCTATTATTGTGCCAGCATCAATGGACGTACACCGCTGCATCCTGAAGATAGGATTGGGCCATAAAGGCATTATTAGACAGTCTCTTTGCTATTTCCTAGTTTGCTCCTATGCCATTTCTATATAACCCATCCTCTATCTGAGTAGCAAAATAGAACAGGCTAACAAAAAACAAAACAGCAGCTTCTGGTTGCTGGAAATATATTGTGAGGTCACATTTCCACAAGAATAAAGAGGTTGAGCAGTGTTAGGAGATTCATTAATAACGAGCTTGTCAGAAGAAAAAACTATTGCAACCAATCTCATATATGCTCTGGTTATCCCTGCTAACACTGATAGTCTCTGTTTTCCAATACCTATCCCATGAAAATCACAGTCTCTATTTGGACTTCAGGGAAGATGGTAGGAATGCCATTGCAATGTATTTACACACATGCAGTACAGTTCACTAGCTTCCCTCCATATATAATTGCAATTGCCAATTCACATATAGAATTGTTATTTGGTAAAAACAGACAAGTCCATTCTGAGCTTTAAAATTATGTGAAACTTCCTTAAGCATAGGGGGAAAAACAAAACTGTTATGGTCCATTTGTTGACACATCTGCTTCAGAAGGCAGTACAGGGTAAATTAATATAGCAGAGGGCAGTCAAAGAAGAGCCTTCGACAGTGTGTAATAGCGTGGGAATGGGGAGAAACGCTTAGGCAGTGATCCTTGTTATGAGAATAGGGATGCATTATGTACACAATTGTGTCCCTACTTCTGTATGTGAAACGTAGGAGGGCATGAAACATTAGCGTCAAGAGAGCAGCCACAGACACAGAGCCTCCTCTTGAATAAGGAAATGTTTTACCCTCCACAAACGCAGAAGGTCATTTCTTAGAACACCACTGTCTTCAAATTAAAGTGAGGTACTTTATTGCTAGTTTTGGCAGTCTGCTCCATAATAAGGGCGTGCCCCCATATCCACGGGGGTTCCGTTCCAAAAACTCCCACAGATACCTGAATCTGCAGATAAAAGCAGCCTAAGAGCAGCCATGAAGTGTTTCCCATAAGCAAGAAGGTGCAAATTCTTGGCATGATACAAAAAGAAAGGAAATCATATGTTGAGGTTGTGAAGATCTAAGGAATTCAATTCAGGAGGTGGTTAAGAATGGAAAAAAAAAAAATCAGGGCTAGTTCTGCTGTGGCACCACAAACTGCAAAGGTGACATCAACAGTGTGTGACAAAGCTTTAGTGAAGACAGAGAAAGCTTTAAATTTGCGGATCACGGACATGAACCAAAGACGTGTGCCTGGTGGATGGTCGTTTGTTGCAGCAAAAGGCCTTGAGCCTCTACAACGACTTCAAAATAGAATCCCTGAAGAAGACACCAAGCCATTCACAGTGAGCAGGGGATGGCTGCACAGATTGCAGAACAGGTACAATTTGAAAAACATCAGACTCTACCAAAGAGGCTGCCTCTGCGGATGAGGAAACTGCTGCACTGTTTTGTACAGCTTTTAAGAGGCTGATTGAGGAGAGGGGGCTACCACCCAAAACAAGTTTTTAACTATGATGAGACTGACTCATTTTGGGGGGAAAATTCCAAACAGGACCTACATACACAAAAGTGCAAAGCCAGATTTCAAAGCCTGGAAGGATAGAAAACTTTGGTGCCAAGTGGCAACACTGCATGGCATATGATAAAGCCATTGAGCCTATGTGCCCCATCTAAAACCGCTTTGGGTTTTAGAAAAGCACTATAAAAATCATTTAAATTAATAAATAAATGTGGTCAATGCCAAATCCAAGCCCAGTGACCAGCTTCTCTATACTTGTACCCATCGGTCTATCCCAGAGCCCCTCAGGCCCATGCTGGATGCAATGTGGTCTATACCAGTGGGCGTCTTTTGGTCAGTGCTATCCACACTGGATCCCATGCGATCCAGTACCAGCCCGATCAGTCCCAACAGTCATGCAGTCATGCAGTCAAATCCAGGGGCCATCCCATCAACTGCAGGAATGCTGATTCATCCACTAGCACCTATTCCCCTCACCAGGGCATCTCCAAAACCACAAGGCATTCCCATTTCATTTCTGGGGAAGTTTCTCTCAAATCCACCTCCAATTGCATGGTCCGTTTCATTCATCCTGCCAAGCCCCATTCCAGAAGGGAAACAGCCCAAACACTCCACGTCATAGAAAGGAGCTTCCAATCCTCTCATTTTGTTCATCCTAAAGCCCAAGCCTTTTATGCCCATTCCTCCAGGTCCCAGGTTGCCTATCCCAGGCCCCGTTCAAGTGGTTTGCATCAATAGGTATCCCTCCTGATCCCAGCCCCATACCGATGCCCCCAAGTCCATGAACAAGCTACTGGGGCCAACCTGGAAGGAAGCAGTTTCCTTTTGGTAAGGCTCATTCATCCATGTCCACAAGTCTATCTTCAGTCTATCAAAGAGCAACTGCCCTCTGAACAGGGAGATGCCCTTAACAGTTTCAATCACTTGCTCAAAAGTCACAGTGCCAGTTCCTCAACTTTTGCCATCTTTGTCTTTGAGAATATCTGCATGAACAGCCACACTGGCCATGATGAACACCTCCTTCAGCTTCTTCCAGTCAACTTCCTAATTCAGATTGGCCACAAACACAGGCTTCCCAGTCTGCCAGTCTGAAGAGTCAAAAAGGCCATCTCTGCTGTTCTCAGCCCCATCCCTTGATCTGTAGTACCTTTATCCCTTCAACTCAGCCAGGCACCCTGCCACAAACTTATTGAGGCTTCCTGGTACCTTTATATCTTTGTGGGCAGTTGCCAAAGCCTCAGCATACACCAAATGCTCCTCCCTCAGAGGACCTGGCAGGCATATGGGCCCACCAGTGGAGCAGGGCCACTGGTGGCAGTAGGCAGTGGATGCAGTGGACACAGGGCAAGCTATCCAGGGAAAGGGTGGGCCATGCCCACATCAAGCAGCAGCTTGCCTTTGTCATCAAGGGCCTGGAGCACCAGGCCCAGGCCATGGAACATGACTGCCGAGGAGTGGGAACCAGTGCCAGCTCCAGGGCAGGGCTGGCCGATGCTAGCAAGTGCCTCTAACCCCAGAGCCACCAGAGGGCTTGGAGCATAGTGCCCAGAGGCAGGCTGCTGGAGAGAGAGGAACCCACCAGCCAGGTGTCCGTGGCCATTGTTGCCACCAGGTACCCTACTAGGGCTGTGTCCCTTGCCTCTCTCCCCTTCCCTCCCCTTCCTCCTTACCTCTCCTGCTTCCCCCATGAATCCCATGTGCAGCCTCACCATGACATGGGGGTGGCAAGGCCTGCTGCAGGCACAGTGGCAGCATGGCTGGCTGTGGCAAGCAGGGGTCCTGGCCTGCAGCAGGACCTGGGCGGCCATTCACCCCAGCCAGCCACTATCCCTACAGCATACAGTGAATACACAGGGTCCCATGACCGGGTGGCCAGGTGCCCTGGCAGCTGCTGCTGTGCCCAATGTGGCAGACAACCCTCAGCTGCCCATGGGCCTCGGTGTGGGCCAGATCTCCCAGGTTCCCTGCTCTGTCTGTGTCTGCAGGTGTACATGGACTGGCATCTTGTGTACATGTGGGCATGAGGGTGGCATGTGTGTGGAGGGTTGTGCTCTGGCAGCCCATTCAGTGGCTGGGTCCAGGGGCAACTGTCCCTTTGGGTCTGCACAGCATGGTATCCCTGGCATATCCCTCATGTGTGCATGGCCCTTTACGGGACTGCTGTCTGGCTTGCCTGACCAGCACTGCACAGGAGCTCCTCAGGCACCAGGCAACACAGGGTCTGGTGTGCCTGGCCGACACTACACAGACACTCCACAACTGCTGGCCAGTCGTTTCTGCACAGGCGCGGCATAGGTGTGGCTGGGGAGCTGCCTCTGTGCCGTTGCTTGGCGTCCTGTCTGCGCTGGCCAGCAACTCTAGCGTTGTGTCTTCGCTTGTGATATGGTGGTGCTGGGGGTATAGGTTTTCACCTGGGCCTCCCTCCTGCCTCTGCACTGGTGAAGCTCGCAAGGGATCGGATTGGGCTGTTTTACTGAACACAATGGGCTTACTTCTGAGTAAAGTAAATAACACTGTTTTCAAATACCTCTGTGGGAGGTATTACTATAAAGTTCAGTCATTTCTCATTTTGGGGAGAATCTATAATGGTACCAACATTACACTTCACATTTCTATTCCTTGATGCTGCAGTTCCTAACGATTTATGTATATAAATATTCAGGTGCGTGTAACTGAACCATTGTAGACTTATTGTAGATTATGATTTTTCAACAGTATACAAACAATGCAGTGAGAGTACATAAATGAGCCAGCCTAGAATCCTGGACCACATTCTCTCCTGCCTGGGACTGGAAGATCCTGCAGAGCTGCTGCTGGGGAACATCTTTAACATCAGTCAGGCCCCAAGTACATTTGCAGCTAGACTCCCACAAGGCACCATAACTAATATAGTGAATCTTTTATTTATTTATTTATTTATTTAAATAGTAAGTGTGACAGTCAACTGGAACTTAGCTGGGCTATAAAACCATTAATCCGCCACTAATCCCAGACTAGCTTCTGTTTACTTTTCTATATTTCAAATTACAACACCAAGCACAATTCCTCTCCCAGCCTGAGTTCAGCTCTGGCTTATGCCTAGGGAATAAGTAACTGGCTTGAACTGGGCATCCTTGGAAGATAGAGACCAAGAGCCACAACTTGGCTTCAGTTGCAACCAGGTCTCCTCTACACCCAATGAAACACAGTTGTAAACAGATAAGATTTACTTTGCAATTTAGATAGGTTATACAGACAAAAGGACAGGCACTTCAAAGTTGTAGAATTTAAAGAGCATATAAAGTATAACACCACACAACTTAAAAATAATAAAAAGATAACTCCTAAGCATTAACACTCACCAAAGTATAACTTACATCTATAGATCTTAGTCCAATAGCCAAGGCTGCCATGGTCAGCATTGCCCAGGCTGAGATGAAGGTAGAAAGAGAGAAAGACACTCCAACAGGATGACTCTTATTCCTAACTCTGACCTGCTAACCAATCAGAAGTCGGACCCGCCAAACCTTCCAGAAGGCTAGGTGCTCCCGAGCTGTCCACTCATGGTGGCTTCCCCCCTTCCATCCTGAAGCCCACAGCTGTAGTGCATCTAGCAATCAAAGTGTCCTTCAGTCAATTAACTGTGTGTGAAGCTTGCTAACTGCAGAGGTTGGTACAGCCACTCCCACTATCTCCAGATGCACGTCCTCTTTGATATGCATTAATGAGGAACTTTCTCACACTCCAAACTGCACCAGCTAGTTACTAACATGGCTTCAGGCAGAGGACTGCAATTGCTTTTAGCCCACTTAGGGCCCAATCCTATCCAATTTTCCAGTGCCAGTGCAGCTGTGCCAATGGGGCATGCGCTGCATCTTGTGGTGAAGCAGCAGTCACAGAGGTCTCCTTAAGGTATGGTAACATTTGTTCCCTTGGGGCTGCATTGTGGCTGCACCGGTGCTGGAAAATTGAATAGGATTGGGCCCTTAGTCATTTTTGTCAGAGTAAGTTGCTCTGGGAGACTGTTCTGGCTAAAAAGCAAGGCATATAGTTAGTTACCAATTTTGGAAGCCTTTTGTACACCCATCCTGAAATGAGAAACACACATCTGAACTCCATAATTGACTAGAATGGAAGTCTAGCATGAGCAGTGAGTATGTACCTGGGAATTTACAACTGCACTGTAATGTGCCCATCATTACAGGATCTATCCTCATCTAACCACTATGTCACATTTTCTACAATGACTGAAGAGCATCGTTCCCTACTGTTTCTTAATAAGTTACAGGCGGGATTGTGCATGTCCTTCACTCCAAAATTTATAGAAACTTTATATAAACCAAAATTGATAGCAGATTTTCAGCAAAGCCATCAATGAACACTGAAACTCTATGCTAGACACAGACATATCGGACCACAGAGCTCTGCAATATACCAGTCATAATATTCTAGCAACACATTCATTTACCATGCAATTCCTTGTGTCACTTCCTTTCTGCAGAAATAAGTCTAAACCTGACTCTCCTCAAACTACTAAAAGAATAAGCCAAAGTTGTTTCATGAAATCATCAATTCAGGGTGAGAAAACAGACAATTTTGTAATGTGTCACATGTGTTCTCAGAAAGAAAGAAATCAATGTGTGAATTAAGTCCTTTGCGACATCACCTGTATAATGTTAAGAGAGCCATAAGATGAAAGCAGTTATTCCCCCACCAGCTGATTATGGAATTAGATCAAAGCTTGAAAGTTAAATAATAAAGAACTTATCTTTTTTTTTTAATGTTTTCAATTATAAATTCATCATCTGTCAAATGCCCTCAAGGGTCCCTTTAGCAGCAAAACACAGCCAGACTTTCCTTAAACAATATGGGGACATGGCACACACTTGTTTTATATCACCACTAAAACAAATTGGCTTAGGACTAGAGTCTGTCATAACAGGAAAAAAAAGTCTTGTTGCATCCTGTACGGGCAGACTGCCTTTTGCCAGCATTACTTTAAGTGTCGATATTCATGACTTTCTCATTTATCCACGGAACCATCCCAATGTTAAATCAAGTCGCATGTTTCTGCTCAAGATATAGAGGTGGTGTGCCATGGTAGTATTATTTGCTCAAAAAAATGATACAAGCTATAGCAGATTAGTGTAGCAATCCACAGAGACTGACCTTGGTGGTGATTGGGTTGACTGCATCTGTTATGATGAAAATGAAACAGGTGGTGGAAGCAAATTAATCTTGGTACAACTGAATATGTGCCCCCTTGATTGCAATGAAACTGAATAACAAGAGGAGGAATAAATTTCACTATTCTCAATACAGCAAGGCACCAGTTTTCAACCACAACTACAATATTTTTTTTAAAGACCAAAGAACTTGGCAAGGAACTTTGGACACACCATTGTTGGGGGAAAGGCAGGATAGAATTCTAATAGCAAAGGCAGCATCCTCTGTGCTATTGCTGTCATGGGTGATTTATGGGGGACCTTTGATCTTCTGCTATTTCTCCTTGTGGGGTCAGAGCAAGGAGGGGTGGAGGGATGAAGAGCAAGCATGTGGAATGAACAGAAAGCCAAGCCAGCATCCATGGTGTGTTTGCTAAATGCTTGTGATTTATACGGACACCTTTTTATTTGCCAGGCTGATCTCAGGCTTGAGTTTCCCCTGCAAGTATGTTGGGGTAGGTAGGAGGGAAGAAAGGGTGCCTGCATCCTAGATCTACAATCCTTTCCAGACATACCTCCGTTAGGCCATGCATGACGCAATGAGAGCGAGGCAGCTGGCAGTGGAGGCTTCTCAGCAGAGGCTCATTGAGCTCCTGCTCCAGGATACAGTGGATCAAGAGATCTTCACTTCCTAGCAGTCCTCACAGGCGACGGCAATTCAACCCAGTTTGTTCACACAACATCTCCGTCTAACTGGTCCGTCTTTTCTATAACAAAGCATGCTATGCAATCACTGCCTCTGGCTTGGAGCAGCGCTGCTAATGAGGAACAGCTCTCCAGTCAAAATCTCCTGCTGCCGCGTCACTCACTACCAGCCAAGGGAAGGTGTCTGTTGCTGTGCAGACGTTTACCTTGAGCAGGGTGACCAGATACAATGGAGGACAGAGTGCCTGTACCTTTAACCACTGTTTAGGAGGAAAAATTGGCAGGTGCAGCTCAACATGGAATGATTTAAAAAGCTGCAAAGGACCAAGATCAGCAGAAGAGGTATTATGACTGATTCACCCATTAGTGGCAGTTGGCCAAGTGTGTTGTGACAACACCTTGAGACATGGGCAGGACTGTCATGCACAGGGGACTTCTAGCAACCACTTGCTGATCCAGGACAGTGATGCCTAGTGACAAGCGCTCACTTCCTTCCCATCCCCCACTCTTCCAATCAGTTTGGACCTGCAGCTTGGTGGGACAAGACCTGGTAGATCTAGTCCACTGCCACCAGCCCAAGTGATCCAGTTCCCAGGGGGGTTCCCTGTGCAAACCCCTCCCCAAGAAAGCTATTTAAGGTTGTTAAAATGCCCTTGCTCTGAAAGAAGTACTTACAGAGCAAGGTGGCTGACAAAGCCACTGATCCAAGAACATGGCAGAAGTTTTAAGCAAAAGGTTTTATTAACGGATGAGAAACACACAATGTAAACAGGCTTGGTTTCTCGCAGATAAACGCCCTCTGAATGGTGCTGGCTTTGCAGAGAAGCCTCACGTCTGGACTAGGATAAGAGCCAGGATCCCCACTCAGCTTAGTCTGAGCTGAGGGGACAAGAGCTCCAAATGTCTGGGGGGGGGGGGGTAGGACAGACCAACATTAACAGAACCTGACACTACTGGCTGATACTTGGTCCCTTTTCTATGGCCCTGGGACTCTCCCCAGCAGCCTTCCACTGATACCCAGAGAGTGGGCTCACCCTGTCTTGCCCAGTCAGAAGCACACAGGAGAGAGAGAGAGAGAGAGAGAGAGAGACTACATGTGTGTGTGTCCTCCTGGTGGAAGCTTGGTGGGTGATGCTTCTTTCGCACCACCCACTGGCTCTGTGATTGGTTACCACCTTGTAACATGAAGCACCCCAGAATTTGAACGGAAAATCCTCCACAATGACATACAGCTGAAATGCAGCTGTACAACTATTTCATCACATTACCCTGCTAGATTTCATTTGAGGGAGACAGCACCTAAACTGGCTTTTGAAGATGGAATCTACATAACAAAGGATAACTTAAGAAGTTAGTCCTATTGGGGAAACAACCATGTTTGGAGCAAAGATTCAGGACCAAGTCTTCAGGCTGGGAAGTCCTCATGGGAAAGGGCATTTGCAAAGACGTTGTCCTTTCCAGCAATGTGACAAGTGTTATAGTCATAGTCTTGGACAGCAAGATTCCATCTGGTGAGCTTACAGTAGGTGCCCTTGGTGGTCTGGAGCCACTGGAGCCAGTGTGGAGCATGAGCCTCTGCCCCCAAAGGTAGGGCCTTAGCTTCTCCACAAAATACACAACAGCAAAGCATTCCTTCTCCAAGATGCACCAGCTGAAGTTCCTCTCTGTCAGCTTCTTGCTGAGGTAGACAACAGGCTGCAGCTCCTTGTCAGCCTCTTCTTGCAGGAGTACTGTCCCAGTGCTCCGGTCAGAGGCATCTGTGGTGAGAACAAATGACTTGTAGTCAGGGGTCTGGAGAACAGGGTAAGTGCATCCTTAAGTTAATCAAAGGCCCGCTAACACTTCAGGGACTATTTCTTCTGCTGTACCATTCAAATGCTGTGAGGACCCAAGGAGAGCCACTCGCTTCCTCTTCCACCAGCCAGAGCTCCTCAAGCCACAGACACACACAATGCAAAACCTCTCCATACGCATGTGCACACACACAGAGGCAACATGGATGGGCTGGAAGGGCTGCTGTCCCTTTAAAAACACAGCCTGCTTCTTCTGTGCCAAGCAAGTTGCAAGAAGCACCTTCAAAAAAAAAGCAGAGTCCTGCTCGGCTATGCATACTTCCATGTAAACTCCTGGCAGGCAGGAAACATGCAGAGCTGCTAGCCGAGTAGCTTACTTTACCTTGACCACAGAGGGAGAAGAGGAGGAGAAGAGGGGAGTGGCAGCAGTGAGGATGTGCAAAGCCCCATTTAGGGGCTTCAGAGCTCCTTCAGGTGCTCAGGCAAGAGCTGGAAGTGAAGAGGAAAGTGTACATTACTTAACCCAAACCACACAGACAGCACATTAAGGTGACAAGCCTGGAGGAACACTTTTTTTGGCACCAAAATGCCTGAGCCCCCTTTAATACAGGCTGCTGCACGTGGATCACGAAGAGCTTTCAATAGTGCAGCAGCACCAGCCAAGGGGGTACAGAAGGTTTAGGGGCTGTGTCTGTACTAAAAGAACCACCTACAATTGGCTCCTGACCCACACTGAGAAACACTGGAGTACAGGAAGCTATGAAAATGGCTGTTCCAGCTTTCAATGTGGTGCCACCCAGCTCATTTGCCAGTTTTCAAAATGGCGGCGCTCAGCTTCCCATGACTCTTCTGACATTGGGTGGCGACACACCAAGTGGGTCATGACTCACAGTTTGAGAAACACTGCTTTAGAGGAAATGAAGGCTGCTATTTTTAAGCTCAGTAATGGCAAAACACCAGACCCAGATGGGTTCACAGTTGAATGGTGTAAAATCTCCAACATTTTAGTCCCTCAATTATACACATTTTACAACAAGATTTTTGATATAAGAATTCTGCCATTTTATCTGAAGCATGTATCACAATGATTCCAAAACCTGACAAAGATCACTCATATTCTGATAACTACTGACCTATATCTTTAATGAATGTTAATGCCAAAATATAGTCTACAATATTGGCCACTCAACTACTGAAGGTTACAAGAACACTTGTCCATCCAGACTAGTTGGGATTTATTCACAGTCAACCAAGTGCAGATAATCTGAGGTTAATGGTGGAATTAAATGATTTGGAATCTAATAGGACAGACCAGACCGCTGTTCTTTCTTTCATGCTTAGAAAGCATTTGACAGGGTACCTTGGAAATCTGTGTTTGCAAGTCTTAGCAAGTTTGGAGAAGAAAGACATTAGGAGAAGTGTTTAGTTTCAGTTCCATCAGGCAGTTGTTTAGTGTTTTTCTCCAGCAGAGAAAGGCAGGGTTTCTGTTTTTTCCATTTGAATGTTAGGGAGGGAAAGTTACAGTTTAGCTTCCCTTTCAGCAGCCAGCCAAAGTAAGTAGTGTGTTTTGGGGTGTGAAGAGCTGCCTGTGGGGAGCCCCACATCTCCAATGAACTCTGGCCGGCAGGAGACCCACCAGAGCCTGCGTGACCTGCAGCTATGGCTTTCACTCCACTGCCTTGACTTTCATGTCTGTGAAGGTGTCACCTGGGCCCGGCCCAGGTGGCCAGGAGTTCCCTGGACACAGGGGTCTCCTCGGGAGTTAAGGCCTACTCGGGAGTAAGCCCCGAGTGTCAGCAGGACTGGAGGCCCATGCAGGACACCTACACAGAAGTAGGGACAGGGAACAGCTGTGAGCAGGAAGACACATGGGCCAGAAGGGTGGGACTAGGCAGACCTGAGGTAAGCCTCATAAGGGAGCTGGAGAGGGAAGAGGGAGGTTGCTCCTCTCCAGAGGGGTGGAAGACCAGAGGGAAGCCGGTGGGAGAAGACAAGCCAGGCCACAGAGAAAGGAGAAAGGCCTCCATAGGGAGGGGGCTGCGGTCAGCTCTAGAGGGAGGAGGCTGGGACAGAGACCTCCCTGACCGAGGGCCTGTCCAGACCCAGAGGGCATACCCTGGAGAGCCTTGGTGGTTGAGACAGGCGCTCAGCGCCAACTACAGCCCAGGAGAACCAACAGAGAAGGGAGCCAACACCCAGGGACCGTGGGCCCTCCCAAGGCCAACCAGCCTGACCCCAGCCAGCCGGGGCAGGATCTTCCAGAACGCGGGCACAGGGCCGAGGGGCCCGGGCAGAGAGGCCTGGACCACCAGCTCCAAAGAACCTGAAGGACCGGGGCCGGAGCTGCGCCAACGGCAGTGCCATCAGTCAGCCTAGACGGAAGGGGGTCGTGAAGTAACGAGCCCCCATGAATGTAAAGAGGCTGACTCAAATAAACCGTCTATGTAAAGCTGCCATACCTGTTTCCCGCTTGTTTGTTCATCGCCGACCACCACGCCTAGACCGGGTAAGCCCCTCGTGCTCGGAATCGACCCAGGGCAGGGGCCTCCTCCCGCCATGGACATTACAATGGTGGAGAATGTGGGCAGTGCCCCCACAGGCCCTTGGGAACCTGACGGGGCGGGACCACCGGAGTGGATGCGGTGGTGGATGGCCCAACAGCAGAGCCTGGCAGAGGGGCAGCAGTGGTTGCTGGCCACCCTAGCGGACCAACAACGGACTCTGCTGCAAAGCCTGGCAACCCCCGCAACGCCTATCGTTCACGCTGGGGGGCCTGACTGTACCCCTCCCATCCGTCTAATGAAGATGGGACCCGAGGACGACCCCGAGGCCTATTTAAACACGTTCGAGCAGATTGCGACAGCAGCAGCCTGGCCCCCCGCACAATGGGCGGCCATCTTGACCCCTTGCCTTACGGGGGTTGCCCAGGAGGCCGTGGACACTCTCACTCCCAAGGAGGCCTCCACCTATGCCACCGTCAAAGCCACCATGCTCGGGACCCTGAATGTCACTGAAGAGACATACAGGAGACGGCTATGTGAGGTCGACCTGCCGCAGGGGGGGGCAGTGTACGTCTGGCGGGGAATCGCATCCGGAGCAACGGCTTGTGGTGGCTCAAGCCAGCTGTACGGTCAGCCCAAGAGGTAGCGGAGCTCGGGATGATCGAGCATTTCCTCTCGATCCTGCCGCAAGCCGCCCGGAACTGGGTGCTCTGCAACCAGCCCACCACCTTAGAAAGGGCGATCACGTTGATGGAAATATACGACGCCGCGACTACTACCAGCTTCGCCAGCGGAGTACAGGGCTTACAACCCAGAACCAGCCCAAAGCCTTACAGTGGGAGAACACCTATCCCAGCATCTGCGGCCCGAGGCGGAAACCGTGATGAGCGACGGACACGCCACCCCGGAGGGCCACCCCCTCTCCCACTAACACGAGCTCCGTACACCGGGTCCCGACCGGAAAGAGGGTCCGAAGGCGCAGCACCCCACGTACAACCCCAGGCCAACCCAGTCATCTGTTTCACCTGCGGACAGCCGGGTCACATAAGGAGGGACTGCCCAGTGATGGACTGTTCGCAGGCAGACACATGGGCCACTGCCCAGGTAAGGGGGACCTGGGAGGAATCACGCCCACTGGTGAAGGCCTGGGTGGACGGACAACCCGTGTGGGCTTTGGTGGACCCGGGTTGCACCCGAACCCTAGTCCAGCAAGCCCAGGGCCAACCCCTGAAGGACACCCTGTTCGTCTGGTGCATACACGGGGATGTCCGACCCTATGGCCTGAGGTGGGCTGAGATCTGGGTCGGGGGGAAGTGCCAGTTTCTCCCGGTTGGGGTCGTGCCCCAGCTCAACTATGGGGCGGTGATAGGACGTGACTGGCCTCGCTACCAGTCATTGTTAACACAAGGAGAGGCCCAGGAAGGGGCACTAGGGAAGTACGGGACAGCGCAGCCGGGGCGGCGGAGGACCCTTGCACCCTGGCAGGGACTTACGGGAACTACAGAGGGAGGACCCCATGCTAGGGCCGGCGCTAGCCCAGGCAGCCAACCCTCCCCCGGGAGATGGGGGCATCAAATTCATTTTCAAGGGGGATATTCTGTATAGGGTGGGTCGTGAACCCCAGTCCAACCGGGAGGTGGACCAACTTGTAGTGCCACAATCCCTGAGGGCCTATGCGCTCCAAATAGCGCACAGCATCCCCACTGTAGGTCATCTGGCTGCAGGAAACACTCTGCAAAGGTTAACACAGCGGTTCTATTGGCCGGGCATCCATGGCCAGGTACAGCGGTACTGTGCCAGTTGCCCAGAATGTCAGCACGTACAATCTCAGGGACCACCCGGTGGGGGTTTGATCCCATTGCCCGTGGTAGGGGTCCCCTTTAAGAGGGTAGGGATTGACCTGGTGGGACCGCTCCCAGCTGCCAAGGACGGCTTTACCCACATTCTCGTAATAGTGGACTATGCCACCCGGTATCCGGAAGCCATTCCCTTACGGAAGACGGGGGCCCCAACCGTGGCCCGAGAGCTCTTGCGAGTCTTCTCGCGGGTAGGGTTGCCAGAGGAGGTGGTAACAGATCAGGGAACCAATTTTATGAGCCGGGTGTTCAAAGAACTCTGGGACCTCCTCCGAGTGAGGCCCTTGAGGACCTCAGTGTATCACCCCCAGACAAACGGGCTGGTAGAGCGGTTCAACCGCACCTTAAAGGGGATGTTACGCAGGTTTGTCCACGAGCAGCTCGGCAGTTGGGCCCAGTTGTTAGACCCCTTGTTATTCGCGGTCCGGGAGGTGCCACAGGCTTCGACGGGGTTCTCCCCATTTGTTGTTTGGGCGCAAGCCCAAAGGCGTGCTGGACCTAGTACGAGAGGACTGGGAGCAACTACGAGGGCAACCCAAGTCCTATATACAGTATGTGGCAGAGCTAAGGGAACGGCTGGCCCGTCTGGCTGACTGGGCAGGGCTGCATATGAGAGAGGCATAACTCGTCCAAAAGGGCCAATATGACCGCCGGGTCAGGCCCCGGGTCTTTCATCCTGGGAATCGGGTACTGCTACTGCTGCCCACCTTGGACTCCAAACTGTTGGCCCAGTGGCAAGGGCCATATGAAGTGGTACGTCAGGTGGGCCCGGTCGATTATGAGCTGCGTAGGCCAGACCACCACCCAGCTTTACAGGTCTATCACATAAACTTATTGAAGGCCTGGCGGGAGCAGGAATGCCTCCTTGGCGAGGAGGAAGAGTTCGGGCCCTCTGGAGCAGAAGCCGGAAGTGTCCGCCACATGAAGCTGGGAGGAGATCTGTCCACCAGCCAAGTCAACCAGGTAAGAGAACTTGAGACTCGGTTTCAGGATGTGTTTTCAACCACCCCTGGGCATACTCACCTGGCATCGCACCATATCGCTGCCGAGGAAGGGCGGGTGGCAAGGGCACCCTCCCGGAGGTGGCCTAAACATCTGGAGGAGACCCTCCGCCAGGAAGTAGAGGCGATGAGGCACCTGGGGGTGATATGGAGCCCCTGGCGCAGCCACCCTGTCATGGTACCCAAGCCAGACGGCTCGACACGGGTCTGTATTGACTTTCGTCAGGTCAATGAGATGTCAAGGTTTGATGCCTACCCCATGCCTGCCATCCCAGGGATGTTAGAACGGTTAGGGGGTGCCCAGTATCTTTCCACACTTGACCTAACCAAGGGATACTGGCAAATCCCCTTGACTCCTTCCTCTCGGGAAAAGACGGCATTTGCCACCCCCCAAGGGCTGTTTCAGTTTACACGCATGCCCTTTGGGCTGCACGGGGCCGCGGCCACGTTCCAGCGGCTGATAGACCAGGTGCTGCAAGACCACCACGCCTACGCGGCGGCGTACATTGATGACATTATCATCTTCAGCCCAAGCTGGGAGCAGCACCTGCGGGAACTTGAGGCCGTATTGGAAGCGCTGAGACAAGCGGGGCTGACGGCGAACCCCGCCAAGTGCACCATTGGCCTAAAACAGACCCAATACTTGGGACATGTAGTGGGGGGGGCCAAGTACGGCCCGTAATGGACAAAGTGTACGTGCTGCGGGGTCAGGCAAGGCCCTGAAATCGCCCGGAAGTACAGCGCTTCCTTGGGCTGTCGGGGTATTACTGGACGTTCATCCCTAATTATGACTCAAAGGCCGCCCCCCTCACAGACCTGCTGAGAGGGAAGCCCGGAAGGCGGATAGAATGGACTGAGTCCTGCAAAAAGGCCTTCCAGGACATCAAGGCGGCGTTATGTTCCGAGCCGGTGCTGCAAGAACCTGACTTCAGCCGTCCTTTCATAGTGCAGACGGATGCCTCGGGGGTTGGGCTGGGCGCAGTGCTGGCTCAAGGGGATCCCCCTTACGATCGTCCTGTAATGTATCTGAGCAGGAAACTCACCCCCTCTGAACGCCGCTATTCGGTGATAGAGAGGGAGGCCCTGGCTATCAAGTGGGCCCTCCAATCCCTCAGGTATTACACGTTGGGTGCTCCTTTCACCTTGGTCACAGACCATGCCCCGCTGATCTGGCTGCACAGGATGAAGGACACAAACCCCCGTTTGACACGGTGGTACATGTCCCTGCAACCGTATGCCTTCAAGGTGCAGTACCGAAAGGTAGGGGCGTACGCTAACGCTGACTTTCTCTCCCAACAGGACACCCTGGACCCGTTGACTCCGTGGCCCTGGTCTTGGCGGGAGGGGGGTCTGTCACCTGGGCCCGGCCCAGGTGGACAGAGGGTGTCCTCAGGAGTCAAGGCCTACTCAGGAGTAAGCACCGAGTGTCAGCAGGACTGGAGGCCCATGCAGGACACCTACACAGAAGTAGGGACAGGGAACAGCTGTGAGCAGGAAGACACATGGGCCAGAAGGGTGGGGTTAGGCAGACCTGAGGTAAGCCTCATAAGGGAGCTGGAGAGGGAAGAGGGAGGTTGCTCCTCTCCAGAGGGGTGGAAGACCAGAGGGAAGCCGGTGGGAGAAGACAAGCCAGGCCACAGAGAAAGGAGAGAGGCCTCCATAGGGAGGGGGCTGCGGTCAGCTCTAGAGGGAGGAGGCTGGGACAGAGACCTCCCTGACCGAGGGCCTGTCCAGACCCAGAGGGCATACCCTGGAGAGCCTTGGTGGTTGAGACAGGCGCTCAGCGCCAACTACAGCCCAGGAGAACCAACAGAGAAGGGAGCCAACACCCAGGGACCGTGGGCCCTCCCAAGGCCAACCAGCCTGACCCCAGCCAGCCGGGGCAGGATCTTCCAGAAAGCGGGCACAGGGCCGAGGGGCCCGGGCAGAGAGGCCTGGACCACCAGCTCCAAAGAACCCGAAGGACCGGTGCCGGAGCTGCGCCAACGGCAGCACCATCAGTCAGCCTAGACGGAAGGGGGTCGTGAAGTAACGAGCCCCCATGAATGTAAAGAGGCTGACTCAAATAAACCGTCTATGTAAAGCTGCCATACCTGTTTCCCGCTCGTTTGTTCATCGCCGACCACCACGCCTAGACCGGGTAAGCCCCTCGCGCTCAGAATCGACCCAGGGCAGGGGCCTCCTCCCGCCATGGACATTACAGAAGGTCAACAGGCAAGAAAGGAAAGACCGGGGCGGCCGCGGCCAGATTGAAAAATGCCAAGCAGGAAATTTGCAGATGAAGAAGTAGTAATGGGCCGATGGCCTGGAAGTGTCCTGTATTATGAAGTGCAAGTAATTAATTATTTTGACCGCACTCATCATTACACAGTAAAGTGTACAAAGATGGAACTGAACTTGAACTGAAAGAATTATGAGGCTAAGCAGTCCCAAAAGTGAGTAATTTTATCTGGAAGCGTTATTTAGCTTACTTCTGAAGCATGTGGTCATTTCAATCATATACACTTGCTTTCATGTATGTTCAGGCAGTAGTAGGATCATGTGAGAGTTTGCAATGCTTCATGGATACAGCAGTTGTACCTTTTCCTGTTTTCTTTCTGGTTCGGGATGTTTTAAAATTAAACTGTTAAACTAGTTATAAATATAGTGAAGAATTTTGTCTTTGATCCAAAGTGCTACTTGGATGTCCCCAATAGAATTGTTGAGTGACAGAGTGACTTTGAGTGACAGATTTTGGGCAGTGGCAGGAGTGGGCAGGTGGGCAGGGACAGTGGGCAGGAGGTCTGATCTAGAGGGTAGAGCCTCCATTTGCCTGAAGATAACATCCACAAGGTCGCCAGTTTGAGGCCACTGGCTCCGTGCGACCTTGAAGCAGCTGACAAGCTGAAGCCGAGCTATTCCATCTGCTCTGAGCGTGGGAGAATGGAGGCCAGAATGGGAAACCAGATCAGAGTGAAACATCTGGACTGTTGTGGTTCTTGAAAGATAGAACCTTCTTTCAACTCTAAAAATCCCTACAGGGATTTAATCAGCCTGCCTATGTAAACTGCCTTGAATAAAGCGGTTGAATAAGCTTTTGACTTGTAAAATAAGCGGTTGACTTGTAAAGTCTTGAATAAAGACCAAGAAAGGCAGTATATAAATACCTGTATTATTATTATTATTATTATTATTATTATTATTATTATTATTACTATACCCCTGGACTTAAAGTACTTAGTATCTGATGACTGGGTGGATTACATATCTCCTACATTCAATTCCACGATACATTAGAATGATAACAAATCACAGCTCCCCTCAGTTTTGGCACTTTAAACCTAAAAATATGTCCCAACAAATCATCAGATTGGGGGAGATTAAACAACCACAACTCAACCTTGCTACCCTGTGGCAGTCTTGGAATGATACAGGAATATGGAAAACAGTTTACAATTGGTCATAAGAACATAAGAACATAAAAACAGCCCCACTGGATCAGGCCATAGGCCCATCTAGTCCAGCTTCCTGTATCTCACAGCGGCCCACCAAATGCCCCAGGGAGCACACCAGATAACAAGAGACCTCATCCTGGTGCTCTCCCCTACATCTGGCATTCTGACTTAACCCATTCCTAAAATCAGGAGGTTGCGCATACACATCATGGCTTGTACCCCCATAATGGATTTTTCCTCCAGAAACTCGTCCAATCCCCTTTTAAAGGCGTCTAGGCTAGACGCCAGCACCACATCCTGTGGCAAGGAGTTCCACAGACCGACCACGCGCTGAGTAAAGAAATATTTTCTTTTGTCTGTCCTAACCCGCCCAACACTCAATTTTAGTGGATGTCCCCTGGTTCTGGTATTATGTGAGAGTGTAAAGAGCATCTCCCTATCCACTCTGTCCATCCCCTGCATAATTTTGTATGTCTCAATCATGTCCCCCCTCAGGCGTCTCTTTTCTAGGCTGAAGAGGCCCAAACGCCGTAGCCTTTCCTCATAAGGAAGGTGCCCCAGCCCCGTAATCATCTTAGTCACTCTCTTTTGCACCTTTTCCATTTCCACTATGTCTTTTTTGAGATGCGGCGACCAGAACTGGACACAATACATCAGGTGTGGCCTTACCATAGATTTGTACAACGGCATTATAATACTAACCGTTTTGTTCTCAATACCCTTCCTAATGATCCCAAGCATAGAATTGGCCTTCTTCACTGCCACCGCACATTGGGTCGACACTTTCATCGACCTGTCCACCACCACCCCAAGATCTCTCTCCTGATCTGTCACAGACAGCTCAGAACCCATCAGCCTATATGTGAAGTTTTGATTTTTTGCCCCAATGTGCATGACTTTACACTTACTGACATTGAAGCGCATCTGCCATTTTGCTGCCCATTCTGCCAGTCTGGAGAGATCCTTCTGGAGCTCCTCACAATCACTTCTGGTCTTTACCACTCGGAAAAGTTTGGTGTCATCTGCAAACTTAGCCACTTCACTGCTCAACCCTGTCTCCAGGTCATTTATGAAGAGGTTGAAAAGTACCGGTCCCAGGACAGATCCTTGGGGCACACCGCTTTTCACCTCTCTCCATTGTGAAAATTGCCCATTGACACCCACTCTCTGCTTCCTGGCCTCCAACCAGTTCTCAATCCAGGAGAGGACCTGTCCTCTAATTCCCTGACTGTGGAGTTTTTTCAGTAGCCTTTGGTGAGGGACCGTGTCAAACGCCTTCTGAAAGTCCAGATATATAATGTCCACGGGTTCTCCCGCATCCACATGCCTGTTGACCTTTTCAAAGAATTCTATAAGGTTTGTGAGGCAAGACTTACCCTTACAGAAGCCATGCTGACTCTCCCTCAGCAAGGCCTGTTCGTCTATGTGTTTTGAGATCCTATCTTTGATGAGGCATTCCACCATCTTACCCGGTATAGATGTTAGGCTGACCGGCCTATAGTTTCCCGGGTCCCCCCTCTTTCCCTTTTTAAAAATAGGCGTGACATTTGCTATCCTCCAATCTTCTGGCACTGTGGCCGTTTTGAGGGACAAGTTGCATACCTTAGTCAAGAGATCTGCAACTTCATTCTTCAATTCCTTAATAACCCTTGGGTGGATGCCATCAGGGCCCGGTGACTTATTGATCTTTAATTTATCAATGAGGTCTGAAACATCTTCTCTTTTAACCTCTATCTGACTTAACTCCTCGGTTAGGAGGGGCCGTTCGGGCAGCGGTATCTGCCCGAGGTCTTCTGCCGTGAAGACAGATGCAAAGAACTCATTTAATTTCTCTGCCATCTCTAAGTCTCCTTTTATCTCCCCTTTCCCTCCCTCACCATCCAGAGGGCCAACCGCTTCTCTGGCGGGTTTCCTGCTTCTAACATATTTGAAGAAGCTTTTATTATTCCCCTTAATGTTGCCGGCCATGCGTTCCTCATAGTCTCGCTTGGCCTCCCCTATCACCTTCTTACATTTCTTTTGCCACAGTTTATGTTCCTTTTTATTCTCTTCATTAGGGCAAGACTTCCATTTACGGAAGGAAGCTTCCTTGCCCTTCACAGCCTCTCTAACTTGGCTGGTTAGCCATGCGGGCACTCTCCTGGATTTAGTGGAACCCTTCTTTCTTTGCGGTATACACCTCTGCTGGGCCTCTATTACTGTTGTTTTAAGCAGCCTCCATGCACTCTGGAGAGACTGGACTCTTTTTACCCTCCCTTTCAACCTCCTTCTAACCAGCCTCCTCATTTGAGGGAAGTCCGCCCGTCGGAAGTCAAGGGTTTTTGTTAGAGATTTGCCTGGTATTCTTCCCCCAACGTGCACGTCAAAACGGATCGCAGCATGATCACTGTTCCCCAATGGCTCAGTAACGTTTACATCTCTAACCAGGTCCTGCGTACCGCACAAAATTAAATCCAGAGTCACCTGTCCTCTGGTGGGCTCCGTGACTAGCTGATCTAAGCCACAGTCATTTAGCACGTCAAGAAATCCGGTTTCCTTATCGTGACCAGAACACAAATTGACCCAGTCAATATGAGGATAATTGAAGTCCCCCATGATTACAACCCTGTCCTTCCTTGTCACCTTCCTGATCTGTTTCCTCATTTCAAGGTCCCCATCAGATTTCTGGTCTGGAGGACGATAGCACACCCCCAGTATTACATCGCTGCTCAAGCCTGGTAATTTAACCCACAGAGATTCTACGGTGGAGTCGGACCCACCTTCAATCTCTACTTTGCTGGATTCTATCCCTTCCTTAACATAAAGGGCCACCCCACCTCCAACACGCCCCTGCCTGTCCCTCCTGTAGAGTTTATAGCCCGGGATTGCGGTATCCCACTGATTCTCCGCATTCCACCAGGTTTCCGTTATGCCCACTATGTCAATATTTTCCCTTGTCACCAGACATTCCAGTTCTCCCACCTTTGCTCGTAGACTTCGGGCATTCGCATAAAAGCATTTATACACGGAATGCCCCAGGATGGGCTGCTTATTCGCTCCTTTGTCCCCGCATCCTCTCATTGTGCCAAACTGTCTATCACATCCCATCACCCTACCTTTCCCAATTTCTTCTCCTACCCTGCCTTTGTCTTGTTGTTCTCTAACCTCCCCATCCTCATCCCATAGGGATGAGGAGTCCCGAACCGGATGCCCCTCGCCTCCTGTCGGCCTTCCCCCAGGGATCAGTTTAAAAGCTGCTCTGCCACCTTTTTAATGTTATGCGCCAGCAGTCTGGTTCCATTCTGGTTCAAATGGAGCCCGTCCCTCTTGTACAGGCCCCGCTTGTCCCAAAACGTTCCCCAGTGCCTAACGAATCTAAACCCCTCCTCCCTACACCACCGTCTCATCCACGCATTGAGACCCCTGATCTCCGCCTGCCTAGCTGGCCCTGCGCGTGGAACAGGTAGCACTTCAGAGAACGCTACCTTTGAGGTCCTGGCTTTCAGCTTCCTGCCTAAAAGCCTAAATTTGGCCTCCAGGACCTCCCAGCTACACTTGCCCACGTCGTTGGTGCCGACATGCACCACAGCCGCTACCTCTCCCCCAGCACTGTCTACTAGTCTGTCTAGACGAGAAGTGATGTCCGCAACCTTCGCACCAGGCAGGCAAGTCACCATGCGGTCCTCACATCCGTCGCAAACCCCCCTCTCTATGTTTCTAATAATCGAATCCCCCACTACAAGAAGCCCCCGACCCCCCTCCCGCCGAGGAGTATCCCGAGTGCGCTCGGATACGGGCCCATCCCCTGGAGAAGGGATCCCCCCTAGGGGATTGTTTCCCTCCTCTCCAGGATGACGTCCTCCAGTCCCGAGACTTCCCACCCGGGCAGCCGAGGAGCTGCACGCCTGAGGTTGGGACGAAGCCTGATCGTCCCCAGAAGTCTCCCCACGGTCCTCCTCTGGCTGCCTGCGCTTCTCCAGGTCGGCCACCAAGGCTTCAAGGGAGCGGACGCGTTCCCTGAGAGCCTGGAGCTCCTTGCACCTAGGACACACCCATGACTTATGCCCCAGAGGCATATAATCATACATGTGGCACTCGATGCAGAACACTGGATAGCCCCCACTCTGCTGCTGGCTGTCTGACTGCATAGCTTTTTTGTTGTTGTTGTTGTTGTTTTATTTAGGGGTCCTTTTAAAAACCGTACACTGGATAGCAGCCCTTTTCTCTAGGGAAGAGGAAGGGCAGTGTATGGGGCCCTGGCCTCCTCGCCCTGCTGCTGAACTCGCCCAGATGCTAAACTCTTGTGCCTTACCTGGCACTTAGTTCCCAGAGGCACTTGGTTCCCAGAGGCCACTCGCGTCTGCAGAGAGCCTCACGCGATGGCCTGCCTAGCTTTATACTCCTGGCTGGCTCCTCCCCCCTCCTTCCTTCCTGATTGAAAGGGGGCTGGCCTTCCCAGGTGAGTTTACAAAAGCTCAGGAAGGCAAATGGCTGCTGATGGGTGTGACCTACTCTGCAGGCTCCTGAATGGACTGCTTGGATTAGCCTAATGGGGCTCTTAATGGGTTGGGAATTGGCCCTTCCTAGGTCCTTTCCCTCCTAGTTCTGTTCTCTTAGGCTGGACTGTTTTTGTAACCTCAAGCTAGTTTTTATTTGGGTTTGTTTAATTATTTATTGCTCTCTAGATCCTGTGTCCCAATTTACTGACCTGTTTAGGTTATGTTCTAACTTAGATTAGGTTTAACCTGGGTTAAGTATAGGTTTAATTTAAACAAGTAGAAAACCTGCTTTTCACTTTATCCTCCTCCCTTCCTTCGATTAAGTGCTACCTTAGGTGCAGCTAACTTTCAATTTTGATTTAAATGCCTGACCCTTGGCCACTTACTCACGAGTAGGACGCTGCTCTTACTCACGAGTAGGACTCTGCTCCTGCTCAGAGTAGCCCTATGTACCTCCCTTAGGTGCTAACTTTCAATTTTGATTTAAGGTTGCTTTAAAGGTAAGGTTAAGGTTAGAAGACAGGGAGTTAGAAAGACAAAGCGTTAGAATGAGTACACTTACCTCCTCCTCCTGCTCCTCCTCCTCTCCTTCTCCAAAACTCAGAGGTCTCCTTGCCTTCTCCTCGCCCAGATGCTAAACTCTTGTGCCTTACCTGGCACTTAGTTCCCAGAGGCCACACGCGTCTGCAGATGACAAATACCTACCTTTTCACTCACATGTTAGATTTGGATAATACCATCAATGGGAGGCCACATACACCCCCAGGACCAGGTGGGACCAGATTTTGGAAACAAATTCCAATGCAAGGGAGTGATGCATAGCAACAATGCATATAGCATGTTGCCTCTGCTATGTGTCAATGGCAATATCTGAACAAACCAAGCAACCAGGAAAATTCAGATTCAAAAGAACAGTCACTTGGAGCGATGTTGGTAATATCCTCTTGTCAGCTGCAGAGGTATTCTTGACTTGGCTTGGGACAAGCCTCAATGCAAGAGATATCCGTGCAATGCAAAATGCAACTACACAGATCTTTAACCAAACACTGAAAACTATCAAATTGCTCCAAGAAGAAATTGTACAGGTCCGCCAGGTATCGGCCCAAAACCGCATTGCTCTGGACCTGATCCTGGCTTCAAAAGGAGGAGTTTGTGCCCTATTTGGTACCCAGTGTTGTGTGTACTCCTCAAACTTCTCAGTGAAAGCAGAGGACAATATCAGACACTTAGAGAACCTGATAGTCCAATAAGAGGAGTACACCTCATAGACAAGGGTACACCTGGTGGGATTGGCTCCCCGGATGAGGAAGGTGGCTTAAAGGGATCTTAGCAGAAGCCGCTATTTTGGCTGTAATTGTAGGATGCTGTTGTTGCATCCAATGCCTACCTGCCTGCTCATCACTTTTGCACAGCTTAAAGCCTAAGTCAACGCAAGTTTCTATGTATGTTTCTCAAATCAATCGCTTGAGCAAAGTAAACTCTCATTTATCAGAGTGATATATAGCTATGCAGCAACTATAAGGATGACAGTATGGTCCCAGAGATTTAAAATCATCGGGATTCACTCTCAATTGGGGGAAACTGAGGCCTGCATACCTGTCTCAGACCCCCTGCCCCAGGAAAATACAGCCAAACCTGTAGAAGTTATCAATACAGTATAACGGAGAGGGGGAAGAAAAGAAAGGGAACAGGGAAAGCATGAATTTAGGGGAACGCTTGAAACTAACTGCTTTTGCTGACGTATTAAGTCCTATCAGCTGGAAAGGCTTCTGCTGACAAGCTGACAAAGTGTCTAGCAAGCTAACCGCATGCCAGACATCCATTATGGATGAACCTTAAGAGACAGTGCATATGTTAAGAGGCAGCACACATGTTAAAATTAGATAAGTAGCATCCTTGGACTGGTCAAAGTGACCCAAGTCTACTTCCCTTTAGAATATGAGGAGGCCGCGAGAAGATATGACAGACAGAAGGGAGGAGGGAGGAAGATGAGAGAGATGAAGGGGAAAAGTACCAAAGGTTTTTGGAAGCTCTTTGTTTGAATTGCAGTTGAAATGTATAAAAGTGTCACACCCCACTAAAGGGGTGCTTCTGAATTTGAGCTGAGCCTCCGAGAGGCTGCACAGGCATGCCTTGCTAAAATAATAGAGACTTCATAGCCTTCCATCTTTCAGTGTCTTGCTTATTCGGTCTCAGCGGCACTGGACAGACCCACCCCTGTCTACCAGCTGGCACTGCCCTTCAGGGTAGTGGTGCGACAATACTGTGCTGAGGTGTGATGTGAAAAGGATCCTGAAACCCCATTTCACTGGTAACATTACCATGACCACTTTCTATAGAAATTGGACTTGCCAAGTTACCCTCTGGTCCCCATCAAACAACACTGACACAGTAGGAATTCTTCTAAAGAATTTTACTATAAACTTTACAACAGGGAGGTAAATATTAGCGTATGTTCTACAGGAGGTTTGCTTCTCAGTGGGACTTTCCAGATGGTCTTCAGGAAATGTTTCTCATATATCTCAGCCATTCCCAAGCATCTGCTCAGCATTCTTTTCCCTTAGAGCAAATGTCTTCCCCCATATTCTTTTCCAGGTGTCTTATTAACTGTATTTTCTGAGGATTCCAACTGCCATTCCCACATGCAAAGTTATCCTTTCCCAGAATGTCTCTCTGTTTCTCTCATCCCTTTCTTGCTTCCTAAGTGAGCAACATCAATGTTGTTCTCCACTGTCTCCTGACACTACAGCAGACAATACAGAATGAACCCGATTCCTCCACCCCAAATTGCACGCTCTTTCTTCAAAAAGGTTGTTGTATAACATACCAACAACTTTTATGCCCAAGTTACTTCTATTTAAAACTAATTCACTGTAATAACATAAAACCCAGTACTTCTAAAACAACGTTTTCCAGACTCACAAAGAGAGTCTGGTTCAACAAGAAGCTGACGGAACATACCAAGATCCAGGTCTACAGAGCTTGCGTCCTGAGTACACTTCTGTACTGCAGCGAGTCATGGACTCTTCGCTCACAACAGGAGAGGAAACTGAGCGCTTTCCACATGCGCTGCCTCTGACGCATTCTCGGCATCACCTGGCAGGACAAAGTTCCAAACAACACAGTCCTGGAACGTGCTGGAATCCCTAGCATGTATGTACTGCTGCAACAGAGACGCCTGCGTTGGCTCAGTCATGTCGTGAGAATGGATGATGGTCGGATCCCAAAGGATCTCCTCTATGGAGAACTCGTGCAAGGAAAGCGCCCTACAGGTAGACCACAGCTGCGATACAAGGACATCTGCAAGAGGGATCTGAAGGCCTCAGGAGTGGACCTCAACAAGTGGGAAACCCTGGCCTCTGAGCGGCCCGCTTGGAGGCAGGCTGTGCAACATGGCCTTTCCCAGTTTGAAGAGACACTTGGCCAACAGTCTGAGGCTAAGAGGCAAAGAAGGAAGGCCCATAGCCAGGGAGACAGACCAGGGTCAGACTGCACTTGCTCCCGTTGTGGAAGGGATTGTCACTCCCGAATTGGCCTTTTCAGCCACACTAGACGATGTTCCAGAACCACCTTTCAGAGCGCGATACCATAGTCTCTTGAGACTGAAGGTTGCCAACAACATGTACCTACATTGACAAAGGAAAAGGGACAGTTACTCTCCCCCTGCTAAATATGAGTACCACTTGAAAAAGGGACTCTTGCCCAGTTTGCAGGCTATCCTGAAGGTATCTTACTAATTGAGATGAATGGCTAATCAGCCATTGGGATGATAGTCATAAGACTAAGTAATTCCAACACAAGAAGCAATTTGTCCACAGACAAGCTGAAAAAATCAAACATCAAGGGGGTTTATTTTTTCAGTAAAATTAAACAGGTCAGATGTCACTTGGAAAAACTGGATAGAAAAAGTGAAAGAAAAAACAGTATGAAAACACAGACTCTGTTTATCAAAAGGCAGTTTATGTAAAAACATATCATCTCCCTGTAGCAACCAATGTAACTGCCATTTATCTGCCACCACAGTGGATGAAGTGGAAATAGTGATCTTTACCTTCAGGTGGGGTACAATCTGTTTTCCACTTGCAAGCGCCACCACATGTTGACCCATTGAAGATAAGAACATAAGAACATAAGAACAGCCCCACTGGATCAGGCCATAGGCCCATCTAGTCCAGCTTCCTGTATCTCACAGCGGCCCACCAAATGCCCCAGGGAGCACACCAGATAACAAGAGACCTCATCCTGGTGCTCTCCCCTACATCTGGCATTCTGACTTAACCCATTCCTAAAATCAGGAGGTTGCGCATACACATCATGGCTTGTACCCCATAATGGATTTTTCCTCCAGAAACTCGTCCAATCCCCTTTTAAAGGCGTCTAGGCTAGACGCCAGCACCACATCCTGTGGCAAGGAGTTCCACAGACTGACTACGCGCTGAGTAAAGAAATATTTTCTTTTGTCTGTCCTAACCCGCCCAACACTCAATTTTAGTGGATGTCCCCTGGTTCTGGTATTATGTGAGAGTGTAAAGAGCATCTCCCCATCCACTCTGTCCATCCCCGGCATAATTTTGTATGTCTCAATCATGTTCCCCCTCAAGTGTCTCTTTTCTAGGCTGAAGAGGCCCAAACGCCGTAGCCTTTCCTCATAAGGAAGGTGCCCCAGCCCCGTAATCATCTTAGTCGCTCTCTTTTGCACCTTTTCCATTTCCACTATGTCTTTTTTGAGATGCGGCGACCAGAACTGGACACAATACTCCAGGTGTGGCCTTACCATAGATTTGTACAACGGCATTATAATACTAACCGTTTTGTTCTCAATACCCTTCCTAATGATCCCAAGCATAGAATTGGCCTTCTTCACTGCCACCGCACATTGGGTCGACACTTTCATCGACCTGTCCACCACCACCCCAAGATCTCTCTCCTGATCTGTCACAGACAGCTCAGAACCCATCAGCCTATATCTAAAGTTTTGATTTTTTGCCCCAATGTGCATGACTTTACACTTACTGACATTGAAGCGCATCTGCCATTTTGCTGCCCATTCTGCCAGTCTGGAGAGATCCTTCTGGAGCTCCTCACAATCACTTCTGGTCTTTACCACTCGGAAAAGTTTGGTGTCGTCTGCAAACTTAGCCACTTCACCGCTCAACCCTGTCTCCAGGTCATTTATGAAGAGGTTGAAAAGCACCAGTCCCAGGACAGATCCTTGGGGCACACCGCTTTTCACCTCTCTCCATTGTGAAAATTGCCCATTGACACCCACTCTCTGCTTCCTGGCCTCCAACCAGTTCTCAATCCACTCGGAAAAGTTTGGTGTCGTCTGCAAACTTAGCCACTTCACTGCTCAACCCTGTCTCCAGGTCATTTATGAAGAGGTTGAAAAGCACCGGTCCCAGGACAGATCCTTGGGGCACACCGCTTTTCACCTCTCTCCACTGTGAAAATTGCCCATTGACACCCACTCTCTGCTTCCTGGCCTCCAACCAGTTCTCAATCCACGAGAGGACCTGTCCTCTAATTCCCTGACTGTGGAGTTTTTTCAGTAGCCTTTGGTGAGGGACCGTGTCAAACGCCTTCTGAAAGTCCAGATATATAATGTCCACGGGTTCTCCCGCATCCACATGCCTGTTGACCTTTTCAAAGAATTCTATAAGGTTTGTGAGGCAAGACTTACCCTTACAGAAGCCATGCTGACTCTCCCCCAGCAAGGCCTGTTCGTCTATGTGTTTTGAGATCCTATCTTTGATGAGGCATTCCACCATCTTACCCGGTATGGATGTTAGGCTGACCGGCCTATAGTTTCCCGGGTCCCCCCTCTTTCCCTTTTTAAAAATAGGCGTGACATTTGCTATCCTCCAATCTTCTGGCACTGTGGCCGTTTTGAGGGACAAGTTGCATACCTTAGTCAAGAGATCTGCAACTGGTGGATTGGAACTATCAGCTGAAGAACCATTATTCTTAGTTAACTTTATATCAATTAACTTCAGGAGATGGACCCAGTTAGAATTTTAAAATAACAGTGCGATAAACCTTAAGTTTTTGTTAGTAGCATTTGCTTCAGAGTGGAAGAGAAAAACGTTGACGAAGCGCTGGTGGGAAACAGAGAGCTTTTTGTACAATGTACCCCAGACAATGAAGTGCACAGGACTGGACAATCTGTACTAAGTTTATAGATATGTTAAGAAATGGAATGCAGAATCTATGTTGAAAGAGGAACGGGCCACTGTAAAAGTAACAAAAAAGCAAGTGTACAATCATATATTAGTTAGACAGATATTGCAAAAATTTTGTTTCACCTAAAGTTTTGGGACATTGGGAGATAATGAAGGCAGTAGGCAGCTATGGAAATCTATGGAAATATGCAAACATTTATTGAAGTACATAAACACAGGAATGAATGTCTGAGGAGATGTGTTGAAGTACATAAACACAGGAAACCTGAGGAGAGGACTTAGCACTCAAAAGGTAGATTTTAGTCTAATCACAGAATAAACACCCCTTCTGGTCACTCAAATAAGCATCTTATATCCAAGCCCTTACTAATGCCAGAACACGATGACCACAGGTCAGTAGAAAGTTCTCTCTTGGTGTCTCTGGCTGACCCTCACAGATTGCTCTGACAAATTGCTCCTGCTGCCAACCCCTAATAAAGGAAGCAGACTCCTTTTAAAGCCCCGCTGCAGAACCTTCTGGCAGCCATTTCACCCAACCTGACAGTTTTCATTCAGGCCAAGTAACTGATTTTACCCCCTTCTCAGATGTTTACCTCCTTTGCCTTATTTTCTTATGCCTCTCTGAATGGGTTTTAACTATATTTCTGAAGTAAAAATGTTTTTAACACTCTGAAATAAAATGTTTGTGACAACTATAGGCTCCAAGGTTTTCTATAGG
The DNA here is from genome assembly GCF_035046505.1 of Tiliqua scincoides. Classification (NCBI taxonomy): domain Eukaryota; kingdom Metazoa; phylum Chordata; class Lepidosauria; order Squamata; family Scincidae; genus Tiliqua; species Tiliqua scincoides. Next base: position 107,644,785 of record NC_089823.1, read on the forward strand.
TCAGGTAAATAGGTTTTGGCAGGAAAATCTTTTACTGCTTACTGAAGGAGGTATTTGGTATTTGAGTTTTTAATCTTTTCTCAACAATATATTAGAAAAATGATACTGCTCAGGGCGGGGCCACCCTACAGAGTCCCCGACTTTCCAAGACTTGACTGGCCTGTTGCCAACTGGCTCGGGCACAGTGCCCCACCCTCTCTGGAATAGCAACACAACTACTGCTGGTCCTACTGAGGCATGTCTAGCTGGCTAACACTAACAGTGCCCAACACAACAAGCACCCCCAGTCTTGCTGCAAGGGACTTGGGTCACAGACAGACCCACTCCCACCAGATAATGGGCCAGTGGCCATGCAGCTTCAGTGACCTGCCAGTACAACCAGGCAGGGAGAGGAAGCTCCCTTCAGGATTAGGGCCTGTGAAGGGAACAACACTTACACGAGGGCAATGGCAGGAAGGGGCAGGGTGGAGACCAAAGGTGCTTGTATATAAAGATTCTCCAGCAGCCAATGAGGAGCTCGGTAAAAGGGTAGGCATCCACCCTGTGAGGGCAGCTGCCTGTGATCCCTGGGAGGAGAAGGCAGCAGGAGGAAGCCAGGTGGTTTAACCTCTTCCACTGGTCACATCTGAGGCTGCTTAGGCTCCTTTTTGCATTCTGGAGCATAGCCCTCAGCCTCCATCCTCACTGGCAGCAGCACCCTCGACCAAGCAGTTTGAACTGACAGCCCCAGCTCATACATACGGTCTGTATGCCCAGACCATACAGTTACTTCATGCCAAGCTTGGCAAAAACAAACCAAAAACCCACCTTGAGTAAACACAACAACCAGTACTCCCAATAGAACATTCAAAGGATAATGGGGTACCTTTTTACTTATGGGACTTAAAATGGCATTTACACCATCAAGTATATGAAGTCTTAAGTCACAAGACTGTGGTTGGCGGCAAATGGACTTCTGTGTGTTAGATTTGCCACCAAATGGCTAGAACAGAGTAAGCTTATAGAGAGACAACAGAATATTTTGTAAGTGAATGTCTCTCTGTAAAATCAACCTGGAAGAAACTAAGAAAATGGTTTGGCCGGAGTTGTCAGCCAGCACTGGGAGAATATGATGTTGCAAATAAGTTACAAGGAATCTACCAAAGGCCCTGAAAAAAGACATCAAATAAGAGGAAATGTGTCAATATTCAAGCCACTGTCACAGATTATTGAAGGATACCCTGGTTGACTGTACAACTATATGTTAGTTCTATTAGCTATAGCATTCCAAAGTAGTAGAGAAAAACAAGTAAAGAGAGTAAACAACTCAGTGGAACTTATTCTGTTTAAAGTGAACTTTCTCAGTCATTATGAGAAAGATTATCAAGGGTGAAACAGGCTATAGTGTGGGGCACGAGGACCAATCTCTCCATTTATGTGAAAGAGGTCTAGAATCCAAGCTTTGAGATACTGGTAGATGAAGACTTTGTATTGGAGACAAATTAGAGAGGTAACCAAGATTTATTAGATTGTTTGATGGTTTAAATTCAAACTGCGATGGTTTTTTGCGACCGGGAACGTGAAACACTAAAGCAGTATAACATATTTATAATAAAATATTTTATATTCTTACAGCAGACTGACCTCAAAGCCAAACCAAAGACTACTGGGAGCTCCCTTGTTATGGTAACTGGGACACATGGCCAGAACGGCCTCTACTCACAGCCTAAGATGGTTGAGACTCTTGAACCCCAGGAAGTTCCTAACCCACCCCGCTGCTTTGCCTAATGATGGGTGCCAGCAGTTTCCCCGCACATATGAGCTGCTGCCTTAAGAGCTGTTTCAGGGTTTCAGTCCTGCTGGACTTTTTATCTGCTATTTGCCTGATGGTCTTGTACACCAATCTGCTATTTTTTGCCACTGGGATTTTAAGTATTGTTTTTATGAATGTTTAACCTTGTTATTAACAGCCTCGAGCACCAGTCTTTTAGCCTAGAGAACTGCAATATAAAAATCTTCTAAATGAATAAGAATAAAAAAGTAAAGTACAGCACACAACACATAGGGCTGAATCCTCTCTCTCATGTTTTAAAAGTCTAGAGCAGGGGTGCTCAATACATCGATCGAGATCCACCGGTCGATCACGCGGCAAAATGAGCCGATCACAGGCTTCTCTCCCGTCCATGCATCCCTGGGAGTGAGCCCCGCCCTGGGAGTGACGCATCCCTGGGAGTGAGCTCCTGTCCACACATCCCTGGGAGTTAGCCCCGCCCTGGGAGTGATGCTCCCTGGGAGTGAGCGCCTGTCCACGCATCCCTGTGAGTGAGCCCCGTTAACTCTACTGGGGCTGACTTACCTTTCCCCTCTTTTTGCACTGGTATGTATGGAGATCTGCCCCCCCCCCAACTTCCATCTGTTGGTTCTGTGTGCAAGGGGTTTTGCACTGGTCTTGCTATGATGTCTATATAGAGATCTTCCCTCCCCCACACCTTTCCCCTGTTTTTGCACTGGTCTGTATAGAGATCTGCTCCCCCCCCCCACTTGCATTGGAATCGAGGAAGATCTGGTGAGGATGTAGATTTGGTGTCAACAGTGGCCCCTTTAAGGGTAGGGCCTGGGCATCCAGCAGAGCGTGCTGCACAGCTGCAGCCACTTGAAGGCAATAGGGCCCTCAGGGATATAAGAGCACCTGAGGCAGGAAGGGCTCCACTTATTTATGTGAGTCAGCCTTTTCCTACATGAAGATCATTAAGTCCAAGTACCGTTCCACCATGACTGATGAACATTTGGAAGTGTGCTTGAGGCTGGCTGTCAGCAGCTACTGTCCGGACTATGCATCCTTGGCTGATTCACTTCAGTGCAAGTCATCAAAGTAAACTCAAGTAATTACAAAAAATGTTTATAGTTAATTATGTTGTGTTGTGCAATATTGGCTCATGTGGTTACGCAAGGTACACCAACATACATTGTACACATAAATGTTAAATGTTATGATGGCGTGAACAGTGTAAAAAAACTCTGGTAGATCTCCAGACCTTGCTAGGTTTCAAAGTAGCTCTCAAGTCAAAAAAGTGTGAGCACCCCTGGTCTAGAGCAATAAAAGATTTGGGGTAATTCCCATAACATTGAAACAACTTGTGATAATTGGAGTTTCTCTGGTGGGTTCTACATAGCGGGGTAAGTCTTCCAAAGGTGGGTAGCTTCTCCTCTCAGGATAGGCAGGTCAGGCAAAGCTTCCTGAGTGGAGGGGCTCCCCCTTGCTTCCCAGACTGACCTCTATCTCTAGAGAAGCAGGTCGGGTTTCCTCTTTGCTGGCATGCTCTGCAGGCCAGCATCTCTTTTTCCTTGAAGGGGGCACCCAACCTCCCCAAGGGATAGCCTAGTCCCTAGCAGGGACTGCTGCACTCCTTCCTGCACAGCCTTGTTTTTTGCTCATGGAGGTCTCCTCCAGTGCCAGGCAGCAAGTTGCAGCACCCATTTCAGCTGCCTTTTTTGCTCCTGAAGTCTCCTTCAGCTCTAGGCAGCAGGCTGCGGCTGCCATTTTGGCTGCCTTTTTTTGCTCCTGAAGTCTCCTTCAGCTCCAGGCAGCAGTGGCCATTCTGGCTGCCTTGGAAGCACACGCATGCCATTCTGTGCCCCTAACTGCCACCCGAGGGAGGATTGGGGTTGCAGGAGCCAGTCAGACAACTGTAGGACCCCGCCCCCCATGTTCCTGCAGCTGTGTACTTGAGAGGGACTTAGCTGGCAGAGTGCCCCAGCACAGAGGTAAGATGTAATCCTTTCTTCCCACATTTTTTCCCTGCAAGGAGACTGCAGGGAGAATTACACTGGAGTCAAGTTACTCTGGTCTAACTCAGGCCACAATTTTTTTATAGCTTTTGCTTGTAAGTTCCATTAAACTCAGCAGGGCTTCCTCCAGAGTAGACATGCATAGGACAGCACCGTCAGTCAACACAAAGGCAAAACATTGGTGAAGCTAATGCCATGCTGTGGGCAGGATGAGGAGCTAACTCACATCAAGTACTATATGCTCTCTAGATCACAGCCACACCCAAACAATGGACTTCAACTACCCTGACTTCAGTGTAAAAAAGAACTCCAAAATCCAAAATATGACATGCTGGAGAAATGTAGCAGGTGGGAGGGTTCAAAGGTTCCTTTTGCTCTCGCCCCCCCCCACTGAACAATTATTGGATACAGATTACTGCTAAATCAGCATAACTAAGCTGGTTGCAGAGCTATAATACAGAATGTCCCATTCACATATTCAGCACAAATACTAGAAAATATTGGTGGGCTCCTTCTCAATACATACTATCTTTTAAAATGTGAATACTAAAAGATGAGCACATTCAGAATTCACCAAGCCTGTCTACCTAAGATTTAAATACTGTTAATAATAAGATTTCATTGCAGGCGTTTGATGAATTGGATTGCAGGTCACAAAAGCTTATGCTGAAATAATTTTAAGCTAATCATTAAGGAACTACAAACATCATGATGACTTTTGCAGCAACAGACCAACACTGGAGAGAGAGAGAGAGAGAGAGAGAGAGAGAGAGAGAGATTAGTCTGTTTCTATCTGACCAGCTTCTATGGGAGAGTTTAGTCTGTTTCTATCTGACCAGCTATCTAGCTCATTTGGAGATATATATGAATCTTTCACTTGCGTACCCCCTTGGCAGCCCATTTCCATAAATTGTACTCCTCATGCTAGCAAAGTGTGTGCAATTAACGTAGCCACTATTATTTCAAACTTATACACTTTCAACTACTGATCTGTATCTGATCATACAGAAACTGATGACCAGAAACTAGCAGTTGCTGTGGCTTCTACAGCCAGCAAGCCACCTTCCTTCACACCTTGCCAGCCCTGCAAGGTCATCTAATACAGATCTGTCTTTCTGTGCCACTGTTCAGTTCTTTTTCAAGTACTCCTAAAGGTCCTGGCAATTACCCCTGGGGGGGGGTACACGCACCCCAGGCGTGGAACCACTGACCTAACAAACCAGAAGGGACTTCTGCGTGGCCCTCAAGCAGCCTAAGCCCACCCATGTTTCCGTTCTTTTGCTACACACCCCAGTTCTTGAGCTTCCTATCAAAAAGCGATGACAGTGGCTCAGAGTCCAAGCCCATCCACACTTTCCTGGGAGTAAGCCCCATTGCCTATAATGGGAATTACTTCTGAATGGACATGCATCGGGTTGGGCTCTCAACTCAGCACATAGTATAGTCCCTCGCATATCTATCAGCCTAGAATGCACGTGGCCACAAAACCCCCAGCTCTCTGCCCAATAACAGCCGCCAGCACCCAGCGCGCTTAAAAGCTGCGGCCAGCCTCGCGAGACTACGGCCTTCGGGAGCGCGCGGGCCCGCTTGTCGCTCGAACTCCGCCCCTTTGCTTTCGCACGCAGAGGAGCCGGAAGGAACGCGATCTGTGGGGGAGGTGGGGCTTGTCGCCGGAAGCGTTGGGAAGGGCGTGCTTGTTGTCGCAGCCGGCTAGGTAAGGGGGTGTCTCGGGTGCCGCTGGTTACGGCGGGGGCTCGCTTGGGTGGAGGCGGCTGTGCAGTGCCTTCCTGCCTGGGCGGCGAGCTCTAGAGGCCGCTGACTCTCTCCCTCCCCCGCAGGCCGCGCCCCCCGATGGAGCAGCCGGCGAGCGCCCTGCCCGCGGAGGCTCTAGCCGCCGTCCTGAAGCCCAGCGAGGGCGTCCCCGAAGGGAGTCTGACCGTGCGGGGCTACGACTTCGACCGCGGGCTGGACTACCGGGCCCTGCTGCAGGCCTGCCTCACCACCGGCTTCCAGGCCACCAGCTTCGGCCAGGCTGTCAACGAAGTCAACCGCATGGTGACTGCTCTGCGTGTTTCTGGGGGTGATGGTGGGGGGGTTGGGGAGCCTGGGGGGAGTAGGGAGACTCTTGGGGGCAGCCGCCTCCTCTCTTGGAGGGGCAGCCTTGAAAACGGTATCCACAGTGGCCCTGGGCTCCATGCATGTGTATGGTCAGCGCTTGCCACCACCCCCATACATGAGATGCTGTCAGGCGCATGCTGAGACAGATGTTCTTGTGTTGGTGGGGGTGTAGCTGGAGGGGGTGGAGCAGTCAGTCTGGCGGGGGGGGTGAGTGGCCCCTCCCTTCGGAGCCATTCCTGGCGGCCGGCAAAACAGAGCCGTACAGGTTGACGTTCATAAGCCAGAGTAGTGTAGTGGTTTGGGAGGTGGACTTAGACCTGGATGATCCAGAGCCAGGGTGGTGTAGTGGTTTGGGAGGTGGACTTAGACCTGGATGATCCAGGTTCAAATCCCCCCTCAGCCACAAAGCTTCCTGGGTGACCTTGGGCCAGTCACTTTCTCTCAGCCTCACCTACCTCACAGGGTTGTTGTGAGGACAAGAAAGGGGAGGAGCAGCTGTGTAAACCGCCCTGAGCTCTTTGGAGGAAGGGCGGTATAAAAATGTGAAAAATAAATAAACAAGAACATAAGAATAGCCCACCAGATCAGGCTATAGGCCCATCTAGTCCAGCTTCCTGTATCTCATAGCGGCCCACCAAATGCCCCAGGGAGCACACCAGATAACAAGAGACCTGCCTCCTGGTGCCCTCCCTTGAAATTTTTCTTTTGTGGTCTCAGAGGAATTCGAACCTCCAACCTTTCAGAGCAGTCAGTCTGGCAGGGGGTGGGTGAGCGGCCCCTCACTTCGGAGCCATTCCTGGTGGGGGGGGGGGAACGAAACGGAACCATACGGGTTGAAGTTCATCGTGGGGTTGAAGCCCCAAGCTGAAGGCTGATCCCAGTTGTTCTTTCCACTGCAGATAGAAGCAAAATTGACACCACTGAATGAGGAAGAAGATAATCATGCTGACCTGAATCCCTGTTCTCGTCACCTAACAGGCTGTACAATCTTTTTAGGCTTCACATCCAATCTCATCAGCTCAGGTGTCCGTGAGACCATCCGCTATTTGGTGCAGCACAACATGGTACGTTCTGGCCCGCTTTACCCCATTCCTTCTTTAACATCAAGGAAGTATGTGGGAAAGAAAGGTATTTTGTAGGAAAGAAGGTTACTCGGTACATTACGACACTGTTTTGTTTCCCTCTGGTATGCTAGTTTGGGTGACCGTTGTGCTGTTTTGCTTTAAAGAGTTGGAAAGAATTTTAAAAGAACCTGTTTTTTTCTGTTGGATCAACTGTAGGAAAGAGCTATTGGTTATCATCACAGCCTCACAGGAGTTAGGAACTGCTTAGGTCAACATTTTACAGAATTCCAGCCTAATAATGCTAATTGTAATTAGTCCTACATTGCTCCATGGTCTGCATTCCTTTGACTTGCGCAGGTGGACGTGTTGGTTACTACTGCTGGTGGTGTGGAGGAGGATCTGATAAAATGCTTGGCACCCACCTATATTGGAGACTTCAGTTTGTGTGGGAAGAAGCTACGGCAAAATGGAATAAACAGGTATAAATTGAGGGGATGGGTAGTAGTTGGCCCAAGCTGAGAATTGAAGGTCTTGTGTGGTCTGAGAGAGGTATTTTCCACAAATTATCTACTGTTCATGTTTCACCATGTCTTGCACTATGCTATGAGAGGGTAATTAGATGTATGTCTCACACTGCGGGGGGTCAGCAGAGGGCAGTAGGATAAAGTCTCTAGCCTGGTGGTGTTCCTCAGCCATGTCCTCCTCTCCTCCAGGATTGGGAATCTGCTCGTGCCCAATGACAATTACTGCAAGTTTGAGGACTGGCTGATGCCAATCCTGGATCAGATGGTGACAGAGCAGGACACAGAGGTGAGAACTGGAATGTTAGGGAAGGAAATGAACTAGAAATATTTTCAGGGGGGTATTAGGGTGCTAATAATTTTCTGCACGGCAACTGCAAAACATCTAAGACCTGTGAGCCTTTGGATTTGGAACAGATAGCGATATGGCATGTAAGAATGACAGAGGGAGAATTTGAGCCAAGTCATATAAGATCTAGCTCTGAGTGGAAGAGCTAAAACAAGTCCATTTCATTGTTTGTATTTGTCTCTTCCCAGCATATAGTGCATAATTTATTTGCTTAAAGGTGAATAGTTATGGCTTTAAAAGTTTACGCAGGCTATCCTGAGGCTCTAGCTGCAGTACAAGTTGGAGGAGGGCATGGCATAATCTAACAATGCTACTGGCTTTCCTGCTTTTCAGGGTGTGAAGTGGACTCCATCAAAGCTCATTGCTCGGCTTGGCAAGGAAATCAACAATCCTGAATCAGTCTATTACTGGGCACAAAAGGTAGGCTGAAGAAACAGAAATTTTGTTTTCCGAACAAAATAGGCTTGAAATATATACCTTACCTTGCCCTTCCCCACACTGCTTCCTTTTTGTATGTGTTAACTGAATTTTAGCATTTCAGTAGTCGTGTTTTTCCTGTTCCTCTGCAGAACAACATTCCTGTCCTGAGCCCAGCGCTGACTGATGGCTCCCTGGGTGACATGATCTTCTTCCACTCTTATAAGAAGCCCGGTCTTGTGCTGGACATTGTGGAAGGTGAGTTGAGTTCTGCAAAATAGTTTTTAAGTCAGCAAACACTTCAGTGGTTTGTCGGTTACCTTGTCACAGTTCTTTTTTTTCAAAAAAAAAAAAAGACTGTTCTTTTGGTGCCAATAATAGCAATTGAGTCTATAAGAAAATCAGACAAATGGGCCTCGAGGCAGATCTACAAGGAGCTGCTACACCTGAGGTTTCTGTTAGGCTCCTGATAACAAGAGTAACTGATATAGAAAGGCAAGAGATTTTGGGTGCAGCACAAAAAAAATGTTCGCCCCTGAATTTCCACCTAAATAATACATTTGGTCAACAATCAAAGTATCTGACCTTCTTTGGAGTGCCCCTTCGCAAGGAAGGCTTTTACATTAGCTCGCTGCAATGTGTTGCCTTCTAAAGACCTACTTGGCAGGTTTTGAAATGCCCCGAAGGAAGAACGAGTCTGTAACTGTGGCCTTAGAGAGGTAGACTCTCTTTTACACATTGTTTTGCACTGTGTTAGCAATCAAGTGCCCAGAGACCAGTACCTTCTCCCATTATTAAGAACTAAAAAAGGTCTTTCTAAGTTTGTCTACAATTTCTGTTGGCGGGAGATTCTGAACTCATGACCCTTCCAGTTGCGAAATTTTTACACCTGAGTAACTTGAAGAGGGCTAATCTGTTGGTCCTAAGCAACCTGGAGTTACTGCGCAAGTAAATTGTTGTGTTTTAACCTTTATCTGTATTCGCTTTTTAACATATATTTATATATTGGATTGTTTAGAGATATTATGTGTTAATTTTTATGCCTAATAAAGGTTTGATTGATTGATTTAATAGCAATTGAGTTTTAATTGAAAAATGTACTGCAGAAGCCTCAAACCCTAGGCATATCATATGAAAGTGTTCACTCCAGATGTGAAATCTAGGCTGTGCCTTAAGCATCTTTTGTCACAATTCTCCTTGTAGATCTGAGGCTCATCAATACTCAGGCCATCTTTGCACAGAAGACAGGAATGATCATCTTGGGAGGAGGACTTGTCAAGCACCACATTGCCAATGCCAACCTAATGGTGAGAGAGGTTGCTGCATAATAGATATGGGTACATAGGGTAGAAAGCAGAACTTCCATAGGGATGAAAATGTACATTTGTACTGGAAAAGTGTATGTGTAGGAATGACACCACCATTTGGCCGGTTCTTTGTCTTTGTGTTTGCTTAGGGTGGCTTTCTGGTCTGTAAAAGCACAGGGTGGCTGAATCTTTAGCCTGAAGTGGCTCAGTGCAAAGGATACCAGTGTGCAAACAAAGATGTTTCCAGTTTGACTCTCAGCAGTTCCTGATATTTTAGAGGAGTGCTAATAGTTCCATAATACTCTTTGCACACAGTAGATCACAGCTTCAGTCTCTGGTGTTTCCAATTAAAACAAACTTAAGTTTTGGGACTGGGAATGATGTACTGGAGATCTTCTGCCACAATAGAGAGCTAGGTGGACTTGAGAGGTGTCAAATTCTAAGAGGGAGATTCTTAATGGAGGAGATTCTCCACTGTCAACTTTTGTATGTTTTAAATCGGTGATTCCCAAACCCACCAGGAGAGCCAGAAGCAGGGCATTCCCCCTGAAGAGGTATGACTCTGCTCCAATGACAGCAACAGTGCTACAGAGATTGTGGCACTGTCAAGGGGCTTTATTACTTACCTGGTGGACAGTCCTGGCTTCTGCAGATCCTGGAGGCTCACAGCTCCCTGTGATCTCCTCCGCAGCTTGTTTGCAAAGCCTTTATCACCTATCTATAGCTATGTCCAGTTTTCGGGAAAAACAGGAAGTAGCTTTAGATCAGAAATAAGGGATTTTTACAGCAGAGATCACAGGGCTATGAGCCTCCAGGACCCTGCAGGAGGCCAGTGCTGCCCCTGAGATAAGTAAAAAAAAAAACCCTCAGCAACAGCAGCAGCGCTGTGGTTTCTGAAGCACTGTCCCCATCCACGCAACCACTTATCCACTTACCTCACAAACTCCTCCGTAGGAGTTTGGGAACCACTGTTTTAAATACATATGTCTGAGAATACTGTCCCGAGCAGACCTTCAGTTGTCAGTAAGCTGATTTCAGTTCCTATCTCTGATGTCACCAATTTTTCCAATTCCTTAGAGAAACGGCGCTGATTTTTCTGTATATATCAACACGGCCCAGGAGTTTGATGGTTCAGACTCAGGAGCTCGGCCTGATGAGGCAGTGTCATGGGGAAAAATCCGCCTGGATGCGAAACCTGTCAAGGTTTGTGTTGGGGCAAGGAGAGTACTGGCAGGTTGTGTTACCAGTGGAAGTAAGGCAAGGTTTTCCAGGAGAATTGCTATCAGGAAAATAACATTGGCTAGTCTGGCTATCCACTTACTGGCAGGGCTTTTTTTAGGAAACGTGTTAAAATGTTTAGGGATCATGTGTAGTGGGCAATGGCGCTGCTGTATAATTCAGTGGGGAAAAGAAAATGGAAGCAAGGTTGAAAAGTACAATAAAGGATTTATTTTACTGATTTAAAGCAAAACGAATTAGAGCTGGAGCCTAGCTAAACTTGCTCACTCATTTGAATTCTAGAGCAGTAAAACCTCCAGTTGAATTTAAGGCTAAACGAGTCTCAATTTGGAGCACTTAGAGCTCAGTTAGATCAATTAAGCTGAGATGGGGGGGGTTATTTATGAAGTGTGTGGTCTTCCTAGGATGTGAGTCTTTAGTCACTTGCCATTTGTCTTGTAAATAGCAATAGTACTGGTCTGGCTTATGCTGTCCAGCACATGTTCAACACATGCTTAATAAAATATTGATCATATAATAGCTCAAAATAAAAAAGCTATTGGGAACAAGCACTCTAAGTCTGTATTTGTCTTCTTCTGCTGACAGGTTTATGCTGAAGCTTCCCTGGTTTTTCCACTGCTGGTTGCAGAGACCTTTGCACAGAAACCAAATGCTTTTGCACCTGAGAAGCAAAATGATTAAACTAGTGATTGTTGCATGAGGCATCTCAGCTGTAAAGATCCACTTGTACCTGCATGGCATGGCATTACAGCTACTGGAACTGTTTGAAACTGGAGGGCATTTTAACTGCTAGGGCAAAGTCTTGCTCCTTTTTCACCCTGAATAGAGGCTGTACTTTTGTTCCAGTCAATGTTTGCTGCTGTTCCTGTGCTCACAATCCTGAGCCTCTTGAGAGGATGGTTTTGTATCGTCTGCATCAAAGGATGGTGTCATTTGAGAGGAAGGCTGTTGATTTTGTCCTTACCTCTTGTACTGGATTCTTCTGTGATGGTGGAGCTGGCTTATTTTTAACAGTCTGGAACTGCAGACAAATGGCCCATGTTTTTCTTTGTCAGGATCAGACCTTCCCTCCTTTTATTTGAATTATCCAATTTATCTTGGATTTTCCCTTGCTTTCTTTATTTTATTTATTGATACGTTTTATATGGAGTTAGTATGAAAGCCTCAACTTCCCAATAAACCATTTTGGTCCTTAAATGTGTTTGGGTGTCTGTTTGCTCTAAGAGTTGAGCACGCTCTACCTAAAACCAACTGTGCAAGTCCTGTTCTTCAGGGGGCCTTTCTCTGTATATTACTTAAATATAAGTTGATACTTAGGTTCCTGTTTTTCTGAGATCTTGTTTTGGAATTTAACTTGTGAAATATACTGCAACAAAAATATAAGGGCCAGTTGTATGAAGCGTATTCCACAAATAGGATGCCATATTCACTGGATACCAGCCTCAACAGGCGGGGGAACAGCCTCACCAAGGACAGGTTCATGAAATTGCAGGTGCTCCTTAAGAGATCCTGGACCTGAAAATAATAATAAATAATAATAAACTTTATTTATACCCCGTCCTTCTCCCCAAAGGGACCCAGGGGGGCTGAACCTAGTAGCACTTTCAGTGCCAAGACCCTGAATTGTGCTTGGAGTTGCACAGTGATGCTTTTTTACACCTGGTTGAGATGTGTGATGTGAGAAATTACAATGGTTAACTTTTTCATGACAAGTTGTTTACTGGCTTGGTAGATAAAATGCTCCACATGTATTTACGTGTCTAGTTTTCATTGTGTTAGAAGACCTTCTGCAGAATGTATACGCAAATTAGCTATTACAATGGAAACATGATGTACTGTAAACAAAAATTTGGGGCTACCACTTTATTCTCTTCAATTCATGTCTCTATTTGATGGAGTTTGTCTTCATCACCCACGTTCTGGCCTATGTTCTTTAACATTGGTGGCCAGTCATTTGCAGCACCAAGCCAATCAATTTTAAATATGCATGCTGTGCCTATACAGAGCAAAAAATTTGTTCTAATAGTTAATAGTTCAAAGTTGAGAAACTACACCCTCATCAGAAATGGTATTGCTATTTCTAGCATGCATAGGGTTTTCCAGTGCAACTGTTCAATCTCTTACCTTGAGCTACTTACTCATTTTGAAACAAAAGCATAACAGAATCATATGTCCTGGCCAGCCCAGTTGGCCATTTCTTTGATTTAAAGGAATGTTTTGCTTGTGAATTAAAGCTTTATTTGAGCTAGGGCTAAAGCTTAGAATCAGTTTTTCAATTCAGGGCTAAGCTGTGGATCATGAAAGGCAGTAGGATAGTGATTCAGTGAGTGGAATTTATAAATGCAATTCACAAATAGCCTGAAGTAGAACCAGCTAATAGTAGATTAGTCATTAGCTAAAGCACTATATAACAGTGAGATCCTTCCATGTTGTGGCTAGCAACTGTCACATAACATATATAAAAGCATATTTGTCCTTCTGCATTAGACTCAGATTTTGGGTATGTGTAGAATACCTTTTCCTCTTTACTGAGCTCTGCTTTACATATCCAGACTTAACGTGTGGAGATTTGAACAGCATGCTTCCATTCTTTCTCCCAGGCAAATGATAGTAATATAACAGCCACGCCTGGCACACAAAGTTTGTCCATCTTCCCCTTCATAAAAGCAACAGCTGTGCTGCTCAGAACAATGTGATTGATTGATCATACTGAGAGAGCTTTGTCATAAGTAAACCAGGGGTGGAATCAGAGGTCAGCAAGGTGGGGTGCTGGGGGGGGGGAAGAATAAGAGCACATCAAGGATCACATCAAAAATTGGGTCAGAAAGCACCAGGATGGAGTGTCATTCTGTGTCATCTGCATGGTGGACGCAGAGGGAGTATGCTGGTGCACCAGAAAAGACTGGCTGAATATTGGAATCAATGGACAGAAACCACACCTATGCATTAAATCAGCCATTTTAAACCAATGTGCTGTGGCACAGTGGTATGCCGCGAGTGGTGCACAGGTGTGCCACAGGAATTTGGGGAAAGGTCATTTATTAGGGCCAGTGGGGAATGTGAGCCCCTCACTGGCAGCATGGTGTACCTTGTCAATTGTCAAAAACTTGATGGTGTGCCTTGACAATTTTAGTGCCTTGTCAGTGTGCCGTGGGATGAAAAAGGTTGAAAATCGCTGCATTAAATGCAGTGATGGATTTTGAGAAGAGAGGGTGTTGTACGTAGGCAGGGTGGCCCCCAAGGGAATGCTGGCACAACATCATTTATGAATAAATCTGCTATACTGTGGTTCCCTCACCTTGTGGTAGTACCCCTTTGACAAGATAGCTCAGAAGATGATCAGGCTACTGGAAAACAATAGGGGAAAGGTTTTTCTGCTATAACAGACTTTTTAATAGAGTATTTGATTGAAAGCAGTGTGACTTTGAAAAATATGTTTTAGAAGTTGTTTGATCTCCAAGAGTAAACATCTCCTGGATTTATTTCTTAATTTTTTGTAATAGACAAGCGTGAATTGGTGTAGTAACCCTCAGCAACGATTTTCTGCCTGCAAGTCATTTTGCTAGGCTACCATTTACCTTGGCAAAAACATTTTTTTGGGACAAATGAAACAATCTTTCAATTCTGTTTGTGGGGAGCATGTTTAATTGTTGCTGGAAGTAGCAGAATATAAATGTGTTTCTGTTTGAGTTAAGCAGCAGTTAACCTGTTAAGAGTCTTGCTCGCATTTAATGAGTTAAGGACAAAACCCCCTCAGTATCAACAACCCATCACGTTGTTCTGGGCAAGAGCAGCTGTTGCTTTTACATTCTCCTTCTGGCCTTTTTGGAAACAACTAGCTAGTTACTTGCTTAGTACACAAGCCAAGTCCAAAGTTGTGGCCAACTGAGATGAATAAGGCTGGTAGAGGATTTTTCTGAAACATCCAAACCCCAAGAAAAAGGAAATAGGCAGTGGTCTTGCAGCAATTCAAGGTTTGTGTGCAAATGAATGGTAAACTGCTTAGTTTGATTTCAATAGAGACCCTCCCAGTTGTCTGATGCCTATAACTTTGGTGACTTCCAAACAAATTGCATGACTATTTCAGACACTGTGGCTGATATTTCCAACTGTGGGTCAGGATCTACCAGTGGGTCACAACCCAATTTTTGGTGGGCCCCAACACTGACAAGCTGATAGCTGACAAGGTAAAAGTATTACCCTGCACATGCCTGATCCTGTCTGATCTTGAAAGCTAAGCAGGGTCAGGCCTGGTTAGTACTTGGATGGGAGACCGCCTGGGAATACCGGGGTGCTGTAGGCTTGTACCATAGCCTTTCAAGACTGAAGGTAGCCGACCATGGAAACACATGAGTAGGAAACCATGCCCTGGTCCACTACAAAGAGCAGGCTGAGGGGGATGCAAGGCCACCATAACGGTCCCTGTCCTATGAACATGGAGTTCCAACAAACACTCCAGAAGGTGGTTCCCATACCACCGCCATAGTAAAAAGGATAAAAACAGGCTTTAGTGGCTGGTAAAGTGAAACCTTTTTTTTTGTCTTGTAGAGCAAGGTGGGTCCGGACAGAATGCCATTTTTAAAAGTGGGTGCCAGTGCTAAAAAGTTTGGGAACCACTGCTCTAAGGGGTTCACTTTGGTGCCTGGTCCCCTTCTTCTGATGTGCAGAATCACGACTGCATCATGTTCTCCCTAGAACCTAAGGGATAACGTCACATGTCACTGCTGAAATTCCAGGTTGCTAAGCTCTGTGTTGTATGTAGCTCAGAGTTATGCAGCCATACAGCTTACAGGAAATACTAATTGTGACATTCTCTTAAGTCAGTGGTTCTCAAACTTTTAGCAACAGGATCCACATTTTAGAATGAGAATCTGTCAGGACCCACTGGAAGGGATGTCATGACTGGAAGTGACATCATCAAGCAGGAAAATTTTTAACAATCCTAGCCTGAAATCCTACCCACACCTACCCAGGAGTAAGTCCCATTTACTATCATCGTTAAAAGCATATAAATATGTATGCACATGTATACGTATACATATCCTGTTAAAAGTACAAATCGGTAACCTTTCCCCAAATGCAATCCCATACCATGGTAGCATCAAGTCTAATATATTAAAAATAAAATATTGAAATTAATGGGGACCCACCTGAAATTGGCTTGCAAGCCACCTAGCGGGTCCTGATGCACAGTTTGAGAAACACTGTCTTAAGACATATTTTTGAAGTTTCAGAAAGACTGGATACAGAGCGCTGGATAGCGCTCCTCCTGGGGGGGCCGGGGTGAGGCACTGAGGTGCCTCTGGAGGTTTGGTGCTTAGGGCATTTGCCCCGTCTGCCCCCCCAGGTACGCCAGTGCCTTGTATGTGTGGGCATTTATAGGTAGCACTTGAATTTTGCTTTGTATCACCTCAATGCAATGCTTGTAAATTCACTGAAACGCTCACCTGTCAGGTGTTGTGTTATACTAATATTCACATCCTACCAGTCCAATCCTACCTAAATCTCTGTGCTGTGATATAGCTGTGTCAGTGTGGCTTCCACTGTATCCTGTGGGGGATTTTCAGCAGCTGAAGGTCTCCTTGGGGTAAGTGGATCTAGAGTAAGCCCCAGCAGCTGCTGTGGGTCAACTTGGACCTGCACCAGCTCAATAGAACTAGAGACGATGCAAAACTTAAAAGATATATAGAAGGAATGCACTGTACTCTTTACAGTTCACAGATAGTTTGGAGAAGAATGTATCTTTGTTCTGTCAGCTCAGTGTAGCATTTTATGTAGTTGTTAATAATAGTGGAACATGCTGACATGAAAAGAGCACATAGTGTTAACTTGGGGCCTATGAGGGACACGGGCTACTGCAATTACTGTTATACCTGTAATACAAAATTGATGTATGTGTATGGTTTTGTTAGTCTCAGAAGACAAAATTAAGTGGGTTTGAAATGAAGTGCTTAATTGGACATAACACTTGTCAAATTAAAGGCTCACTTAAAGTGCAAGGAGCTTCTGTAAAATAATGAGCAAATGAGAGAACAGGACACTGGAGCTGCACAAGGGTTTCCAGTTACGTTCTTTGCATAAAAAAACAGCATGGCATGCACTTCTGATATAGGGATATTCCGTGCAGTTTTAACTTTGTAACTTATGAAAAAGCATCCATCAGGCTGAAAGTTTTAACCATCAGGTTGGTATGTGTGGTTAATAATGGATGGATGAGTCCAAATCCTACATTTGGTTCCCCCCGCCCCCATAATATAGCCAACTTGACTTTTACGTCTGGGATAGATCGGAAGCTGCTCTAATTGTCCTTCACTGTAATAAATATTTCTCATTTAAAGTTACATTTTAATGTCTTTGTCTTGCCATTGTTTGTTGGTTCTTCCAAAATGTCTCAGACTTATCTCTCTCTCAACCTAATTCTATCTAACTCAGTGGCAGGAGATGTGGTCTAGAGGAAGAGCTGCCTGAAGACTACCAGAAGCTAAGTAGGTGCAGCCTTGGTCATGTCAGGAGAAGAGACCAGAAAAAGTCACTAAAAAGCTGTTGTGATCCTCGGTGACATAGAGGAATCACTGTTGACTCCTAGCCCCCTTTCTTGACCCGATCACATGGCATGGGTCCAATTCTACTAGCACAGGTTCAAGTAGAGCCCTTTGCTCATAAAGGCTTACTCCCAGGTAACCGAGCAAATGTACCCTTACACAGAAGAGACCTTTGCAACTGTCCCCTTGCAGGATGCAGCAGTAGCCTTGCACCACTGCATCAGCACAGGAGAGGGCGAGGCAATGGATAGGATTCCAATTCTCAGAAGCAGCAAATTGTGTCCTTGCATGTAAGCATAACTGAGGTTGAAAGACATACAACTTGTCCATAGATCAGGCAAGGGAAATGTCTTGTGTCTGCTGCCCATTTGCTGGAATATGGGGCCTACATTTAATTATACTTAATTATGGCTCTTCCTCTTTTTCTTCCCCTTTTTTCCTCCCCCCCACTTTTTCACCTTCTCTTTCCAAATGATGACCATAGCATTGTTGCCGCAAACCGTCTTCAGTAAGCTTATGACCTCCTTGAATGCTGCCTATAACCCAACAAGAAAACTAGCACCCAGGGCAATGTGGCTCTCAACCTTGGAGTGATGTGGTTATCGCCTGCTAGATCTGGAGCTAAAAACCATCAAAAGAACAGAGGGGCAAAGAACATTCTTCATCAGGGACAGTAGAGACAGCAGAATACGTGATGAGAATGCCAGATTGAAAATTGATAATAACGAACAGGGTGCAACAAACCTTAACCTGCAAACTTTCGAGCACATTAAGAATGTGCCCCGTTTCCTCCATGTGTTCTTACATCTTCCACCAAGGTCTCATCTACTTCATTTTTGAAGTGGCTCTACACTACATTAACCTTATCCCCTTGATTCCTCTTAATAGTTGTAGAAGATAATTTCCTGTTCTCCATAACCTTCGGAGCTGTCCTATTCTCTCCTTACACATTTGTGTCAGCAATTATACTCTTACAGCCCCTCATTAATGCACTGAACCTTGTCTTCATTTCTTCATCTCTTCCTTTTCTGAAGTTTGATATAAATGCGGTTCTATTGTTCATTATTGTACGATCCCTTTAGTCCTTCAAAGTTTGGACGTGTATTCCACCCTCATTGCTTTCTTAAAAACGGTACAAGTGAGAACCTGCTTGAACTTGCTTGCCTGAAGTCTTCCCTTTGAAAACAACATTATTCTTCAACTTGCATCATAATCATGCTAAAAAAATTTTTTTTAAGCTTTCAAAATTCTAGGCACATATATTGACTTTTATCTTGCAAATGGCTATCATGGCATTGCTTTGTCACTACTGCAGTGCAACATGAATAATGCATCTTGCAGACAACAGAAGTCTTCCATTGTGAAAATAAATTATTTCAAATAAGACATGTGTTAGCCAAATATAGGTTGGTGGGCTTGATAAGAAAAATAACTAGAGGAAATTAAATGACCTGTCTACAGCAAGGCAGGCAGGGTAATTCGAACTGTCCTTTCCATTTTAAAAGTTATGAATCAATGATGTTCTCTCTTGCACATGGTTTCCCGCTCATATTCAGTGGGATTTAAGAGCTGGTCTACATGTTCAAAAAAGACACAGACAAATGTACACAGATATAGTCTGTTTCCGTAATGTAGAAAGTGAACACAGCAAAGAGAAATCCAAAAGCGCACTGGCATTATATGATCAGAAAAATATTTATTTAAGATTTTTTTTAATCCCACCCTTCTTCCCACAGAGGATATCCAAGGGGCTCGCAACAATCACTAATATTATTATTCTGTACTACTTCATCACAGCCCATGCTGGGCTGGTTATAGTCTGCAATTCGGGATCTAGCCAAGATCCTGGGAATAGCAGAGATATCTTCATAAGATTCTTTGTAGGGTTATTATAATTATTAATTTCAGTTTCTATCCCACTGTATCCCTTGATCTCAGACCAGCTTACATTATTCTTTTTCTACAAGTTAGTAGACTGTTCCCAAGGGGCTCACAAGATAAAAATGGTTGGGGTTGGGAATAAAAGAGGCAAATGAACTCAAAAATGGCATTAAAAGCCTTAAAAAAAATAGGGAGGTGGAAGAGAAAAGGGTGAGTCATAGTGCATCTTCCCAGGAGGAAGACAGATGTTGAGTCCCACTTCTTAGAACAAGGAAGAGCATCCAATCATGAGATTTTACCACTTGCATTCTAAAGTAGCACAATTGCAGAAGGGCTTTGAGTGTTTCATACATCACTCAAGCACAGTTATGAAACCTTGCCTTCTCATTCAGACCTCTTCAGAAGACATTAAAAGTCACTTAAAAAAAACCCAGAAGGCAGGCAAGCAGAAAACAACAGTATTTATATACCACTTTTCAACAAGAAGTTCACAAAGTGGTTTACAGAGAAAAATCAAATAACTAAACAGCTCGCTGTCCCAAAAGGGCTCACAATCTAAAAAGATGTAAAAGAGCACCAGTAACGGCTGCTAGAAAAGACAGTGCACTGGGATGAAGAGGGCCAGTTCCTCTCCCCCTGCTAAATATAATAGGAGCAACACTTGGAAAAAAAGTGCCTCTTTACCCAGTTAGCAAGCGTAAAAAACTCAGCCAAAACTAGCTTCCATTTATAAGAAGCGTTTTGTGCTGTAAATGGTTTTCAAATAAGGGAAAGACTAGATTCACTGACGCTGGTGTGTTGGCTTTCCCCCGCTTCTGTAAACAGCATATGCAAGAGGGCTATTTGGATCAGGACCTCTGCAGGAGTCAGAGTCTATAATCTTAACTATGGTTCAATGGGAACTTTTCTACCCAGGGCAAATAGCATGTGAAAGGGGAGAAAGATGAATCAAGCATCATGGAGGTAGAATTAATGTCCCACTACTGCTGCAGTACAGTAGTCCTGATCTGGATGGTCTTTTGCAGAGAGGAAAAAGCAAATAACACAGGACCAGTGCTGCAATTAAATGCATGTCTTGTTTGGCCCTAAGCCAGCCTGACGAAGCTACTTCCGTATACTGCCAAGTGTTGAGAAAATACACTCTTCACATCTTTTCATGAAGACTTTCTTACTTCAGAAACTTCAAGTGGTACAGATTGTGGCAGCCAGACTTCTCTAGAGCCTGCTGTGTTATGTATGCAAGTTATGCAGGATTGAAATCCTGCATAACTGATTGGCCCAGACTTCTGGCTGGCCTGTCGGTGATGGATCGAAATCCTACCATCTGATTGGCCCTCTAGTTAATGTTTCAACTGCACCAATCATGGGGAGTCTGGGTGGAGCTAAAGGGTATAAAAGCCAGGGATGTTTGCCTTGTGTCAGATTCTTTCAGATTCAGTGTTTTCTGACCTGCACTGGCTTACAGTGTGTTACAGGAACAATTCAAGGTGATGCTATTTCTTATATATTCCTACATGGGGCTTGGGGCTTGGATAGACACCTGATGGATTGTCTCTTCCCATCCAAACCCACTTGCACATTGCAGTCTTCATCAGAGGTTCAGCTATGCATCCCACTGATGTCGCTGATGAGGACTCACTGACCATTGTGCCCCACAAGCTAATGCCCTTCTTGCTCACTTTAAGAAAACTATACTGAGTGCAAGCAGTCTCTCATAAACTGCAGGCACAATCCTAACCAGGTCTACTCAGACATGTCCTATTTTGTTCAATGGAGCTTACTCTCAGGAAAGTGTGGTTAGGATTGCAGCCTTTGTTACTTACATTTTTCTGAAAAGCCTGTCTACAACCTTCGCATAAGCCAACCAAAATCAAGCATCTTTAGATCCCATTAAGTTCAATGGAAGTGACTTAACCCTCCCTCTGTGTTAAGATAAATTAAGGCATCTGGATCACCCTCCTGCGGTCTGGAAAAGTAGTTACCTCCCCCCCCCCCCCCACCAAAAAGGCAATGCAGCCAAAATTACTAACTTTAAGGCCCAGGGTTTTCAACTGAATAGTGCAGCAATCATCCAAGTCTCTCCCATGGAAATCAATGGGATTTTGCTGGTGTTTCGTTTTGGCTGGATCATGATGTTAACCTGGGCCATTCTGTATGTTTTTGGAAGTCACTTTCCTGTGAGTATATCACTAGTTACAATACCGGCTGACAACTGATTAGTTCAGAAAGGAGTATGATTACAGAGGACTTGAAATCAACATTTCTTGAATGTGTCTTTGATGCATTACATCACAGCGCTTGCATGGTGTCTGATGACTTCTACAGTAAATTGAACAAGGATCTGCACATTTTAGCTCTTCAAGATTTTGAAGACTAATTTCAAGAGCACTTTGCACTGTGTTTTTGCTTCTTGTGCTTTTGCTTACACGAACTAGTTCTCAAGAAAATGCCCTTTTCTCCACAAAACGGGCTTGCAGAAGCGACTGGAAGCTACTTCCTGTTTCTAGACACAACTTCTGATTTGCTTCCACAACCCAGTTTGCTTCCACAAGGCATTCTGAGACCCATGGAGGATGATGGAGTGGGTTGTGGGCCCAGTGCAACAGAAATGGTCTCCCGGGGCTCCAAGTAATGTTTTGGGCTTTCCAGCACTTGTGGAGCCGCAATGCGGCCACGAGGTAAGGGAATAAGTGTTCCCATACCTTGAGGAGGCCTCTGTGACTGCCTCCCCACCACAGGAAGAAGTGCACACCCCATTGGCATAGCAGCACCAGCACTGGAAAACTGGATAGGATTGGGCCCTTACAGTTCAACAGGGAGCATTGGGTTGTGACACTGCATAGGGGATAAGGTGGGTCATGGTGGCACAAAGTTTGGGAACTGCTGCCATAGTCTATAGCTTAAAGGCTATACTCTGTATAGCAGGTGTAAATACAAAAAATCTGTCATGGCTTATATAGCAGAATGGAAGCATAAAGAAAAGAATGGCTTGTTTTAGACATGTTGGGATGTCCTGTCACAGAGCACTTACGTGATTATTATAATACAGTTACTGGTACATTTAGTCATTACTGCAATATATTCCATCAATTTGCATGCACAAAGCATTGTTAAGGATGCAATTTCCCACTGTGAAAGGATCTCTTCTGTAGTACATTCAGGATCGGTCATTCTTTCCAAAGCATTAAAAACAGCAGGAACTGTTTAATTCTTTCAAACTATACATATTAATTTGTCTTAAAAAGTACAAGTAGCCCCACCCTTAATGGTGCCCCTCTCCCTATTTTGCTTTACGCTGATGATGCCGTTTTGTTATCTATTTCTAGACCAGGTTTGCGCCACTTACTTACGGAGTTTGAATCATACTGTTTATCAAATGATCTCGTAATAAACATGGAGAAGACCAAAATTTTGGTCTTGTGCAAGTCTTGGGCGCTGGTCTCATGGAAATTTGGTAACGACTCCTTCCAACAAGTAAAATCCTTCAAGTATCTTGGGATCACTTTCCATCACCGCCTCAGTTGGTCTCTCCATAGGAAATTGGCCATTTCCTCAGCCACGCTTCATCTCAACGCAATAGCTCATTTCCACCGCAGCTGTGGAAACCAATATATTCCTGCTGCCCTTCAGATATTTCAAGTAAAAACTCTTAGCCAACTCCTGTATGGAGTCCCCATATGGATTGAGGCTGTGAATAATGAACTTGACCAGGTAGCGTCCTTTTTTTTAAGGCTCATCCTGGGCGTGCCAAATTTAATCAAGTTATCGACCATGGCCTTGGAACTCTGGATTCATCTCCCTTCCACCATGGTGTGGTCTTTAGCCTTCAAATACTGGTTGTGTCTTCATTTAAATTCCCACCCTGATTCCCTTCTCTACGATCTCCTAAAAGCTTCCTATACCTCCATTTGGTTCAGACTCTTCGAAGCCAAACTTCAATCCTTGGATATCACCCTAGAATCACTTGCCGACACTGGTCTCAATCAATCCCATTCTATCATCAAGTCCAGACTTTTTGAAGTCGAAACTCAGTCATTATTTTCTAATATCAATCCCACCTGCTTCCCCCCCCCCCCATTATTTTGGCCTATTACCATCTTCTGACCGTGTTGCCAATTATTTTAGGGAACTAATCAATCCAAGTAAGAGGCGGGCTCTTTTGCTCGCCAGATTCAATATTTTTCCCTACACAGTTCTCGAGGGAAGATTCCATAATGTTCCGTTCAATAGCAGGTCTTGTAAATTCTGCTCCCTGGAACCCAACACGGTGGCTCATATTCTATGTCATTGTCCTGCTCTTCGATCACTCCATGATACCTATCTAGATCCAATTCTGTCTGCTCTCTCTGGTTCACCTGATGATTCCCTGCGTTCCCTTTTGAAAGATAAGTCTGTGGCTACCACTGATTTGGTTGCTGACTATGTGTTAGCTGTTATAAGGAAAATATCCCCATGCGTTCCACCAACTTGAATTTTATGTTGTAAACAGAACCTTGTTGTATTTCCTGTGTCCTGTTTAATATTTGTTTTAATGTGAATAAAGGTTCTCTAAATCGAATCGAGTACAGGTATATTCTTGTGGGAGAAATAGGTATTGGCATTTATATTCTCACTAGCGATAACCAGCACAATATTGTAATGGGTGGTATTTGCAAGGAGGAGGAATGCGACTATACCAGAGTGACTGGAAAGGAGGGAATGTTAGCTCTCTGCTCAGGCAAATCCAGAGACAAAGCTAACAAGTTGGTTCAAGGAAAGTTGCAGGCAGCTGAGTCAGCAGAATTACAGTGCACCTGTGCCTGCCACACCCTAGTTAACTGAGCAGACTCTGATTGGGTGCTCAGACTACTTAAACCTCAGTCTGCAGCTCCACCAGTGCAGTATGTGTAAACTGTGAAACTGCTGCCGGAGACTGACGATCGGATAACTGTGTGTGTATATGCTGTAAATGACCTTGGACTGACTGACTGACTGTGTTTTGTGGATACTGACTTGGATAAGGTAACGCTGGACTGCTATACTCTACGTGTATGACCTGGACTGTTTTTTGGACTACTCTGTGTGTGCAGCTCCTTGCTCAAATATACAACAGCAAATTCAAAGACTCTGCTGTGTCTGCTGGTTTTTGTGCACCCTGAACTATCCTGGGACACACCCAAAGTTCCTTCATCCTTAACAGACTGCCTATACCTTTAACCATTGTATAGAAGAGATAATTTTGGGAGGTGCAGTTCAACATGGAAGGGTTTTTAAAGCTGCATCTGTCAAAATTCCCGCTTCTCTACAATGGTTAAAGGTATAGGCACTCTGTCCTCCATTATATCTGGTCACTTTAGGCTATATATTATAAAGATTTTGGGTGGGAAACATTCAGTCTTTGAGCAGTACAAACATGAAGAATACCTGTTGATGGAGGTCAAGTCAGTAACAAGGTGATAAGTTTTGTTCATACTCCCATGACATTCCCAAGAAGAGTTATTTTAATAATTTAATTTAAATTAAATAATGCTCCCCTTAAGAATTAATGTCAGACATTTATTTATGTGGGATAATGTAAAGGAATGTGGCCAGGAACACCAATGGGGCTGGAGCACATGTGACTCTTTCCCAAACTATAGCCTGTTTACATTGGGCTATTTCCAAAGAGAATTTACCATTATTGACAGCACAATCCTATGCAAATCTACTCAAAAGTAAATTCCATTGTGTTCCATGGGGTCTACTGCTGGGAAAGTGTGCACTGCAGCCCCATTGGAATTAATGAGACCAAAGTTAGTCACAATTAATTTGTCTCATTGATTTCAATGATCATGACTTTGCATGCAATTGTCCTTTGGATTCAACACATTGTCTCATATAAAACATGTCAGAGAGCTGAGCCGGTTCTCGAGTTCCCTTGCCTGGTTGCACTGGATTGTGAATTTTAGAAAATGTATTACCATTTCACCATTTATTCTACCACATAATTGAACCTGATGTGGGGTGAAAGCCTCCAACCTCCTTGACAAAGAGATAGGAACAAGCTATCCTAGAGTGAGAATGCTCACATCAGTTGATATCTGTATGAGTTCTCCATTCCAGGAGTATGATGGGATCTAGAGTGGTGTGTGTGTTTGTGTGTTTTCACTATACCAGAAAGTTTAGAGACTAGGTATGTGTTCCTATAAGCAAGAAATAGAAATGTGGATGTTATTCAGCTATTATTCCCTATCAAAATGCGAAGAATTACTTGAGAAGGGGAGGACCATGGAGAAAAGTTTCACCTTAATTCTCCATCCTTCATTACAGTGAAGTAATCCCATTACTGAAAACAGACTAGAACAATTCAAATTAGATTTTCATCATTTAAAAAAAATAACAAAAAAGGTTTCCAGAGAGGTCTTTTCCACATGCAAAATAATTAATTTGATGTATCATTTTATACATCCGAGTGACTTCTTGCCACTTTAACCATCAATCAAATATGTGACATGATGACAGATTAAGCTAAATGTCAGTTGTGGATCACTTCAACTTGAATGATTAATTAACACTTTTAATTAAAGTCCCTTTCAGCGGTACTGTTAAATTAAACCTGAGTGACAAAATGGAAGCCTACCTGGGAAATATTAAATATTGTTAAGGTCATCAAATAAGTCCTTTTTTTTCTTTTTTCTTTTTTGCTTTATTGTTTGGCTAATAGCTCTCAATGCTTGCTCAAAAGACAGTGATGGCTGGAATATGCTTGTGCAAGCATTGATGGCTTTTGAAGGCTGGTGGCTGCCAGTTTCTGAACATATCACCATTTGTGATGTGGGGGGGGGGGAGAGAATGGTTTGAACGGAATCCACAAAGGAGCCAGCAAAAAATATGGAAATATTTTTATGAGTTTCCAGTATCCATGCTGGTGGGATGAACTTAGTGCAAGTTTTAAACTTGGGTCAAGGTCAGGACAAAGTGAAGCCCATGAGCTGGATTCAGAGTGCCCAATTTCCTCCCTTTTATTCCCCCCTTTTCCCCAAACCAGCTGTAACTTCCAGATCACACCAACTGCCAACAGCCTGATCAATTTCAAAGATACAGAAAATCATGGTGCAAATCAAAAACAGTGTCTCTGGTATCACTATAGAGCAGCGGTCTCCAAACCTTTTGGCCAGAGGGCCACATCAAATATCTGGCGTGTTGTTGAAGGCTGGAAAAAAACCTTAAATATAAAATTTAAATAAATAAATTAGAGATGGAACTTAGATGAGTGAATAAATGAATGAATGGGCTCATTCATTCAACCTCTCTGGCCCTCAGAACGCCCTCCAGACACAACCAGAGCACAGCTCTGGTCGTGTTCAGTTGAGTAGGCCAGAGGCTTTCAGGAGACAAGAGCGTGGCTGCGGGCCAGAAAGAGGCTTGCTGTGGGCCACATCTGGGCCCTGGGCTGGGGTTTGGAGACCCCTGCTATAGAGCAATGGACTCAGAACAAAGATCTCCAAACCCTTGACTGAATTTGCCCTGCCTTTGCCCTGGTCAAAGAAAGCACCCAGGCTCCTAGGCCATGTTGTGTTACAGTACCCCACATTCTAGGCCAAAAGACAGCACTCCTAGTGACAGCTTCTCCATCGTCCCTACCTCACTTCTTCATTCTTTGCCTCCGAATTCTTTCTCCCCAGTTCTCCCTATTCCCTTGGAGTGCCAAACCTGGTCACACAGAGCCAGAACTATGCATAACCTTCATTCCTTCCCCCATCCTCTTCTTCCCAATCTGGGACAAAGCTAACTTGCTCATGAAGCACCACATTGCCCTTAGTCCTCAGTGAGGCACTACCACTGGTTAAAACTGAAAACACTAACCCAAGCATACTTGGCCAGTCCTCTTTCTCCGCACTCCTTTTATTCCTCCTTCTGTTAGTCAGATATTCCTAGTTATTGACCCAGAAGCTTCTCTGGCTGCACCAGCCTCAGCAACATAATTCAGTTCTCCAGATACTGCCTCATCTGAGCAGACAGAGATAAGACATCTTGCCCAGTGACCTCCTTCCTGAACTCCTTCGCCCATTGATTATGTGGCCTTTCTGCTGTTTCATGTTCTGTTTTTCAACTGCCATAGGTGAAAACTCAGACTCAAACTCCAGAATCTCTAGGATAGTGGTCCTTAACCAATCTCTAAGCATATGAGGTTTGTCTGTATTAGGCAACCTGTATATTCAAGGGAGTGAATAATAATCCATCTTGGCTCCCTCAGGGGCACTAAGACATTGGTTAAAGGTCTTAGAAGCAAGCTCCTGAATATGAGTGCATAGCGAAGCACACGAGAACCAGCCTCTTACATCTTCATCTCCACTTTCCAGTTCAAGGCATGCAAAGAGACATCAGCACATCCTTGCACCTTAACCTCATTCTCCATTTCTTTGTACCTCACGGCTGGTTTTCTCTTTGTCTCACTCACCCTAGAGCCTCTTTTCCCAAAACCTCACTTGCTTTCCAGGGTAAACCACTTAATAACCATAGCCTGCTATGTCTCTCCACTCATGTGATCTCTGACCTTTCTCATCTTTAATGGAAACCAAGCACAACCCTCCTTTCCCCCTCCCAACTCTATCAAATCACTTTTAGAACATTCTTTGGGTTGAAATACACACATGTGCACCGCTCATTCTAAGTGAAATTGTTAGCGTATTCTTGCTTGTTTATTTGCCTCTGTGTTATTGATTTGCCTTATTATTTTTGCTTCTCCTACTGCATTTATTTTTGACCTTCCTCTTTTCTGAAAAAAAGCTGTTTTTCCACCCTTGACCTGTTCTGCTCTGCTCTGTTCTGCTTGGCTCATAAAGATATTCCTTAGATGTGTGTGTTTGTGTGAGTGGAATAATGGGACAGGAACCCTGGGTGCAAAGATACCTGGAAATTCTTTTGCTTTTGCGCCTTTGCAACTGATGGTAAGACAGCTACTGTAGGGGATGGGGTATTGTGGATTGCTGTCATGTTGTGTGTGCATGGTTTTGGTGCATCTTTCTATGGCTAGCTGGAGTGCCTGTTGCCATGTTACTCTTTCCTAGCTGCTGGTGGTCGGTGTCTCTCCCCCCCCCCACATGTATTGGCCACTCATTATCTTTGCACTTGCCCTGCTCAGTTCACCCTAATAGCACCTCTTTGATCATAGTCATTGGGGCTGGGTGAATGTTGGTTGGCTCCCCAGAAATCACACCAATGATGCGCCAATGTTGCACTAATAATGTGCCATGGTTGACTGTGTTGGGGTTTCTGTGGATGCTGTTGATGTTACTGGGAAGGGTGCACCAGAATTATGGGGGGGGGGGGAGGCTGCACTAGCGTGGCATATCCCAAACAACCAAAGGATATGACGGACTTTGCACCAGCAGTGGTGGGCTGTTGGCATAGAATCCAAATAGGAAAGGGCCTTAAGTGTTTGTCTAATTCTATTCATTTTACTGTGGTTGGAAAGGGTTGTTAGGAATCTTCAGATGTCAACAATACATATACAGGTGTGTGCCACTTAACAACGGGGATGCGTTCTCCTATTCCCATTGTTATGTGATTAGGTCATTAAATAAACATTAAGTCCAATTCATTGCCTTTGTTGTGTGAACAGACACTACCTGCCAGACACTAGCTGGCTGCAGGCTCCTGGAGATAGATTGTCTCTTCTTTGCATTAAGAGCCTCTCTGTTGTATAAATACTCTGCTGCAGGCTATAGGAGATACCATTGCCTCATTAAGAGTACCTTTAATGTGCTTTGATCACCATCATATATGCGATCTGTCTTTAAGTGAATGGTTGTTAAGCGACGCACGCCTATATATCTCAGTTTTTGATATAACTATTTATCTACCCATTTCCATGGGTCGAATTGGTGTGTCTCTGATATTTCCTGCCATTTTTTACTGTTCCACAAAGTAGGGATCTGCAGCTCCTCACAGTTTTTCAGTTTACATTTGGCTCGTCCATTCAGCTATGCAGGTAGCAGAAGTGAAACTCCAGACACTCCCAGATCCGTGTGTAGTTTTGTTCATTCTATACACATAGTTTTCCAAATTCATACTTCTATCCTCTATTATCATAAACATTTAAGTATGCTGAGTAATAAATCAGTCAGTTGATTTGTTCAGTCAGAGACTTTATTTACTTCATTCTGTCATGCTGAAAGACAAAACAGAATTTGCCAAGGATGTGCAATCTATAAAGTCAACATAATTAGTACTGAATTATTGTTTACGCCAAAGATTAAACAAATGGTCAGAACCATCTCTGGAGTGACTTACTACTTCATTTGCTTTCCAGAACAGAGCTAGATATAATAAACTTTCATCTTCAATGCACTGAATGCAAATATGTTCATTTGTATCGATGAAAACAAATAGTGATGACTGTTGTAACATCTGCTTAATTTGTATACTATCCTTTTTCTTTCTTTTCTCCACAACAGTGTAAGATAGGTTTGCCAGAGAGACTATGACCGGGTTACCCAATGAGCTTCATGGCTGAGGGGCAATTTGGAACCATCTCCAACCAACATTACAGCCATTATTCCACATTGGAAGCCCAATTCCCATGTGGGCTAAACTGAATTCCCGTGTGGCGTTGCAGTGGTGCCAGCATGGGCTATGCTGCATCCCGTGAGGGAATTTCAGCTGCTGGAGGTCTCCTAGAGGTATGGGGACATTTGTCCCCTTGCCCTGGGTAAGCCCAAGCAGCTGCAATGGGTCAGCTCCGAAATGCACCAGCAATATTGCTGGCACAAGTTTTAGTTAATCTGAGTTTTTATTCGGATCAGGCTCAGGAAGGGGGTAGGATATAGCATGGGCTGGCACCGCCAATCTCACCCCATTAAAGACCTGATCCACCCACCCCCATTGACGCCCTCCCCACTCTGTTCCACACCTCCCCACCCTCCCCCTGCCAGACCTACATGTTCCAGACCTACCTGCTCCAGCAGGCTACCATGCAATCCAGGCAGCTGCCAGCACCAGTGGGAAGGCTCTGGCCTTCCTGCCAGCACAACTACTGGAAGCACTGTTGCAAAGTGCTTCATGGTGCTTTTGCAACAGTGCGCGTCAGCAGAACTCACCTTATGCTGGCACGAGGGGCAGTAGGACTAGGCCATGGTTCTCTAATAGCAAACAACATGCTAAGTGGAACACTAAGTGGAGATACAATTGAATGGCCATTTCATGTGTCATCATTTTTGTTCTATAAAAGCAATTTCCAGATAAGAAAAAAGCATCTTACCCATATGGAATAAACAGCCATTCTTTCCACACAATGATCTTAATGTTTTCCCTACCAAGAAATGATCACCGAGTAGGAAAAATGTACTATATGAAGCATAACTATTTGCACAGAGACAGTGTTGCTCATGAGTCAGTTCAATCAGATTGACAGTCTCAATGTGGCCTGGGGGTACTTTTGCTCAGACAAAAGAGGCCCTCAAATACATTGTCCTGACTTTGGTCTCATTCTTGTGGAGAACACCCTCTTCCAGTCTACCTTTCCTGCTCCACTTGCTCCATCAATTCCTAAACCTTGTGTCTTCCCTTTTTCTGCTCACTCTGAGAAATGAGTATCGGGGTACAATTCTAAACTTTCCAGCACTGAGGAAGGGCAATGTGGTTCTGAGGTAAGGGAACAAACATTCCCTTATCTTGAAGAGGCCTCCTTGACTACCCCCCAACTGCATGCCAGCACATGCCCCACTGGCAAAGCTATGTCAGGGCTGGAAAGTTGGTTAGGATCAGGGCCTTGGTTAGTTTCTTTCTGACTGATACCAGCACTAAATGCTACTCAGCTGATCACAGGCTTTGCCACCACAAAATGCCTTATCGCATTACCATAGAAGATATTTGAATTGGTTCTCAGTTAAGAGATTGATGTTAGCAACTAAACTTTTTACAATATTAGTGAGAGTTCTCCAGTTCCACTTAAGTTATTGACTGAAGCTTATGCTTTAATATGCTTTGCTTTAATTTAAATTGTATTAGGTTTATACAAAATACAAAAAAGTGCAAATTCCAAACATAATATATATGGATACACATGTCAACAAAGAGGAGCCCATACAGAATTCTAAATAAAATATTTCATTACACAATATTTCCTACTGATCTCTTTCATAGTTCTGTTTCAGAAAATAATAAATTATCACCGTTACCCCCAAATATAGAACACTGATGATCTTGTGTCTACTAATGGAATTCCAGAGGGCTTCCCCAGGCCTCCTAATGCCTCATAAGGTATTAAAAACATCATTTCCGGTTTCCCTCTGGAAACCAGAAGTTGCTTTTTTTTGCCTCTATGAGGCACACTGATGCCCACCCCACCTCTTAAAGGAGAAGGAATAAGTGCTTCTTTGGCTGGTGGGTCACGACCCACCACTTTGGGAACTACTGGTCTATTGCATTTGGGTTTTCAACCTAAGTACATTGCATTGAATCTAGAAGAGCTTCCTATGTTGGACAAGCATCCTTCATTGGAATAAGCTGCTCTGGAGCCAGCCCAAGTTCTTTTTTTTTTTTCAGTGTATGGTCACTGAATAACTAACCGCCTTATGGTGCAAACCTGAAGAAAGGAATGTGCTGCACCAGTGCAAGCCATCGTGAAAGTGCCATAAAGCACTTTGTGACAGCCTAAGCATTGCTGAGGGTAGTGCACAAACCTGTACAGGCCTTGGTGCACTGGCAGAAGACCCAGTGCACACCGGACCCAGAAAGTTCTGTGCTGAGCACGTGGGGGTTGGGAAAAGGTGGGGGATAGTAGAGAGAGACAGAGAATGAGCAGATGTGGTCCTGGGAGGAGACAGGGCAGTGGCAGCCACTTAAACCGGGTCCTATCCTCCTCCCTGGGCCCATTCCACTGACACAGGGCATTGTGAACTTGCACCAGCTACAAAGCTTGTGCAGGTCCAAGTTGCCCCATTGCCCATACTGGGGCTTATCCCAAGGAGATCTCCAGCACTGGCAATTTGTGCATAGGATGCAGCATGGACTCTGCAGGCCCCACTGCATCAGCCAAGGAGTGGAAGATAGGATTGGGCTGCCAAATGATCCGAAACTAACATTTACTACATTATAGTAAAATTCTATAGTTACAGGTTGCTCCAGTGTAAGCTATCATCTCCAACAATTTTGCTGCTAACATACACCATTTTTATTTTACTAGGCAGAACTAATTATGTATGGCATTTTGCATCTCTGCTATTGGTTTTTGAAATAAAATGTATTCATAAAGCATTGGGTTGTTAAAATAGCCAAGAAATAATAACTTCCCCCCAAAGGTTAACAATATGACCACACACAACAGGAGCATGAGAAGACCACGCAAAGAAGGCACAATGATGCTGAGCTAGTTTATTAGCACAATAATTGGTCTCTTTTCAATATATATGGAGTTTTTAAGGAGACAATTTTCTATCATTTATTTCTGCACAGCATACTTCATTATATCGTCCTGAATGAAAAGATCTGCATGAATTATGGAGATTCTTGATTGTGCTATCAAGCACTCTTGTACTTTGATAATAGCCATTTGATGGTTTGCTCTTCAGAAGGCAACCCTGTGCCAGCTTTTCTCAGCCAAGCTCGCAATTTGTTAAAGAAATAAATAACAACGTCTGTTTCACAAAATACGCTTTAGACACTGAGATCATGGATATTATCAATTTATTCAATCTTCATAGCAAAGGCCTCGATGAATTCAGAGCTAAGTCACCCTCTTATGCTGTCTAGCTATGATGAACATGGAAAGGTTGGTAGTTATTACTGTTATGGTTTTGCCCTGGCTATATAACTTTGGACTATAGCTATTAATAGTCATCAACAAATAAAACAGATTGTGGTCTATGTGTTTTAGCAACTTTACAAAAAAGTGAATTCCCTTGCGCCAGCCCAGGAGGGTTTCAAACATGCTGTAAGACACATTTGCGCCTCCTCGAGAGTCAGCTGGGCCAGCACGTGGAGGATGAATCCAGCCTCCACGCCGATATAAGGAGAGAGCCTTGTGTCGGCCAAGCTTGGCCAATACAAGTCTCTGGAGTGGGCGGGAAGGAGGCAGGGAAGAGACAGGTGGCGAGGGCGGGCATAGAGCGGTTCTGGGGGCGGGTGGGCAGGGAGTGAGAGATGGGGTTGGGATCTGGCTGTTTTGTCAGATACTAGCCCCCATACCCGAGCAGTGTGGAGCGGCTTCAAGCCGCTTCACTCTCCTCTGACTTGTGCTACCTCAGGAGGAGGCACAAGTTCAAGGAGACCCATAGGGGCTGCAGTGGCTTAAGTGAGGGGAAGATTTTCCTCTTACCTCCGACTGAGCCACTTTGGAGCCCTATCTTGTGCTGGAAATAGCGCAAGCCTCCTGGTTTGCTTGTTCCAGCGTAAGATAAGATTGCACTGCACGTAAATAAATGCCAAAATAATATCAGTGTGAAAAAACAGGAAGGGGGCAAGAACACTTCATCTCAGAGATATAGCCCATCTTGACACTTTCTTAGGGAACTGCAACACTGGTGGCGAATCAATATGTTGGATCAGCCATAGACATCAGCCATAGACATCAGCCTGATGGCCAGAGTTTGACTACGCCATTACTCCAATGTAACCTAGTTTGTGGGTTCAAGTCGAGGAGGCCCATGATGAGAAGAACTCCGATCTATGATGTGGAGTACATAGACTTTACATTCACAGATCTGAGAAAAGAGGTTTTCTGTAGTGGGAAATTTCCTTAACTTTCCAAAGCTTTCCTGTTAATGATAAATGTGGAGAGAAAAGCATTAATAAATGGAATTTCTGTTGATACTTAATAATTAGTCAGTACTGGGATGTTTTAAATACTTGGGGTTGGGGAATACAGTTGTGTTTAGTGATCATCCTTTATAATTTGGCTTTTGATTGTTCACTGCTTTTTGAAAATTTATATGCCTTATTTTGAATGGGAAATTATTTTGATATAGGAAAAAACTTACAAAGATAAAACATATTGGATAAGAAATGCATTGGAACTTCTTGTCAAACTTTTTCCATTGTGTGGTGAACGTCTCAGCAGAAATCTACCTTGTTTCTTTATTGCAGAAATTGTTTTGGAAAGGAAGAGTTGTTTCACTGTTTTTGTACTTTTCTTAATCAAAAAGTAGTTCTGTGACAAATTGGCTCATGCTATCCAGTCCCTTCTGCTAAAGTTCTTATAATTCTGATAGGAGTACTTGAACATTACATTCAGGTTAGCACTGGTAACAATTGCTACACTTCATGTTGTTGCCAGTTCTGGATGGCACTAACTGCTATATTCTTGTCACAGTGGTTCTCCATTCCTCACAAGAATGACATGCATTTCAGAATGATGAGCACACTGAACATTAATTTGGCATCTATGCCCTAATGTACTGATACCAATTTTTTTGCTAGAGGATACACTGTTCTGTATAAGTTCTGCAGAAGAAATGTATCATTTTAAGAACAAGAAGTTGTCACAGGAAGTGAACAGAAAACTGGGTTTGGATATGATCAATTGGCACGAATTATCCCGCAATAAATATTTATAAATAAATAAACTATTTAATTATCTGGTGAGGAAACTCAAAGTGAGCTGTAGCATAAGACCAGAAATAATCAAGACCATATCAAACAGTATACAAGTGGTGGTGTCCCCCCATATCCACTGGCGTAGCTAGAGGCGGGGTGGCACCTGAAGTTTTGCAGGGAGCCTCCCTGCAGCGTGCAAGCGGCTCCTCCCCTCCCTTTTGGAGCCATGTGGGCAGGGGGAGGGAAACTGAGGCAAATGGCTCCCAAGGGGAGGGGGAGGAGCCGCTTGCATGCTGCAGAGAGGCTCCCTGCAAAACTTAGTGCGCCTCCCCCCTTAGCTACACCAGTGCCCATATGCATGGCGGATACATTCTTGCTGCTACTGTGGATACCTGAAACTGTGGATAGTAGTGAACCCTACTCAAATCCCCCTCCTGTCACACTCATACTCGCTTCTCTTTTGCACTTCTCTCTTTTGCATGACTCACTTTCTCTTTCACTCACTTTTGCAGAGTTTGCAAATACTCTGCAAAAGGCAGCTATTTCTTCTTTTTGCTTTGGAAAAGGAAGCAGACAGTGAGAACCTAGACTCGTAGCTGCTAGAAGATCATTAGAGGAGACAACAGTGAGAGCATTAACAGGAAGTGGTTAGTGGAAGAACCAGACAGAGAATGCTAGATTCCTGTAGGAGATGGGGGTGCTATGGCATCCATTTGTGATGTGTATGATGTCTTTGGAACATAGTTGGCAGTGGTACCTGTTACTGCGTTGCTCATTCCTCATGGCTGACAGGGGACATCTCCCCAGCAGTGGCCACTCATTGGCCTTAAGTTTACCTCCGCAACTCAGTTCACCCTGGTTGCACTTTTCTGTCTTCTAGCATTGAGGCTAGGTACCTGGTACGTTGGATGTCATGATGACATCTCACTGAAGTTATGTGGAGTTTACTCTGATGTGATTCTGATGACTTGCCCATGATATGTCGACATCACACTGATAATGTGTCAATGCCATAGCACTATTATTATTATTATTATTATTATTATTATT
This sequence comes from Tiliqua scincoides, assembly GCF_035046505.1. Classification (NCBI taxonomy): domain Eukaryota; kingdom Metazoa; phylum Chordata; class Lepidosauria; order Squamata; family Scincidae; genus Tiliqua; species Tiliqua scincoides. The sequence goes on from NC_089823.1 coordinate 107,680,536, forward strand.
ATTATTATTATTATTATTATTATTATTATTATTATTATTATTATACTTTATACAATGATTATAAAATGATTTATACAATCATTTTCAACTTTTCAACTTTTCAATCTTTTCAAAGATTTTCAACTTTTTTCATCTCATGATACACTGACAATGTGCTAAAATTGTCATGGCACATCATCGGTTTTTTGACAATTGACAAGGCACACCGCATGGCTGGCAGAGGGCTCACATCCCCCAGTGACCCTATTAATAAATGACTCTCCCCCAGAATCTTGCAGCACACCTGCTGACAATTCACAGCACGCTAGTGTGCCATGGCGCAGTGGTTGAAAATCGCAACCATAGCAGAATAGTGCTGCCTGGACAGGCTTAGGATATGATGGACGTTGCACTGGTGTTAACGCACCACTGGCAGAACATCTGAATAGGATTGGGCCCTATTTTGTTTAGCAACATTTAGACTTGACTATTTTCTCAGTGCCTATTGGAAGAGGGCACACAGTGTATCAGTAATCCCACAAAAGAGAGATGCAACATAATAAAATCCAACTACCACATACATCTTCTCAACTAAGTATATGGCTCCTTTTGCTGGTATGCACTGGTAGTAGTAACCCCAGTCAACGAGGTTCAGATCATAGGCTACCTCCATTCAGTGATGTTCTGCAATTGACTGAGGAGTGTGCTTTCTGAGGCTGATAAAATGAAAGCAGCTTAAGCACATTACAGGCTCCATGACCTCTTTATTCCCTGGTGTACAATGGAGCCATTGCTGAAATGTATTTATTTTTTTAAATAAGAAATGGATAGATAGCCTGCAAAGACTGTAACATGGGTACATAAAAAAGACCCGATGAACCCCACTGATCATGGATGTGTCTTGTTGGTCAGAGGGCCGGCGGCACTGCATTATCTACCTTCATTGGGCAACCAGGCACCCAACATTGCATTGGCACCTCTGTCACAATAGTGCTGAGCCCATTCTCTGAACCATCTTGCTGCCCATCCTTGTATACATGATGGGCACATGCCATGAAAGCAAACATTTGCAGGGCTATGGCATGCATTTGTCATTCTTTCAGATCACCGGATACAGCTGGTAGTGATGCTACGACAAATGTGCCTTACAGCCAAGCCACACATCACACAGCTGCTACAATACTATAATTCTCTCCAGTCTATTCTCTCCAGAGGAATAGAGTTATTATAAGCAGAAGGACTGGCAAGGACTGTAGCAGCTAGATGGGGTAGAGGAGCAGGGAAATATGCAACATCCTGGATACATCTAACTTTCAGATGTGAGCTATACTCAACAGAATCATATTAACGCCAAACATTTGCAGCCATAATATTGGTTAATTAATTAAATTCCACTAATGATTTCTTTGTAGGATTTCTTTGTCCTGTCAAAACCTTCCTGCTGACTTTCTTCTCCAAAGCTTCTCCAAACTTCTTCTATATAATCCAAAGCCCCCTTGCCCTCTTCCTTTCTCTTGTTCCCAGACTTGGATGGATCGATGATCTATCTTGGCAGAAGGCAGCTTCCTATGCTCCACTGTTCCACCGGTAAAAAGTGCTGACCAATTTATTTTGGTGCCTTAAGATCGCTTTTAGCCCTGCCATTGTTCAGTCATGTTCTATTTATGGAGATTTACTGGTGAAGAAAGGGACAACAGTATTCTGCTACCTACTATTAAACTTTAAATCTAAGGGAAGCATGCAAGCCCAAACCTCATGCCTGTGTGTGCACCAGGAGTGGCCTCAGCTGGTCTGCCACATGAACCGGGGCATATCTGCCATCCCTGCTAGTATGAACCCAACCTCCAAAGAAGAAGAAGACCTCGCATATATGCTCCACAAGGAAGCAACCCAATGAACAAGGAGAGGAAGGTAAGAAGAAGCTTACCTGGAACCCCTTCACCTCCTTAGCTTCAGCTCCATTTCTACTGCCTCTCTCTTGCTCCCACCTGTTTGAAAACAAGATAGGTGCAACAGGCTGGGAGCACTCCCAACATGCTCTGTTTGTTTCAACAGGACCAGGCAAGTAAGCAGAAGGAGATGGAGGTGGACTTCTAGTAAGTGGAAGGAAGCATGAAGGGGAGGCTCTACTGCCTCGCTCTCCTTTTTGTCCATCAGGTCTTCTTGCTGGGCAGGTGAGAAAGAGACAGAGGCAAGCCATCCTGATCACTCAGGAATGTGAGCGATCCAAACCAGATGGCTGCTCTACTGCCCCTTGAAGCTCTGCCACTGCAAGTGCTTGCGGCAGTACTTTAGGACCAAACCCTAATGATAGATCAATTCAAGTAATCAAGATGGGCAAATCCATAGTATAACATTATGGGGCAGTGTTTCTTTTTGGAAGTCATATAACACAGGGCCCAATCCTATTCCACATTCCAGCTCTGATGTGACTACAAATATGGCCCTGGAAGTAAGGGAACAAATATTCTCTTACCTTGAGGAGGCCTCTGTGGCTGCCCCCCCCCCCCAAAGCAGGATGTAGAGCACACCCTGTTGGCATGGCTGCATCAGTGCTGGAAAGTTGGATAAGCTTGAGCTGACTGTCACAAATATTTGCAGAATTTACAAAATTTTTAGTCAGAGCTAGACAAGAAAAAAAATACAGCTAAGACTAGCATCGAGATCTTTCAGACTGAAAGACTTTTATTTGCACTTTAGCAACTGCTAAACTCTGAAAATGTCTATGAATAAATGCAGCTGCTAATGTTCAGTATTTAAAACAGCTTAAAGATGCTCAACAGGCATTAATTGCAACGCACACAAAAAGTGGAAGGAAATTAGCCAGATAGTATTTGTATTTTGATTATAGATGTGTATGTCTCTCTGAATGATAATAAATTGTCGATGGTTGCAAAAAGACGCATAAAGACAAATCTTCATGCTTGGAAATCTGAGACAGAGCAAGGTCAATAAAATTAATGCTTCTGCATAAAGGAAACCGTTTAAGAACTCTAAAGATTGGAAGCTCCTGCTAATGCAAACAGATTTAATCTACTGAAAGTCCAAACAAAGTCTATGGAAATGAATGGTGTGAGATTTCATTAGCATAAACTTCCGATACTTTTAAAAGCTTCTGTATAACAGATTTAAGGAAGTAAGACAAACGGCAAAATAACTTCAAATTAAAATTAAATAAGTTCGGCTCCTTCCAAGTTGGCTGCTGTTCCAATCCATTATATCTCAGTAGACTTTGGGAACAGAGAGGAAGGAGAAATGTGGAGAGGAGGAGTGTCCTGAACTAGAACATTGGAGATCCAGTAAGGGAGCCAGCATTTGGAACGTCACCTCAGGTATCAGGAATTTTTGGGGCCATCCATAGCTGGGGATGGGAAGATAGGGGGCGATTTTATTTCTGATGTGACTGATGTGGAAACCAAAGTGAAGAGCTGACAGCAGACATGCTTTGACCACTCATGCAGCTGATGTTGTTTGCAGGAACAGGAGATGCCTAACTCCAGGCAATGCTCAAACCTGTATCTTTGTAAATAAGGTAGATGTAACCAAGACACTGTTAGGGTCCAATCCTATCCAACTTTTCAGCACCAGTGCAACCGCAATGCAGCTCCGAGGTAAGGGAACAAATGTTCCCATACCTCGAGGAGGCCTATGTGACCGCCTCCCCACCACAGGATGTAGTGCATGCCCCACTGGTATGGCTGCACGGACACTGGAAAATTGGATAAGATTGAGCTGTGAGCCTCCTGTGCTTTCTCATCCATAGGAAGCCAGAGCCTGCGTAATGTTGCTCCTGGAACTTTTCTCTACTCTGAGAGGTGGGCTACAATTGCTCAACAGTCTTCTTCATGAGGATCGATAGCAAGCAAAGAAGGAGGGATGGAAATAGTGGGGACATATTTTTGATCCGCCAACAATTTGCTGTCAGTATAATCAAATTATGGACATTTTAGGAGGTTTTCATGAAGACTAGAATCAGACTCTACTTAGATAAGGAAGCAACCAAAAATGACTGAAATCTCCTCTTCTTAACATTCTGGAAATATTAAGTCTGTGAGCTAGTTCAGCATCCCGCACTAACCTGAAACATACAGGTTCCTGCCCAAGGCATAAATCAGGAAATAAACCTGGGTAACAAAGTGTCAAAGCAGAAAAAACATTTCTTGCTTATAACAGCACAATCCTATGCATGTTTACTCAGAAGCAAGTCCCCTGAGTTCAGTATGAGTCCCAAGTAAGTGTGCTTATAGGATTGCAGCCCAATTCTATCCCCCATTGGCCCAGAGTGTACAGTACTCCCATTGCAGCCTGTGCTGCATGCTATGGGCCTGCTGGGAACCAGATACCCCAGGAGAGGTAAATACTTTTTTTTTTTTACTGTTGGCTGCCTGGTCCCCAATGGGTCTCCTCAGACCTATGCTATCTGCTTAGATTTGGAAGATCAAGGTTCACACTTTATCACACACTTCTATAATTATAAGTCAGCAATAACCACAAAGAACCTTGAGCAGCCTGTTGCTAAACATTTTAATTATGATGGCCACAGCCTCTCAGTCCTGGAGATATTTTCTATTGGGAAAGGTGTTTAAAAATGGTTCATTTTCCTTTGAAAGAAGTCTGTTGTGTTCAATAAGGCTGTAATCCGATCTTACTCACAGGAAACAAAAACTCTATCTATTAGTGAACCAACATAAAAGGAGGAAATAGAAACCAGAGAACATTTCCATCATCGTCATCATGGAGCTCCAGATCGCCCAGAGGGAAGCTGCATGCGCTTCCGTCAGAAGGACGCTATTAGAGCTGTAAGGCCGTGCAGCTCAGAGGGAATGCTGTATAGGACTCCAGCCTAAACCCAAGTATAGTTTTGTAATTCTAGGGCATGAGCCACTCTCCTGAGAGTTGCACCTCCTCTAACATTTGCCAAATTGTCACTACTTTGGCTTGAATTTAGGTCATAATTTATTACTGATGAAGGCAGAAGTTAAAAATTTAACATTAACAGTTAAAATATTTTCTCTGCAGCCAGCCACTTATCTAGATAATATTGTGATTTCGTACTTAACAGTATCTTTCAAGCATCCAGAGCCCTACTTGTCTCATTTGGTTGCCTGTGTGTATGTACGTAAAATAGTCAGATACACTAGATCATCAAAGAGTGTCCGGAGGGTAATTAGCCTGTGATGTTGCCATGGCAACTATGTATGGATGAAAAGCTTTCCAGCTAGCTGAAGTGCACTAGATGCCATTACAAGCGCTTGTCCATTACTGAATCGCAGCTTCGATGCTGGAGTCTGACGTTCTGGAAACAATGTTTTGTAATGGACAGAACTGAAACAGTGGCAGCTGGCAGCTAAGCAACAAGAGCCCAAATGAATACCGTGCACTTGCCTTAACAATGGCCACAGGAGCACAAAGCCGTTTTATCATTTATGAGAGACTGACAGTATAATTAGCAACTTAGTCATGGCCCTCCGTGGAAGCTAATAACTGTTTTTGTCCATTATAAGCAGTTATCCTTATTAAGCACAAACATGACAAATGGTATGTGCTGAATTTGAAAGGAGGGTTGAGCTTTCTATCTGAGTCATGTTTAAGGGGAAAAAATTCTCATCTGCCATTCTGTCACATTCAGGACTTTACGGATTTTTGTACACCACTTCAGAGCTAAGGTCCGTTTTCCAGGAATCAGAGTTGGCATTACCTTCTTCCTTTAGGAAGTCATAACTCACTGCTCTCTGACTCCTACTAAGATGTGATATTCAGAAGTAGGTAGGTTGCCAATTGTCCAGAACTAGAGCACAGTGACCTGTCTCTGGGCCTTTAACACAAGTTGCAGTTACAGAACTAAAGAAAGTTTTAATGACATGGAAACAAACATGACCACTTGCTACCTGCGGTTCTTGGTGTGGAAAACAGCTCAGGAATAAGGATAAGTGGAAAAATTGGCAGCCGTGAAGGAGGAAAATTTGGATTTCATCCTCATTTGCACATAGAAAAGAGACTTTGGGTGCAATCCTGCCCTTCACTCGGGCCGGTGCAAGTCCCTTGCGCTGGCCCAGAAGGGTCACAAACGCGCCTTAAGGCATGTTCGTGCCTCCTCAGGAGGAAGCTGGGCCGGTGCTCAAAGAAGCGCCAGCCTGCGGAGGCTGACGCAAGCCTCTGTGCTGGCTTCCTTTGTGCGGGTTGCAACAGCCCACCTGGGCCAACGCAAGGAGCAAAGGTAGGCGGGGGGAGGTGGGGAGGAGGTGGGAGGGAGATGTTCTGGGCGGGGGAAGGGTGGGTGACAGGCGATGGGTGACCCTGGGGTGGGTGGGCAGGTAGGGAGAGGGAGGTGAGGCTGGGATCCGGCAGTTATGCTGGATCCCAACCCCTGTTCCTGGGGAGAATGGAACAGCTTCAAGCTGTTCCACTCTCCTCGGACTTGTGCCACTTTGGGAGGCAGCGCAAGTCTAAGGAGACCCAGAGGGGAAAGGACGCCTTTCCCAGGGGTAAGGGGAAATGTTTCCCTTTGCCTCTGGCTAAGCTGCTCTTGGCCCCTATCCTGTGCTGGATACAGCACAAGCTTCCTGGCTTGCCTGTTCCAACACAGGTTAGGATTACACCCTTAGACATAGGTGACCTGAGTATAAATTCTGCTTCTGCCATGAAATCAATGGCCTGGTTCAGATCTTCTAAAGCATGTAGGCTGAACATGTGGAGGTACGACTGGGATCAGGCCCATGACAGTCCCATCCTCCAATCTTCAGTAGAAGGTCTGAACAGAACCCCACATATATAAGCTCTTCCATATAATGCAAATTTTGGAAAAGCAGGGTAGATACTGATGTAGGTATTGGGCACAACCACAGCTTTCTTAATCATTCCTTGCCCTGTTTACCCAGTTTTCCTTCTCTTCATAACAAAAAGTGATCTTCTACAGCAAAACTGCATATGACACAAGGCACTGCAGCAGGAAGTGAAAATCCAGCCCCCACACAAAACTTTCCAGTATGGAGTGGCGTAGCTAAAGGGGTGCAGGGGGTCGGAGTTGCACCAGGCAACAAATTTTAGAGGGGCAACAAGCTAAGCTTATCACTAGTGAGTGGCCACAATTGTGAAAAAATTGGTATGTACAAATAATACCATCATGTTATATATCATTGGAAAGGTATTTTAATGCAGAATGCAATGAAACAAACTTTATTAGAATATCTGTATTCTATCAAAAGTTATGGCCAATTAACCTGAACATGAAAACACAACTGTCTTATGAAACAAAAAATGGATTTTCTTAACTCAAAGTGACCTATGAGACTGATTGTTCTGACATCTAATAAGATGTTATCATGATACAGCATGGAACCAGTAAGGTGTTACCATGAGTCAGCTCTCATTTCCTTGTATCATAATATAGTTACCCCTGCTAACTGGGTAAAGAGGCACTTTTTCAAGTGGTGCTCCTCTTATATTTAGCAGGGAGAGAATAACTGTCCACCCCAGCACATTGTCTCTAACCAATAAGGGGCACATTTATTTACTTACTTAATTAAATTTGATTTTGTCCTGGGGGCCTACAAAATCTTCTTTGATCCCAGGTAGCAGATAGATGCCTTAGCTATACAAGTGGCTGGGGGGGAGGCAGCAGAGCAAGTGGGTGGTGAGCTTCTGGAGGGAGGAGGCAGATGTTCCCCCGATTTTCACTTTTTTCAAAAGCCTGGGCATGACATCACTTCCGGTTGAGACATCACTCAACATTGTTTTGAGCATTGTTTTGAGCTTGCACTGGGCTATATGATCATTAGCTACATCACTGCCAGTATGCAACCCACTATATTTTATTGTACAGGTCATGCCTTGTTATCCATGGGGGTTCCATTTCAGTGGATTTAAAAAAAATCAGTGGATACCAAGTCAATGGAAAAATAGCTTTAAAGACCCACTTCCAGGTTTCTTGCTCCTCCATTGTTACCCCAGAATGCATTGGTATAGGCACTATACCACATTCAGCCACTAGATGGGGTGAACAATGGAATCTAATGGAATGAAATTATAATTATTTAACAGCATGAAAGTAGGAAATTGGATTTTGGTACTTTTTTCCTGTTGTTACAAGTCGTTTAAAAGTCGACCTTGGTATCAGTGGTAAGACAAATCAGTGGATGCCAAATCAGTGGATACAAAAGTCCCACCTGTAGTTATCTTTTCATACTTCATAAGAACTTCAGCTATTGTAACTTGCAGAGGCGTTGCTAGGACTTGCGTCACCCACTATGAGAACTTATTGCTTCACCCCCCCCCCCATGATAGACCTCCTCTCATATTAGACCATACAGAATAAATTACAATATGATACACATAACCCATATGCAGTGGCATCCTAGGATTAGTATAACACCCATTAAATAAATAAATAAATAAATAAATAAATAAATAAATAAACTTATTTATTTATTTATTTATTTATTTATTTATTTATTTATTTAACTGTATAACAGTACAGGTCACCCAACAAATCAATAACCCAACAAAAATCAAGTGGCAAATTTGATGAAACTCACACAACAGAATAAGCTCTAATATTAGCTCCAATGCATGGATGTGAACGCTGACCCATACTAAGACCTTATTGGTTTGCCTACTGCATCATAACAACACCTCATTTGTTCTCAGAACAATAACAGCCCAATCCTAAGCTGAGCTGGAACAGACAGCCTGGCTGGCCTGCGCTGTATCCAGAGCAGGATTGAATATGACTGAGACGCAACTTGGGGCAAGGGAATATTTTTCCCCTTATCCCAAGCCACTAAGCCAGTACCCCCAAACCAATGGGGCTACTCGGAACAGCACCAGGTAAATCACTGGTGCAGATCCGAGCAAAGTTAGGTTGGGCTGCTCACAGAGGGGTTAGTACTGGAGACCAGTCCCGCACCACCCTTCCCAAACCCCCACGCCAGCATTCCACCAACGGTGCAATCTTACATTTCTCAGGGCATGCTCCACTGCAGGGAGGCCAGCATTTATCTTTGAGTCGACTTCCCCAACTTGAATGGAGGCACAGATGTGCCGGTGTAATCGACTGCACTCTCAGTCTCATTGGTCAGTTCTGAGTAAAGGAAATCCATTTTTCTGTTTCATAATGCAGTTGTTTGCTTTTATGGTTAATTGTCCATAACATTTGATAGAATACAGATGATTAAACCCAGTTTGTTTCATTACATTCTGCATGAACTAACCTTTGTGATAATATATATCATGATCGTATTCATAAATAAAATACAAAACAATCACAGTATTCACAAATACAAATTTTCCAAAGGGTTTCCAAATTTGGGTCACTAGTGGTGTCCCCCTCTCTCCCAAGAGCAGGGAGACCAGACATCCTCTTTTTCCAGGTCATGTCCTCCTTTTTAGCCTCATGTCCTGGAAAAGAACTTAAATGTCTTTTTTTTCCCCTGTGAGCAGGCAGCGCACAACTTCCTTGTAATTAATAACCCCTGAAGATGCTTTCCATATTTGAAAGTGAAACATTGGAACTAGATTCTATAATGTGTTTTAATCCATGGTTTAAAGACTCGAGTAACATAAGAAATTATGTTGTATATGCAATATTGTTTTCAATTTAATAATGTAATATAGTGTTTAAATTAACTGCATGAAATCCATATACGAGTGTTTTAAGCTTTTCTTTGTAATGTCCTACATTTTTCCGGGATGCCCTACATTTTGGGCCGCCTGGTTCTCTTTTGCAGTTATGACATCTGATCATCCTGCCCGAACATGTCACCTGGTGAGGTCCACACACAAACTGCACCCACTAGTGACACCACTGGTGATTTGTACCTCTAAGATTGTGTAGGGAGCTGGGAACAGTGCCTTTAGCATGTTTAATGCCAAGCAGAGCATGGAGCCCAAACTGGGTTTTAAAAGGACATCTTTTTCCTATGACCAGCTCCTCTGAAGCTAAGCCAGGAAGGAATACTGCAACCAAGGGACTACCATTGGAAAAACTCTTTCCCTTGGCCCGGGTAAGCCACCACAGCCCCGATGGGTCTCCTCGGGCTTGCGCCACCTCCTGAGGTGGCATAAATCTGAGGAGAGGAGAGTTGCTTGCAGCCGTTCCATGCTGCTTGAGGAATGGAGTTGGGATCCAGCATAACTGCTGGGTTCCAGCCCCGCCTCCTGCTCCCCATCTTCCCGTCTGCCCCCAGGACTGTCCCCCCACTCCGGAACACCTCCCTACCCCGCCTCCTCCCCGCCCTCCCCAGACCCTTGCATTGGCTGAGCTTGGCCAATGTAACCCTCCCTGCCTGAGTCGGTACGGAAGCTGGGAAGCACAGGGAAGCACATGCCCCTGTGCTGGTCCAGCCGATTCTCAAGGAGGCACAAATGTGCCTTACGGCACGTTTGCAACCCTCCTGGGCCGGCGCAAGGGACTTGCGCTGGCCCAAGGTGCAGTCAGGATTGTGCCCTTAATCACAGAGGCCTCAACATTGCAACATCTGGCTCGGTGAACATTTGGAAAACAAAAGAATAATGGGAATCTGATCTCAGGATGTCTTCTGTTTTCTATGAATCCTGCTTCCACAGCCCCATCTCAGTTTCAGGAAGGTTGAGATATCTCACAGACTGTTGTCCTCTTGTTGGAAATACGTTTGGGTGAATCCGACCCAAACAAATGGCAATAAAACCTGCAGGTGCTTCAGAGTTTCCCATGATGCCTTGAATTTGCAGGGTCCAGTTCTTCACTTCTGAAATTAAATACCAAAGTTATGACTGCAATTACATTTACAGAACACACACATTGATTCATTCCTAAAGTTTCATTAACATTAAATTGACACTTGGACTTTATTTATTTTCTATATTGGAAAATTCATGGCCTCTTCTGTTCCAAAAGTTCAGGGTGCATAAAAACAGATTAAAAGCAACTATAACATATTCAGTAAAAACTCAATTAAAATAGCTAATACATAACAGAAGCTAATCATACCCATAGCCATCTCCCAGCTTAATTTTTTTCTCCCAAAGTCAAATAAAGCTGGTCAACCATTTGAGCCCAGCTTCTTGAGTATTAGACAGAAATTGTATTTCTGTCTTTGATTTGTAATTATTGTAGCACCCCCTGACGTATTCCCTTATTTTGCCACAAGACCCCAGGAACGGCATTGCACAGTTCAGAGATCACAGCACAGAATGTGTTCTCCCTCAAACCCACCTTCTCTATCCCCAGGGACAACCAGGATCAGAGAAAAACCTCTGAGTAAACCTTGACGTTTGGCCAGATCTGTGTGGTGGTGTAGTGGTAAATTTTAAAACGTAGGACCTCTTTATGATGCCTTATAGCCATACCCCCATAGTCTTACCATACCCCCAATTGCAGTACTCTACTAACTTAAATTTAAAAATTGATCAACTTTCAAATGTACTACCATACAGAGGATTGGGTTGTGTTCCAGGTGAAGCCTCAAATGGGTTTCCATGATTCATGGGATTTATTGGAGATGATTGTTTACCAAGCATGTGCAGAGTTCTTTTCTTTCAATAGTTAACAATCATAGCACAAAACACCATGGTGCAGGCTGTGTGTTTATTCTGTAGAGAAGGAATATATTATACTGGCAACAGAAATGTGGGAGGCGGCATCATTAAAGGTGGTGACAAAGAAATGCAAGGGGGACTGGTATGGCACAGAAGAATAAAATTAGAGCACTGATCCTATGCACCCTTAGACCCACTCAGAAAGACCTACAGGGGATCCAGCTACAGCCGAATCCCATGCGTTATAAGAGGAAGGAAGGATGCAAGAGAAAATGAGAAACAGAACGATGATAAACAGAATTTAACAAGTGGAGGGGAAAAAAGAGAAAATGGATTTGAAAGGAATGGAAGATGAGGCCAATAGATCTACAAAAACAACACAGAAGAAGGGAAACAGAAACTTCCAGGGCTGCAATACACAGCAATTTATTTAGGAGTAAATCCCACCAGTGGAATTTTGCTTCCAAGTAAACATAAAACTGCAGGAAAGGGATAAGGGAAACAGGCAAGGAGAATCTAGAGCAGGGTGGTCCTACATGAGGCCCTTAGGCTACATGTGCCCCCCAAGGCCCTTTCTGGAAGATCCCAAAAGCCCAGCCGCCACCACCACCAACTCCTCCCACTTCAAAAGCTTTTCAGTTTCCCTGTTGCATCATTCCAGCTCCTCCTTTGGAAAAGGAGAAGCTGGAATGGTGCCACAAGTTGATTGAAAACCCCTGCCACACCCTCCTCCACCTCCTCTCCTCATGAATGACTTCAGCCAACTCAGCATCACGTCACCACTAATTACTTCTGGGTCAGCATAACCAAGGGGTCACACAAGGATCATGCAGCTCCCCAGCTGCCAAAAGTTGGACTGCCCTGACCACCCTGATGGCTGGAAGGGATGCAGCCATTGAATCCTTTCTTTTTGCTTCTTTTGAGCAGACAGAAAGGTGACCGTGCAGGACATCTTCTAGTAGGCATGAAAGAATGGATCTGCCCCTCTTTCTCTTGCTCAAATACATGTCTCTATCCCATTCTCTCTGTCATTTTTCATGCACTTGCACATGTTTCTTTTCCCCATCACATTGCGCTCTCTCTCTCTCTCTCTCTCTCTCTCTCTTTGCCTCCACCCCAGCATCTCCCCAGACTTCCCACCATGTGCACACCAACAAGGACAAAAAAATGGGGTAGAGCATCACCTTCTTTCTCCAGCCCCAGGACTAAAAGATCAGAGAGTAGCTGGAGGCACCTCTCTTTCAAAGAGGACCTCTGGGGCCAGACTGTGTGGATGAAACACAGCAGAGGTGGAGGGGCCAAGCATCACCTGTGCTTAACCTGTGGTTGGGGCAGCTCTTCATTGAAAGACTTCTAGTGTCCCTTGTAATGGGCCTGAAAGGCAAGTTTGACTGGACAAACCTTTTAACTAAAGACTGATGATGAAGAATCAGCAGAGCCATTTCTGAACCAATCTTTTTTTTTTTTTTAATGGAAGCTGTACTTCAGCAGCTTCCTAAACCGAAAGACATAATGAGAATTGAGCCACAATGTTTCATTGTGGTGCCTCCCTGTGAAATGTGTCGATTAGAGGGTCAGCAAGCAGCTTTCCACAACTGCTTGTGTTAATTATGTGCTCTTCCAGATTAACAGGACGCCTGTGTTAATTCTGATAATGAAGAGTCTTGCCGGGCTTCCTTGATTCCCCCTTCCCCACTTTTGCTTATTGTCTGTCTTCGTTTCATGTGTATGAATAGTGTTATTCCATCTCTTGTGCAATGACAGGCAGCTTGACCAGATTCATCCAGACTTTCATTGTGCTTTGAATAGGTGCCAAATTATAGGAGAATGCGCTTTTTTTATCCCTGAGTCTTAAGTACCTTATCATTTCACAACATACTTTTAATCTCTTTTCATCTTCAATAATGGCCTTTATTCTTTTATGATTTTATTAGTTTATTTTTACAGGGGGAAAAAATGACAATTATAATATATCAACTCCTGCAGAGGACTGTTAAATTTCACACAGTGAAACAAGTCATCTTAATAATTTATTCCCTATATTAACAGCCATTCACTTCTATAGAGGAAAGTACAGGACTTGGGATTTTTGAGAGCTAGGGCTAAATCTGCAAGCTAAATCTGCCCCATGGCCCTGGAAACCTTGAAGGAGGTGTCCGTATCACCTCAATAATGTTGGAGTTGGTGCAACTCCATCTGCTGTCCAGAGGGGGCAGGATGCTGTCCAGAAGGGGGTCAAGCTATGGCCCAGTGAATCTGACCTTTCTACCTGTTCTCTCTGTGATCCTTGTGGGGTGTGGCCCTAACCCTTCATCCTTCCCTTCTCTTCTGAGCACTTCCTCTTGTCCTCTGACCACCGACTTGTTAAGATGGTGCACACCAGGGCTTTGATGCCCAGGCCATCTTGAGCACAAGGCATGCAGGGCGAGGCAGCTCTTAGGGCCTTGCTATCTCTAAGTAATAGCTGAACCTTGGATCCTAATCAGATGCTGTAATATACACTCAATGGAACTGTAAGTAAACAACTTCTTTTTTGCAACTTTAACAAGCCATTACCTCTTTGTCTTTTTTATTGATTAGCAGTCTGCCAGGTGAGGGAGGTTCCCTGGGGGACCCAAAGGGGGGGTTTGCTACTTAAGCTATTCTGCTTCCCCCCAAAGAGGAAACTATTTTTAATTTCCTCCAACAAATAATAGGTCAAAATCTTTTTACATTTCATATAATTCAGTGGAGCTACTTCTGATGCAATGGAGCAGAACTGAGCTGTGAAAAACAAAAGAAATTCATTTACATTGAAGTTGAGATTCGCAAAGCTTTTTATTATGCAGACTGCAAAATAAGAGCAAGAATAACAACTGGTCAAGGCTGCTTGGGCAACTTTTAACACACAAGGGAAGCAGTGGCCTTGATGGAAGCTGGATAATGGTATTAAGCAACCTTTCTTCCAGGAGGGAGAGAGGAGATGGGGGGCACTTGGACAGAGAAGCAGCCCAGTGTTGGCTGACAAGCCTGTGCTGGCTTCAGCAGCTTGGTAGTGCTCAGAAAAAAAGGGAGGGAGAATCCAGAAAGGAAAGGGGGTTATGGATGTTACCATTCTGGGTGCCACCTGGCACAGTGGTTTTTGAATGGGGATGTCACCCTGGGACTTACTCTGGGCAGCGATCCACAGTGGGGATAAAGGAGGACAAAGGGGGGTGAGCTGAAGGAGGGGGAGCCCAGCCCCAGGGAACCCTCAGGGGAATGCCCTGGGAAGACAAGGAGCCAACCAGAGAGGGTAAGTCTCCTGGGTCATCACTACATCCAGCCTACTCACTCATTGGGTGGGACAGGGGCCTCCTCAGAGGCATGGAAGCCCTGGTGCAGCTACCCCTTTTAAAAGGAAGGGCGGGGCCCACAGAAAGAGGACTTGAGATCGCACGAGATCTCAGACCCTGGTGGGGCCAGGAAGAGGCGGGGTTAGAGGGGCTGCCAAAGAGGATAAGAGGGGAGGAGGCAGCCAAAGGGGGAAAAGGCATCTTCCTGAGCTCCAGGAGGAAGGAGCTAGGGACGGCAAAAGAAGGGAGGAAGGCCGTGCCTCTAGGAGCTTGGAGGCAGATACAGCCAGGAGGCAGCCAGAGACCTGCCGAGGCCAGGGACTATGGTTCAGTGAGAGGCGAGTTTCCCCAGGGCTTTGGGAGAACCCCAACAGCGGAGGACCCCATGAACACCTCAAGACTGAGTCCACTTACCTGGGGGAGTGAAAAGGGGAGGAGGACACAATCCCAACCCTGCTTGTTCCAAGGAGACTACCCTGGCGCATCAACCTTCCCGCAGGGAGTCCATCGTATCCGGCACAATTCCTGGTGAGGATTACTGGAGAGGGGATCTGTGGGGTAACTGACCCCCCCTTTTTCAGGGAGTGGTATGGACTGTAACTGAAACTGTACAGGGGATGCCCCGGGGTTCCTGTGAGGAAACGGGGCCCCTCAGATGAATGTAAAAAACGCGACCAAATTAAAAAAGGTCAACAAACCCCTTTTCACGGCTCCCCGTTCTTCGCGTTGGCCAGGGAGAGACTGGGCAGGCCTGAACTGCACAGCAGACACAGCACCCCTTGACTCCGCCCCCAAGATGGACATCACAGGGGATCACTTGTGGCAGCAGCAGCGAATTAGCAATCCACAGTGAACCAACAGGAAGGCAGGCAGGAAACAGGAACGTGTGGAAAACTAAGTATGGATTGAATACAGCTGAATCAATAAGATGCCAACAATTTTTATAGGTTTGCACCCCAGATAATCCAATGATTTTTAGGGTAACTCAGTCAAGATGCTCTCTGTTGTTAGTCAGGAACCAGTGATGGATTCTGCCCAGCTGAGGGTGTAGTAGCTAGTTGGGTGGCCTTTGGATCATCTCTAAGATTGGCCCTCATCATGAGGTGCCAATGACCATCTTCACCCACCTACCTGCCTTTTTCTCATCTTCAGAGTGGGAAGCAGAGGCGGTGGTCCTCTCCCCAATTGGGGAACAGGAACAGGA
The DNA here is from genome assembly GCF_035046505.1 of Tiliqua scincoides. Taxonomy (NCBI): domain Eukaryota; kingdom Metazoa; phylum Chordata; class Lepidosauria; order Squamata; family Scincidae; genus Tiliqua; species Tiliqua scincoides. The sequence continues at coordinate 107,696,547 of NC_089823.1, forward strand.
TTGCTGCCACCATTGCCCCCTCCCCATGTTACCTGTCAGTACAAGACACTGACAGTACAAGCACAAGGCACCTGTTTGTGAAACTCAAAGCCCTTGCCAGGCCAACACGAACCTTAGCTTGAGTTTAAAAGCACATCCTTTTTCCCGTGTGGACTCCTTTTCTCTTGAGATGTTATTATAGCTGTAACTCCTAACAATGGCAGGGAACATTGTGGTATTATAGCTTTAGCATGTTTTGATCCAATTAACCCATTTCTGCCCAGCCCACAGGTGTACATATTTGTTCCGCGTTGCATATATGCAACATTGGGCAGAAATGGCTTAACTTAAAGGGTTCTGTGATGGTGGGAATGAGTCAGCCTATTTGAGACAAACATTGCTTGAAGTTAATTGTAATTGTGGAGCTGAAGCATTAATTTGTCTTCTTAATCAGGGGACAGATACCCCAATAACTACTGAAGACATTTGCCAATAACTATGCATCGAAGGACATTGAAAGGATTAAGGTTTTGAAGTTAGAATGAGTTTTTATTGGCTAAGGAACTTCCTCATTCTGCTTATAAAAAATCCCATAACTAGTCTAGCTTGACGCCTACCCCACCTTCCCCAAGTGCATTCCTGCTCCCCTCTGGGTTTGAACATCCCTTAAGTGCAAGTGGTGGTCAAAAATCACCACCATTTTGCCCTTCCTTCAGTGATAATTGTGCCAATCAGCAGAAGTAAAGAGAGGCGTGTGGCATTTCTCCACACTCTTTCCCTGGGTTAAACTAGATTTCTTTTCTTTGTCAATATCTCACCCCAGCTCAGCAAGCAAGACTGTGTATGTGTTTCCACCTATAAACATGTTGGGATGTCCCTTTCTTTTGTTTATCCAAACAACTCCTTGAGTCCTGTGTTCTCTCTCTCCGTCTTCCCCTTTTTTATAGCAAGGCCCTTTTCAAGTTCTACAACAGGCCTACCCAGTCAATTCATCAATTACATTGCTTCACCTGTTGCAATTGCTTTTCACTAATTGCTGTGCAACTGTATTTCAATTTCAAATTTGAGGTTTGTTCTTTTTCCTTTTACTGTACAGTATATTTCTAACTTCATGTGATCCTATTTAGGCTATATTAAACAGTGACACCTGCAGGTTTTCCCTGGTATTGCTGCCTGTAATAGTTTTTTTTTTTTTTCTTGTTTTAAAATTGGGAAAGAAGTATATATAAGGCTGTATATTGTCACCCTGCTTATATGCAGAGTACATCATGCGAAAGGCTGCGCTGGATGAATCACAAGCTGGAGTTAAGATCGCCAGGAGAAATATCAATAACCTCAGATATGCAGATGATACCACTCTAATGGCAGAAAATGAGGAAGAACTAAAGAACCTCTTGATGAAGGTGGAGGAAAGCTAATGTGGCTTGAAACTTAACATTTAAAAAACTAAGATCATGGCATCCGGTCCCATCAACCCAGGGCAAATAGAAGGGGAAGAAATGGAAGCCGTGACAGAGTTTATCTTCTAGGGCTCCAAGATCACTGCAGACAGAGATTGCAACCAGAAAATTAAAAGATGCTTGCTTCTTGGGAGGAAAACTATGGTAAGCCTACACAACTTAATGAAAAGCAGAGACATCACCTTGTTGACAAAGTTCCGTATAGTCAAAGCTGTGGTTTTCCTAGTAGTAATGTATGGCTGTGAGAGCTGGACCATAAGGAGGGCTGAGCACCAAAGAATAAATGCTTTTGAATTATGATGTTGGAGAAGACTTTTGAGAGTCCCCTGGATTGCAAGGAGATCAAATCAGTCAATCCTGCAGGAAATAAACCCTGACTGTTCATTAGAAGGACAGATGCTGAAGCTGAAGCTTAAATACTTCATCTCATGAGAAGGGAGGACTCTAGAAAAGACAGCGAGGCTGGGAAAAATTGAAGGCAAAAGGAGAAGGGAATGGCAGAGGATGAGATGGTTCAATAGTGTCACGGAGGCAATGAACATGAAATTGGACACACTCCAGAAGTTAGTGGTAGACAGGGAGCCTGGCATGCTATGGTCCATGGGGTCGTGAAGAGTCGAACATGACTTAACAACAAGTTCAAGTGAAGTTTTTCTTCACTTAAACTTATTTTTATATTCAGTTTAAAATTACTTAATATCTTGTATCTATTATTCCAGAATCCTACTCTTTTTTTTATAAATCTTTTAAAATGTCAGTACATTTGATGCATCAGGGCAATGGACTGGATTCTGCACTCACATGTTAGAAGCATGCACATATAATACACATGTCCCAGATCTAGAACACGTGATAATTCTATTAAACATACCCTGGAAATAGAAAATCAGAACAAACAGCTGAATCTGAAATTTTCTCCACTATGTGCTAGTTTTCTACTTGCAGTGACTTTTTTTAAAAAAAACTCAGAATGCGTTAACAATGGTCTCCTCCATCTATACTATGAAATGGAGCACCCTATATAGTCTACTGCATAGGTGAACCCAAGCCAATTCAAGAAGTAGATTCAGTTGTAATTGTGCAAAGATAGGCATGGAGCTATGCAGATAGCAAGAAGAAGAAAAGAGCGACGGTAAGAAAAAGAGGTGAAGCTTCATGTAGAGAACTTGGTTTTGAACACCCTGAGGCCCCTTTGAGATTTACTGTGCCATACCGATCTTAGAGAAGGCTGATCCTTATCAGTCTCACAGTCTTTCTCCCATGCTTATCTGCTCCCTTTTTAATGGCTTATCCTGCCTGTCACTTCTGTGCTAGAAGAATTCAGACCGTATGTTTGGTTCTAATCAGCGCTACCTCCCAACACTGCCTCACACATTTATATCTCCCGTATCACCCCATTCCTACATCATATACATCTTATCTGAATCTATTTTTACAATGAAAGTTAGATTGGATTTCATTCAAGTATGCAAAAATCCTCATTTTTTTCAATACATTGTGGATCTGAGAAAAGATGGGTCAGATAAACAGGAACAGACTTTGATCACAAGGAAAAATTGAGCCACATTAGGTGCAACTTTGATCACTTTATTGATCCTGGCATGCTTGCTTTTTAATTTCTGTAAATCACATTTGCAAGGGCGCTTATTTGGACAGGATGTGGTGAGAAGAAATGGGCCCTTAACCAAACCGCCACACCAGATCTGATCAAGATCACTGTGTCATCCCCCCACCCTTCCCTAGTGCTGCTATTTGCTTTTCCTAGAGGCCATATACTTTGAGCAGGAGACACTAAAAAGGACTGTACCATGGTGGAGGGCAGAGATAAACTCCCCCATTCTTGGCCATGGTCCCAGTTCAACTCAAGGTTTTCCATGAATTGTATTTCCCAAAAGAATGGTGTAGTGGTTCTGATGTTGGACTTAGCCATGAAAGATCCAGGTTCAAATCCTTGCTCAGACATGAAGTTTCTTGGGTAATCTTGGGCTAGTCACTATCACTCAGCCTCATCTACCTCACAGGGTCATGGTGAGGGCAAAAGGAGGGAAGGAACTACGTACACCAGTCTGAGGAAGGGCTGTGTAAATATGTGAAAAGCAGGCACTAGGGCCAATTATGTCTATCTTGGTCCTTTTCAGCCCCATCAGATCTTCAGAACATCAGAACAGAAGAGCCCTACTGGATCAGGGCAAGGGCCCATCTAGTCCAGCTTCCTGAATTGGCCCACAAGATGCCTCAGGAAGCAATCAAGACAATCAGATGTCCTGGTCTTCATTTTTCATGCTGACTCACTTTTCAGAGTCACAAGTTTTGGGTTCCCACAGACTAGGCAGCATAGATGCGAAGTTCACTGGTACTGGTGACGCATTCTTCAACAACAGATGCGTAGGACCTGTGTATGCACTGAACGTCAGTGATGCACGTTGCCAACTTGTGAGCATGCTCATAAGGATTCAATATGGCAGCATGCTAGGCTCATCCTATTTAATCCACAGTAAGTGAAGTCAGAAGTTCAAGAGTGTTTTAAAAGGGACTGCATCAATTGCTATTGCCAATGGTTACTTTTGCAAAACACCTCCAGTTTCTTTGCAAGCATGTTGCTTCTCACACCACTGTGTTAACAGGCTTATAATAAGCTATCACAGTGCTAATTACCCAAGGTGTTCCACAGCCAAGATGTAAATATTTACTTTTTCAGCATCCTCATCTTTTGTCTGTGATTTTTTTCCCTTGATTTTTGTCTCCACATTTGCAAAGCAGCAATTAGGGATCGCTTCCTTTTGTTTTGGTCTACTTGAGCATCCATTCAGCTATTTACTTACAGGTAGCTATTTTCTCTCATTGCTCTTTGTGGGTTATTGGTTTCATTTTGGAACTACAGAAGCAGCAAAGTAACAATGAGGAGTAGCAATGCACCCTTTCCTCCTGTGGGTGCAAACTGAGATGCTATTTGGATGAAGTGGTGGAATCTGGGACCACACAACGCAAAACTTTAAGTTGGGTGGTTCATTTCTGAACACTCCTCTATGTAAAAAACCTCCCTTCTCAGAGCAACCTAGATAATTTGTAGTTTCAATTCCAACTGCACTCCCCAGCACAGCTTTTAGTGAAGGAAAAAAAAAAAAAACTTCCATTGGCTTTCAATAGAAGTTTTTTTTTTTTTTTAATTAAAAAAGTACTTGGGGGCAGGACACAATCGGAATCAAAACTGTGGCAGGTACAAAGTACCAACTACTCCCTTATACCCTGTCCATTTCGTCATGCTTCATTCACAGCCCTGTCTTGCTACTAGTAAACAAAATTCACCTCCCCCATCAGGCTACATAAATCTAAAGCGATCCCCCCACACATACACATCAGGCTACATTTTGCAGTTAGGTGCACATTTAGTTTAAAAACATGCTTCAAAATATAACTGCTATTTAGCTCAGCTATTGGGTGTGCCAATTACTAGTGCTCAGCCCTGCCTACCCTACAGGATTGTTGTGAGAATTAAATGGGGAGGGCATGCATGCTACTCTGAACTCTTGGAAAGAAAGATGGAAATTAAGAGAACCTCCTTCACTAGTTGAGGGCACCTGCTGCATTCTGCCTTCATCTTTCAGACCGAGTTGAGGTAACTGTTGCAAGTCCTTCGGCTCTGAAAGAAATCTCCTTAATTGGATTTTTATAATGGGTTTGGCAAGGGCCATTGGAGTCAGGGACCCCTTATTTTGTTTTGTTAAACTTGTTTCTCCTAAAGTCAGGAGCCCTTAGGAATTGGCTGTGGTCGCAAGGCAAATACCCACTGTTCCAGCAGAATATTTGCATTTTGGAGCCAGCAAACTCAATTTGATTGTTGGAGCAGGCAGAGTTTCATAGAATCAATGGTAGTGATGGTGGGGGGGGTGTGATAAAAACTGTGGCCTTCTTGACCTGTGGATCTGAGACCTCTTGCCATCAGTCCAGTGAATAGGCCTGGTTCATGCTTTCCTGGCAGGCAGGCAGGCAGCACCATGTACTCATGTGTACACACACACAGACACACACAGACACGCAAATATTGACCAGGTAATAATTCTCACAACCAAACTGTGGGCTAGGTTGAGCTGGGCAGGCCAAGGTCACCCAGTGATTTGAACTTCCTGGTCTAAGGCCGACATTGTAGTCACTAGGTACATCACACTGGCTTTATCACTTTTCTAGCTGCTTCCCAAAGCAGTGTGTGGAGTTGTTAGAATCGAGACAAATTTACAATTTATCTGACTGATGGCAGAGCTCATTCCGGTAACATCTACTAAGCGGGCCAGGCTAGCCATCCTTCAAGTTGTGTTGGGGATCAAGAAAGCAGGGCCATTTCATTAGCCCGTAATAGTGCAGCTAATGAAGAGGATGCTATTCTGAGGAATTGGGGCATTGATTTTAATGAAGGAATCAATGAGGCTACTAATATTTAAATGGAAAACGATGGGATCGAGCAAGCAGGCTTGTCTACCCCCCCTCCCGACAAGCATGAGCAGAATGTTCTGTGCACCATCCAACCCTACTCTGACCTTTAGCACTGGGATTTTTGTAGAAAACTCTTAACAAGAGAGAACCACCTAACATCTGTGCCCCTGAACTCCCACTTTACACCCAAGCAGTTCACTATTTATAGAATCAAAGGCCCATTCTATGCATGTCAAATCAAGAAATCGAGTTCCTGTGCTTAAGAACGGTGTATTTAAATATCAAAGGATTAAGAATAAAACAGTTCCTAATGGCAGAGCAGCCTTCTTTTGAAAAATGTTTCCACCTATGATCTTTTTGGCTTACCCTTCCTATTCCCTCCCCCACCCTCCCCGACCCACATCAGACATCTGAAGACATTACACATTCTAAAACAGACATCTGAAGACTTACACATTAAGTGAAAAGACATTGTGTTTTTAATTTGTTCTCTTGACTTTTAGCCAATGTATGCCTATTAGAGTTTGGGACCAGCATATCTTATTAAGAACCACCTGCACTTCTATGAACATGCCCATGCCTTAATATCTTGTGGTGAGACCCCTCTCTGAGTTACCCCACCTGCGAAGTGAAGTGGTGACACAGGATGGACCTTTTCTGTGCTGGCACTGTGTTTGTGGAACACCCTCCCTAGGTGCATTTGCCTGGTGCCTCTCTGTATATGAGTTGGCCAGGTCAATTAAAATGAGGTGCCAGGTCAATTAAAACTGCCCCCCCCACTAATTAGTAAAATATATAGACAATTCATCTACAGATTATACCAATTTTAGGGCCCAATCCTATGGAGTGCATGCCAGCTTACCACTGGCATGTACTGTTGCAAGCATGCCATAAAGCGCATGTACTGTCGCAAATGTGTCATAAGGCACGTTTGCAGGTCCTAGCCAGCGCCAGTGGAGCACTGAACATCTGCTCCTCAGCAGTCGCGCGGACCACCAAGCACTGGAGAGGTAGGTAATAATAATAATAATAATAATAATAATAATAATAATACAGGTATTTATATACCGCCTTTCTTTGTCATCAGATTTCTCCTCAGACTTTAATTCAAGGTGGTTTACATAGGCAGGCTGTTTAAATCCCCATAGGCATTTTTACAATTAAAGAAAGGTTCTATCTTTCAAGAACCACACAACATTTCAGATGGAACTTTCGCGGTCTGTTATCACTTTCTGGCCTCCTCCCGCACAGGCTGACAAGCAGCTCCTTCTAAAGAGCAGGTGGAATAACTCGGCTCAGCTTGTCAGCTGCTTCAAGGTCTCGCCATTCATGGTGCCGGTGGCCTCAAACTGGCGACCTTTGGATGTTATATCTTCAGGCAAATGGAGGCTCAACCCTCTAGACCAGACCTCATGCCCTAGGGATGGGATGTGGGAGGAGATGGGGAGGAGGCGTTCCAGGGCGGGGTGAGGTGAAGGGAGAGCGGGGAGAGGGCAGGGAGGAGGCATGCTAGGGGAAGGGAGCAGGGTGGGAGGGAGGTGGGACACCCAACACAGCGGCTCTTCATTCTACGCTGACCTTCGGGTTGACGTAGAATCGAGTAGCTCCATTGTGGGGCTACCCGCTTTACCTGGGGGAAGGGGACAAAAGTCCCTTTCTCCCAAGGAGGAGGAGGCGGCCGCCTCCAGATTGCTCAATGTAAATATTGTGCAATGCAAGCATTTTTTGAAGTATAGAATTCCTTAAATTGCCAAACCAAACACCACCACCACCGCCAAACACCTGATGGCTGAAAATAAAGAACATTTTTGAATAATGATCTATCAGATTAACATGGCTGCCCTTCTGGATTTTTTTTTTAATTAATTCTACTTCTTTCTACAAGATCCAAAGCAACCATCCCAGAATCATCTTCAACATTCTGCACAGAATCATCTGATTCTGCAGGAAATGGGGTGGGAGTTGCAAATCTTTTCAAAGAGCTGACTGTGGTATGATAGAGCCATTGCAGCTCATTGTGTCAACACATTTCTTTTGTCCTGCTTTGAAGTCCATCAAGTATCTGCAAAAAAAACCCTGTATGACCAGAGAAGGTTGTCTGGGGAAAGAGAAGTGTGTGCAAATTGGTCAATAATATCGGCTTGATCATGCAACTTTCAGACCTCTCAAAATCTATTGCATCTCTCCAGCTGCAGATTAGCACTGTGAACCAGGGCACAGCAGGTAGCCATTTAGCCTTGAGTTGCAGAGACAAGCAGAAAGCCCAGTGCAGAAATCTCAGCGGCAGCCAGCAGTTCCTCATCTGGCTTTGCTGCAGATGTGATGTCCTCAAACTAGCTGCACAGAAACCCAAAAAAGCAAACATCACTACCCCCAGCATGGTGTGCCGCTCAACTTACCCTAAATCTGCCTTCATGGTACAAAAGTCTGCCTTCTTGATTCCTGTTTTAAATCTCAGAGTGATTAACAAGAACTGTCTGGAACGAAGGGTACATTTCAGTTCACCTTGAAAGCATTTATATGTATAATTAACATTTGCATTACTGAAATAGATTAATCCACCTATGCACCTTGAGAAGGAATGGGGGAGGGGGCTTGATGGATCCTTCAATTATTGTTATTTATTTCCATAAAACACAGAGATAATACAATTTCTTTAATTTAATTACTTTTTTTTTGGCGTAAGTCAGAACACTGTACCCAGAGTAATAAATATACATCGGATTTTTCATAGTGAATACTTTAATGTGACCATGCTCTAGGTGCCTAGCATTTGTCTGTACAGATTTTCATGCTCCATTGCCATATTTAAAATAACTTCATCTTCGTTCGGTCGGAACAGATGGAAAAAACCTTTTTGATTATTTTGCAAGCCTTTGAAATTTTGCAAGGTTTCAGACCTTGGTTCTTATTACTTTAACAAAGCCCCCTCCCCAAAATCTACATAAGAGAAGTGCTCCGAAACTATCAGGCAGGCTTGCCAGAGCTGATTCTGACAGCTTCGGTGTAATTCTTCTATGTAAATTTCCCAGACACTTTGTCAGAGTGATAGAAACCAAGGCCTTTAGCCTTGTAAGTTTCCAACGTAGTAAAATCCGTTAATCGAAAATGGGTTTTCTATCTATTCCGAGTGATGAGCGGCGTGACTATTTTAAACATGGCTGTGAAGCAGAAGAGACTGTGGGCAGGTGATTGATTTATACGGCTTGCGTCCACGTCAGCACATCCTGGCTGGAAATGGACTTCCTGCTGAGCACAATCCAGTCGCCTTCAACATGCGGAGAGTATGACTGACCTCATCACTTGGGAGTTTATTCCAATGCTGGGCAATCACTGCGTGCTGTTCTGTGGGAGGCAGGTTCATACAGCAATATCTAGGGAAAAACCAGTCTGTTCTTGTCAGTGACGAGTTAAAGGACTGTCAGACGTATTAAAGGTGCCTGGGAACTCTTCTGCTGTCAGGTAGTGGCTAAAAGGGTAAGTTGTGACTAGCAAGTCCTCTGTTCAAATCTTACTTCAGCCAGTAGCTTTAGAGAAGCTGCTGTCCCTGAGTCTCACCCCCCCCCGCCCCCCAATTACCTTCTGGCTACAATTTGGGGAAAAATAATGACCTAACTTATAAGATTATCAAACACTTCCATGCAGTGGTGTCGCTAGGCTGGTGCGACTGATGCGGGCCTCATCAAGTGATGCGCTGGGAGGGGGTGACGCGCCGCCAGTCTGCCCTCCCACCAGTCACACACTTAGGAAGCACACGATTCCACAGGAGCCTCCGGCCGAGTTCAGAGGCTCCACACTTCCTGAGCAGGCGGGAGGGTGGGCCGAGCATCACCCCCTCCCAGCACTGGGAGGGGGTGACGCGCCTCCTGCCTTAGTACGTGACACGACAGGAGCCTCCAGCAGATTTGGAGAATCCTACTCTTCTGAATGAAGGGCTGGAGGAAGGTCCAGGCAAGTGGTTCTCACACATTTAGCACCGGGACCCACTTTTTAGAACGAGAATCTGTCGGGACCCACCAGAAGTGATGTCATGACCGGAAGTGACATCATCAAGCAGGAAAATTTAACAATCCTAGGCTGCGATCCTACCCACACTTACCCAGGAGTAAGTCCCATTTACTGTCATTGTTAAAAGAATACACATGGTAGCTTGCTAAAAGTACAGGTCTGTAACATTTCCCCAAATGCAGTTACATACCATGGGAGCATCAAGTCTAATAGATTAAAAATAAAATATTGAAATGAATGAGGACCCAGATAAAATTGGCTCATGACCCGCGTAGTGGGTCCCAACCCCCAGTTTGAGAAACACTGGTCTAGGCACATTGCAAGCCTCACGCACACAGGCAACACCACAGGAACCTTTGGCCCCTCATAAGGAAGGGCAGGCATCTCCAAACTCAGCCAGAGGCTGAGTGTTGCACACTATCTAAGCAAGCAGGAGGTTGGGCAGGTGCTGCATCACCCCCCCCAGCACAGGTGACATGGCACCCGTGCACCCTCCTGCCTGCTTAGAAAGCATGTGATGCAACAGGAGCTTGTGCGCTCCAGAGTCTCTCAGCGGCCAAAGTCGCCGTCTCCTGGGGCGCTGCTCCTCCACATGATTTCCTCTCAGAGTGCCCATTAGCCCCTTCCTCCTTCTTCCCCATCCCCGCCGCTCCCCCCTCACTTGACCAGAAAGGGACTGGTGGGAGGGAAAGACCACGAGCCCACACCACTCACCTTCAGCCTTTGGAGGCTTGGGATGCTCTGCTCTGGCTGGAACCAAGTGCTGTCCTGCCACATTCCCCAGTGGGAGCATGCATGCCCAGGGATCTCTGGCCAGGCCACCCTGGACCAGCTGTGTGCCCATTCTCACCAGCACAGCAGCCAGGCAGGAAGTCAGGTAACAGCAGCCGCTCTCCCTGGAGGCAGCTGTTGCTCCCTGACAGGCTCGCGGTTGGGGGCTGAAGGAGGAGGAAGGACGCAAGGAGGTCTGCCTGCATGGCTCTGAGTGACACACAGCCCAGTCCTGTGCATGCCTAAACTGAAGTAAGTCCCATTATAGGCAATGAGGCTTGCTTCCAGACAAGTGCGAATAGGATTGCAGCTAAAGGTAGGATTCCAGGGCACGCTGCTAGCCCTCCTCGCACTGCATCGCATATGCAGTCTTTGGGTTTGTGTGTCTCCCCCAAGCCTTCCAGTGGGAGCCTCTCCCTCCAGGCACTGGGGGTCACTAGGGTAAGGGGCTGAGGGCTCAGGAACACAGCCATGCGGTGCCCTGCAAGCCTCCTCAGAAGTCAGCCCCATTCTGTAGAATGACTCCCAGCAGCTGAGTGTGTAGCATAGGGTGGCAGTCTTTATGTCTGAAGCTGCTATCCTAGACACGCTTACTTACCTGGGAGTCAGGCTCAGTGAACTCTGTGCGGCTTACTTCTGAGTAGATGTGCTCAGGATACTGCTGTCCTTTCCCGTGCTAGGAACAAGAACAAGGAACCATCACTGAACAGACTGGGAATAATACCATCATGTTATATATCATTTGATGTGTCATTTCATGTGGAATGCAATAAAACAAACCACATCAGAATATCTCTATTCTATCAAAAGTTATAGCCAAAAAACCAGCAGAGGCGGGGTGATTACCACACCCACTGCCCAGAGTGTTGCCCCCCCCCCCACTGCATGGGAGGAGGTCCATCATGGGGGTGACACGCTGGCCGCCCGCCCCAGGTGACGCAAACCCTAGTGACGCCATTGCTTCCATGTTGAGCTGCACCTGCCAAAATTCCCCCTTCTATATAATGGTTAAAGGTAGAGGCACTCCATCCTCCATTGGATCTGGTCACCCTGCTTACGCTGTATCTGAACACTTAACAGCAAGTAAAAATCATTTTAAAATGCTAATTTGGAATAAAGACACACAACACCACTTTCAAAATCTTTTATATTTTGAATAACACTGAAATTCGCCCCCCCCCCCAATAAAACCACTTTAAACTGCCTCTAGCAATTACAGATCTGTGGTGTTCTCAGTGTTGCCTTATGCTGCAAATCTTGCCTGGTGGTTTCCTCTGTGCTTTCTAATGCTGCAGATCTGGGGTTTGCTACAGTGGTGTGGGCCACTGTAAGATGAACGCAGTGGTACTAGATGGGCCTTGGCCTGATCCAGCAGGGCTCTTCCTATGCTCTTATGTGAACTGTTCACGCATACCTGTGGGAAACAGAGATACAGAAAACTGGACAAGATGGGCCTTGGCCTGATCCAGCAGGGCTCCTTCTGTGTTCTTATGTGAGTTTTTAGAATCACTTTTCAAATCATTTTTAAAAATCACATATTCAGTTAGCATCCTTCAGTCTCAGAAGACTATGGTATCGTGCTCTGAATGGTGGTTCTGGCACAGTGTCTAGTATGGCTGAAAAGACCGATTCGGGAGTGGCAATCTCTTCCACACTGGGAGCAAGTGTAGTGTGTCCCTGGTCTGTCTCCCTGGCTATGGGCCTTCCTTCTTCGCCTCAGTCTGTTGGCAAAGTGTCTCTTCAAACTGGGAGAGGCCATGCTGCACAGTCTGCCTGTGCAGGACGCTCAGCAGGACGCTCAGAGGCCAAGGTTTTCCATCTGTTGAGGTCCATTCCTAAGACCTTCCGATCCCATAGTTAAAATCACTTAGGGCGCAATCCAAACCTGCGCTGGAGCAGGCAAGCCAGGAGGCTTGCGCTGCATCCAATGCAGGTTTGTTGGCTGCAGCGGCTCAGCCAGGGGCAAGGGGAAGCTCTTCCCCTTACCCCTGGGTAGGGGCTGCATGCCCCAATGGGTCCCCTTGGACCTGTGCCACCTCTGGAGGCCTCTGGAGGTGGCACAAGTCCAAGGAGAATGGAGCAGCTCGAAGTCGCTTCGTTCTCCCTGGGGACGGGGGTTGGGACCCGGCATAACCGCTGGGTCCCAGCCCCACCCCCAGCTCCCTGTGCGCTCCCCGGGGCCGCCCATCGCCTGCCCTCTCACTACCCAGAAATGCCCCCCTCCCGCCTCCTCCCCGCCCCCCCCCACTTACCTTCACCACTTGTGCCAGCGTGAGTGCGCTGGCACAAGTGACGGGGAGGAAGCTGCCGCAGAGGCCTCTGCCAGCCTCCGTGCGTCAGCACATCTGGATAGCAGATGCACTACAACAAATGTCCAACTGCATTAAGAGAAACAGTTTGTGATATTATTGAAGGAGGGAAAGTGGAGGCTTCCACTAGCAAAGGAACCAGTCACGGTTAGTTCTAAAGAATGAGGTGGGAGTTTATTTTTTATTTTATTTTTATTTTTTGCCAGTGCTCCAAACTGGGAAGGGCCCAACCAACTCAGATTTGCTTCGCACAGAATACACCTCCCAAGAAGGTCATGCATAGCATGAGACAACTTTCAATTTACAGTCTGCTCTTCTTCCAGGCTCCATGGTCAAGCATCATTTCTCTTTGTAGCATGGGCCCCACTCAGTGGCGTCACTTGGGATTGTATCACCTGGTGCGGGAGGCCAGGGCATCACGCCCATGATGGACCTCCTCCCATGCAGTGGGCATGGCAATGACCAGGGTGGTGGGCATGGTGATGTACACAGGTTTTTTGGCTATACCTTTTACTAGAACACAGATATTTCAACATGGTTTTTTGCATCCTGTTCTATGATAGTATTATTCCTACAAATCGTGACTTTAGTGATTTTGTCACTAGTAGTGTCACCCCCAGACGGTGCCACTTTACTAACACCTTATTGGTTCCATGTAACATATCATTAGCTCTTTGAACAATCCGTCGCATTGATCAGTTTTGAATTAAGGAAATGTACTTGTTTGTTACATAAGACATTTGCATTTTTATTTTCTGGTTTATTGGCCATAACTTTTAATAGAATGGAGATATTTCACTCTACCCTTTTTCATCGCATTCTGCTATAAATTACACATCAGATGGTATATAACATGTTAATATTATTCCTAACAACTGCAATTTTAGCGATTTTGGTCACTAGTGTGTGTCACACCCCCCATGCATGTCACCTGGTGCTGCCTGCACCCCCTAGCAATGCCACTGACCCCACTCCACCTCCCCTGGCCTCCCCCCCACCATGAAAGGCCTTGTCTGCTTTGAAAAACTGGAGGAATGATTGGTGTTCTTTAGTTTCTTTGCTTCCCTTTATGTCCCTTTTGCTTCTGGCTGATTGATTTATATTTATAGCTAGGATGACAGAATGGCACATATGTATATTAATTATAACAAGGGAAATGACCTTTAAACACTACATCCTGTTCCTTGGTCTAACTCTACTGTGAGTTCTTCAGTGCACTCTGGAGACCAGTAGACGAGCGCATTTGCTCACATTTGTTCTGGGGCATGAAAGTCCTATCAGCAGCACCCCCAGTTTCCATTGTTCCTGGGATCTTCACGTCATGATTAATATGGTGCTTGTCTTCTTCCTGCCAGTGAGCTGCCATGTCTTATTGGCTCCTCCAGCCTGTGCACAGAGGAGCTAAGCAACAAGCAAAGCAAGAATTAAGGAACTCTGGGACTTGGTCTTGATGGAGCGTGGGTGCACCACATAGGGTGGTACACTTGTCCCAAACTGCAAGTCCTAGAACAGGTATGTCAAACTCGTTTCATACAGTGGACTGAAGTTAGCATTTATGGTGCCTGCGGAGGGCTGGAAATGACATAATTAAGCAGCAAGTGACATCATTAAGCAGATGACAGCCAGAAATAAGCACTTTCTTCTCTCACAGAAACTCATTAGCTACAAATGACAGAAGAGAAAATGTGGAAATCTTGTTCATATGTTCAAGATATGAGAGAACCCAATTATCACACTGGTTGGTTGGCAACCTTCAGTCTCGAAAGACTATGGTATAAGCCTACAGCACCCAGTATTCCCAAGTGGTCTCCCATCCAAGTACTAACCAGGCCTGATCCTGCTTAGCTTCTGAGATCAGACTAGATCAGGCAATCACACTGGGAGAGCCCAATTATAATGGAGACTGGATAAATTGTTTCTGGGGGGTCACATTTGGCCCACAGGCTGTATGTTTGATACCTCTGTCCTAGAGTTTCCTGCCCAATACAGTACATAAGCTCTCATTCATTCATACCGACCATCACCCCAAAGGGCAACCAAAGCAGCTATAGGGGAGGGGGCCCTGAGTTAGCTGTTCTCTATCCAGGAACCTCTATTAAAGGCACTTCAATGTGCTCTGTAAGCTCCCCCTCATCATCGAAACCATTTCGGGTGATGAGAACAACATGTTGAATGGCTCCAAAGGCAAGTTTACATGGACTGTTGGCTGCAAAGGGGCAGCTTACACAGTGCGTTGAGGCACCAGAAAAACTTAGCACTGTGCCTCCCCTCTGGGAATGCTACTGCAGAATATTGCTTGTTTTGTTACAATATTGCATCACGCTGACTCTAGCAAATTTTCCAAGATCTTCCAGGACTTTGACACGCTTTATAAAAATAGGGAAGTAAATAAATACAGGAAGTTTTAGCTTCCTCAAGCACAATCAGAAATTTGGTCTCCATGTTTTCCTCATGGAAATCAGCATGCAGTGGAGGCTGCCCCCACCCCTGAGTTCTGGATATCCCCTTCCCTTTCATGCCTGGGTCCTGTAAGGGGTTAACTGTGTGTACCTTATTATAAGGGCCCCATAATTCTGAGGCCACCACCATATTAACCTCCATTCATTATGTTGCAAATGGCAATGATTTACAGCCCAATCCTGAACTGTGTTGGCACAAAAAATGGCTGCTGCTGCATCCAGTGCACCCCAAGCAGCTGCCACTGCCTCCTTGGGTGAAGGGGACTTTCATTCCCTTCCCCCAGGTAAAGTGAGTAGCCCTGCAATGGGGCTACTCAATTCTACAACAATCCAAGGATCAACATATAATTTAGAGCCTCCGTGTCGGACGGACAGCCCAACACGGAGGCTCAGGATTCAGTGGAGTGAAACACCATGGGTCTCACCTCCCTTCCACCCCATGGCCTCCCTCCCAGCATGCGTCCTCCCCACCCAATCCCTGCCTTCCCAGCCCCTCTTCCCTGCCTCCCATCATGCCCCACCTCCCCCGCCTCCCTCCGCCCCGCCTCCCCACGCCCCGCCTCCCCCTGCTTCCCCCACCCCTCTTCCCTGCCCCTCCCCATTCCCCCACCTACCTCTCCTTTGCCTGCCGAACAACAGAGCTCCAGTGCTCCACCAGCGCTAGGGCCCGCAAACATGCCTTACGGCACAATTGCAACAGTGCATGCTGGTAGTAAGCTGGCACGCACTTTTTAGATTTGGGCCCTTAAATTCCTTCTGAGACAGCATGCTTGTTACTGTTTAGAAAAAATATCATAAGGTAATACATGGGATTCAGTTCTGTATGACAGTTTAGTTCAAGATAGTCATAGGCGGGGAAAAACACTTCTGTTGGATCAAGCACGTACATTTCACAACTTTGAACTGATTTCTATTGGGATTCTGTCAGCCTAATTCCCAAATCTTCATCCCACTTAAGCCTTCAGTAATCAATATCAGGTCTGCTATAGGATGCTATATACTCCGAGATGGAAGAGGTTGGTCACAGAAACCAATTTTCAGATGAAAGTAAATATACTGGACAGATTTACTCTTTCTAAGGACCCACTTCCAACCTGATTGGTCAGTAACCGATGAGACCGAGATATTGGCACAGAGCAGCTCTGTGGCCAAACTCATAAGGAGGTTGTAATGATTTTTCAATTGAAATTCCTTTTACTTACTCCCCCTCCCCACACTCCATGTTTTTGCCCCCAAATCAGTTTATGAGGCACTGCCAAAATCAAAAAGGAAAACCCCCCATTTAAAGATGAAAAACATCACTAATTTTGCCATGTAATTTTTAGTCTGTTGTTCTACAAACATTCCAGAAGTCAGCTATCAAAACAGCATGGGAGAGCAGATGAATGAATTTCCATGAATGTTTCCTTTAATTTTGTGCTTCTTCTGCGTTTCTCAAATCAAGTATTATTTAACCCAACATTAATCATGTTCTCCAGGGCATGCAGCAAGGTGAATGGCAAATGTTAGGCAAATTTGCCAGGGCAAATCTCCAGGGCATACAGCAAGGTGAATGACAATCTTCCCCTGGGGGCTGGGGATAAGAGTAGGCCCTCAGTTTGGCTGTACTTGTCTTAAGAGGCAACGAAACAGCCACCGGGTAGATGGGACTCATCAGCCTGGGAAGGCAGCTCATCTGAGATAAGGAAAACTCTGATCCCAAACCTCCACTGCCTTGTGGCTACATCCAGTCATGGAAAAGGCTTCAGGAGTCAACCTCGAGGCAAAATCCAGAGCCGGAGTCCCTGAGGCAATTCATGGCTGAACACAGTCACGTTCTGGCAACTCCTGCGATGCCGCTGGAACCAATCGTATTGGCCTCTGCCTTTCCATTGGGCCATTTCAGCAATGTGGGGGATTTGCTGCATGGGAAACAGTCTATCCTCCATATCTACTTTACCCAGGCTTCACACACTGGAGAGGACACTCTGTTCCAGAACCACCATTCAGAGCGTGACACCATAGTCTTCCGAGACTGAAGGATGCCAACAACTGTCAGTCATGGCAGTGACTGGACCTATTTGATGGGCAAGTAGGGATGCCAACTCTGACTGAAGCAGTTTCTGGAGATTATTCTTCCCCACATCCCACGCAATGTTAGAAATACCTGGAGGCCTTGTTAAAATCTCCAGGATGCTGATTCCTGGAGACTCCAGGCCAGTCCTGGGCAGTTGACAATTATGGGCAATGCATGCCTAGCACCACTGATACCCAGGGCAGACTGCTCCCACTGCCCTGTCCTTGGCTGCTCAAAGCCACAGTTAGATCTGGTCTCTGCCTGGTGGAAGGTTGACTCAGCATTTGATTGCCATGTAGACCAAGCCAATGCCTTGATACTCCCCACAGAAGAGGACAAGACTATTCTGCCAGATTCCCAGTCCAAGCTCTGCCTGGAGAATTATGCCCACTTTTGCTAATTAGCTCCCTTCTTTCCTCAAAAATGACCCTGGTTCTGCCCTGCAGTACTGCTGGACCCAACCAACAGGGTAGCTCACCTGTTTAACCTACAGAGGTCCTCCTTCCTGCCAGCAGCCTCCCACCACTACAGCAGCCCCTTGGTCCTCAGCAGGTCTTGGGCACAGCAGCCATAAACCAGTCTTAGTGTCTTCAGTAGTTTCTGCTCCAGCAGCTTCCAAAGTTCATTCACACATCAGTCCATTAGCCATCAATTCCTTAGTCCATTAATCCAGTCTCCCCTTCCTCAAGCTTTCCTCCTTCTGCTACCCACAAACCCTTCCTGCCTCAGGTGCTCCTTATATCCCTGAGGGCCCTATTGCCTTCAAGTGGCTGCAGCTGTGCAGCACACTCTGCTGGATGCCCAGGTCTTACCCTTAAAGGGGCCACTGCTGACACCACAGCCTACCTCCTCACCAGATCTTCCGGGATTCCAATACAAAGCCTACCAGGCATTCAAAGGGACAGGCATGCTGACACCTTCTTATGGCATGCGCATTGGGTGGAATGCTTCCTTTCCTGCCCTGCCCTTGGTAAGCTACATCCTAGAGCAGTGGTTTCCAAACTTTTTAGTATTGGGACCCATCTAAAAAAAAAAAAAAATCACGTTACCAGCTTCTCAAGCCCCTGTGGCTATAATGATGATTGGGCAGCAGTGCTTCCTCCCCACACACAAGTAGTAGGTTGTTTAACCCTTGATGCACAGCATAATCTGCCTTGTAGGTTTCCAAACCACCTAAAGGGAGTGTAAGCTCCCTTACTTTAAGTAGCCCCAGCGGTGCTTCCCAGCCCCTTGAAATGCAGTTGTAGCCATTTCTGCGCTGCTGCAGCCCAGGGCTGTGGGAAGCTCAGGATTGGGCTATAGGTAATCTTGCAGGTGCTGCCCCTCTGGAGGTGAGGAAGGTTATGGTTAGAGGAAGGGCTTTCTCAGTGGTGGCACCAGGTTTTGGAATCCTTTCACTGGGTCCTTTTCAGGGAGAATGGCGGGATACAAATAAAGATTATTATTATTATTATTATTATTATTATTATTATTATTATTATTATTAACTTGAAACAGCCTCTTCTTTGATGGTATTCCAGTGGGGGCTCATTTATTTCAGTTGCCTTTTAGTTAGGGATTTATTGGTGAGGTTTTATGGCTTTTCCCCTAGATTATTGTGAAATATGATTGGTTGCCACTTGTCTGCTGGTTATTGATTGATTGCAAGCTTTGTTTTTATCTTCGTTTTTAGTTTAGTCATTTTAATGGATTATAATTATGTTATATAATACCATTTTAATTGGTATTTTACTGTTATTAAAATTATAATGTAATACATAAATATAATGTATTTTTATACTGTGCATTTTAAAATTTCTCTTCTGCAAGCTGCTTTGAGTTACCTGTCAGGGTTAGAAAAGCAGAGTAGAAGCCCTCCAAATAAATAAATAACTCCCCTTCTCTTCCTTCTCCTCCTCCTCATCTGTCCTCCACTCAGCCTGAAGACACTTGTAGCTTCTGTGTATGATAGAATCATGAAACTACACATAGCACATAGTTCTGCCCTAAGCTAATAGCTAAAGAAGTAAACAGAGCGTGATAAACACAACGTATGTATGTTACATTCAATATATTGTCTTGAAAGTGTAAACACATAAAACAAAAATGTTCTCAGCAGGCCAACATAAATAAAACAACACACAGTTCATATCCTGCAGGTTTGCACATTTTGTGTTTGGTGCCAAAAGAATGTAAATAGAAGTTGTGTCTTTGTCATACCAAGTAAAATCCAGGTTCATAAATTCAAAGAGATGTATTAGGACTTGTGGTCACCTAGCCTAACCTTGCTGGATTTAAGTCATCCTGGATGGATGCTGTCCATCACAGGTTGCTGACTTCTACTCTCATGAGAACTGTGACTGGAGGTTTTAGAGTAGAGGTTGAACCAAACAGCTTAGGAAATCTATTGTGTTACTTCATGCATGTATAGTATTAGTTTGTTTCTGAGCAACTAGCCTGTCCTATCCTGTGAGGTCAGCATAGAACAGTGTGGATGTAAATGTGAGCATTTCTGTCCCTAAGAGGTTCATGTCACAAATTACATAATTTGGGGGATCTAGTTTGGGAGATGCGCAGCCCAATCCTGAGTTTCCCGATGCCCACTGGAGCAGCGGTGTTAAAGTGGGTACCGCTGTACCCTGTAGGCACCAGGAAGCAGCTGGAGGTCTTCTTGGGTGGGGGGAGGGAACTTTTCCCTCAGGGAAAGCTGCAAGTCCTACAAAGGCTTAATTCTGCACCACCTATTTTGCTGGCACAGACTTGAGAGTCTCCATGCCAGGCCTTTTGGCCTGACATGGAGTTCAGGATACAGTGGAGCAGACCTCTGCCAATCCCCTCCCATCCTGGTTATTCTCCCAATCCTGCCCCCCCCCAGAGGCAGCACTGCTGCCTGACAGTTGCACTTACCCCTGGCAGCAGCACGTCCTCTTCCTGCTGGCACTGGGCCTGGCTCCTGACTGGTGTGGGCTCAGCACTGGTGCTCCTTACTTGCCAGATGCAGAAAATGTGCTTTATGGTATGTTTGTGGCACCCAGCACCTGCACTAAGCTTAGCGCCAGCGCTGGCTGAAGCCCTAAAAGAGGCTAGGTAAATGAAAATAATATTGTAGTTATAAGATTTATTGGAAGAAAAAAAACAAACTGATTCAAACACCTATCCCATGCACACCTAACTACAGGTGTGTGCATCTCGTAATGACGGGGATGTGTTCCCACACCACCGCCATCAAGTGATGCTGGATGTTAAACGACGTCACCTGTTTTAAGCATCTGAAGCTGAGGGTAGATGTACTCCCCTCACCTCTGGAGGCTTTTCAGAGCTTCGCAGAGGCCATGCACATCCACGTGCTGTCTCTGCAAGGCTCAGAATTACCTTTTTGGCCAAAAAATTGCACCTTCTGGTTTCCTCGGAAAACCGGAAGTGACTATTTTGCCATATAAAGCATTTGGAGGCCCAGGGAACCCAACAGCTCCCCTCTGCTCCAGAGGTTTGTGGGGGAGGGGAGGCAGTGACTGGCGACAGACCACATGGACTGCCACATATGCAGCCCATGGTTGGTTGGAATGTCACAAAGAGACTTTCACCTGTAGTCCCATCAGCCATTAAGAAGGCAGTACTTTTTTCAGGGAGTCATGTGCTGAATGACTATTTATTGGATAGGTGATATGAACTGGGCTGGGCTGGGTTGCAAAGGGAACAGAATTCAGTCCCAGCTGTGGTTGTGACGCTGCCTCTAGAGCTTTGCCCAAGAGGTAAGTAGATCCTCACTTCCAGATGCTGGAGTATTCGTCCTTTCCACCAGCAGCAACAGCAATCATTGAACATGGTTTCAAAATTTAGTTCCTTCATCAAACAGTGGTGGCCCAATGTTGTGGAGAAACGTATTGAAATAGTGGCAAAATTTTTCAGGAGAACAGCGCTCATTATGTAGCTGCTGGAATGGGGGACCCAGTGTGCTTGAAACTAGGGACAGAGGGGACCCCCAGGTCTCCAATCTCAAACTCTGCAGGTCTCATATGGCTGGTGAGAAGTGAGAATACAGCTATGCTTGAGGGCCACCAAAGCACAGCTACCCAGAAATAGGCATGCAGCTTTTTATTCAGGAGCTGTCAAGTGAAGAGAGGCTGACAAGGGGCCAATGCAATTTCACGGAGTCCTATAAACACTTCAGACTCTGGCCCAGCTCCTAAATCAGAGTCATTTGTCTTTAGTACGAAGGCCAGTCTGCTAGAAGGCTGCCTGTGTCTGCTTGTCGGCTTACCTCTTGTGTGGCCATTGCTTGCCTTGCTTTGCTTCCCTCAGTCTGTGTTTCTGTGTTTGCCAGCTGACTGACTTGTCCATTTGTTGTGCTTGCAAACCGTTAGCTTCAGGCAAGCAAGCAAGAGAAGGCAGGGGGTCAATTAGTACATGCCCCTACCTCACCAGGTTACTCAGTAGCTTGATGGCTTACCGATGAAGGTGTGAATTAACTCTATGGGAGGGGGCATTGTGTGAGAGGTGCTGTGAGTTGAAATGAAAATGCCATTCCTGGTGTTTTAGCTAAGATGGGAGCCACACGCTGGTGCTGTAATCATCAAATGTTTGGCATACAAGTGTGAACCAACTTGCAAAAGAGACGAGTAGGTATACATCAAGACTGCTAGCTAGACATCATTGTAGAAGCTCCAATATTGGAGTATCTGTTCCATGAAGCCCACATTTTAATATTTATTAGGTTAGTGTTTCTCAAACTATGGGTCGGGACCCACTAGGTGGGTTGCAAGCCAATTTCAGGTGGGTTTCCATTCATTTCAATGTGTGTTTTATTTTTAATCTGTGGGCTCCAGTAGTGTAGCTAGAGGGGGTGCAAAGCACCCAGTTTTGTAGGGAGCCTCACCTCAGCTTGCAAAGCACTACGTGTTGCACAGAGCCTCACCACAGGCGTGCAAGCGGCCCCCTACCCTTCAGAGCAGGGACATGCAGTGCAAGGCCGGCAGGTGAGGCAGAACTGCCCAGTCATTCTGGTCCGCTAGCAGTGAGGCACCATGCAATACATAGTGCTTTGCAAGCTGAAGTGAGGCTCCCAGTAAAACTTAGTGCTTTGGACCCCCACTAGCTAAGCTACTGGAGCCCACAGGAGCCAGTCATGCAGTTGGAAAGTGTGATTGCTACAAACCACACCTTCCCCCTCCCTGGGCTTCTCCAGAGAATTCTGAGGCAAGAATCCCCTTGGGGTCCTGCTTCTGCCCTACCTCATCCAAAGAAAAAAATCAGACCGCCCATCCTTCCTCCAATGATCACTGATTCCTTCACAGATGGGCAAGAGAGCCCATCTCACCCCCCTCCTGCTCCATAGAAAGCAAAACATTTACCCTTCCCTGCCTCCTGGCTAGAAGTTCCCTGCTGCTTGCCTGGTCTGAATGATGGCCCCATATGAGGTCTTCCCTGCTGCAAAAATAGTACGTAAGTACATCCAGACACAAACAGACTCCAGTGCGCATGCATGGGAAATCAGTTCCAAATCAAGTGACCTCAGACTTGAGTCAATGCCCAAGTCATCAGTGCAGGTGACAAGTCAGCAAAAACACGTTTTTTGAGACTCGGACTCGAGTCATCTGACTTGAGTTCCCATCCTGAGATAGTGGTCATCATCACAGCTTGTGGCAGTAATCCAAATTCTTCAGTCAGATACTAGTCACTTTCCTTAAAATGTTAGCAAAGCTAAGGAAGCATTTACAGAATGCTAAAGACCAACACGGCAGAGGCTATTCATCTGTGACATCACTCTGTTAGTTCTTAGCTTTCCATTGCTTCTTGTCAATTTCTCACTTCAGAGCACAGTCACAATTGGGTGGCAGAGTGTAGCTCCAGAGCATGTTGTGAATTCAGTATTGATATAGGGGAAAATCTGTGTTTGCCTGTAAATTAACTCCTAAACGGAATGTCTCTAGAACCAAACTGTTATGAACCTGATAAAAACAGGTCAATTTACTGATGCAGTGAGAAAATAATGAGAACTGTTCTCCCCATTTCTTTCTCCTTTCATCCTGGTGAACTCTAACAAAATGCTAGAAATGGCAAGCGAAGTTCAACTTGGCAAACTGGAATATACGAGCCTGGAATGTGCCACGGGATGCTGAATCTTTAAGAAGACAGGGGACATGGAAAAGATTCTTGAAGTAGCCTGGCCCTCCAATCACATGACATTGCCATGGTGAGTGTGAACATAAAGAGAGTGTGACTGGAAGCCCTGCTGTTCCAAGATTCTAGATTACTTGGAGGGAGTCCTACACAGGCAGGGGAGTAAAATCCTCAGGGGGCTTCCAGGGGGCCTAGGCTATGACAAAACAAACTATACAATACAAAGCGTATTACAAAATAATTTAGGGTATCGCAATCTCAGTCTATCATGGGCTGCGTTTCCACTACAGCTTTAATCCACTTTCAATGCCCTTCTATTACCCCAATGCATTTAGAAAGTGTGTGTGTGGGGGGGGGGGGAGCAATCAGGCATTTTGCCCTGGACCCGATGCCAGCTCTTACTGGCCCTGGTCCTACACACTATGCAGACATTCAACTGCAGATTGGAGGTATGGCCAGCTGCAGTGACCCTGCTCTCTCCTGTATGTAGGGCAGGAGGTCTGGTCTAGAGCATAGAGCTGCCATTATACCCAAAGACATCATCTGGAAGTCTGAAGGTTGCCTGTTCAAGATCACCAGAAGCGATGGGAGCGGCATGACCTTGGTAAGCTGAGCAGAGCTCTTCTGGGTGAGAGCCGAAGAAGCCGGCTCTGAAGTTCTTTGTCTGTGTGGGAGGAGACAGCAGCCAGAATGCGATCATACTGTGAGAAGCTCCACCTGGAATGTAGTCAGTTCTTGAAAGACAGAAATTCTCTGTTCAAGCCTGCCCATGTAAACCAACTTGAATAAAGCCAAAGGAGCAATCCAATGGCCAGAAAGGCAGTAGATAAACACCTGCTATTATTATTATTATTATTATTATTATTATTATTATTATTATTATTATTATTATTAATGTTCCCTGACTCTGGATATGTTATGAGAACATATGCTCCTATGTCTAGTGCAGTGCTTCCTAACCTTTACGCAAAGATTGGGACCACTGTAAGTATTTGCAGGGGGGGGATCGCATTGCTATCACGAAAATGGGGTTTCTAGAAATACTTGGGGATAGTGCTGGCCCACCGGAGGTTGTGGGGGACCCACTGCAGATTGGGAGGTTTACAGAGGTATAAGGGGATTTAACTCTGCTTCCACCTCTGAAGTTTCCCAGTGCGCCCCTCCCCAGTTGAATACAGCAGAACTGTTTTCCCTGTGGGTGCACCAGCAGGTGGTGGGGAATGATAGGATTGGGCTCTTAGATCAACTGAGTTCAGTGGGACTTACTCCCTTGTAAATATGCATTGGAGTACAGCAGAGTTGCCAACTATCAGTAGAATGTTTTGATCAGGTTTTTTGGGGGGTAGGGGTCAAAATCAGACTGCAGCAGTAGCAGCAGGGGGTCCTCCTGGCAGTCACCAATTCTTCCAGTAAGAATAGGACCACGTTCTGGGGGTTGACAGAAGGACCACTGCTATCACCACCTCTAAGCCCCTACTGTTGGTCCCATTTTGCAATGCGCCCTCAAAATCTCTAAGCCAAACCATGATGACAAAATCATTTTTCAGTACCTGCCAGTGGCGCAGCAAAAAATGGAGGAGCAATTTTGGTTCACCTCATTTGTGTCTTCCGTATCATCTGTACAAGCACAGGGACTGTGATGCAGTCTAATGAAAACACCCTCATCCATTGGATGGTCTGCCACTGCGGTCCAGTCCCTCCACATAGGGGTTCACTGTACAGGCTTTGCTTGTCTGAAGAGGGCTGAAAAAAAGCATTTGCATTTAGATTCCTCTGCTGCTGTGGAGCACTTCGTTCAAAGGACAATGGATTAATTCAAACAGGATCCAGAGCTCTGCCACTGAGCCAGGGAGACAGCCTGCAGTTTCTCATCCTAACCTGAGGTTTATAATATAATCCTAAGGAAGCACTGTCACATCTCCCAAAGGTGACTGGCAAGCTTCTTTTCTCAATGGAAGCAGTAGGGAAAAGAAGAGGATTATTCACTGGGGTCGAAGAGGCCTCACACTGACAGACTGTGGAAATGATGAAGGCTGAGCACTAGCATTAAATTGTCATTTTTTGGCATGTTCTATTATCTCAGCAGGTAACCAGATGTCTGAGAGCTGCAAAATATACAAAGCAGTTTGTTTTTGCCTCCTAGCAATTTTTTAAAAAAAATATGATTTATTAAAGCTGGCAGGGAAAGCAAAAAGAGAGATCACAACGTCTTTCTCCTCTACTTTAATTAAAATGTAATAAGTATGAGCCAGGTAACACCAAGCACTTTTAAGTACCATTTAATCGGTGCGTTGTGTGTCCAGTTCTCTCTGTCTGAAATTCAGTCATATGCAGGTATACTTGGAAGTCCATCCCACTCAGTTTAATAGGGCTTACTTCCAAGCAGCTGTGTAGAGGATACTAGCCCAATTCCCAGACTGTGCTATAAGAAAGCATTGATACACTGCAATAAATAAATGTAGTTAAATCATGATGAGGTCCTGTGAGTCCAATAAGCTCATCTATACAAGAGGCTGCTTGTTGCATCTCTGAATGATTTGCGGGCTCCTCCTGAACGAACCTGCCTGATCTTTAATTTTCTCTGCTCTTGCTTTGCTTCATTACAGGAAGCCTCCTCTGGGAGGGGGCAGCTAATTCAGCCCTGACTTTGCATCAAGTGATACCGGCTCCATCTGTCAGTAGTTTTCAATACAGAGATGACATAGGAAGGAATACTGCCCATAAAGGAGCCATCTCTGCATGAGTCACTGCTCTGGCCTTGTGCACTTCTAGTCAGGGAGCCACGCGCAGATCGGCAACTCATTCAGCTCCACAAAGGGCAGGCTTCTTATTTTGGGGAATGCAAGAGTAGAGGACGCCTTCCATGTTAATGCAGAAAAGAAAGGTCTTCCCCTAATTCTCTGTTTGAGAACAACAACTCTAGCTACAGTATCCCCACCCCACCCACCACAGTGTATAAGTGAGAAAATATAACATTCTCAGTGGATGCTGTGGAGAAGCTTGCTAATAATTCTTGGATGACTTCTATCAGGGCTTTATTTTCAAAACCAGCTGTTAAGAGGAGAGAAAAAAAAAATAACTACACACACACACACCCCTGTCCATTTAATTTGGGCTATGTCGCTTATCTCTGTGCTATTGTTGCCAGTGGGTCTCTAGCTACAGCAGGCTTCCTTGGAGAAAACATACATATTTAAAGCCCCAAACATTACCAGTTTCAGCTAGCACAACACTGATTAATCACTACACATTTCCTTCCTCCCAGGGTACTCATGAAGCCTTCCTTTGGTCTTTTCAATACCAAAACTCTCAGAGATCCTGAATATAAACGAAGTGGAAATAATACACACACACAAACCATGTGGTGAAATGAAAGAGGAGCCCTTGCTGAATAAATAGCTGCAAATCTGGTTAATCATTGAAGAGTTTCATCTCCCAGTGTGGCACAGTACAAATGTCTAAGCGTCTCTCCTGACATTTTATAATCCTTGAGACATGATGGGGCAAAGATTTAGTGCTGCTGGGCAAAGGGAATTCTTTGCTTTGTTTTGGATTTAGTGAAGAGGTGAATGGCGAACGCCTCAAGCTGCTTCTTTGAAAGCATGAGTGGGGAGGCCTTGAAGGATGGCAGTGCTGTCTGCTGTACTGAAATGCCATGGGTCATATGCTTGAGACACCTGGAGCTCTGTGCTCTGAAGTTGTGCACTGTTATTTTAGATAATGTTACTGCTCTCTACTAGGATTGCTAACCACGCGTTAACTTCCTAGTTCATCCTTTTATGACCTAGGGTGAAGACAAAAAATTGATGATACTGTTTCACTAACCAACCACTTGAACTATCTTCTCTGCTAGGTACATAGTGTTAGGCTGCAATCCTATACACACTTGCCTGGGAGTTAGCGCCACTGCACACAATGGGACTTTCTTCTGAGCAGACATGTATAGCTTGGCACTATTAATAACTGAAAAGTCAGTAAACAGGAGTATTTTTCAGATATTTTCCCTACTTAAAAACTTATCAGATTTCATCTGCAGTCTACCAGATTCCACCAGGCTTTGCCCCTTACACATAGTTCCTGCCAAACACCATTTTGCCCCACCAAATGCAACCTAGCTTTGATCCACTAGATTCCTTCCCACTCTTTTACTGGATCCCCTATGGACCCTCACTCCCCTGACTTTGCACAAGGAGTGAAAATTTATCTGACACATTTGGGTTGTTTTGATCTCTGCAGGTGATGTTGAGCAAGCCTGCCTTCCGTCCAAATACAGTGTCTTCATGGCAGGCCTGTGCAGCTTGGGACACACCAGACTGAACTTAGCTTACCAGCCACACATTGTGCATCTTGCTGGATGCTCGATAATCCCTGTGGTCCCAAGTAGGCTGCAATAACTGGAAGCTGATTTGCTATAAATGGTCAGCAAGCTGACCTTATAGGACTTGAAACTCAGAAACAAAAGCTTTGTGAGTGTGCCACGATTGCCTTCTGAATACCAAGAAGGAGGACTGATGCAGTTGCTATTATATTCTTTTCCTTTTGCCCCAAGGGACCCATATGCCAAAGTCAGCTTTTCCATTGCAAGCATGTCAGGAAGATGAACAGATTACTTATTAGAACTCATACCAATTCATTTGGCAACTTCAGGCTTTTATACATTTAAAGCAACTTTCAAATTATCGGTATTGCGCAGGGGAGTGAGAAAGAAATGCAAATCGACAAGGATGACAAAGTAATTGGAGGATGTCGGCAGTTCTTTTCCTCCACCCCTCCTTTCAAGTTTCCCAGACGGCACTCTTGACAGCACAAGGCCATGCAGGTTTTCTGTATTCTCTTCATTTGTGAAATCATATCTCACTTGGATGAATGAAATCACAGAGCAAGCAAGTTAGGAGACAACTTGTCCCTTCTGAATACTTAAGTGCAATTGTTCATATATGTGAACAATTTGTGAGATGATTCACACATCTAAGCACAGATCTGATATGTATGGTGGAAAAGAGAGATCATGTATCCCCTGCGCCACATGTGTAGGCACCTCTCATTTTATGCAGGCACCACGTTCTTCCAGATCAGTGCGTATTTCAAAAAACACATAAATTAAACATCAAAAGGAACATGCACAAAGCCAGCTGAACATGCAGGAGCTCTGGGAAGGTTTATCACATTCTTTGGAAAATTTACATAAGGTTTTGGTTTTAATTTTGAAAGTTATTTCAAAAACATGTAAATCAAACTTGCGCAAAATGAGTCTGTATGATGTAGCATATGACTAGCATTATATACGTTTACATCTTGGGTTATGAACAGGATATAAGTAAAACCAGACCTCTGCAGTTTATACATAAGCTTTGGGCTTATGAGTTTTATGAGTTGGTTAAAAGCTCCTCTCCCGTAAGATGCTGAACTAAAAGTATGAGAATTACAAGATAATTGCTTCCTGGGTTCTTCAGCGTGGGTCTTAATGGATCTTTTAATATGGCTGAGGCAGGTGTTTCCATCTGGAAGATGTATTCGGTCTCTGTGTTGGCAAAACACTTGACCAGTTTGTTAATCAAGAGATTAGCACCCCACTGCTTTCTTGTTGCTGTCTCACACTTTTCAACAAATCACCAAGATCCGCTTGCCTTCCAGGGGATGAGCTTAAACATGGGAGCCAACAGAACTTGGTGTCTGTCCAGTTGCTGAAGGGTAGATGTTTGGCGAGCCGTGTCTTATCACTATTGGCAAAACGTTCCTTCCTTCATTGTACTGAATGGATCAGTCAAAGTTAATTTACGAAATAAGAAAAAAGTCCAGGTCCCAAAAGAGCATTTCACACAGTGCAACATTTCTGCACAAAAGACACATCCTTGTAGGGAACGATGCATAAGATATTTTTATCCTGCCTTTCCTCAATGGGTGCTCATGGGGGCTGTGTAATCCTATGTCTATGTGTAGGTCATAGACCTTTTCCCTGGGGGCTGGGGATAAGAATAGGCCCTCAGTTTGGCTGTACTTGTCGTAAGACGCGACTAAACAGCCACCGGCTAGATGGGGCTCGTCAGCCTGGGAAGGCAGCTCATCTGAGAGAAGGAAAACTCTGATCCCAAACCTCCACTGCCTTGTGGCTACATCCAGTCATGGAAAAGGCTTCAGGAGTCAACCTCGAGGCAAAATCCGGAGCCGGATTCCCTGAGGCAGTTCATGGCTGAACACAGTCACGTTCTGGCAACTCCTGCGACGCCGCTGGAACCAACCGTATTGGCCTCTGCCTTTCCATTGGACCATTTCAGTGACATGGAGAGGGGGGATTTGCTGCATGGGTAACAGCCTATCATCCATACCTGCTTTACCCAGGCTTCGCGCACTGGAGAGGACACTCTGTTACAGAACCACCATTCAGAGCGTGACACCATAGCCTTCCAAGACTGAAGGATGCCAACAATGTAGGTCATATATTGTTTCTTATGCAGAAGTGGCATATGGACAAATGCTCATATAGACGTCTTCACAATGAAGCGACCCCGAGAAAACGCAATTATCATCAAGGCTCAGCATTTTACATCACCACTGTAAGGGCAAGTTCGCTTACTCCAGCAAAGATTTTCTCCCTGGAGTGAAGGAATAGATGCATGTATCCAGTCCAACGCTCTGCCACCACCCCATTTATAAGGTGATGTGAGATCCATGTGCCCTCTTTGTGCAGTTCTCAAAAGGAAGAGGAGGAATTCCATACAAAGTAGTTGGGGTATATATTATATGGGGTATATATTATATGTGGTGAAGGAGGTGACAGGTGGAAGGACTGTTGCCTTCCTGCTTCCTGATAGCTGCCCTGTTTCTGTAGTCTGAAGCGGGTGAAAAAAGCAGGATAATTATGAAGTCCCCAGCGAGCGACTGTAGTTGGCAGGTTTGAGCTGCATTTGGCTTGGTGGGTCACAAGTTGCTCAGCCCTGGCCTAACTGAAAGGTGAAAGCAATATTAAGCATGAGACTGTAACATTTATAAGGCAATGGAGGCAACTTGACAAAGGAATGACATCACATCATCACACATGAGAATAATACTTTGCTAACAGGTGAAAGTTCTGCCATTTTCTTTAAATCAATTTGCATAACTGAATATATGTATGTATGTATGTATGAATGAATGAATGGCACTGATAGTTGTGGCAGCAAACTCAAGTTTAATCTTCCTGTTTTTGTAAATCAGCATTGATCTATGGCAGGGGTCTCCAAACGTTTTGGCCAGAGGGCCGCATGAAATATCTGGCACAGTGCTGAGGGCCGGAAATTTTTTTTAAATGGAAAATAAATAAATTAGAGATGGAACTTAAATGAATGAATAAATGAATGAGTGGGCTCATTCACTCAGCCTTTCTGGCCTTCAGAACACCCTCCAGATGCAATCAGAGCACAGCCCTGGTCATATTC
Organism: Tiliqua scincoides; assembly: GCF_035046505.1. Taxonomy (NCBI): domain Eukaryota; kingdom Metazoa; phylum Chordata; class Lepidosauria; order Squamata; family Scincidae; genus Tiliqua; species Tiliqua scincoides. Next base: position 107,727,531 of record NC_089823.1, read on the forward strand.
AGTCAGGTGGGCCAGAGGCTTTCAGGGGACAAGAGGCTGGCCGCGGGCTGGATAGAGGCTCGCTGCAGGCCGCATCTGGCCCCCGGGCCAGGGTTTGGAGACCCCTGATCTATGGGAACAGGTAGAGCTGGTGTGGGAAAATAGTCACTGGAATGCTCCTCAATGTTCACACCAGCTAGCTACCCTAAGCTCATAATTACTAGCATTGAGTCATAAATTGGTGAGTTTAGCATTCATGTGTGACTACATTCATCTAGACTGAAACCTGTTTAATTTCTGGCACATGCAGGGTAGTTCATTTATCACGAAAGAATGTGTTAATGTAATTCATTGCAGTCAGTGTGTGCATCAGCAATCGTATTGATGTCCTTGCAATGATGTAACTCATTGGCTAGTTTAGCCTGCAGCTACTATTTTTCTGTCTTTGGCCAAACAATGGACTTTTTTTTTTTGTCCTTCTGAAAAGACTGCCAGAGTTGGTATGAAAATATAGGATTTTGACTCCAGCATGTCTTGTGTTTGATATTTATCTCTTGGTCTGCTCAGGGACCAAACCCTCCCACTCAGTGCCTGAGCTGGTTGCCAAATGCAGCTTCCTTTACCTGGTGATGTGCCAGCCTCTGCTCCTCCCTGGATTGGAAGAGGGAGATGGAGCACAAGAGAAAGCATGGAGGAGAGTGGTGGCCTTGAATGTGGGAGATGTTCTAGCCCACCACTCTCCTATCCTCCACGCTTTCTCTTCTGCTCCATCTCCTTTTTCCTTTCCCAGCTCAAAGAGTGGGAAGAGGAGGAGGACCACTGACAGTGAGTGGGCAGAAGGAGGTGGGTGCGACAAAACAACAAAGCAATACATCCCATTAATGCTATCATGTTATTAATGCATATTAATATATGTTATTATGCTATCATGTTATTAATGCATATATGAATGCATATCATGTTAAAAGTTTTTAGACATTTTAAATTTCTTTTATAAATATAGCTCAAAGCACTTTGGGTGCCACAGGGTAGAAAAGCAGGGGATAACCCCTACTACATAACTGGTTAAGAGGCACTTTTTCATGTGGATGCTCCTCCTTTATTTAACAGAAGAGTAACTGGCCCTCCTCACCCCAGCAGTGTCCTTTCTAGTGGCTGTAGTGTCTGCTGGTGTTGCATCTTTTAGATTTTGAGCCCTTTTGACACGGAGCCATTAGTCTTTTGATTTTTCTCTACTTTGTGAACTTTTTGTTGAAAAGCAGTATATAAATACTGATAATGGTGATGATGATGATGTTAATAAACTGAATAAATAAACAAAAATGTGTACATATTGGTAATACGTCTGTAATAACATTCTCTATTGAAAATGTCTGATATCACAATTGTATGAGAGTTATATCCACGAATGTCTCTTTATTAAAACTTCCTGCTTCCCCTAGTTGTCTAAAGCTGGTGAATGCACCCATGAATGAGACCATTCAAATATTATGCTTCTAGTGTGAAGCAGATGGTAACCATATTGCTAACAATATCTGTGCCTCTGTTAACATGGTATGCACCATAACCACATGGTTCATCTTAGCATGCCTTTCTACATATCCCAGATGCACAACTCATTTTTTTTTTTTAAATCATGCCCAAGTTTATGCTGAGTTCCATGTCCAAGTCCATGGATGTGCTGGGTCAGACTTTACATTCTCCCTGCAACTGCATCCACCAGAATGCTCCAGTGGACAATTTTGGACATTTTTGGCTCATTCATCGGTGGTCCTTGGGTAGTGTAGTAGCAGGGCATGCCTAGCACCAACCTCTGCTGCTTCTTCTCCTGCTCCCTGGTTTTGAAGTTAAAATTGTGGAAGAGAAAACATGAAGAAGAGGAAAGTATTAGGTTGGAGCTGGTACACTGCCAGTTAATAGCATAGGGGGGGGGGACGATATCACATTTGGTACCATCTCAGATGTTGAGCCAGCCCTGATATTAGAATACAGTTGGCTCTCAGCATCTGTGGGGGATTGGTTCCACAACCCCCCGTGGATACCAAAATCTGTGGATACTGAGATTTGGGAGGGGGGGGGGCAGACAGACAGGGTACCAGTGCTGCAAAAACTAACCTGGAGGCTGCACTGACCTCCCAGCATCCTCAGAAGTCACTTCCAGATCCCTTCCAGTTTGCATTGGCAACTTCCAGTTGTATCTGGGAGGTCCTCTGAGGCATCCATGGGTGCCGAGTCCTTGGATAAGGAGGGCCCACTGTACCTGAATTGGCCTAATTTCAGTGGCTTACAACTCTTTGGGTCATGTTACACAATATGAAAGCTCAGCTTACTACCAAGAGCTCAAGAGCTAGCTATTATCTCTGCTTTTTGACTAGAGTCTTTTTTTTGATACACGTTTTTTTCAAATGCCTGTTTTGTTTGCATTTTGAGGTGTACGCTTTAAAAAAAAAAGAATTTGTAAATTGACTCTTTGACTCTCTTTTCAAGGCATATAAATTCAGGACTCATCTCACCAGGCCCCGGGCATGAGCTTGTATCTGTTAGGATTAAAGTTAAACTTCTCATTTTGAGTTACTCATTCAAGGGAGAATGAATATTAACACAACCCTATTTACATTGAGCAGAATGAAATATTCCTTTTTCCTCTGCATAAAGAGCAGCACGGCATGCCCTATATCAGCAAATCTGGATCTTGCAATTTAATTTACTTAAATGGTAATCTTTTATTTCTCTGTGAATAACAAGGTTTTATCTTAGCAGGGCATGGAGTCTCACTAATATATTTTGTGCCTAATTTGTATGCACATAGGATCAGAGTCTTTCAGAGAAGACTGGGGAGAGGAATGCTGCATTGCTATCTGATCTATAAGAATTCATTGCTTTGATAAAAAATTGCATTTTGGGGGGGGGGGGCTGTCTTTTAAACTAAATCACACAAAGGACATCCAGCAAATTAGTGAGGGTTCTGTTCTATTTATGTCTTTTAGTGACAATCTTCATTTCTAATGGTCTGGGAGTGTAGTAAACATGCCATACAGCACATTTGTAGCTACTCAAGAGCTGGCTAGGCTGGCACAGAGGCCTGTACTGGCTCCCAGAGGCTGGATCTTGCCTCAGAGGGGGCTCTAGCAGACTGGTGCAGGGGGTGGGAGGGGGTTACAGGAGAGCATAATGGGGAAGGGAGGGGTGTTTTGGGGTGGGAGATGGCAGTCTGGGGGGTGGATTGGGCCCAAGAGGGTGGTGGGATAGGCTGTGGCAGCGCATGATGAATCCTAACCCCTGGACCAGGCCCAAGCAGCCTTACACGGGCTGTTCCAATTTGCTGGGGCATAGCCCCATAGGTGTGGCTGGAGCATTACTTGGGGGTAAAGGGAGAAACAGCCCCTTACTCCAAGTTGCCCTTCAGCCACCTCCTAACCTGTGCTAGATACAGCATGGGCCAGTTGGTCTGCCTGTTCCAGCGCAGGTCAGGCCTGTCAGTAATTCAAGTAATCCCCAAATTGTCCTACACAGAGACTTGCATTTGCCTGGATTCAAAGTATGCATTACTATAACAACTGAAATCCAAAGAACCGCACAACTAGTTCTGCATTCCCAAAGGAGCTCCTGAGTGTCACAGATGTGCTGTAATGCATGTTTATGCCCCCTTGGGAATCAGCTGGGCCAGTGCAGAGGCCTGTGCCAGCTTAAGAGGGCCGATCCAGACCCTTTGTTGGCCAGGGTACGTTTGCAGCAGACAGCACAGGGAGTGGGAGAGGGTGGCAGTAGGGTGGAATGGTGGTGGGGCAGGATGTTTTAGTGGAACAGGAGGCAGATTGGTCCCGGGAGTGGGGCGGGATTGGTGGTGGCAGCCCATGCTGAATCCTAATCTCTACTTCCAGGGCTTGCAGGATTACATGAGCTGCTTTGATTTGTACCAGCTAATAGCTGGGGCTCGATATAAGGTAAGGGGAAAAGTGCCTCCTTAGCCTTGCGGTTTTCAAACCCTCCGGGAGTTTGGAAACCACAGTAAGTCCTTGCAGGGGAGGGGAGGGAGGCAGCGGGGGTGGGGGGAAGGCAGTAACGCGATCCCCAAGATTGCATCACTCAGGGGCCTTCAGGGACTGGGATGCACTCACCAGTCCCTGCAGCAGCCTCCTGGGGGTGTGGGGAGCCCTGTGCAGGCGTCTGCAGGGCTCCTCAGGTTTCTAAAAGTGAAAGTAGAGTGATCATGCTCCTTTTTCTGTTTTGCAGAGGTGGAGCGCATTTGCTCCACTTTCACTTTTGGAAGGCTGGGGAGCCCTGCAGATGTTTGCGCAGGACTCCCCACACCCTAGGAAGGCTGCTGCAGGGTCTGGTGAGTACATCCCAGTCCCTGCAGTCCCCTGAGCTCTCCTGAGCTTTCTATTCCCCCTGCCCCACCCCTTAAGGGGGCAGAGGCCAGGGCCCTCAGGCTGGGGTGTTGTGATTCCCCAATTTGAATACCACTTAGCCCAAGGTGACCTCCAGCTGTCTCCTAACTTGAGCTGGAACAAGCAAGCCACTGTGACCTGCCTGTTCCAGCGTAGGTTAGGATGGGCTGCCCATCAGACCTGCACGATATTGGCCATTAGCAGTTTGGGACACAACCCACATCAACCACGAATGGTGCCCCCCATTGGAACCAAATAGATTCCGTTTTTGCTGCTTGCCTGAGATTTTTAAAACAAAGGACAATTTCTTAAGAATCAGTAATATTTACACTGGTTAAGAGGAACGCCACTGAAAGGGTGACAGTGTTCTCCTGAGATGCTGTGTAGTAGATTCCATGCCTTCTTTGTTCCAAGGGATATTTCTCTATTTCTCTATTCCCTAGTTCAGTGCTTTTCAATAGAGAACAGTGCTAAATTCAGTTGAAGACTTTGAATCAGATTTGAAATGTCTGGGAAAGTCTCTTCTCAGACTGTAAGGAGAATTAAAAAGAAAGAAAGAAAAAAGTTAGGCAGCAGCATGCCTGGGGAATGGAAAAGACAGCCAGCCGGGAAGAGCACTGGGTAGCTCAAAACTGTTCCGTCTGCCTAACAAAAAAAATAGATGAAAGAAGTTTTGTGAAAAAGGTAGATACGGAGACAGATGCAAGACAGAAGCAAAAGCGGCATTTATGAACAGTGTTTGTAGGTCAGGCCTCCCCAGTTTGTGGCCCACCAAATCAAATGGAGGTCACCAAACATGCACAGAGGTGGCCTACAGAGACTCAGTATATATTTGGTTTTGTTGTCTGCCTGGAAAGACAAAATGGAGGGTATGTGTTAAGGTTGTCAACTCTGACCTGAAGCTATTCCTGCATATTTGCTTCTCCAAAATGATGTAATATTGGAAATTCCTGGAGGCCCTGTTAACATCTCTCCATGATTGTTTCAGCAGTCACTTGATGCTGATACCTGCACTCCGCCACCAGAATTAGTGTTTCAAAAGCAGAACGTGCTTTCTGGTGTTGCAAAAGGCACTATGGAAGTGCACAGAGCCACACGCTTCTGGACCGCTGCCGGAGAGACTGCAGAGCCCCAGTGTGCGCCAGTGAAGAGAAGAGGGCCTGCCAACCATGGTGAGGCAGTGCCAGGGGCTGAACGAGGTGGTGAGCCTTCTCCAAATGTACATATTATCTCTCTCTTTCAAACCCTCTCACTTCCTCAGTAAACTGCCCTTTCATACTATGTTAGTGTTTCTCCCAAGTTGCTGTTTTACTCCTTTATCCCTCCTCCTCTCTCCATTGGACAAAACACACTTTTCCTCATATCAGACATGAGCCATTTCAGGGACACTGGATCTCTTCTGCCATCTCCCTCCTCCCTCTGTTGGACCCATTTCCCTTCATTTCTCTTTGTTGGATCCACTCCTTCTTTTCTTTGTCTTTTCTTCTTCTTCCTTTCCCCGTTGATGAAAGATACTAGTTTGGTAGCAGCATAGTGCTGGCTCGAAAGTAATTCTCCTAGTGAATACAACCCATTTTATGCACCAGTGTTTACATATTGGTTGAATTTCCACTTTTGCATTCCCTTTTATTGTAATTTATGCCTCAGTAAATAGTACTGTACTTTTTGATTACTTCTGACTCCTGCCTGCTGCTTAAATCTCTTGAATGCCATCCTTTCATTGGGATGTGCCATGAACCAACACATCTCACGCACTTAACTGGGTGTGAGAGCCAGCTGAGGCTCAGCTCAGAATCACACAGGTTCCCTAGAACATGCATGTTTTGGACCATGGTTAAGTGCACAAACATGTCATTGAGCAAGTGTGGTAATATTGTATTAGGTGAACTAGGGCGCAATCCTAACCCCTTATGTCAGTGCTTTCCAGCACTGACATAAGGGCAATGCAGCTCTGAGGTAAGGGAACAAACATTCCCTCACTTTGAGGAGGCCTCCATGAGTGACACCCAACTGCAGGATGCAGCACATGTCCCATTGGCGCCACTATGCCAGTGCTGGAAAGCACTGACATAAGGGGTTAGGATTTGCCCTTAGTTGTTTAAAAACCTGGATTCACAGACCCCTGCTGACGCATCTAAGTAAAGAAGCAAACACACTTGTCACATTCCCAGGTTATGGCTGGCTGCTTAAATAGATGAGTAGAACTTACGCAAATGACAGTTATTAAATTGCAAGTTGTTACAGTGTGTTATTTAAACACATGTTAACATGCTCACACAGGGGGAAACTATCTCATGTGCTAGGATCCTATGTCATGGCCAATGGCACAGCTCAGTGGTTCGGAGAGGAATGCAGAGAGAGGCAAGGATGAAAGATACAACAAACGTTTATTGTGGGGATACAATAACAATTATAGGGAAGGGGAATGAAGGTAAAGCAATTCAATATTCGTTAGCCATTCACACATCTAGGGAAGCGGTTGTCATATATGGAAAAAGAAGAAAAGATTTTCCGTGTGTGTGTGTGAGATCAAAGCATATGTGGGAGGTTCACTTTTGTGCTATTTTCCTGTCAAATATTACCCCATCCCCAACTGTCTAAGCCCAGTTACTATCATTGGACCTACTTACACCATGGAGATATTGCGAGTCTAAAATGGCTTGGGAAGCGGAGGCAGAACCATGTATGCCCCCTAAGCTTCTTGCAGAAAAATTAGGATAAAGAATTAGTTAAGATTAGATTAGAATAAGAAGAAGCTTCCAGATAGACTTGTTCTCTTTTCTTAGTGATCAATTGCCTTCTTTCTGCCTTTCCCTATGAAAGAGCTGTATTTTATTACTAAGTTGCGACAATACAAATATTGCTTTCTTGGGGAATATATGTTTATATATTTGGGAATATACATAGCATGCTAAAGTGTATAGTCACAGGAATATAAGTTCATTCCATCAAATGAGCATCTTTGATACGCGCATTATTCTTTGGATTAATCTCTCAGTTTGTTTAAGATAAAAACACTTGCAGTTTACTGAAATGCCTGTAGGAGAAATACATTGAAGAATTAGGCAAGAAATACATATTTGACGGCCATCATGAATATGGGAAGCAGAGGCGTAGCTAGAGGGGGGCAAATCAGTAAGTACTGCATGTGCCACGATGTATCATGTAAGCAGACCCTCCCACTCACGTAAGTAGCCCTTTCCACTCGCTATCTGACCCATTCCAGGCAGCTATGGTAACACGCAGGTGCTTGCCGCACCAAACCACTTACGCATCTCATTGCGGCACTTGCAGTACTTACCATTTTGCTCCCCTCTAGCTACACCGTTGCTGAGAAGGCCAGCTGCTGTGACTCCATGGGAAGCCCAGATTTTTCAATGGAGAAAATAGCTGGAGAATGGAGAAAACAATGTCTTCAGTGGAGAAAACAACCTGCTTAATTTACGCATTACACCTTCACAACCATTTCCCTCCAGCTAGAATTCCAGATCTATCATAAACACAGTTCTCGAATATTAGCAAGGAGAAAAGTAGGTTTGCAAGGGAAAAGCAGTGTTTGGAGAAAGGGTTAAACCCATCCTCTCACCCATCCCTTCTCCCCTGTAACATATCCCCTTATTGCCACCACTTGCCTCTGAAAGTGGCTGACTATGATGGACATATAATAAGTGGCCATATGTAGAACAACATAGGCAGGGCAAGCATATCCTAGAGTTTCTCCTGATGCTGCCACAACTGCCACCTTTGGAGGGGAAAAAAAGCGCCTTTATTGTGTTCCTCACACAGTTTTGCAGGCTCTGAAGTGCAGGACTTCCGGTTTTATTCAAAGGAACTATGTGAACGAAAGAACTCCTTTGTTTGCAGAGTCCAGGTTTGAAAGGTTCCAGATTTTCAAACTTCCAGGTTTGAAAAAACTACACAACAGGTATGGTAGGAAGGCAGATGGTCTGCTTCTCGCACAAATGGATGAGAAGCAGATCGATGCAGGTTGCGTCCACTGCAGGCTGGAGAGATCTGGCAGCCATGGTGTATCTAAGGTGTGCAGGGGGTAGCAGTTGCACTGGGCAGCAAGCTTTAGGAGGGCAACAAGCTGAACTTGACACTAGTGACCAAAATTGTGAAAATCTTGGTATGTATGAATAATAGCATCATGCTATATATCATTGGAAAGGCAATTTAATGCAGAATGCAATGAAACAAATCTCATTGGAATATCTGTATTCTGTCAAAGATTATGGCCAATTAAACAGAAAATGAAAACACAATTGCCTTATGGAACAATAGGTGGATTTTCTTAACTCAAAACCGACCTATGAGACTGGTTGTTCTGAGAGCCAGTGAGATGTCATTATGTTATTAACATGTTGCAATGACGTTATCATGATACAGCATGGAACCAATAAGGTGTTAATACGAGTCAGCTCTCATTTCCATGTATCATAATATAGTTACCCCTGCTAACTGGGTAAAGAGACACTTTTTCAAGTGGTGCGCCTCTTATACGCCTCGTATTTAGCAAGGGGAGAATAACCATCCCTCTTCATCCCAGCACAGTGTATCTAACTAATCAGGGGCACACTTTTTATTTATTTACTTAATTAATTTGATTTTGTCGGGGGGGGGGCTACAAATCTTCTTTGCCCCCAGGTAGCAGATAGATGCCTTAGCTAAGCCACTGACTGAAGGGAGGCAGCTGAGCAATTAGGTGAATTTTCACTTTTTAAAATGCCCAAGAGTGATGTTACTTCCAGGTTGTGACATCACTTCCGGGGCAACATTTTGAGCTTGGCACCGGGATACACAATCATTAGCTCCACCACTGTCTGGCAGCACACAGGGTGGGGAGGGCAAACCTACTGCCCTTCAATTTGCTACAGATACAAGCTGTATTGGGTGGCTTCATGACTGGGTCAGCACTGAACGTAGGGTAGGCACTCATGTATTTAAGTGCCCGGTTAAACAGGTTTTTGAAACAAGACCAGTAAATTCACACACTTCAGCCCAACCCAGCCACCAAAACTACCACCACCTTTTCCCTTTTGACTAGGAGGCTCTCTGCTATAGGCCTGTGTTCAAGAATGTTGCCAGGGTTGAATGCAGACCTGTTGCATGGTCAACAGCTGTGCAGGGTGTGAATGAGTAAACAAGGTTCAACTAAGGACACACTATCAGGGAACATAGCAATATTCCTATCACATCATTTTCAACTATCTTCCAGCCCGATCATGAGCTTTCTAGCGCCTGCTGGAGCAGTGGCACTAAAATGACTACCACTGCATCTGCCAAGGGCTGGGATGCAGCTGGAAGTCTCCCTGGGGAAACCCCAAGCACTGCAATGGGGCTTCTCAAGTCTGTGCTGGCTATTTTGCCGGTGTTGAGAGATACAGAGTTCTGGATCTGGCCTCCACTGGTTCTGCCTGCTCTCACCCCAGTTACTCTCCTTCCCCCCATCCTGGAATGCTCCCCCCCCCACGAGCCTCACTGTTGCCCAGAGGTCTTCCTTTGTTCTGGGTAGTGTGCAGCTGATGCCGGGCTCAGCACTGACTGGCGCTGGACTGGCACCAGTACTGACCCAGTGCAGTGTGTCTTTTGGCACGCTTGCCGCACTCTGCGCTGGCGATATGCTGGTGCGACGAGCTCTAGATTGGGCTCTTAGGCTGCAATCCTATCCTCACTTACCTGGGAGTAAGCCCCATTTACTATATATAATGAGGCTTACTTCTGAGTAGACATGCATAGCATTTGGCTCTTAGAAACTCTTTCCTGAACTAATCTCACTTTCCTATGTTTAAATTCTATCCATATGAAAGAGGGTAAAGGGCTGGGAATCATGGGAAATCACATACCCAAAAGCCTGAATGAATTTTCTGAATGTTTCTTATTTGAAGTATCAAATGCCCTTCTAGAACGTTTTTCATTTTATTTTTGGCTGACATCAATAAATGTGACTTTCTGTATTGTATCAGAGTATACAGTGTGCAAACTGAGTATCCCAACAATACTCTCTTAGGCTAGTTATCATTCCTTTGAATTATCACCACTCCTGGAATCCTACTTTACATAATAAATGTTTCTCCCACTTTAGCACCACTTATTGCTGACCAGCCCAAGGGCAGCTTATCTGGGGAACAGAGATGGTTGCCAGCATTTGTGTAAATAAATCTCAATTATGTAATTGCTCGTCAGTGGCCAGGGGTTCTGGCATGAGCGGCAGCAGCTTAAGTGCTTTTTAACAGCAAAGGGCAATTAAGTAATGGTGACTGTTGGCACAAATAAAGGGCGCAATCATAACTTGCGCTGGAACAGGCAAGCCAGGAGGATTGTGGCCAGTAGTAGCTTAGCCAGAGGCAAGGGGAAACTTTTCCCCTTACCCCTGGGTAAGGGCTGCTGGCGCCTATGGGTCTCCTTGGACTTGTGCCACCTCCTGAGGTGGCACAAGTCTGAGGAGAGCGGAGCTGCTTGAAGCCGTTCTATTCTCCCCGGGGATGGGGGTTGGGATCCGGCATAACTGCCAGATGATCCCAGCCATGCCTCCCGCTCCCCACCTGCCCGCCCCGGGGCCACCCATCACTGTCCCTACCCCTGCCTGAGCCTACGCAAGGAGCTGGGGGGAAGCTGGCGTGGAGGTTTCCGTCTGCCTCCGCAGGCCGGCGCTTCTGGGAGCGCTGGCCTGGCTTCCTCCCGAGGAGGCACAAACGTGCTTTATGGCATGATTGCAATCCTCCCAGGACGGCCCAAGTGACTTGGGCCGGCATAGGTGCAGTTAGGATTGCACCCAAAGTCTGGTATTATCTGACTTTACATAAAGAAAGGCCTAAAGCACTGAGAAGCAGCAGGTGCTTGATTTCATTCCTTAAACGGGCACCTCTCCTGACAGGCTATTTTGCACACTCAGTCCCATTTGATTGCCTGGGGTTGTTGGTAGCTCTATTCAGATCTGAAATTTTCCAGAGGTCAGGAGTCCAACAAACACCCTCTTTCAGTGTCAGTTCTCCAGAGCAAGTCGATGCTTCAATCAGCTGGTGACCAATGCAATGCTCAAAGCCTTTTGTTAGATACTTGCAAAACCATAATCAGAGGCTTATCGGCAAACAAATCTTACCTAACTCCCTGCTTGTCAGTGCAGCCAAACCAATGGGACATGCACTGCATCCCATGCGGAGGTTTCAAGTTCCAAAGTCCTCCTTGAGGCAAGGGAAACTTTATTCCCTTGGCCCGGGATAAGCCCTCACAGCTTCACTGGATCTACTTGGACCTGTACCAGCTATGTAGCCGGTGCAAGTCCAAGTGGAACTGGGTTTAGGGATCAAGGCCAGGAAAGATGATAGGACACAGTCAGTGTTGCTGCCGCTGATACCACCTCCTTCCAGGCCTCAGTCTGCCTCCTCCCTGCCCCAGTCTCTTCCCTATTTCTCCACCTTCCCACCTCATTCCATCCACCGCACCTCCCTCCAACCTCCATGTGGACTTACCAGTACCAGGTGATGTAAATATACCATTGGCACGCCACCACAGCTGCACAAAATGGCAGGTCAAATGGCAAGCACCTTTTGCTGCCGGAATGCTAGTTCTGACAGTATAAGGTCCTCTTAGGACTGGGCTGAAAGTCATGTAGAATGTAACAATAGCATTTCAACCATCTCCCCAAATAATACAACTCTTCAGGAGCAGGAGATCGGCCTGATTGCTTACTAATTCATAGGACATTTGGTACTCGGAGGAGATAGACCACCTCTTAAATCCCAATCCTATCCTTGAGAAAATCTGAAGTATCTCCATGTATGCTGGTGCAATGATAGCCCCTCCCCCCCGCAATAGAAGTTCACTTGCTAACTGATGCAGCTGTAACACCAAGTGTGATACCAGTGCAACATCAGGAAAATGGTGTGCTGATATAACTCAGACATCATTAGGATGCCAGTGCACCGCCAGATATGTCTAACACAGGGAGAAGGACGGGGTATGACATGTGACATAAGTAGGATAGACAAGGGGGAGTCAATGAAGTCGATTGCACAGGGGTCGGGAGGGAGGCAAGATGGATTGACAGACAAGCACATAACACAGCAATTTTGAATCAGTGTGCCAGAGCACATTGGTGTGCCATGAATGGTTCAAAGGTGTGCCGCAGGAGTATGAACCATCGGAGTTTGTGTAGTAAGCACATGATGAATCAGGGGTTACCTGCATAATCATTGCCATTGTGGATTCAAGGAGCCAAAGGAAATAATGTTAACTAGACATTGGACCCAATCCTGAACACCCTGAGCGAAGGGTGGGGAGAAGGCAGGGAGGAGGCTTTCCAAGGGGAGGGAAGGAGGCAAGAGCAGTGGAGCGATTTGGGGCTTGCCGCCCTACACGAAGGCTCTTGATTCACTGCCAATCTTTTGGTTGTGGGGCTACTTTCTTGACCTGGTGGAAGGGGATGAAAGTCCCCTTCTTCCAAGGAGCTTCTGGAGCCATTTTTGGCGCTGCTGCAGCCCAGCACCACAGGCAGCTCAGGATTGGGCTAATTGTGTCCACAGTATGCTGGTCCAGAATCTTCTTCCCTCCACACACTATCACTATTGTTGTTATTGTTATTATTAGTGTTGCAGTCCAATCTGCTAGCAGTAGCATTAGCAGCAGAATGTTATTATAATATACTGCTTTTCAATCAGAAAGTTCACAAAGAAGTCGACATCACAAAATAAATTTTGAGAATTTTACTTTATGCAACGACTGCTGCTTGCCTTATTTGTTCTGTTTCAATCAAATCACGTCTCTTCTTTTCTTCTCTCTCCATCGGCTTCCTTTTCCACAGTGTGTTTATTTTAAGTTACCTCGTTTGATCTACAAATGTTTACATTCAATTCCTGCCATTTATCTTTCATCTCTTCTCCTTTGCACATTTTTTCATCTGCTTCCTTCTGATGGCTCTTTGTTGCTCTACAAATCTAAGGTTTCTTTATCTACTCGTCTTCCCTTCTCACTTTCAGCTCCTCGTCTTTGGATTTCCTCCCTTTCAAAATTCAGAAGGCTCTGTCTCCTCTTGCATGTAAAACACACTTGAAAAATGTATTTTTTCCCCCTCTCTCCAGTCCTTGTAACCTCAGCTGGTCTTTCCTCCAGGACCTTCCCACTTGTATCTTGTTTCACGGAGAGCCCAATCCTAAATTGTGCTGGCCGAGCAGGGCCTCATGCAGGCTGGCTATGGGTACGGGTCCCATCCTCAGGGATATTTTTCTCTTTATCCCAAATAATGCTGCAGCCTGCCCAATGGGTAGAGGGGGGGGGTGAAAACCTTTTTTTTTTTTTTGGCGGATTATGGTGTTTTCCAAAGAAGCACAGAAAGCGATGTTATATGTTATGTGTTTTTATTCCAAGGGCAGATTTTTATAAATTATAATTATAAATTACAATCACATTTAAAATGTACTTGTCAGTGTTTTGTGTGTATGTGTGTGTTTACAAAAATGAGAAGTGCAGAAAGCGGTATTATATGTTTTTATTTTGTTACCATTGGAAAAAAAACTTATCTCTACCTATGGGGCTACTTGGATCTCCACCAGCTATTTAGCTGGCCAATGTTCAAGTGGTCTGGTGCAATGCTGGGAGGCTCAAGACAGGGATTAGGATATAGTGGAGGAGGCCTCTGCTGATTCCACCCCTTCCTAAGTCTGAGCCACCCTCTTTCCACCCTCCCCTGCCTCAAAATTTATTTATTTATTTATTTGTTTGTTTGTTTGTTTATATCCTGCCTTTTTGCCCAAAGGGCACACAAGGCGGCTTACAAACAATTTAAAATACAACATTAAAAACAATCATTAAAACAATTTACAATAATTAAAAATCTAAAAAAACAAACAAAACCCCGTGGATTCTCATATAAAAAAGCAAGAAGCAAGAACACCAGCCAGCCTGTCAGCAATTAAAAGCTTCTTGAAATAAAAAGGTCTTCAATCCACACCAAAATGTTAGCAACGAGGGAACAGTTCTCAATTCTAAGGGGAGGGTTTTCCACAGTTCGGGGGCCACCACCGAGAAGGCCCTCTTCCTGGCCGCTGCCCCTCTCACATCTTTTAATGGCGGCATAGTCAAAAGGGCCCCCCCCAGATGATCTAAGAGCACGGGCAGGATTGTAGGGAAGGAGGCGGTCCCTCAAATACCCCGGACCCGAGCCGTAAAGGGCTTTAAAAGTCAAAACTAGCACCTTGAATTGGGCCCGGAACAGAACCGGCAGTCAGTGTAGCCGCCGAAGCAACGTCTCGACAGAGTCAAACCAAAATGCACCCTCCCCACCTCTGAACCAACGTCCTGCTGCTTTTAATTTACCTCCATCAGTGGCCGTCAGACTGGATGCAGCATCTGAGGGGTGGCACAGGCCTTCTTGCTGGTACTGCTTACTTGCCAGGTGTTGTGACATGCCTGATGTTTGTGACACCTTCTGCTGGCGTAGCGGCCACTGAAGAGGTGGATACCCAGTTAGGATTGCGCCCTGAGTTATTTTGCCTATCATATATTTGGGTTGCAAGCCTGCAGGCAGGATCTTTTTCAAAACAAAATACAAAACAAACATCCAAAATGGTTAGTGGTGAGACTATTAGACTAGGACAGGGAGGTGCCAACCTTTGCTGAGTCATGAAACCCACCAGCTGACCTTGGGTCAATCACCAGCTCTCAGCCTTTAGATTAGGGTCTGTAGCCTCAGGACCAGATCCTATCAGGCCTGCGAAAGCCCAGTGCTGGTGCTCAGTGTTGCAAACGTGCCGTGAGACACGCCTGCAACACTCCACACCAATACAACGCCAGTTCAGCGTGAGCCCCTGCCGAGCCAGCGCCAAGCGGAGGACCACCACTTGGAGCAGCAGGTGAATGCCGGGTGGCAGAAGTAAGTCGGGTTGGGAGGAAAGGAGTTCCAGGGTGGGGGAAGGAGCATGGCAGGAGGGGGCAGAGATGGAAGCAGCCCCTGCCGCCATATCCTAACCCCCCTTCCAGCCCAGGAGACTTGACATGGGTTTCCTTGAATCCACGCCTGCTCAATAGCAGGTGCAGATCTCAATAGCAGAGACCCATTGGAGCCACCTGGCTATTACATGGGTACTGGAGCGTAAGCTCTTTTACCCCAAGTAGTCCCGGCGCTGTTTCCCAGCCCCATGGGATGCAGGATAGCCATTTTGGCACTGCTGCAGCCCTAGGCACTGCAGGATTGGACTGCCCATTCCTTGTGTTTCACAGAGATTATATGATACATTTTAGATGGGAGTATAAAAATAATCTGATATGCATTAAAGTTTAAATAAATGCATCTTATTCCGCTTTCTGTTATTTTTTTGGGCGGCTTTCTGAGTTTTTTAAATTAATTTTGGAGGGGTTTCTACTTTGCAAAACTTAGAGGAAGTAAGTAGATCATTTCTTATCGTTGTTTGCGCTTGTTGAAATTGGCATTATAAAAGAGATTCACCGTATCACAGAAGCCCTTGCATGAATGAAATGTCAGACAAATAACATTTTAAAGCCAACAATTACATTGATTTTCTTTGAAAGGAACGCAGTGATCATCCAAATGAATTAATGATTCTCGTTTTACTGAGTGGCATGGAAAACACATAACCCTTCTCTGCTTAGAGGCAGTTTAAGAATATTTAATTGCATAAGTGATGTATTTTTTAATACCTTCTACATTTCCTTCGGCTTTTATTTACTCTCCAGATTTGCGCAAAGTTTGTGTATGTGGGACTTAAACAGATGCCTTAAAAATTTTACACAGGCAATGCCAAAAATATTATTGTGTCTGATTTTTTTGTTGACTTGTCCACAAAGTGGACTGAAGAGCATGACATTTGATTTTCAGCATGCACGCCTTGTATTATTATTATTATTATTATTATTATTATTATTATTATTATTATTATTGTGTGTTTTTCAGTCATTTGATTGATTTTTTTTTTTTTGAACCACAGGTCATGGTTCAGGATGTGGACTCACCTCCCTGCATTACAATCTCCAATCTCTTCTCATGAACTGGAGGTTGTCCATGACTTTGTGTACCTTGGCTCAACGATCTCCGACACTCTATCTCTCGATACTGAGCTAAACAAACGCATCGGTAAAGCAGCTACCACGTTTTCCAGACTCACAAAGAGAGTCTGGTCCAACAAGAAGTTGACAGAACATATCAAGATCCAGGTCTACAGAGCTTGCGTCCTGAGTACACTTCTGTACTGCAGCGAGTCATGGACTCTTCGCTCACAACAGGAGAGGAAACTGAACACTTTCCACATGCGCTGCCTCCGGCGCATTCTCGGCATCACCTGGCAGGACAAAGTTCCTAACAACACAGTCCTGGAATGTGCTGGAATCCCTAGCATGTATGCACTTCTGAAACAGAGGCGCCTGCGTTGGCTCGGTCATGTCGTGAGAATGGATGATGGCCGGATCCCAAAGGATCTCCTCTATGGAGAACTCGTGCAAGGAAAGCGCCCTACAGGTAGACCACAGCTGCAATACAAGGACATCTGCAAGAGGGATCTGAAGGCCTTAGGAATGAACCTCAACAAGTGGGAAACCCTGGCCTCTGAGCAGCCCGCTTGGAGGCAGGCTGTGCAGCATGGCCTTTCCCAGTTTGAAGAGACACTTTGCCAACAGTCTGAGGCTAAGAGGCAAAGAAGGAAGGCCCATAGCCAGGGAGACAGACCAGGGACAGACTGCACTTGCTCCCGGTGTGGAAGGGATTGTCACTCCCGGATTGGCCTTTTCAGCCACACTAGACGCTATGCCAGAACCACCTTTCAGAGCGTGATACCATAGTCTTTCGAGACTGAAGGTTGCCATTATTATTATTATTATTATTATTATTATTATTATTATTATTATTATTATTATTATTATTATTATTAACAGTATTTATATACTGCTTTCAACAAAAAGTTCACAAAGTAGTTTACCAAAAAAACTGTCATATTTGACAACAGCAACTATAAAATAAAGCACCATGTTATATAGAGGAATATAAGCAAAATGTAACATAAACACAACACAAAATTTATCATCTTGCCCAACCCCAGAAAATATACATCCCTGTGTTCCAAAGTCCTGCGTTCATGCAGTTGTGTGCCTTGGTCTTGACTGTGCAGTTTGTTGCTCACCCCTCTGGAAGTCTATAGCCCAGTCGAGATGTAATTCTACCATGATTTCACTAACAGGCATAAGCCCTGAGCAGCTAACATGGCCTCCCATTCCTTTCTCCATCCTTCATCTGCAAAGGCAGAAATGGAAAGCCTTAGTTTGTAGCGTAGGACAAGCTGCAATTTCCAATTTTGTTTGAGTGCTGGAAATTGTGCTTTGCTCAAACTACAATTTGTTAACAAACCAGAATGTCTAACACCAGGTTGATCCTGGTTTAATAGCTTATCCTCCTTCAGCTGTGGCAAAGCGCATTCGCCATCAGTACTAGCTGTCACGAAAGTACTGTAAAGCACTTTGCAATCGCACACAGAAGTCCATCTGTCCATCAGTCAGTTAGGGCGTAATCCAAACCCGCGCTGGAGCAGGCAAGCCAGGAGGCTTGCGCTGCATCCAACGCGGATTTCTGGCCAGCAGTGGCTCAACCAGTGGCAAGGGGAAACTTTCCCCCTTACCCCTGGGTAAGGGCTGCTGGCCCCAATGGGTCTCCTCAGATCTGCGCCACCTCTGCAGGTAGCACCACCTCGGACCTGCGCCACCTCTGGAGGTAGCGCGTGAAGCTGCTCCGTTCTCCCTGGGGACGGGTGTTGGGATCCAGCATAACTGCCAGGTCCCAGGCGTGCCCACCCTGGGGCCACCCATCGCCCGCCCTTCCCCCACCCAGAAACGCCACCCTCCCACCTCCTCCGTGCCCCCCCATGCCTACCTTTGCTGCTTGTGTCGGCATGGGCACATCAACACAAGCGGTGGCAAAGAAGCCGCCACAGAGGCTTCTGCCAGTGTCCACGCATCGGCACATCTACATGCGCCGATGTGGCTTCCTCCCATGGAGGTACAAACGTGCTTTACAGCACGTTTGTGACCCTCCTATACATAAGGCGCCTTTTGGATTGCACCCTTAGTCTATCAGCCAGTCAACAAGTCCAGTAGTCCATCAGTCAGTCCATTAGTTCCTCAGTCCATTAATCCATCAGTTTAGTTCTCTCTCCTCCAAGGTCCTTCCTTCTGCTCTCTCAATCATGCCAAGCTCCTTCTTTCTACACCCAACAAACTCTCCCTTCTTCTTGTGCTGCTTTTATCCCCTAATGACCTGGTTGCCTCTAGTGGCTGCAGCTGTGCAGCATACCCACTGCTAGTTAGAGCCTAGGGGTTAATCCTATGCTTGCCTGCCAGAGCAAGGGGCCACTGTTGACACAACACCCTATCTTTACCTGGTTGCACATTTCCATTACAAGTTCCAGATCGGAACCCCAATGGATAACAAGGCACAACCTGTATTCCATTTCCTACTTGTGTTTTTCTCAGTGGTGTCTGGTTGGTTATTGAAGGTAATGAGACACTGGACTAGAAAGGCCTTTGGCCTGGTTCAGCAGAGCTCTTCTTAGGTTCCTGTGCTCATTGACACAGGAGATTGAAGAAGAAGTGGTCCAACCTCTTGCCCAACTGGAAGCATAAGAAATTGAGAAAAGCTATAGTAGCACTGTGGTTGTGAATTCTTGTGCAAGTTTTCACACAAGAATTCTACAGTTCTAAATGGCTGTTCTCCTTCCATTCAGGTTTTTTTTTTATTTATTCAACCCTGTAATGTTTTAGAACCAAAGGTTCTACAAACAGGGCTTTCATAACAACCAACCAGTAATAGGGATGCCAGTTTACACAGCAAACAGGTCTTCTCTTGTCCTCATTTGTACAGATGGGAGATAGGTATTTGTGCAGCTTCTTCTTTCCCTTTGCCATCATCATGTGAAGATCTATGTTTGCTGTGAAAATCTCCCTCTTACAAAGCTATTCCTGAATAGAAGTTCAGTTGTCTATTGAATCTGATCATCCTAACTGGTAACTCTCACACAATAAGGGCAGTTAAATGCCAAAAATCAATCATTTGCACAAATTATACGCAAATGGAGGTTTTCATAGGAACTAGTAATTAACACAACACTGGCAACATTTTACAGAAATGGTGACACCTATAATGACTGTGCTTAAAAAAAAATAAATACAACTCTGCTTGTTATAAAAGTCATGTAGAGAGCAGCCAAAGTAATCAGCCAAAATTTCTTTTGCTGCTTGTTGTTGAATGTAATATTACTGAAAAACAAAGTAAATCGCAAATTCTAAGACAGCTCGCTATTAATATATTGTTACAGTTATTTAAATACAAAAAGGCATATAGTCGTATTTAGCTCCCAGGGCAATTAGATTTGTATACAGTGTATTACAAGGTATAATGAAGTTGTCATCCGTTCCTATATAAATGTAATTGTGCCCTAAACACAAAAAGGTGCCAGATTAAATAATTATCTTGTGTTTAGCTCCCTGACTAATTAATATCCTAATTACCTTGTAAAAATATACAGCTTTCCCTGAAAAAAAGCTGTACTTGGAAATTGCAATGCTTGTAACCGTAGAAATGACCATCCTTCCTTCACTGCTCCACTGAAAATAAAGTAAGGAATGCCATAAAACCAACTGTTGGTGCTCCCCCTCCCTGTTGGTGCCATTATGGTTAGCTGGGACATGGAAGAAACCAAAGTTCACTGTTCTCAGTGCAATCCTATATGAGGTTAGTGGGCTCTGCACAGACTGCCAATGCTAATATTTCTCAAGCAGTATGGAAGAGATGGTAATGCTATCAAGGAGCAATGGTTCCTTCCCATACTGCTGATGCCCCGGTTTTAGAAGGGTGGCACCGGTACAGAAAGCAGCTATGTTACGGGTTTATGAGGTTAACCCAGCACCTGCAGCAGTTCCTAAACTGCTGAGGTAATGTCAAAATAGTCAGAGAGGATCAAGTCATTAACATGGGCTAAGATAAAATTAGGTAGAATCCCTCATCTCAGACCAGATCGCAAAAATTTTTTTAACCAAGAATTTGCTTGTTAACAGACCCAAAGAACAAACTGCAGTTAAAGCAATAAAAAGAACAAAAGGTTAGCTTTAACTTTTAAGACTTGCTCTTGTGGATATAATGGACAAGTAGGCTACATCTTTTCTGGTTACAGAAGATCCATAATAGTGATGGACAAACTCCTTGGAGTTCAATTTAGATCTTGGTCAGCAATTGTGAGCATCATTGGAGACCACTAAGTTCTCTGAGTTATAAATGGAGTCATTCTGTTTGCACAATTTTGTCTTAAAATGTCATCTACCTTTTGCCCAAGTTCTGCACATTGATTATGGCTTAGAAAGAATTAATCAAGCACTTGCAAAGAGGGATGCTTTTAGGCTTCTAGGAAACTATGAGAATACCCATGGAAATTATACAGTTGTAGGGGAAGGAATTCTGAGACATTGGAACTTTTCTGACCAGAGACTTGGAAACACCCCAGCTGGGCCAAACTATAGTTCAGACAAAGGTTTTATGTGTTTGCTCTTAGCCCTTCCCTAAGTTTAGCCTATAAGCTAGACCTTATAAGCTTATGGTGATGCTCAAAGCTTTCCTTCCACAATAGTTTTAGATGCTAAAGCAAAAGTAGATTATAAAGTTGTGTCACTATTACAGTTCTACATCATTCTCCTGCGAACATTGCTCATTTTTATATTTGGGTGATATAATTTATCTTTTAAAGTCTCATCTCTCCGTCTCTATGTGCTGAATGGCAAAGAACAGACTGAAAGATTAGAAGCAAGGAAAAGCTTTGCATGAAGAGAAATATCAAAAGGTTTGAGACATTTCCATTTTGAACAACAACAGAAAACATGAAAAGGGGCATATCAAATAAATAAATAACATAAAGAAGCTGTATCAGTTTGAAGCTCTGGTCTTCCTATATACTTTCAGGGGTAAAGGACACTGGGTGAAAATGAATCTGGAAGGCAATGAAATTCATACTTGATACAACAGACTGTTTCTTTGCTCAGAATGATCCAGTGATCCTTTTTTTTTTTTTCCTCTGATACACACAGGAATCTCTCTCCTAGCTTCTTATGACTTGCAATACCTTATATGTTGATTTTTCATGGTGGAGCTAACTCCAGATACACACCACCTTTTTGTAAGAAAATGAATGATTCAGGTTGCCTTGGAGATGAAGTAATTTGCAAGCTGCTCACTTCACCATATCAACAGGATCCCTGTTCTGGTAGGGGTGTGAACTAATAACTCAGTCCTATCCCAGGCAGGTCCATTGCATGCAGTGGTGCTGGTGCAGCCTCTGCTGCATGCTATAGACCAGGGGTGCCAACACCCTGGCCTGGTGGCCATTTGCAGCTCTCAGGGACCCCCAATCCAGTCCGTAGGGAGCCCCCAGAGTCCAATGAGCTTCTAGCCCTCTGGAGACTTGGTGGAGCCCGTGCTGGCCTGATGCAACTGCACTCAGTGTGACAGTCAACTGTTCAACCTGTCGCATGAGCTGCGGGCCGAGGGCTCCCTCCACTGCTTGCTGTTTCTTGTCTGTAAAACAGCAGTGAAGGAAAGGCCAGCCTTGCTTTGTGCAAGGCCTTTTATAGGTCTTGAGCTATTGTGAGACCATTCATTCATCACTAATATACTAATTTATTCAAATTTTACATGTAAATTAACTCTTTTTCCAGGCCCCTGACACAGTGTCAGAGAGATGATGAGGCCCTCCTGCCAAAATGTTTGGACACCCCTGCTATAGACTGGCCAAGGACCAGGCAACAAAGGAGGTGTAAATAAAAGCTGCTAAAATTACCTATTCTGCCATGCCAATGTACCCAATGGGCCTACTTGAATCTGTGCCAGCTGTAAATCCAAGTGGGTCCAGGGGACCATATTAAGGCCAGGCCAGGGGCATAGGATATCAGTGACATTGTTGCTGTCGATATCCACCCCAGCTTGCCCTCAACACACCCCTGGCTGGCCCTAATCATTCCCTGAACCTCCCCCTCCACCAACTTACCTACTTTGGCTGGGGCTGTGTACTCCACTGGTGCACGTCCAGGGTTGCCAGCCATTTGTGCTGGTGGCCGCAGCTTGTGTGCCACTGCTGCATCTGCCAGCGGCCTGGGCTTTGCACTGACAGAACATAAATTCTGTCAGCGCAAGACCTAGATATGATTGGGCTGCAAAACACAAGTCGTTGCTGACTGCTAATATTCTTCTGCTGAAAGTTGATTGACACAATCTATTCTGGCTTAAGCACTTCTGAATCCCATCAGTTTCAATGGGGAATTTAAGCAAATAGCTAAATCTCTCCCATTGAAATCAGTGCGATTTTGTTTGGATTGTGTCCCAGTAGTTTAACCTTACACTATGACTCATGCATTTGGTTTCTTTTCTGCCTTGGAATTTCACACACGATGCTATGCTGCCAGGTCCCCGTCCCCTCCATCATTCTACACTTTTTTACATTATTTATATGCAAACTTTCCAAAGAGTTGTCCAAGGCAATGTACAAACTAAATTATAACATTTGCAGTAAAAACAATACCTTTAAAGCAAGATTCAGAAAAGAATTGAAAAGAATTGAGAATGTTGCAACCCAAGAAGAAGCTTGAGAAACAGAGGTGGTGTTTTAGTCTTCAGTGGTGTGCGTTTGTGGGGACGGGGTGGCAGGATTGTAAGGCAGCCTTGCATGTAAGATGGAGCTGCCACATTTCTAGTTGGGGCTTCAAATACATGAATGGAACTTCCCCCATGTCTAACATGGCTGCTTTACCTCACCTTGCCTCACATCCCTCTCTGTTACCTCTCCTGTTCCTTTGTAGTGCGTTAAAAACCGGTTTGTTTTTGTTGGCATGCAATATTTGAAAAGTAGAAGGGGGTAGGAGTGGGAGCAGAGAGTGGTGGCTCTGAGGTGAACTGGACGGCAGAAGACAGGGGAGGCACAGACCAGAGGCAGTATTTTGGTGCAATGCCACTGGCACTCAAAGGTTTTGGATCTCCCCTACTCCAGCAGGGTGATTTAAAAGAGTAATGGGTTTCTTACGGATGCAGATATTTTTCAAAATCACTTTTAAATTACCTCTTATTCCAGAGGTGACAAACTCATTTCATACAGTGGGCTAGCACTCATGGTGCCTGCTGAGGGCCAGAAGTGATCTCATTAAGCAGGAACTGACTGTGGTGCTGGGAGAGCCCATTTACAACGGAGGCCAGATAAAGAGCTTCTGCAGGCTGCATCCGCCCTGTGGGCCTTATGTTTGACACTCCTTTCTTAGGGCCCAGTCCTACCCAACTTTCCAGGCCTGAGGCAGCTGCAATGCAGCTCTGACGTAAGGGAACAAAAGTTCCCTTATCTTGAAGAGGCCTCCATGACCCTCCCCCCCAATCGCAGGATGCAGTGCATTCCCTGTTGGCACAGCTGCATCAGTGCTGGAAAGTTGGATAGGATTGGGCCCTCAGTCTCTTGCTGTACTCACACTGCTATACACACTATCATAATGGTTAACAGCATTTTTTCCCCTAGGATCATGAGTAATTCACCCTGAGGCAAGGGAAATCTTGAATGAGAAGAGTTGTGCAAGACTGGTAGGTGGAATTTGGAGCACTACTGAAGTTTTGGGAGGGTGGCGGGGGAGCAGCATCTGTCATCAATTATTTTTATAACTACAATTGTTCCTGTTCTTGGAAACATGCTTTTATCTTTTAAACGGAAGCACATTACGCATTTAAAAATCCAATTTTCTCCAAAAGTTCTAGGAAAAGCTTTGAGTGGAGCAGTGTATTCCTCCTTAGGCAGAGGAAAGGCTTTTTTGGTTAGGGCTGTCAAGCGCCACAGCAAAGTTCAAAGCCCCCTCTTGGATTTATTGAAGCTTAAATTACACCAAGACCTGAAACAAAATGTGATATCTCTCCAACCAAAATGCTCAATTGACTCCAATAGGCCAATTCCCTCTCCCATTTTCTCTTCTGCTTTTTTTGTCTAATGTGAATGCCTGTGCACCTCTGAATGTGCATCTGGCTCTTTGATGTTTGATTTGTGGGGTGGGTTTATGGATTAACTGGATTAATTGATTAATTTATGACTGTAATTGAGGAATTGATTGTAATAGTGTATCTGACTTGATTTTAATTGTTGATTTTATTTATGTATTTATGTATAAATTATGTTATAATTTTATGAATTGTCTTGAGCTTCAGAAGGTGAGTATAAATCTTTAAATAAATAAATATATCTGGATCCCATTGGACATGAACTTGAGGTGGATGATAATGTGTGTTCCCTTTAAGATCCAGTCCCTTTAAGACTACTTGTAGCATATAACAACTAGCCCTGAATCAGGAACTTTCCTTCTTTACTTCTATCCAAGATTGTGAGTGGAAGTAATTCACTAACAGCCCAATCCTATGCATGACTACTCAGAAGTAAGTTCCATTAGAGTCAATGGGGCTTACTCTCAGGAAAGTGTGGATAGGATTGGGCTGTAAGGATCCTATATACGCAATCCTATATACACTTTCCTGGGAGTAAGCCCTATTGAACATAATGGGACTTACTTCTGAGTAGACATGCCTAGGAGGGTACAGCAACTGCTTTAGAGGAATTGTTGAGTCAACCTTTCTGAGTTCAGGAACTATCATTACAAAGCTTTCCCACCCCCCTAAAATGAGGGGGACATCTTAGCATTTTTAAAATATTTAAAACTTCATTCCTTGGATCAATAAACTAATTTCCTGTTTATTCAGCATGTTAGGTAGGCAGCTCCTCTTCCTACTCCCTTCTGTTACAAATGCCTGTGTTTTTAATTGCCTGCTGCTTTTTTTAAGCCTTAAGTAACATTACTCATATAATGTGGCAAAGCAAGTTATAAAGCATTTAGCAGGAAAGGAGCACTAGAGGCATGAAATAAAGTTACATCCACACTGGCTGGCATGGCCACAATTTGTTCTAATAAGATGAGACTTGTGGCCTCTGTGACCAATACCCGGTCCTGTTCCAATTGACCGGCTGCTTCTGTTCCTTTTTTTTAGCACTAAAATTAGTTCCATACAGTGGTGGGATTCAGCAGGTTCTCACCTACTCTATAGAACCCCTACCTAACCCAGCTGTTGGTTCTAAGAACCGTTTGCTGGCCAGGGAGCTCGCGCCTTGAAATGTCAGGGCTAACCCTCCTGGGGGCAGCAGCCGTGCGGGGCCAAGCCATCCCGGGGGAAAGGGGGTCGCTCCCAGCGGGTGCCGAGGCTGCTGGGGCTGAAGGGGTGAGCCAGACGCGGAGTCTCCCGCTGGAGACTGGAGACTGGAGTCTCCCGCGACATGGCTGCTGCTCACCAGCCCTTGTGAGCTCGCTTTCGCAGCTCCTGCAAAAGGGTGTGAACGGCCGGTGTGCCTGCAGATGCAGCCTGCTGATGAGGGCGAGAGAAGCAGCCCAGCTGCCCTCCCCACGCCTCCCCTCCCTGGATGAGCTGGCCAACTGGTGAGTAGACTGCTCCTCCGCCTGGAGGCTCCTTGGGCTCAGCTCTCCCTGTGTGGGGCACAGGCGGGACAAAGAGGAGGGCACTGGAGCAGCTCCTGCCCAAAGAGTTCAATTGGTCTTACTCCCAGGAAAGTGTGGATAGGATTGCAGCCTTTGACCAGAATCCTATGCATATCTACTCAGAAGTATATCTCATTATAGCCAATGGGGCTTATTCCCAGAAAAGTGGAAGTAGGATTGCAGCCTCAGGGCACAATCCTATGCATGTCTACTCAGAAGTAAGTCCTACTGTGCTCAGTGAGGCTTTCTTCTAGCACCTGTGCAGTCACAATGCAGCCCTGAGGTAAGGGAACAAATGTTCCCTGCCCCCCACCACAGGATGCAGTGCATGCGCTATTGGTACAGCTGCACTGGAAAATTGGATAGGATTGGGTCCTAAGTCCTCTTAACTGTAACTTTCCAGCACCAAGTCCTGGAGGTCTCCTTGTGACAAGGGAATGTTTGTTCCCTTACCTTGGGACTGCAATGTGGCTGCATTGGCTCTGGAAAGTTGGATAGCCCTTAGGCTGCAATCCTACTCACACCTAGGAAGCAAGCCCAATTGACTATATAATGTGATTTACTCCTGTGTAGGTTTGCATAGGATTGGGCTGCTATTCCCAGGTAAGTGTGCTGAGGATGGTTCAGTTAGCATTGCTCCTTCTCTAGCAGAAAAGTTCCTTTAGGTTATTCTCCCCCCCCCCCCCCCCATGCAAGTGAAATGGCAGGCTGACTAGAAATTGAAGATTTTTAGAACAAGTTTGCAAATTGGGTTTAGGTCTTATCACCTAATGAAGAAGAACTGGAGAAGCACTGGGAAGAACTTGTGATCAGGGTGAACCTCAAAACCTGCAAGGCTTGTTACATGTGCTGTTAATTTTCATTTTTAGGCTGGGTTGTGGGTGCTTGGGCACCTACACAGCTGCAACACTTTCAAAAGACTGTGGTGGGGAGGTTCTGCCTCACCTGCCTCCTCACCCACTGCAGGCCCCTGCTTTGCACTCCCTGGTCAGTAGCAGCCCTCAAACTTGTGGGAGACTCGCCACTAGAGTAGACCAAAGTGATGGGTATCTGCTGTTGCCTGTCGGAAAGCAACCTAGAAGAACAGTCCCCTCATAGTACTTTTTTGCTCATTAGTGAAACTGTCCTTCAAGGCTGCCATTCTCTCTCAAACCCTGGAAGTCAACAACTCCCCTTGAACTTGTTGGGCTTCTGAGTAGACGTGCATTGGATTGCAGAGTTGGAGGGGGAAGCTTTAGAGTTCACTGAAATTCTTTTTGGGGCTGGGTGGTAAAAGCAATAGAGCAGCATTTCTCAACCAGTAGTACTCATACCACCAGTGGTACTTGAGGCGGTGCCCAGTGGTACTCATGGCAGGACCCCCCCAGACCACCACTGCCTGGCAGTGAGACCAGCAATACGATGCAACAAACAGTGGTAGGAGGCTCAGTTCTGCTTTTCTTGCACTCAAAAAAGCCCTCCCATCTACCCTGGGAGCCCAATCCTATGCATGTCTACTCAGAAGTAAGTTCCATTATAGTCAATGGGACTTACTACCAGGAAAAAGTGGATAGGATTGAAGCCTGAGCCTCTTACCGTGGTTTGTTGCATCATGTCTGGCCTCTTAGTATGGAAATAACTGGTGATAAAGTCATTCCAGTTACTTCCCAGTAACTTCCCAGTAACTGTCCCACTAAGACAGTTGTACTTCCCAGAGGTGGGCCATGCAAAATGGTATAGTGGGTGAGAGGCAGATGCTGAGGAATGCTGTAATAGAACAAAAAAGAAGGGGAGATGTAAAGATGTTACTATGCTGTTGTTGCTTTTGGTTGATGGTGAGGTGTCAGACTATGTGCTCAGTGCACTTTTGCTGACCAGATGTTCACCACTAAAAGTGAACCAGTTCCTTGAGAGGATTGACTGCTCTGGTAAAAATCACCAAGTTCCCACTGAGAAGGAAGGTGGCCCAGCTCAAAGCCCAGTGCAGCAAGTTGGTTGTGCAGATGTGAAGGTGCTATGCTGCTGTGGTGTCTCCAGAGGTTGGTAACCTGGAGCCCTGGCAGTTTCCACCTCCTCTTCTTGGTGCCTTCCTGATTTCATTATACAACTGCCTTGAGAATTCAAGAAAAAATGTCCATTTGAAGTGTGCATTTCAGCCGCATGTTTATCCTCCTTGGAAACTAGTGGCCAGAGGCCTGTAAGTATGACTATAGAGGACAGAATTGCAGCCTTGCAATTTGGATTTAGACATTGGGTTAAAGTTACAGTAACTTGGTTAAAGTTACAGTGCAAACCTATGACTGTCTACTCAGAAGTAAGTCCCATTATGTTCAATGGGACTTACTCCCAGGAAAGTGTGTACTGTACAGTATAGGAGTGCAGCCTTAGTCTTTCAACTTCCTTTGCAGCAGACAATTGAAGCTGAGTTGCTCATTAGGACATAGAACCTGTTGTTAATTTATTTGAATCCCACCACTGGTTCCATATTTAATATTTACAGACTATGTATTTACAGATCTGCATATTGCCAATCAGTGACCATGGTGGTCCAAAGATTGTAGCTTGTTTCAGTTCACCCAAAATATCCTTAATGAAGCTTTGGAGGTTTGGAGGACTTTGATGACTCACCAACTATGCTACATTAGCTTTCAGAGCCACCAGCATCACAGAAAACATATAGTGGCTTGATGGTGGTGGTGATTATTTTTTAAAAATTGTGAGCCCTTTGGAGGGCAAGGAACCATCTTTTATTTTGCCATGTTAACTGATTTATGTTTTTTTTAAAAAAGAAAAAAAAAGAAAAAAGCAGTATATGAATATTTCTAATAGTAATAATGATGCTCCATTCACTACCAGGAATCTTGTGTTTAGGTATTCTGCAGTTCCTTTCATTCCAGCAGATGTTCCGTCCCTCCTCCATTAGCACTTCCCAGAACAGTCTAACGTCACTGTGTATGTGTCTGCTCTTCACTCATCTTCATACTTTGTAAATTTGCTCTCTTTTATTTGTGAGTGTGCATGTTAGAAAATACGTACATACCCTAACCCAGTTAGCGGCAGTTGAGGAACAACTGCCCGGCAGCCATGTCTCAATCAACAGTTTTCAAATTATGTTCTTGGAACTTTTAGTTTGGGTCCAAAGAAATATTGAGGCACTCCAAAGGCTTGGGCAATGGAATCATTGACTTCTTCATTTTAAGAGGCACAACCTCACTGTGGGCACAATCCTAACCCACTTTCCATCACCGACATAAGGGCAATGCAGCTCCAAGGTAAGGGAAAAAAACATTCCCTTACCTTGAGGAGGCCTCCATGAGTACCCTCCCCCAATTGCAGGATACAGCACATGCCCCACGGGCACAGCTATGCCAGTGCTGGAAAGTTGGTTAGGATTGCGCCCTATGAATCCCAAAGGGCTTTTCAACCTTTCCTCTGTCTTGATAGCAATGGGTATTGTTTGCCATAAGAGATTTGACATGCAGCATGGGGTGGGTGAAGCATGGGAAGGAAGCTGCTCTTAAAGAAACACAAATCAAGATCTTCCTTGGTCATGCAATTCTTTGGATTCAACTTCTAGGGTTTGTTTTAGGGATTGCCAACATGATTCATTCCCTGATGCTGCCATGGACCTTGGCCTGCCATCACCACATGCAACCCCCATGCACCACCCATGATGAAGATGGCAGCCCACCCCTGGACTTCTCTGCTGCCCAATCCTTGTCAATAAAAAAGTGTGGGACATGCTGGAACCACCCCACATGTCCTGTTTCATTTAAAGGAACTGGGCAAGGAAGGTGCAAGGATACCCTGTGCAAGAAGCAGACAGTGATTTGGATCACCGCCTCACACATTGTTTTTGCAGGCACAGGTAACAGTGATCTGCTTTCCTACTCCTTATCTCACTCCTTCATCCTACTGTCCCTTTAAATAAATCAGGAAGTACACTTCTTGAGTCTGCCACTCCTCCATCACCCATCACTTGATATGAGCTTCATCATCTGCTTCATGGATGGGCTGGCCATGGCTTCTTCCTTGATAGCTCTCCAATGAGAAGATCAGTAATGCCGGGCAGGTTCTTTTCTGCTTTTTCCTCTTCTGCAGTGAATGGCATTAGGAAAGTATATTGGATGTGTTTTGGGTGTGTGAGTGGCGCTGCATTCTCAGGGGACAATCCTAACCCCTTCTGCCAGTGCTTTCCAGCAATTACATAAAGGCAATGCAGCTCTGAGGGAAGGGAACAAACATTCCCTGACTTTGAGGAGGCCTCTGTGAGCGACACCCAACTGCAGGATGCAGTATGTGTCCCATTGGCGATTTAGAGCAGCACCTGCGGCATCCTCGAGAAGACAAACGAGAGCAGGATCTGGAAAGCACTGACATAAGGGGTTAGGATTGCGCTCTCAGTTCACATGGGGCAAAGATGAGGCTCAATGGCATGCACCCTGGAACAAGCCCCAGAATCCTAGGGACTCATGGCATAGACATACAGGGATCCTGAGGTGGTGAGTCGATGTGGGAGGTAGAAACTTTCAAAATATATCTATCTATTGTCTGAAGACAAAAAGAAATTGTGAAGGTGACCTGGTCCAAATTTTATAAACTACGAATGCTGTTGCAGTTCCATTGCCTTTTCTGGGATCATATCAGCACACAGTTTCTGCCCAGTCTAATTAATGATGAGTCAGGCACTGCTAATTTTTTGCATTTCTAGCATTCTACCAACTTGCCTCCCACATGTAGCAGATCTTGATTAGATCTGTCCATGTCAAAAATAATTAAATCAGGATATCATTTTTAATAAACTTTGTTGGCTTTTTACCAACATTTTTTAGGTCATTGTTCATTTGGCAGAAAACTCTTTTGAATGACACACAAAAACTCTCAGTTTATTTCTGATGACAGTGGCACTGTGTCTGCTCCCACCCCTGTTGTTTTTTATAATTCCAAGTCCTCTTGCTTTCCATGACTTAAAGGCCATGCTAAAGGGCAGATAACATCTGGATATTTACATAAAACTAATCTGCCTCTATTTTATTAAATGACAAGTTACTTTTATTAAATGACAAGTGACAAATTTTTATTAAATGACAAGGAATAGTGGCCTTGAATCTGTACTGGAGTGATCTAATAATTTAAATAAATTTATCAAAAATTGATAAACTTCATTCCAATATTACAATCAGAGCTTAAAACACTGTGATAAAATTCTAGATCAGCCATTTTCAACCACTGCCATGGAACATCCTCAGGTGTGCCGTGGGAATTTAGGGGAGGGTCATTTATTAGTATAGCTATTGGGGGACGGAAGCACCTCACTGGCAGCATGGTGTGCCTTGCCAATTGTCAAAAAACTGATTGTGTGTCTTGACAATTTAAGCACCTTGTCAGTGTGCCATGAGATGAAAAATGCTGAAAATCACTATTCTAGGTGTTCTACAGCCTGTGAACAGCCTATCCAAGCAGAGAAATCAGCATTCCAGATATATCAAAGGCCGGGATTCAGTCAACACTTCAGATCTAAACATGTTTAACATGTGCAGTTTCTAGGGTTCAGCACTGCTTTTCTGATGGGCTGCTCCTCAAGGAGCTGCACTGGTTGCTGATGGGCAGCCCAGTTTTATCCCTGGCATGGTCGCCAGGTGCAGCAGCATCAAAATGATGACTGCTGTATCCTGCGGCCCCATGAAGACTGGCAGAACTCTCTTCAGGGAACGGGACATTTGTCCCCTTCCCCTGAGTAAAAGTGCAGGCCCCTCAATGGGGTTGTTTTGTGCCAGCTGTTTTGCCGGCTGTTTCGCCAGCTTAGACCAGAGAACCTCCATGTTGGACTTTGCAACCTGACATGGCTGATAGGGTCCAGCAGAGCAGGACTCCTCCAGTCCCATTCCTGTCCCAGGCCAGTCTCCACCCTCCACCGTTCTGGAATGCCTCCCCCCACCCTGAAAACCCACACCACTGCATGATGGTGGAGCTTATTTCTGGGTGCTCCTTCAGCATCTCCACTCAGCTCCACACAATGCCGGAGATCCCTCCTCCCCAGGTGCCATGGACCTGCACAGCGCTGGCGCTCAATGAATATAGGGACCTAATTTCCAAGCCTATTTTATGGTGCTGGTACTAACCTTTAAGCCCTATATGGCTGAGTACCTGGGTGTCTTAGAGACTGCCTATTTTCTCTGTAGTCCAGGCTGTGCCCTTAGATCATTAGATACAAGTCTGCCCAGAGTTATGCCACTATCAGAGATGAAAGAGTTGGCAGCCAGAAGCTGGGCCTTTTCAGATACCACCTGTGGAATTCTCTTCTGGAGAATTTTAGAATGGCCTCTTTACTAGAAAATTACCAGTGAAGCCTGAAGATTCTTTTTGTTTCAGTTAGCTTTTGGGGGTGGGTAGGAAGGTAGGGGTTTTATGATTTTTTCCCATTTTTTTGCCTATGTTTACTGTTTTATTTGCATTTTTTGCTCCTTTTATTGATGCTGTTTTACTGCTGCTAATGTTCTGTGTGTGTGTGTTTTATGTTATTTTGTATGAATCTTTTATTTGCTATTTGGTGTTTACAGATTGACTTAGACAATGGCTGTGGGCTTCTTGAGAATGCATGACAACCCACAGCTTCCAGCTAATTACCAGGGTTGGGAACTCAACTCGGATGACTTGGATTCGAGTTGCAAAAGTTTGAGTTGAAAAAAAATGTTTTTCACTGACTCTTGAGTCGTGTGTATGGAAGACTCAGAAAAACATTCAAGTCAGGGGCCATTTATGGTCCCTCCAGGTCATTTATGAACAGGTTGAAAAGCACAGGACCCAGGACAGATCCTTGGGGCACACCGCTTTTCACTACTCTCCATTGTGCAAATTGTCCATTGACACCCACTCTCTGTTTCCTGGTCTTCAACTAGTTCCCAATCCATGAGAGGACTGCCCTCTAATTCCCTGATTGTGGAGTTTTCTCAGTAGTCTTTGGTGAGGAACGATGTCGAACGCCTTCTGAAAGTCCAGATATATAATGCCCACAGGCTCTCCCGCATCCATATACACTTCTATTTTGAATCTACAGTGGCCATTTGGAAGTTATTAATTGCCATTCTGTAAAAATTCACAGCCATTATGAAGCTATCCATGACCATCTTGAATCATCCGCAACCATTTTTAAACATTTGTGGCCACTGTGAAGCTATCCATGCCATTTTGAGGTTAATTGCACCATTCTGAGGCTATGTGCCACTGGTATTCCTGACAAGGTTAGCTACCACTTCCCCTATCCCCACTGATCCCATAGGATCAATGATTCACTATCCACTGATTTGGTATCTGTGGGGGTTTTCAGGAACCTAACCCCAGCAGAACACAAGAATTGACTGTATCTGCCTTCTCCTATTCAGTCAGTATCTGCTATATATGGTTCAGTGTTGGCAGGACATCTGTACTATGCTAGAGAATTCTGCTGCTATGCCAGGCTATGCTAGTAGCATCTTTAAAAGCAACCATCTATTTCCTGTATTGCACATCTTCTTTAAAGACATTCTTTTGGCTCCTGTTAAATTCTTCAGTGTTTTTCTCCCATTGTCCACTACCTGAATGTTACACTACATCATGACAAAAAAATAAAAATAAAAATTCCTTCCCATTTCTCAGACTGTGGAAATAGAGATCTAATCTGTCTCTGTTAGTCTTTGAACTTTTTTTTCAAAGTCACTTGCCGTCGTCATTAGCTTTCCATGACACCAATGCCATGTTCCATTAAAAAATGAACAGGAATATTTCCTCAGATGTAGGGCATTTGTGGTCATGAAAAAAAGCTTGCCCTTGCCTTAGGTCAGCAAGAGTTTTATCTGAAAGCATTCAGATGTGAAAATGTTTCTAGTGTGTGACACAGCCTTTCCAAAACATGAACTCAGTTTCTTGTTTGAAGTTATGGCTCTGATGAACAGACTAGACTCCCTCTCCCATGCCCTCAATCTCATTTGGAAGATAGCTAATTAAATCTAATTAACTGCATTCCCTATAGGTCCTGGTTGTGGCTTAAATTCACTAATAGTCCAATCATATCTAAACCCCCCACCCCACTGATGCAACCCTACCACCGGAGCACGTGCTGCACCCTGCGAGGAATGCAGTCCCTGATGTCTCCTCCAGGTAAAGGTAATATTTTTATCTTGCCCAGGGAAGACTCTGCTGCCCAAATGGGTCTACTTGGACCTGCACCAGTGATGTTGCTGGCGCAAATCTGAATGTGCCGTTTTCCCTCCCTGGCTTTGACACTACCATTCCTACCCAGTCTGTGCTCTGTTCCTCCCCCTTCTTGCCCCATTCTGCCATCCCCTGCTCACTACCCACACTGTTCCTCCCTCTGCTGGTGAGTGACCATGGCTGCTTGCTGCTTGCAGCAGTGTTGCAGCCGCGCTGTATGGCCACAGCCACAAAGCACACTGTGCCACCAGAATGTGAGTTCTGGTGGGTGCAGCGGCTTCATGGGATTGGGCTGAAAATCTGGCATAAATTCACTAAATCTGGTGTCTCAACCTGTAGTTTGGATTGCACTTTACTTATGAGTCCTATGTTCTGGCGTGCAAGCTATTTGCAGAAGAAGCACATGGGAACCTAGAAAAGTTCAGGTGCCAGTTGGCCAAAGGTGAGATTCTAGAGGTTGAAGGGTATTCTGTAACACTCCATTATACTGTCTTTAAGTTAGTATTCTGTAACTCCCATATGATTAGCTCAGATTCTTTTTTCTTTCTTTTTCTTTTTTGGTAGTGACCCAGGCAAGTTAAAATTTAGAGGCCTGCCTTTGTTCCAGCCTCACATTTTTGCATTATTATATGCCGGGCAGGATAGCTATAGCATATGTAGGTAGGTAGGTATTTATATCCTGCCTTTACCTCTGAATAAATGGAACTATTTTTCTTATTTTAATTTTTTTTTTATTTCAGCAATTTAGCATTATTGTATTGTATTCCATATTAATTCATCTGGATTAAATGTGACCCCCAGATTTCAGGTGTTACTAGTAACACAGAGCAGACTCCACATTTCATCCAGAAGCATGAATTTAAAAGTAGATGCATCCAGCCTTTAATCATTTCCTAACCACTCTGTTTTTCAGTACAATTTACTCAATAAATATGTATGGGGAACACCAAGATGAAAAATAGGCAGCCTGAACCTCTGATTAAATTGATAGAGATGGAACGGTTCAGAGACACTCACCTGAAGCATGCCTGAAACTTTCATGAAGCAATATGTGCAGACTGGGGCCGGCCTAAGATTTCCTGACACCTGAGGCATCAAGGCAAATATTGCAAACCCCCCCCCCTTACCCGATGATGTGCAGGCCTCTGTTCCATTCATACTCCAATGTTCTAGCTCAGCACTCTTCTCCCATCAAATTCCTCTCTATTCCCTCTGTCAACCAAGGGATGAGAAGGAGGAGCCATGCAGGCAAGTAAGTAGACATAGATGGGCATCCCCCACCAATCAGTTGCCTAAGGGGACTACTTCAGTTGGTCCCATGGATGGGCCAACTCTGGTACAAACACAGCATACTGGGAAAGGAGACAGGATACTGGAATTAAAGAAGTGACTCTACACTCTGCTACCCATGAGCTTAAATCTTATAGATAGAAATCATAAAATAAATAGTGAGAGCAGAACCATAGATGGTGTGGTTATGATCAAGGTAAACTACATAAAAAGTGGTGTGTGTGTGTTTTTTGTTTTTTTACAGATATAATAACATTGACTTTGGGCCTGTGGTGTGTTGCTGAGAGTACACAATCTCCGAAAGTAAGAATTATCTTCAAGACATTAAGGACGACATTGTTGTTTAGATACAAACCAAATTGGTTGGCAGGGACAGGAGCAGCGATCTCCCTATCATTGGGAAGGCACACGAGGGGTTCACTGAGTGAAGTGTCAGGAGAGGGCCACACTCATATGCACACGTCAGTCACAGTCACAGACTGTTAAAAAAGAGAAGGAAAGAAAACATAGAATTCTAACCATTCTAACAGTGTCTGACAGTGTTCCAGCAGTGATGACAGTGTCTCTGTCCAAAAGATAAGTAGAGGTTAAGTTCCAGGTCCTGGAATGTGCCTCCTCCTGCAGCAGGAGCACCAACCATCCTTAGCTACTGTTGGAAAGAGTGACAGGGCCATTGTACCCTCGACAACTGTGTCCCAGTCAAATGTATCCTGGTACTGGACATTTGTATCCATTCTTTTTGCATCCTGGACATATAGGGCCAATTTGATCCTCTCCCAGCACCAGCGCTGGTTGTTGTAAAGCACCTCTTCCAGCACCAGGAGAGCAAGAAGCACTACCGCTGGACCCAGCACTGGGAGGCTGCTGCTGGGGGAGCACCAGGGGTAAGGCGCACCACTGGGTGGTGGTGTGGGGTTTCTGGGCAGGAGGGGAGGTGTTCTGGGGCGGGGCAGTGCAGGGGTGAAGGAGGGTGGGAGGAACTGGGTTGGGAGGGGAGTGGGACTGGTGGAGCCCTGCTTCACCGGCCCTATCCTCTTTGTCAGGCTGAAAATAGCCAGCGCAGACTGGAGGAGACCCATTGAATCCCCTGCACCCTTACAAAAATCCCCTGTCCCTGAGGAAGGTTCTGGCAGCTTCGGTGGGGCTGCTGGATAAAGTGGCTACCTGTTTTGTGCCACTACACCCAGCAGGTGGCACTGCCGGTAGGATTGTGCTGTTATGTCCCAATATATGTATATTTATATTAGATGTAGTTTTTTTTTTTATTTTTAAAGCACAAAGGTAGGGTTAGGACTAGGATAAGAGGCTTATGGTATATAACATGGCATTTGTTGCCCAGTTATAGTTCATTGCCCAGATATAGTGGGTTGCAAATGACTGGGATGAAGGAGGCAAAAAAGAAAAGAAAAAAAAGATGCAAATGTCCAGGGATGTCAATGACTACGATGTATTTGACTAGGACTTAATCATCCAGGATGCAAATACACTAGCACCATTGGAAAGGGAGCTGCCCAGTGGACTGAGCTGGGCAGGGGCGCAACTCAATTCTGTGTGTGATGGAGTCACACTTTCACACTTCAGATAGCCATGGATTATATGCACAAACATGTTGTTCAACCAATTTTTCTCTTCACCATCAACTTTTTAATGCATTCATTTAATTCATTAGTACTACATTCATGCATCTCTTACTCTCAAAGCTTCTCCCCATTTTATCACAACTGTGAGGAGAAGCAACTTCCTTGCTTCCTTCAGCACATATGTGGCACACTAACATCCTTTGACTAATATTTTATTTTTATTTGTACGGTGCCATTCAACACTGGATTTACTGAACGCTGAAGACTTTTCCAAAAGTGTGATGCCCTGAACAAAAAGGGTGAAATTTTCCTTCAGTTCTTTTGTGAGGTCTTCACTTTCTTCTCATGAATGATCTATAAAAATGGCGTAAAAACTCAGTGCTTATTTTCTCTTAGCAATTTCCTGATCAAAGTGAATAATTTTACAAGTACAAGATGTGTCTTGTCTAAGCAGCATTTCAACAAGCTCTGGGACTTCCTCATTCTAAGCATAAATCTGAATCAAGTGTTCTCAAAAGCATAGTTGTAAGAAAACAAAGGCATCTGTCACTTCTCTTTCCCTCTGCCAACACAGGTTAAACTTTCTAAAGTACCTAAGATTTCCATTTGTAAGGTTCTCCCTAATGGGGCAAAGGTAGCTTCAAGGGAGCAATTCTTCTAATTCTAAGAGTAAGGGCAGAAATATTGAAAGGTAAAATCCTTTTTTACTCTCAAAGACATGTTGTTAAGCTGTGGTCTGTTGATGTTGATTTTTGTATTGGCTATGCTAATTTGCTTTTTGTTTTTATCAACTCAACTTTATATATTTTAATATCACTGTGAGATATTATAGGAGATGGCAAAGGCATTTTATAAATAACAAAATATTTTGTAATTGTTCTAGATTCCGAAGGACTATTTATACAGGAGGTATCATTTTCTTCAAGGAAAGCTATTTCCTTAACTTATCCATCCCTCAGGATGGAACTACATATTTCCTATAGTTCCCTGTTCTCCCATCCCTGAATGCTTTATTCGAGAGCTGAATATAAGGCCTGCAGGTTGTATATGGCCCATTCTATGCTTGGGATCATTAGAAAAGGTATTGAAAACAAAACGGCTAATTCTATTTGCCGTTGAACAAATCGATGGTAAGGCCACACCTGGAGTATTGTGTCCAGTTCTGGTCGCCACATCTCAAAAAAGACATAGTAGAAATGGAAAAGGTGCAAAAGAGAGCGACTAAGTTGATTACTGGACTGGGGCACCTTCCTTATGAGGAAAGGCTACAGTGTTTGGGCCTCTTCAGCCTAGAAAAGAGGCGCCTGAAGGGGGACATGATTGAGACATACAAAATTATGCAGGGGATGGACAGAGTGGATAGAGAGATGCTCTTTACATTCTCACATAACACCAGAACCAGGGGACATCCACTAAAAATGGTTGAGAGAGTTAGGACGGACAAAAGAAAATATTTCTTTACTCGGCGTGTGGTTGGACTGTGGAACTCCTTGCCACAGGATGTGGTGATGGTATCTGGCCTGGATGCCTTTAAAAGGGGATTGGACAAGTTTCTGGAGGAAAAATCCATTACGGGTTACAAGCCATGATGTGTATGTGCAACCTCCTGATTTTAGAAATGGGCTATGTCAGAATGCCAGATGCAAGGGAGGGCACCAGGATGAGGTCTCTTGTTATCTGGTGTGGTCCCTGGGGCATTTGGTGGGCCGCTGTGAGATACAGGAAGCTGGATTAGATGGGCCTATGGCCTGATCCAGTGGGGCTGTTCTTATGTTCTTATGTTCTTTATTCAGCCCACACGATAATTGAGTTCTTCCAGGGTTGTTTTTTTCAGCAGTGCTGAGTGAACCTTTGGCAGGGCTCCCTGCAGCAGTGAATATAAAAGTGGAGCAATTGCGCCCCGCCTCCACTAAAGCGGAAGTGAAGCGTGATCGCTCCGCTTTCACTTTCACTGCTGCGGGGAGCCCTGCCAAAGGTCGCACCGGGTTCCTCGCACCCTGGGGAGGCTGCAGGAGGCTTGGGTAAGTGCTCCCAAGCCCCTGCAGCCCCCTGAGCAGTGCGATCCTGGGGATTGTGCTGCTGCCTCCTTCCTTCCTCCAGGCTGCCCCCGCCCCTTAAAGGGGCAGAGGCCAGGGCTCACAGGCTGGGGCATCGTGATGCCCCTGACATAGAGCAACTGTGAAAGTAGCTTCAGGTTGTACAGAGGTGCAGGAGGGTGCAGGAGGTGCAGGAGGTGCAGGTGCAGGTGCAGGTGCAGGAGGGGCTTCTTCACACTTTCCTTCGTAGACATTTGTCAGCTCAAAATCCTTCCATGCAGCTTTCCCCCCATAAGATAAAATGTACGTCCCCCCTTGTATTATATCTCTGAGGGAGAAATAAATTAAATGGGGCCTCCATGACAGACATGCAGTGGTTCCTTGGCAAATAAGTCAGTATGGAAAGAGTTCTCTCAGGGTTGCATATTTGAAACTTTCGGCCTAATCCAAAAGGATGACAGAAACCTAGTCTTGTTTTGTAACTATCAGTAGACCAAACCCCGCTATGTAGGCAAGTCTGTCAGTAACAGTGTTAAGTGTTTGAATGAGACATTTCTTTTCAAGAAAACATTCATTTTGTGACAACTTTTGAGCCATCCTTGGAAAAGACGTTCAAATGACATAAAAGATCAAATAAGGGGAAAAAAAAACCTTTCCTGGTGAAATGTTGCTTTCACAAGTTGCTGGGAGTTTTCGTTTAGCCCGCCGGTACACTACAAAGGATGTAAAATATTGATTAAGCCTGAGAAATTTTCTTTTTTTAAAAAAGAACAGGAATCACAAAGGCAGGGCAACAAACCAAAGCTCTCTGGCGGAGTTAACAAGCTCCAAGAGAAGAATACTAAAGGATGAGAAGCGGTGAAGACAAGGCAGCCAGGATTAAAGTCTGCACAATAGATTTGGAAGTTGTAGCAAAATGAGTGATAAAACCTTCAAAATAGAGGCTACTATTCAATTTTCTAAAGCCCTGTGCTGATAAAAAGAAACAATTTTGGCATGCAGAGGTTGGAATATCTCTGAGATGCTATTTATTTTCTTTATAATCATGGGACACTTTTTAAAAAATTTTCAGCCTCTGAAATAGTAACTAAGCCTGCACAGTTTAAGCCGGCAGCAGCATATTTTAAAAAGACTGTTGGAAAGAGCTGGTTTGCTCATGGGAAGCTGTGCTATGGAAAGCTACTGTATCCTGAGACAGTATCCAGTGGCTTAGCTTGCTCAGTCTTGTGACACTGAATGGCAATAATTCTCCTGGGTTTCCCACAGAAGTCTGTCTTGCCTGGAGATCCCAATGACTGAACCCAGGCCCTTCTACATTACAAATAGATGATAAGGCCACACCTGGAGTATTGCGTCCAGTTCTGGTCACCACATCTCACAAAGGACATAATGGAAATGGAAAAGGTGCAAAACAGAGCGACTAAAATGATTACTGGGCTGGGGCACCTTCCTTATGAGGAAAGGCTACAGCGTTTGGGCCTCTTCAGCCTAGAAAAGAGGTGCCTGAGTGGGGACATGATTGAGACATACAAAATTATGCAGGGGGTGGACAGATTGGATAGAGAGATGCTCTTTTCATTCTCACATAACACCACAACCAGGGGACATCCACTAAAACTGAGTATTGGGAGAGTTAGGACAGACAAAAGAAAATATTTCTTTACTCGGCGTGTGGTTGGTCTGTGGAACTCCTTGCCACAGGATGTGGTGATGGCATCTAGCCTGGATGCCTTTAAAAGGGGATTGGACAATTTTCTGGAGGAAAAATCCATTACGGGTTACAAGACATGATGTGTATGTGCAACCTCCTGATTTTAGAAATGGGTTATGTCAGAATGCCAGATGCAGGGGAGGGCACCAGGATGAGGTCTCTTGTTATCTGGTGTGGTCCCTGGGGCATTTGGTGGGCCGCTGTGAGATACAGGAAACTGGACTCAATGGGCCTATGGCCTGATCCAGTGGGGCTGTTCTTATGTTCTTAAAGCATCCGCACAGCCACTGAGCTTCAGCTCCAAGGAGCTTCCAAGGAGCTGAATTCTTCATATTTCAAGCACCTGCACACTTTATGTTTCAGGTCATGTACATAATGTGTGGTACTGATGGTGTCGTTTTTCCATCTTTCATGAAGTGAGCAAGCTTCCTTTTGGACCATTTCACATAACAACATAAGAGCCACTCTGCTGATCAGACCAAGCTTCATAGTTCACCATTCCATCTTAATAGCAGCCAATCAGGTATCTTGGGACCTCATAAACAAGACATTAAGGTGATGGCCACCTCTTGTTATTTGTCCCCAGCCTCACGGATCACACTTGTACTCGCTGTGTTCATGCAAGTTCTGTTTGGTTAGCCGTTAAGAGCTCCTGACTGATCGGCCCTCCCTGGATTTTCCAGACCTTTTCCCAAGGCCATCTAATTCAGTTGCCATCTTCATGTTGGTGACCACGAATACCATAAGTTGATTTTGTGTTGTGAGAAGTCTTTGTCTCTGTCTTTGCTGGAGAAGTCAAAGTCCTCTGTCTTTGCTGGTGAGAAGGTGGAGTACCTCAAGACATGAGGGATGCAAACATCATCACGCTGAACAAGAACAAAGGTGACAGGGGTGACTGCAACAACTACCACGGCATCTCTCTCCTTAGCGTTGTAGAAAAGCTGTTTGCCCGAGTTGCACTAAAGAGGCTCCAGGTACTTGCAGAGAGCATCTATCCAGAATCGCAGTGTGGATTCTGAGCCAACAGGTCCACCACTGATATGGTATTCTCCCTTAGACAACTGCAGGAGAAATGCAGGGAACAACGACAGCCACTCTTCATAGATCTCACAAAGGCTTTCGACCTGGTCAGCAGAGATGGCCTCTTCAAGATTCTCCCCAAGATCGGATGTCCACCCAGGCTCCTCAGCATCATCAGATCTTTCCACAAGGACATGAAGGGCACTGTTGTCTTCGATGGTTCCACATCAGACCCTTTTGACATCCGAAGCGGAGTGAAGCAGGGCTGTGTTCTTGCACCAACCTTGTTTGGGATTTTCTTCGCTGTCCTGCTGAAGAAGGCCTTTGGAACTGCAACAGAAGGCATCTATCTCCGGACCAGATCAGACGGAAAGCTCTTCAACCTCTCCAGACTGAGAGCAAAGTCCAAAGTCCAGCTGAAATGTCTGCGTGACTTCCTCTTTGCCGACGATGCAGCTGTCACTACCCACTCTGCCAAAGATCTCCAGCAGCTCATGGATCGTTTTAGCAAGGCCTGCCAAGATTTTGGACTGACAATCAGCCTGAAGAAAACACAGGTCATGGTTCAGGATGTGGACTCACCTCCCTGTATTACAATCTTTGCGCATGAACTGGAGGTTGTCCATGACTTTGTGTACCTTGGCTCAACAATCTCCGACACTCTTTCTCTCGATACCGAGCTAAACAAGTGCATCGGTAAAGCAGCTACCACGTTTTCCAGACTTACAAAGAGAGTCTGGTCCAACAAGAAGCTGACGGAACATACCAAGATCCAGGTCTACAGAGCTTGCGTCCTGAGTACACTTCTGTACTGCAGCGAGTCATGGACTCTTCGCTCACAACAGGAGAAGAAACTGAGCGCTTTCCACATGCGCTGCCTCCGACGCATCCTCGGCATCACCTGGCAGGACAAAGTTCCAAACAACACAGTCCTGGAACGTGCTGGAATCACCAGCATGTATGCACTGCTGAAACAGAGACACCTGCGTTGGCTCAGTCATGTTGTGAGAATGGATGATGGCCAGATCCCAAAGGATCTCCTCTATGGAGAACTCGTGCAAGGAAAGCGCCCTACAGGTAGACCACAGCTGCAATACAAGGACATCTGCAAGAAGGATCTGAAGGCCTTAGGAATGAACCTCAACAGGTGGGAAACCCTGGCCTCTGAGCGGCCTGCTTGGAGGCAGGCTGTGCAGCATGGCCTTTCCCAGTTTGAAGAGACACTTGGCCAACAGTCTGAGGCAAAGAGGCAAAGAAGGAAGGCCCATAGCCAGGGAGACAGACCAGGGACAGACTGCACTTGCTCCCGGTGTGGAAGGGATTGTCACTCCCGAATTGGCCTTTTCAGCCACACTAGACGCTGTTCCAGTACCACCATTCAGAGCGCGATACCATAGTCTTTCGAGACTGAAGGTTGCCAACAACATGTTGTGAGAAGTATTGTCCAGAGCATTCTTCATATACCCACTTCATTGGGTGTTCCACAATGTTTAGTACTCTATTATGATAAAGGGATAATAATATTTTTTTTCTCTTTACTCATCATTCATACCATTATAAGCCTCCATGATGTCCCCACTCTGTCCTACTTCTTCCAGCTGAAATGTCTCAATCATTCACACATACACGGATATCACTCGATTTATTGATTGCTCATAGCTTAACTCATGGCTGGATGTGAAGGAACTGACTCCATGCAATAACATTCTGTTGGAGGTCTTGTGGAGTGATAGAAATATTCCTTCTGTGGTGTTAACGGCTGATGGCTCATTCATACATGAGTCATGTCTTGATGCTGCTGTCATCAAGGGATAAACATGCAAATGTGAAGCAGCCTGTGATTTTTTCCCCCCTGAAAATGTCTAAGCAAACTGCAGCTACTAGGGAGCATGTCCCATTAGAATCATTGGGACTTACATCAAAAGGTGCATAGAATTGGCCTGTTACTTGATAGTGCTCCACTGCCATCAGTGTGAGTTACACCTGAGAAAATATGGCAAGCATTACACAGTTTGGTGAGATCCTATCACCCCTATATCCCAGCTCAGATTCTCCCCTTTTCTTTCTTACAAAAGGCCTCCAGCTGCGCATGCAGGTGTAGGACAAATTGCTTGTTCCCCTCCAACACCTGTGACATTCTGCACAGTTACTGATGGTTGGAGTTGGTAAGCCCGTGGCACGCTACTGAAAGCCAGCACGTGGGCTTTCCCAGGCCTCTTTGTTCCTGGTCAGCAGCAGAACCCACCCACCCAACTTTCAAGTACATTCAGAAGTCTAGCTGGTTGCCTCTTGGGGCCAGGTAGAAATTTTCCTGATTGGTCATGGGTGAAGCTTTTTTCGCCTACCCCTGACTGTCCTCTTGGGTTTTTGTGGTTGTTTTAGCCAGGTTGGCCATGACTGGCAGGATAGTGTGGGAATGGGAGAAGAAATAGGGAGCCAGTGTCTACTTTTAGGTAAGCAGCAGGCTAGGTTAAGGCCACTGCTGGTTCCCCAAGGCTACCCAGATCAGGGTTGGTCTGGTTTGACCCCAGAATGGAATTGCGATGCCCACTTTCGTGGTTACCCAGCTCAGAGTGGGCAGAACAATTCAGCTGCCTTGACCCCATTTCCAGGGTTGGTGCTGAAGAACCTGGGGGAAGCTTTTGGCAAGATCAGGTTCTGAGCCAAGGTGGTTCACCCAAGGCAGGGTTCAGACAGGCAACTGTCTCCTCCTAGTTAGGTGTCCACACTGAAG
Organism: Tiliqua scincoides; assembly: GCF_035046505.1. Classification (NCBI taxonomy): domain Eukaryota; kingdom Metazoa; phylum Chordata; class Lepidosauria; order Squamata; family Scincidae; genus Tiliqua; species Tiliqua scincoides. Next base: position 107,771,984 of record NC_089823.1, read on the forward strand.
AAGATGGAGTATAGCTGCATTACACCAATTGCTGCAAACCTTTGCAATTCAATAAATCATGACCCTATTTTCAACCAAGTCTTTTGTGTCATGCATGTTTGTAGGGACACACCTGGGCAAAAGTCTCTTGCCAGTAACCCTGACACCTGGGAAGCATCTGCCTCTGCTACATATGCAGTTAATGATTTGTCCTCAAACCATATTAAAGATGGAAGAAGACTGAAATCAATCAGCTGTCATTAGTGTTTTTCACTGTATTTGATAACTCGTGTGGATGAGAACTGGCTTATCCTTCAACCATTCAGAACACGGGTGAGTCACGGTTGAGTGGAGATATTGGGGTGCCACATTAGGGGTAAAAAGATTTCAGTAGGAGGGTGGGGCGAGATTTTTTTGTAAGATCTAAACACTTGGTTTGGGGAATATTCAAGATTAAACAATAGTGGAGTGATGCATTTTCAGAACATTTATTTCATTTATATTATAACTTATAATAATTGTCATCAGCTCCGATCAAACATCTTTTAATTTTTTTTAAAGCAAAGAGATGTGTAACTTTCACATATACACATAGTCCCCAGGCCCATGTAATTGTTTATAACAAACGTTACTTGGTGTGTCCAGCCAGTGAGTTTGGCCAGAGATATAAGCATTCTGGAGAAATAAAAATATGTGATCTGAAACACAGGAGGGACATGTCTTACCCCCATCCATCATAACAGGCCCTTTAGGTAACTGTGCATCCTAGATGTATGGGAGTAGGGCATCAATTATGGTTTCCTTCTTGCCCATCACTGTTGTAAACAAAATGATTAAGGGCACAATCCTGACTGGCCCTTGGGCCGGTGCAAGTCCCTTATGTAAGTCATGTTTGCGCCTCCTCAAGAGTTGGCTAGGCTGGTGCATGGAGGCTCAATTCAGCCTCCGCGCCAACAGAGGTAGCGAGCCTTGCGTTGGCTGAGCTCAGTCGAAGCAAGGCTCTGTGGAGGGTGGGGAGGAGTTGGGAGGAAGGTGTTCTGGGGAGAGGGGAGGGAGGGCGGAGGGTGGTCCTTCGGGTGGGTGGGTGGGGAGTGGGAGGCGGGGCTTGGATCCAGCTGTTATGTCAGATCCTAGCCCCCATACCAAGCAGCGCAGAGTGACTTCAAGCTGCTCTACTCTCCTTGGACTTGGGCCACCTCAGGGGCTATCCGTAGTCTAAAGCAGGGGTGTCCAAAGTTTTTGGCAGGAGGGCCACATCGTTTCTCTGACACTGTCAAGGGCTGGGGGGAAAAAAGAATTAATTTACATTTAAAATTTGAATAAATTTACAAAAGTTTACATAAATGAATATATTAAAGATGAACTTATATGAATGAATGAAGGATTTGCAATAGCTCAAGACCTATAAAAGGTCTTGTACAAAGCAAGGCTGGCCTGTCCTTTGCTGCTGCTACTGCATCACAGACGTGAAACAACAAGCACTGGAGGGAGCCCTCATCCCACAGCTCATGCGAGAGGTCAAACAGTCGTCCTCACGCTGAGAGCAGTTGCGTCGCGCCAGTGTGGGCTCCAACAAATCTCTGAAGGGCCAGAGGATCATTGGAGACTGGCGGCTCCCTGAGGGCTGCATTGAGAGGCCTCGAGGGCCACAAGTGGCCCCAAGGCTGGGGTTTGGGCACCCCTGGTCTAAAGAAACCTTAATATGGAAAGCAAATATGTAACCATTTCATTTCATAACCTAATTATTACCACTGTAAACCAAAGCTGATAACAGGAATTGTCTCCAGCTGAAGGACTTTGCACAGCCAGTGGTGCAGTGCTTTAAGACACTCTGTCTCGCTGCTGTGCATCATTTGCCCCCAATGCAGTTAAATTGCTAATAACACAGCTCTACAGGCTCAACATTGTTGTCTCAAAACAAAACATAATCCAGCTTCTAATGTGCAGAACTGAGAGTCGTTCGCCAAGATAGCTCCAGTGTGACACACAACTGTCTTTTGGTAATGGTCAGGGAGTGATAGTAGCATGGATTTTGAAGAGCCACATTAACTAACATCACGAGCTTCACAACAGTAATAATGCTGTTTAACACAAATGCAAATGTTGTGTTTGGGGAGATCGGATAACGTATGTCACAGCAGATAGAAGATCATCCAGGCAAAGATAAGCACAAGCCCAGCCCTTCCTGACATAGGTTGCAGCCATGCCTAAACAGGCTTCACTGCATATGAGAAGGGGGTTGGGATGCTTGGGAGAGATAACGGAAAATATGTTTCCTTACCCCCTGTAAGCCTCCCAGTTCCTAATGGATCTCTTTGGACTTGTGCCAGCTTTTAAGCTGGCATAAGACCATGGTGAGAAAGGGGGCAAGTTGGGAGGCGAGGTAGGGGATAGCACTTCACACAGGTGCAGGTTGTGCACCCCAGGAACCTCCCTTCCACACCTGACATGTCTCTTGCCCTCCCTTGTCTCAATCTTGTTCCACCCACCCCTCACCCCTGTAGAGCCCATAGGACTGGGCTTTATGGGTTTACCGAGATCACCTAGTGAGTGAACAACCAAGGTGAGATTCAAACCAAGGACATTCCAGATTGCAGCTTGCTCTCCAGTGTCAACAGTACACTTGTCTTTCACCAGGGAGGAGCAATAGTTTTCCTCCTTCTGTCTGCACACATTCAGCATTTCACGTCCCAAAATGTATGTCATACCCTACCAGTACTCCCCCCCCATCAGATTATTGCGTCAAATAAAAAACTGCTCTTTTAGGATGTCAAGGCTCTGTATCGTTTCTCAACTTTGCCAGGATGCTGGCTGGCAAGCTCTAAGACAGTTGCTGGAAAAGAAAGTAAGAACAGTAAAAGTTAAATACTGTGAAGACTTCCACGCACCAGAAGGAAAGTGAGAGCAGCCACACTGCCCATGGACACTAGCCAAGATGGGAGAAGTTTTCCAGAAAGACCAGCAGGTCCAAAACATAAATACACATCATGAAGAAAGACAAAGTTATGGTGATAAGATCTTGCTGTTTCGTTATCCAAAAGCCTTGAGCCCCAAGTAGGCAGGAAGGAATTTACTTTGGGCACCATGCCAGCCGCCTATCCAATAACCATCAATGACTTGATAGGGGAAATGGCCACCTACAGATGCAACTGTGCAATGAGGCAAAGAAGGCAATAGGAGTACACAAGGAAGAAAAGTGTTGTCATTCCATTTGTTTCCATTATTTAAACCTGATTTGTGGAGTTATTGATTCATTAAGCTTGCATTTCGTTTCATAACGAGTTCATCTGTCTTTGTTATCCCTGTTAATTTTCATTTCCCTTTTGGCCCTTCTTTTACTTTTTTACTTCTTGTTGTAGCAGTGGACAGCGGAAGAGCTCCTTAAGCCAGCTACCCACCCACCCCCAGCACCATCATTGCAGCAGTCCAGTCATTGTGAGGGGAAATGGTGGTTCACAAAAAATGGTCACCATTTTCCCCCACAATGCCCTGGGATTATGTCACACGTTGAGCACTATAAGACAAGAAAATGCATACAGTGGACTCTCAATTTAGCAGACTAATGGGGTAACTAACAAAAGTCTGTTAAATCTAGACTTTAACCCTCTTCTTCCATTAGCCTGTCAGAACCCTGGGGCTCAGAGGCGGCTCAGTGGCAAGCTATCTACCTTCCAAGGCTCCCTTGGCAGTGCTACTCCCGCACTTCCAGAACATCTCCATTCTTAGAGTGCCCAATGCAAGGATGGAATATCTGGATATCTGATTGATTGATAACAGTTGATGTCTCTAACATAAGAAAGTGGATATTGCCCATTATTTCTGAAGTTCATTATACAAAGTTCCTTTAACCTGAGGGTTTAATGTATATGTGACAAATGAACACCGAGTCACATTGGCCTCATTTGGTTCCATTTTTTCATTCATTCCAAATTGAATACACAACTCTAACAGATAACCGATCTTTGGGCACTCATAAAAGGGGCAGAATTTGTCTGGGGGGTGAGCAGATGCATAAAGTGTGATCTCTGACACAGCAGGTGTTGCAATTCATAGTGGGCTAAACAGAGCTAAGGGTGTTTGCTTGTGTCTTGGATCACACAGCAGGTGAGTCAGTGGTGGGAACAGTGTTGAGAATATGTCTCTTGTTAAAAATTAGTTGGAAACCGGAGAACCCAGGGATTTAACAGAGTATGCACAGCCATGAAAGTGTATCCATGTATGTCACAACAAAAGAACATGGATGGTACATAATTCTTCTTTGATTAGGGTGCCTAATCATAATTTGAAGAATATGGTAGAAGCTATCAAAGATAAAGCCGACAGGCTGCAGATTAAAGTGTTTGTGAAGCTGAATTACAAGTGGTGTGTTTTCAGGGCAGGGTCTTTTCAGTGTTAGCACCCATACTCTGGAATTCTCTTCTGTAGGATGCCCCTTGTCTTGACCCAATTAATCATTATAAAGTTGGTAAATACCTTCTTATTCCAATAGGCCTTCAGTAGTCATTGAATTGTTTCTCTTGTATAGATTGCTTTTGGCTTTGTGGTTTCTTGTCCTCATTTGTTGCTGCTTATTTGAATTGTTATTGCTGCTGTTATTTTTGTTTTAAACACGTTCTTTTAAATTTGCATTTTCACTCATTTTGTATGCAGCTTTTAAAAAAGAAATAATCAGCATTTTTTTAAATATAAAGGTGAAAAATAACATTTTCTTTTGCCTGTTCCTGCCTCCCTTCTCTGTCGGATATATATGGCATACCTGTGGGGTACACTGCAGCTGCCTATTCTTCTCCTCCATCAGGAAATATAAAACTGAATGTGCATTTTTATGTGCTATTTCATAATTCCGTATTAATATTTTCCAAGATAATTTGTATCATACTACACTCCCCCCCCCCCAGAAAGAAAAGTTTACTTGAAATAAGTCAATTGGCCATGCATTGACAAGATTCCACTTGAATGCTTGTGCCATAAAAATGCTATCACTCTTGAAAGATACTGCTTTTTAACATCTTATTTATGCATTCATGGTTTATTAATGGCATGGAATCACCGAAGGGTAAAGATATACAAAACGGAAATGAAAACGGTGACTAAAATTTATTTTCAAAGTACATAGTTCCCAGAAATAACCTTAAACAACCTTTGGGTTTATGTGGCGTTCTGACTGCGCAGGCCTTCTGCTGTCTTTTAACAGAGGGGATTGATGATGACATTGTTACTCAGAAATATATGGCCAACAATTAGTATATTCATCACAGTGCTTTGTATTCTGTGTGACCACAGGTCATCTGTGTGAGGAGACAGTGAAATTCATCACAGAAGATCTGCCTGAAGAATCTGGTGAGAATGAAACAAGCACTGTTTGTTCCACACTTCACTGACCTGAAAACACAGCTTAGTCCAATGTCCTGCAGCAAAGTTTTTCCCTGCTGCCAGAGTTGGAATTGGTTGGAATAACGAGTTAATTGCAGGCATGTTCCATATATTCCATCCTACCTGTCCTCTCAGGTTACCAGAGAGGGCCCTTCTAACTGTGCCGCAATTGACAGAGAAAAGGAGTATGGTGACAAGAAATAGGGCCTTCTCGGTGGTGGCGCCCTGTTTGTGGTATTCCATTTGTGGAATTAAGAATGGCTCCCTCCTTGGAGTCCTTCCAGCAGGGTCTTAAGACCTCTTTACTTTGGGCACCATTTAATTGCTGACAACAGGTGCTGGCACATATTTTATGAAACGTAATTTTAATTGTGGTCAGTTGGAATCTATTTTGTTTTATGGTTTTAATTGTTTTATGTTTTAATATCTCATATTGTTTTCTCTATAATTGTACTGGTGTTTTTATTTTGTAAGCCACCTTGCAGGCCCTTGACTGTGGGTATAAATCAGGGGTGTCCAAAGTTTTTGGCAGGAGGGCCACATCGTCTCTCTGACACTGTGTCAGGGGCCGGAGGAAAAAAAGATTAATTTATATTTAAAATGTGAATAAATTTACATAAGTTTACATACATGAATATATTAAAGATGAATCTATATGAATGAATGAAGGTCTTGCAATAGCTCAAGACCTATAAAAGGTCTTGCAAAAAGCAATGCTGGTCTTTCCTTTGCTTCCTCTACTGCATCACAGATGTGAAACAGCAAGCAGTGGAGGAAGTCCTCATCCCACAGCTCATGTGAGAAGTCAAACAGTTGCCTTCATGCTGAGACCAGTTGCGTCAGGCCAGTGCAGGCTCCAACAAATCTCCGGAGGTCCAGAGGCTTATTGGAGACTGGAGGCCTCGAGGGGACAAGTGGCCCCAAGGCTGGGGTTTGGGCACCACTGATATGAATGAATGAATGAATGAATGAAATGTCTACTCAGAAGAGGCTGTGCCATTCGTGCATATAGTTTCTTCAGCACCATAAACAACCTGTCATAGGCTTTGCTGGACCAAGGGAAGCAGTGTGGGTGGTGGCAGAGCAACATGGTAGCAGCCGTTGTGGAGACTGTTCTCACATCTGCACCCCTTTCTGGCCTTGCTTCCTAACCAATCCTAGACTCAGCTCATGTAGAAGAATTTTTGAAATCAAAGCTGGCATAACTGTTTGAAACCAAAGGAATTGATTCACCAGCTTTTCCATGAGGGAAAACAAGCAAGCAAATTCATCCATTCAACTATTTCCCATCAGCCTACAGGGCGTACTTTGCCCAGGCTTCTCTAGAACTCCGTCCTAGAGTCCATTTTCTGTAGCAGATCATCCCAAGGGTGGGATCCCCAAAGGGTGGAGTAATAATAAAGAAGTACTTCTGGCCATGTGCAGAGTGTCTTGCTTGCATTACTGAGCACCCATAGGTCATCTCCTCATACTTAGGAACAGGGGATCCGAAGCAACTGCATGCATGATGATATGCACGCATATGTTGTAGTGGTGTGTGTGTGTGTGTGTGTGTGTGTGTGTGTGTGTGTGTTTCCTGCCAAGCTATGAGCATTGTGGATTGGACTACAAACAGATTAAGAAGCAAACCATTAATAACTACGTTGTGGATTTGGGAGTGTTTGAGATGAACAAAGGAAGACAATTGTAAGCAGTCTGAGGAGACAAGGTAAACTATTGCTTTAAGTGTTTGCTTTTATGTTCATCTGTGCGCTGGCATCACATTACCTGTATTTCAAGCTGTTGTGATTTACCAGATGCCCTGCTGTGTTTAAAACTCTGATCACTTAATTTTGCCAAAAGAAAGCATTGTCATGTTCATGAATTATATCTTATACTGATAGAAGCTCCTCTTTCTGTGCAACAGAATGATACTTTTTTTTTGTTTGTTTTTTACAGTTGAAAACATGCACATCATATGTGAGCAGGAGGCTGCGACTGATGTACTCTTCTAGAAAGCACTTGCTTCCTTTCTGCTTTGTGCAACTGACAGTCTGTCACTCACTTAGTACATTCTGAAGAAATACGCTGCTCTGGAATGCAAGCCAGAGGCACGTCACACAATGCGCAGGTAGATCTGTGGCTCCGGACACTCTATGAAATCCCCCAATACCAACTGTATTTATTGTGTTGGGATTCTTGATGGCTGTGGTACATGCAGTATTTAATACTGCATCCACACAGTCACAATTTAGGAAAACATCAGTCCCACTACTGTGCATTATTACCAGAGGTAAGTATTGCTGTTGGCTCCGATCAGTGGTTCTCAAATTTTTAGCACTGGGACCCACTTTTTAGAATGAAAATCTGTCAGGGCCCACCAGAAATGATGTCATGACTGGAAGTGACATCATCAAGCAGGAAAATTTTTAACAATCCTAGGCTGAAATTCTACCCACACTTACCCAGGAGCCAGTCCCATTGACTATCATTGTTAAAAGCATATAAAGTTGCCTGTTAAAAGTACAGATCTGTAACCTTTCCCCAAATGCAGTCACATACCATGGTAGCATCAAGTCTAATATATTAAAAATAAAATATACACTGAAATGAATGGGTACCCACCCAAAATTGTCTCGTGATCCACATAGCGGGTTCCGATCCACAGTTTGAGAAACACTGGCTTAGATAATAACTTCTGAGTGCAGACCTCTGTTCACAAAATGGGGGTTCTCTTCTGTAGCTTTCTGGGGCTTCGAGAGTTGGGATACACACTCATTCAGTATAAGATACCATGTGGGTGTAAAAGCTGCAGCAACGAAGGGGAGATTGGAGAAAGTTCTCCCCCTTGTGAGAGTGTTTTCTGAATACACACATATTGCCAATATACTGTAAAAACTGTAAAAATAAATAAATATAAGAATTACCATTCTGGATATGATTAAAGATGCATACATACAATGCATATTTATAATGGACTTTAAAAGGATTTGTAGAGGATATGCGTATGAGTCACAGTAGTGAAAAATGGAAACTCAATATTTCAAAGTAGTCCGATTGCCCAGAGGCATTTGGGTGTCCACAGATGGAAACAAATTACTGTCAATACTGATACATAATTCAGTCAAAATTGATCCATCACTAAGAGCAGAGATTTCTGAGGAATCCTGTCTTGTTTCATTAGAGGATAACCCCAGTTACCAAACTTGAAGAGAAAGAACTTGGAAAGCAAGAGTGGTTTCCCCAGTCCTCTCTGTGTGGTTGTCCTCCCAATCTGTTGTTGGTTAGTCCCCATTTTAATTGGTTAATAGTAACAAACCACATAGGAATTGGTTTAGGAGAAGAGAACCAGGACTGTCATCCCATTCAGGAGGGGCAGGAGGTCTGGTCTAGAGGGTAGAGCCTCCATTTGCCTGAAGATAACATCCAAAGGTCACCAGTTTGAGGCTCCGGCACCGTGCGACCTTGAAGCAGCTGACAAGCTGAGCTGAGTTATTCCATCTGCTCTGAGCGTGGGAGGATGGAGGCCAGAATGTGAAACCAGATCAAGAAAGTAAAATCTGAATGTTGTGGTTCTTGTAAGATAGAACATTCTTTCAAAATTGTAAAAATCCCTACGGGGATTTAATAAGCCTGCCTATGTAAACCGCCTTGAATAAAGTCTTGAATAAAGACCAAGAAAGGTGGTATATAAATACCTGTACTATTATTATTATTATTATTATTATTATTATTATTATTATTATTATTATTATTATTATTCAGGAACATGTGCAATGCAACTATATGCAAATTTACTTTGTTCTGTGAGGCTGACTCTCTAACTGAATTCAGTAGGGATGATTCCATCCCTAGAAAGGCTGGACAGGATGGCAGCCTTAGATTAAATCATGGGACTTTTCAACTGAATTTTCAACAGTTGAAGGACTGAATACATGTGGCATATAAATTAAAACTTTTGAGTAGACTGCAGAAATTCCTCCTATTTCTATCACTGCATCTCCATGTTGGCAAAAATGAGTTCTACATCTTTGGTGCCTTGCCAAGGGCAAAAAATAAAATAAAATAAAAAGCATTGCAGTCCCTGCTTGCTAAGTACTCCATACCTTGCACAAAAAAACTTTTGTTCTACTTTAAGAATAGACTACACAGAACAACATATATGACAACTGGGTGAACAGCAGATGAATATGTGGTTAAATGCCCGTCACTGAATAACAACTGCATATTGTTCCCTGTTTATGTCTGATCATTTCCCTCCTCTTAATCTTTGTCTGCCTTGTATTGATTTGTAGATTTCAAGCTAACCAGGACAGGGACCTGTTCTTTCATCCTTTTAAAGTGACATAATAATGAATGACCCTAAATGCATACATATCGTACATATAAAGAACTGCATTACAGTACATACAAAGAAATACATCAAAACACCTAGTTCAATGTTCTCTTTCTAACAGTGGTCAGAAAGAAATCTCTTAGTGCTCATAAGCAAAGAATGATCCCTAACATCCCCAACATTTTAGAGTTATATTGTCTATGATTGTGAAAGTTGTAGCTATCATGGTGAATATTCTTTGATATATACAGAAATATAGGAAGCTACCTTATATACATAGAATCAGGCCACTAGACCAGCTAGCTTAGTATTATCTGCAGTTAGCAGTGGCTCTCCAACATTTCAGGCAGGGACCTTTCCCAGCTCTACCCAGGGTTTGAGCATAGGATCTTCTAAATACAAAGTATGTGCTCTACCACTGAGCTAAGGCCCCTGTCCACAGGTCTATGGGAGAATTATACAGCCCTATTGTCCACTAATTTTTCAACTCCTTTCTAAAAAATAGCCTGTCTATGCTGGTGATCACGACTACAGTTTCAGCACAAGAATATTTGATACAATATGTTTTTAAGAACAGTCAGTAGAGCTATTTATTTGCTTGCAATAGTCATACCTTGTTTTTCAGCTAGGACAGATTCCCAATTAGTTCAAAATGTAGCATGTTTCACCAGCGAATGCAGTAAGATTCATGACAAAGCTCTGAATCTAGCTCTATTTCTACCTATAGTCTGTAGATTGGAGCATTTCAACTGCAGTGTTAGGTAGCTGTAGAGGCCAATGCTAGCAGATAGGTGCAGAGCATTAAACATTTCAGTGCTCATTTCAGAATAATGTAGAAACACATATATTGAAAAAGATACTGAACGTTTAAATAATGAGCATTTCTGAGTCTTATCTTCCTGTTATCTCCTGAAGTTGAGCTGATTGGTTTTTGAAAAGTTCTCTCTAACTTTTGTTCTGACTGAATGGGCCTTTATGGATAAAAGCATTTATGAGAAAGAGAAATTAAGTCTAAATTAATGAAAAGTTTGTGAAATTACTAGAAGATAAAAAGTGCCCCAAAAGCAATATCATTAATTGGACATTTTGCGGACTTTAGCACAATTTATTTCCCCCTCTCTCACTCCTGACCCCATATACACACACTAGAAAAGGACATTCAGATGGGGTTGTAGTTATCTCTGGGGTGAGAACATATCATCAAGTTAATTATACCAATCATTAGTTTGGCCGAAGGACAATTTTCTCTCTGTTGGGAAAGATGTCAAAAAGCAATTAAAATAAACCTGATAGGAAATATTATTGAATTCATATACTCTCGTCTCGAAGGCAAAGTTTGGACATCATATAAGCATTTATAACTTGACTTTCAGAGGTGCATTATGCATAAAATTCTTGTCAAACTCAAAACAATTATGTGTGTGTGCATATTTGTCAGGGGAAAGGACCCAGGGAGAAGGCAAGCTGACTGAGGAGAGAAGTACATAATGGTTAGCGGATATGCATCCCTTCCTGCTCCCTGCTTTCCCTTTACTGGATGAGGGAGAACACTGGTAGTTTTTAACAGCTGCCATCATCTCAGGCTACAGAGACCAGGCATAGGGGGCCATCTGCTCTGTTAGTGGTGTGGCCCCTTGGCCGGTATTCAGCCCATCATGTGATTTACAGAAATCTTTCATGGCATGGCTCTAGACATGATCACCTATTAACTTCCATAGATCAAACTATTCTTAAGGAACAGCTACAAGGGCTTGCTGAAGACCTGTCAATTCTAAGTCCCAATACTTTCAGTTTGAGAGATGAAAGCAGCGCATGCCTACCTCTCCTTTTAAAATACATGGGACCTAAATGTGATGAATTTTGGTTACAATTTGCCCACTTTGGTTTATCAGACTGTGTAATGGACAAGTTTAAAGAAGGCACATGGTAATTGATTTTTGGCCTCGATGCTTGATTTTTGATATGTTTGGCTCGTTGCCTCCTCTGGCTGCTCCAGCAATTAAAAGCCTAAACCAGGCCTGTACAGCTGTGATAACACCAAGCCGAATTCTGCCTGTCAGTCAGCCATATATAGTAGCCCATCTGCTGGGGTGTGTGCATGTCTTGTTCTGTATCTGAGGTTTCAAATGCAGATTTCATTACAAAATATGGCTGGTGGGTTGTATTCAGCTTGGCAGGTCAGAGGTTTTGGCTTATGAATTGGATTTAGGGAAAGCTTTTTCTTATACAAACTTCCCAAGAAACCCTAGTTAGCACTGACACATGCCTGCCACTGCTGCATACTGTATCAGTCCCTTGGTCCTAGTACAGTATCATTTTCTCTGATGGACAGCAGCTCCCCAAGGACTCCAGGCAATGCTCTTTCTTTCCCAATCCTCCTCCCTGAGATTTATTAATTGAAGGTGTTATGGACTGAGCCTGGGACTGTGTGCGTGCAAAGGAGACATTGCAGCACAGACCTATTGTCTTTCCCCAGCCTATGGAATGCATGAAATCCATTCTATGAGAGCATGTGTTGCAGGGTCCTTTTTGTGGTGGCACTAGAACAGCTAAATTTAGAGCTGAAGATCTAGAAAAATGAAACTAGGAGGCAGGAAGCTCCGCTGGCTACATTCCTCTTTATCTTCCATATGTGATCAATCAAAGTCTCTGGGAAAAATGCTTTTTCCTATGAACCTGAGGGATTACACAAGAACACAGGAAGGTGCCTGATACTGAGTGAGACCATTAGTCCATCTAGCTTAGTACTGTCAGCACTAACACTGAATGGCGGTGGCTCCCCAAGGTTTCACACAGGGATTTTTCCTCTGCCCTACCTGGAACTGCTAGGGATTGAACCTGGGACCTTCTTCATGCAAAGCAGATGGTTTTCCACTGAGCATCAGCCCCTCCCTTACTGCTGGTGCTATTTTTATGAGTGTTTAAAAGCCATTCCAGGCAGCCATAAAAGGGTATGTGAGTTATTCAGTGTGGCCGTAGCTTTGCATTGGTGGTTTTTAAATAAGCCAGCTAATATTCCATCAAACAACAGTAAATATGATTCAGTGTTGTACATACAGCACGTTTTACAAGTGACTGCCATTTCAAGTTTCACAATTCTACAATGCTTCATTTATAAAGGTTACCCTACCTTCAAGGGCATTTAGGATAGCAAAGGATTCATAACCACATACATGCTCCAGTAGTCATTGATTAAGCAATAAATCCAAACAAAACACGTTATGTCTTACAAAACGACTCCCAGAGAAGGTCAGAGTTTAGAGCAAAGGCCCACGGTACCAAGTTGGCTCTAGGAGACAAATGAACACCACATGTGAAAAGACTGTGGATGTGATACAACTATTAATACACACAGGCAGACACGTTTGGAGCAGGAAATGAACCCTAATGACCCCAATCCAGGTAACGGCAGTTTTCTCTAAATCTTATTGAAAGCAATGGGACATAAGCTACTTACGCCCCAGAATGGCTGTTGTGCCTTGTATTGTAGAGTTGTAACAGTATTTTCTTTGGCATATGCTGGCATGGCTACCCCGGGCCTCATAATGTTTCACCAAATTAGCCCCGTTGATTCCAGTGAGAGGAAGGCAAAATCATTTTGAGGAGTTATAGCCTCTGTGGACTGATTCATACTTCTGAGGGAGGACAATGTAACAGACGGATTCAGAGCACAGCCTCAAACTTCGGGAGAGCAGCGGTAGAGTGGGAGAGTGAATGAAAGGCAAAGAAGCAAGGCACAGGCAAGAAGGGGGGACTCCCAATGCAAACTGAAAATGCATTGCCAAAGGCTCTGGGTGCATTAGCAGCCACAGAAGACTGAAATAGTGTGCAAACATCTCTTTTGCCTTAGCCAGCCTATAGGATTGCTTTTTGTTTCTTTCCTCATATGCTTCCTATGCCTTTAACACTTTACAGCCCAATCCTAACCAACTTTCTAGCACTGATGCAGCAGCAATGCAACCCTAAGATTCGGGAACAAACATTCTTTTACCTTGAGGAGGCCTCTGTGACTGCACCCCCATTGCAAAATACAGTGTGCGCCCCACTAACCTGGCTGCATCGGCACCAGAATGTTAGTTAGGACTGGAATATTGGCGACAAAGGGCCCAATCCTATCCAGTGCCAATTTTCCAGTGCCAGTGCAGCCGTACCCGTGGAGCATGCACTGCATCCTGTGGTGGGGAGGCAGTCAGGGAGGCTTCCTCAAGATATAGAAACATTTACTGCCTTACCTTGAGGCAGCATTGCGGCTGCACCGGTGCTGGAAAGTTGGATAGGACTGGGCCCAAAAATTCAGCACATTTTGTTTCTGTGTCATGGAGGTGCAGTGATGGAAGAATCTTCACCTGTTGAGCTTCTGCCTGTGACATGATTCTTAAGAGCAGTGGAGCCCTGCTGTGGGGTGGGGAGATCAGAGGTACAGGTCGAGCCTTGTTATACACAGATTTTTTTATACATGGATTTGACTCAACATGAATGGCCACTGCAAATGAGAAGGAATGTGCTGATCCCTGGAGAAGGGGAAAAATGCATCCCTTTAAAATCAGTTTAAAAAACTGAACAGTCCTTTAACAATAGCCTCCTTCCTGATAGAGAGAGGGCAGCTGGTTGACAATCCATCGATCCTTCTCTCTCCAGGCAACCCCTCCTCTCCCCCTGAGCACATGAAAGAAAGGTGATCACTTTGCATTGCTGAAGGGAGGGGCTGAGTGAAGCACCTTTCTAAGTGCATGGAGGATGACTGATTGATGGATTGTCTTCTTAAGGACTCTTATCTTACATCACAAAGGTCAGCAAGGCTGTTTTAAAATCACCTGAGCAAGGGAACTTTGTTTTTTTAAATTGATTTGTTATAGTGCATTTTTTGCCATCAACTGTGAGTACTTGGAACAGAACCCACGCAAATAATGAGACTCAACCTGTATTAACCCTGCCAGGTCCTCACTTGGGTTCATTCTCAGTTCATGCTGGAATTCTACCATGCCAAGAAGATACCCAGAGTCCTGCAATGCGTTTTTGAATGGTCCAGAGCCGCGGTTCTCACTAGCACCGAAACCCACTTTTTTAGAATGAGAATCTGTCAGGACCTACTGGAAGTGATGTCATGACCGGAAGTGACATCATCAAGCAGGAAAATTTTTAACAATCCTAGGCTGAAATCCCACCCACACTTATCCAGGAGTAAGTCCCATTGACTGTCATTGTTAAAAGAATATAAAGTAGCCTGTTAAAAGTACAGATCTGTAACCTTTCCCCAAATGCAGTCACATACCATGGGAATATCAAGTCTAATATTAAAAATAAAATATACACTGAAATGAATGGGGACCCACCTGAAATTGGCTCGCAACCCACTTAGTGGGTCCCGACCCACAGTTTGAGAAACACTGGTCCAGAGCAAAGGTTGGTAAAGTACCTGTTTACTTGGCATAAGACCCGAACATGTTGTACTTGTTTACCTTGTACCACTGCAGCGTATGATGTGATTCTAAATTGTGCTTTTGCTGCTCAACAACCCAATGCATGTATACTCAGTTCTAATCAGTTCAACTGAACTTATTCCCCCGTGATTAGGACTGTAGCCACACTTTTCTTTTGCTCAGGGCTGTAAATTATCTTGGCTGGCCTTTGATTTCAAGTTTCATCAACCAAAAAGACACAATTAAAGCCCCTCTCACAGTATTTGGTTTCAGCTACATCCATCATATTTTTCACACAGTCCTTTCTCTTTGAAGTATTGCCCTAATTATTGCCCTGACCAAAATCCCCAAGAAATGTCTCTGGAAAGTTGATTAAGACATACATGTGGAAGCTGCAGTCCTCCGTTCCCCATTCCTTTGAATTCTAGGGTTTGTAAAAGCTTTTTCTCTTGCCGGATAATAGGAAAAATGTTAATGCCAGTGAAGTATATGCACAATAAATAGTTGAAGCTGTAATCCAAATGCTTCAGCTTTGCTTTTTTGCTTAATTGTCCTTCAGAAGCTGTTTATTGCCTCATCTCATCTTTCACCATGAGCATTATCTTCTCAATAAATCATCCAGTCTAATCATTAAAAGGCAGAATTAGATTCAGCAGGACGACTAATGCATTCATCACCTTCGCTTTTATGACATTTGTCTGGCTTTGGAATGGATGTTCCTAAGGATCAGCTCTATGCCTTCATCAGTCGTTGTTTATCTAGCAGGATATATGTGGGCTGCTCTTGGATTCATCCAGACTGGATGGGTTTTCTGGTCTCAGTGTTCATAATGGCTGATTGAATGACATATTGGAATAAATCAAGATACTGAAACCAGTACTTACTAAAGTGACAAGAATTTTATAAAATATTACAATAATGTAGACATGCCACAAAACTGACACGTGAGATCTCTGCTCTACCACTGATTAATTAGCATCGGAAAGCATTTGAATCCTGTTAATGAGTGTTAAGTAGGTAATCTTGTACAATACGAACGGGCATCTCTTTCAACTCCATGACCGATTCAACAATTCAAAGGTTAAGAATTGGCGGGTGCATTTGAACTTCAGGATGGAACTAGGAATAATACTGCATATAGTAGTGTCTCCAAACATTTTAGCACTGGGACCAACTTTCAAAAATGACACTATCAGGACCCACCTCACTTTATGATCCTTTAAGAAACAAAACAGTTTTACCTTACCAGCTGCTCAAGCTTCTGTTTTTATCCTTTTTACTATCGGGGGAGTATTTGTTGAGCTCCATGTTCATTTGCTGAGCTCCATGTTCATCAGATTGGGACCATTTAGTTAGCCTTGTGTTCCCCTTTTCCTGGCCTTTGATAGAAACCGAGGCATGTTTGCCTACTTGCAAGTATAAGTGCATATGTGGTTCTGTTGTGCTTTCCATAGGGCTCAATACATTTTCCTTGTCAGCTTGGAAGGGGGACTTCCTTTTCAAGTGTTTTTGGGGTCATTTGTTCATTGGATTGAGACCATTCTGGTATCCTTGTATTCCTCTTGACCTGCCCCTCAAACTGAACTGAGGCACAGTTTGCTTATTCATGAGTAAACATGCAGTCAGTTTCACTTTTCATAGAGCTCATTTTCCTTGTCAGCTAATAGCTTTCTAGTTTCACAACCCACTGATGGGTCCCAACCCAAAGTTTGGGAAACACTGATATACAGTTATATCAAATGCCTGCCTCCTCCAAAATTGAGAGCTAATGATTATATTCAGTACTTTAGTAGCACTTTAGAGACCACAACTAGCTTAACATCAGTATTTCATTCATCCTTAACAGCAATCCTGTAAGGTTAGTCATTACAGTTTATTAATGTTTTACAGTCCCCACATTCCAGATGGGAGCTGAGACTGAGTGTGGCTTACTTAATATTTCCTAGTAAATAAAAAAAAAGTGTTAGGATTTGAACTGGGGAATTGCAGGCTTGCAGTTCAGATTTAAACTAGACATGTTTGCCATGTTTATCATTCAATCATGCATTATGTGATTTCATTTTTTCCTTGATTTTGAGGGCAGCATCCTAATGAGCTGACCCTGCATGGATTTCTTATTACTCTTTCCAAAAATGGAAGCTGAACATATAGTCAGCACTCTCTTTATGGCGAGTGAGGGTGGTGGGGTGGGGACAGCAATTGCAGCTTAATGGTAAAGGGCATGCTGTGCATCATGATTTACCTGGTACCTCCTGTTAGGGCAGAGAAAACACCAACCTGACAGTCTGCTGTCTGTTAATGTAGGCAGAACTGAGTTGGATGGACCACTGATTGGATGGACCACCACTAACTTGGCAGGAGATGGTTTCCTATGTACATCTGGCAGCACAACTACAGAAGAACAATGGAAAAAGGAACGTTAATGTCACCTTCCTCCATTCAGTTTTCTTTAAAACGACCGAACATTATATTCTTTCCTATTAATTATCATGTTATAAGGACAGCTCTTCTAAACTCAAACTTGGATAAATCATAACGCTCCAGGTCGTCATTAAATTTTATCCTTGAATACAAGGGTACTTTTTTTTTCCTTTTTCTTTTTAGCCAGCCATTAAACCATTTGGAAGACACATGTCTCTCAGCCCAGTTTTAAATTTGAATTCCGCAACAGGTAGTCAACACTCTCTAAAGAATAATTTATGAAGGAAAAAAAAGAAACATAAGTTGTGATCAGTTGGGCTACTGAATGGGCCCAGATGAGTTATTTGGGAGAGTTTAATTGTTGTTCTTGAAAATATACCCTCAGGAGCCTGTCTTATAACATATGAGTAAGTTCTAGGCAATAATTAAATACAAACATATTCTCATTTCCACTGGAAGAGTTTCAATTTCAGTTCTTAATACTATCAAAGGTATACTCATAGGAATCCCTAGATCTGTTTTTGAGACATTATTTTGAAATTACTCCGGGTCAGATGGACAATAAAATGCCCTTACTTCAAAGTCATGCAAGATGTGCTGATATAATTTAGATTTTGGAATAATCAGGATTTGTACAATTTATTGTCCCAACTTTTCAATATACCAGACAGTGATTTATTCATTCTCAGTTACTCTGGATCCAAATGGTTTTTCCAACTGACAGACAGAAAACAATCTGCATGTATTGATTGTTTGATGCTATGTAGGCCAATTCTCCATGTGTGCTCTGATGTTTTATGTCCAAAATAATCACATTGGTTTTGCCATAATTTATGCTCTATGTGAAGTTATTACAGAACTTTCCTGAAGCAGCTGCCAATCTTTGCAACTCCATAGGAGAAAAATTAGAAATAAAATAAAATAAAATGGAGTAAAGTAGTATCATCTCCAGTAGCAAGCTAAGCCCACAGAGTTGAGCATTACTAAACTTTGGGTTACGTTGTTGGAAAGTTACAAACAGTAGTCCCAAGTGGTTTTAAAAGTGTATATATTTGGAAAGAAGTCAGAGGGCGTAATTGAGCCTTTGAAGTGCTCTGTTCTCAACAACTTCAAAAGAGCCTACTTCACAGAATACCATTTGGAATAACCCTAGTGGAAACGAACCAATCAAATGCCAAATTACCTGCTTGAAAACAGCAGACAAGAAATGTGTGGGTGTTTTTTTTCAGGTGTGCAAAAACCTGTTGTTGCTCTTTCTGTTTGTTTTTGATATTAAAAACACCGTTTATTTGGTTATTCACATATTAAAATCATATTTATTGATTTACTATTGAGTCTTCAGAGGTGGATTGTTTCCCCACCCCATCACTTTTTCCTGCATACTGCCTCTTTGGATCTTCCTATACAAATCCATGCACATTTTGCATCTTCCTTGATCAGAACTGACATTTATTGGGAGTATATGCAGGGAAAGGGTTCTAAAGCAGTGTTTCTCAAAGTTTGTTGCCCGCTGTACCATTTTGCATGGTTCACCCATTGGAAGTATCACCAGAAGTAACTGGCGATGAAGTCCTGACCATTACTTCTGGATTGGGAGGCCAGACATGTCATGACAAATACCAGCAAGAGGTTCAGGGCAGATGAAGAGATACAGTTAGAACATGAGAAAAGTGCACACTGGTGCTCTGCCCACTGAGTCGAGCTACCTACCAAAGCTTGTCACGTTGCGTTGATGGTATTGCTGCCAGGCAGCAGGGCTCTGTGAGTCCCACAGGAACCACTGGACACTACCTCAAGTACAACTGGTTAAGAAACCTTGGTCTAATGCAGGGGTCTCCAAACCCTGGCCCAGGGACCGGATGTGGCCCATGGTGTGCCTCTATCCGGCCCGCGGCCAGCCTCTGATCCCCTGAGCGCCTCTGGCCCAATTGACCAAACACAACCATAGTTGTGCTTGTGGGGTGAGGGAATGGGGGTTCATTTAAGTGTGTGCTTTATTTCTTGGGCTGTGTTCATGCTTGGAGAAGTCCTGGACATTTGAGTCCATTCATTCATCTAAGTTCCAGCTCTAATATATTTATTTAAATTTTATATTTAATTTTTTTCCCCGGCCCTCGACACTCTGACAGATATTTGATGCGGCCCTTCGGTTGAAAAGTTTAGAGCCCCTGGTCTAAAGCAGAGGGCAAACTTTCAGCTTTAGGTATCCTGGACCTTTAACAATTGTGTAGAAGAGAGAATTTCAGCAGGTGCAGCTTATCATCTGTGCTCCCTTACCCTGTGCAAGACCCAGGCAGCCCCAATTTGTCTCCTCGGATCTGCGCCCGCTCTAGAGCAGATGGAAATTCGAGGAGACCCATGTCAGGTTTCCCAATCTGGGAGGTGGTTAGGATATGGTGGTAGAACCTGCCGCCATCTCTGCCCCCCTCCCGGCCCGCTCTTCCCCTCCCCTCCCCTTCCCAACCCAGTTCTGCCCCCACCCTCTGCCCTGGAATGCCCTGCCACTAGCAAAATTTACTGCCAGGAGCCCTCACCATGTGCCCTTTGGTGCCACAGCCCCATACCAACTGTCACTGGGACCAGCACTGGAGGTGCACTTGTAACTCTGGTGCAAAAGTGCCTTATAGATGATAGGGATAGGATCGGGCCCTGTGTGACTTTGAGACTTCACAAGGTACCTAAGGAAGCTGAGCAACAGGATAGAACTCCCATTGAAATAAATGAGAAATAAAAATGAACGGAGAAAATGAAAATGAAAATGAATGAAATAATGAAATGCTCAGTGCTTTGATACTCATTCACTTAAACTGTCATTTGTTTTGCAACAAATAAAAATAAAACAAATGATCCCTATTCATTAGGAAATGAACACATAATCCTAATTATTTTTCTAATTGCCCAATCCTATGGACCACTTATGGCAGCGAGTCTAGCAATCTGCTGCTGAAAGACACCCTGCAACAGAAGAGGCTCTGTGCAAATGCTAGAACCACATGAATGTTCCACTGTGCAGGTAAATGGTAAATGGTGTGGTTTGCAGGTGGTTTGGGGGAGGATTAGGGCAGGGAGTGGGCCAAACCTGGGGAAGGGCACGGGACAGGGAGATCTCGGCAGCAGACATGCATGCCGGATCCTATCTCCCTTTCTCAGCATGGACCTACCTCATTCCTCTACTAACCAACAAAATAACTGTATGTCCAAGGACACCCATTGGTGATCAGGAGGCCTACATTTGTACTTACCGCTCATGGGCCATCTGATGGCCACCACCTCATACCATGCAGTGCATGTTCCATTGGTGGCACTGCATGCTATGGACCACCTGGGGATAGGATTAGCTTGCCCATATTGTAAAGTGTGTTGTAATTATCCATATGGATAATTTTTAGAAGCAACAAATCTGAGACGGATGAAAGAAATCTCTTTTAGAAAAGGTTATGAAGTCCCTAATGTGAAATTATATATAACTGTCTTGGTTGTAGAGTACCTGTATTTTTGCCTCAAGCAAAATTCAGAGCTCTTCTTGAGGTGAATGAATTGTGAAGGAAGCCAATGAGGTTTTATGAGACTAGCAGAATTTCTCCAACAGGTTTTGAAAATGCTGATTTTATCAGGAAACTTTAGCTGCCCACTGAAAGCCATTTAGTCAGGAAAAAAATGGTTTAACTGTGATTCTGCAATGACGTTTAACCTCTGGTACAAATTGGGGTTCTTTCTTAGCAATGACCTCCATGTCAGATCTGCTGGCTCTCTTTAGCTGTGTACAATTGTCAGGAATTTTCCGGCATTGCTATTGAATGCAGTGGGAACCAGCCTGAGCTCTTAAGCCTGCTAATTTCAATAAGCACGCATGACTGAATATACCATTTTATTACTATGTAATATTTTCTGCCTAGTGGCATTTAACTTGCAGCCAAACCATTAAAGTTTCCAGATTTAATCTGCTTGTCACTGTGCTTTATGTTAGGTTACTTTGCACTGCAAGCTTCGATAAGGATTAGGGATAGCTTTCATTAGCTGTTTCCTATGTACAGTAAATTCCCATTTTATTAGCACTGTGTAAAGCAACAGTGATGAAAGAACTCCATGAACGTGACATGAATTGCATGCACACACACACACACAGAGAAAGAGAGAGAGTAAAAATGAGATATGTCAATATGAATGTTAATATCTGATACAGGTCGAGCTGGTGCCAGTGCTTTGATCTTGGGTGTCTCCAAGAGACTCTATGTTGGGGCTTCGTGTTGAAGAACATGTTGCTGACACAGAGACCGTGATGACAGCACACAGTTATCAGGGTGCTGCCTGCGACACTGACCACTCCCTGGTGTGCAGCAGAGTGAAACTGCAAACAAAGTGACTGTATCACACGAAAAAGGAAGGAAGACCTCGCATTGATACCAGCAAGACCCAGGATCAGAGAAAAGTGGAGGAATTTGCACGAGCACTTGAGGAATGTCTTCCAGGCCTGGCCGACGCAAATGCATCCAACAGATGGGAACATTTCAAGAATACTGTTTACAACACCGCCTTGTCCGTATTCGGCAAGAAGACCAACAAGACGGCAGACTGGTTTGAAGCCCACTCTGAGGAGTTGACACCAGTCATTGAGGAAAAGAGTAGAGCTCAACCAGCATACAAGGCCTGTCCCAGTGAGCGCAACCTGCAGGTCCTTCAAGCTGCTTGCAGCAAAGTCCAACAGACTGCCAGGAGATGTGCTGACTACTGGCTCCAGCTCTGTTCCCAGATACAGATAGCAGCTGACACGGGCAACATCAAGGGGATGTATGATGGTATCAAGCAGGCCCTAGGTCCAACACAGAGAAAAATTGCCCCTCTGAAGTCTGCCACAGGCGAGGTCATCTAGGATCGGGCGCAGCAGATGGAACGCTGGGTGCAGCACTACACTGAGCTATATTCCAGAGAAAATGTAGTCACTGAAGAAGCGCTGAACAACATTGAGTGCCTGCCTGTGCTGGAGGAGCTTGACAGTGAACCAACCCTAGAAGAACTTCACGTGGCCCTGGACTCCCTTGCATTTGGCAAGGCACCTGGAAAAGACAGCATCCCTGCTGAAGTCCTAAAGTGCTGCAAAGAGATCATCGCAACTGAGCTGCATGAAATCCTCTGTCTCTGCTGGAGAGAAGGTGGAGTACCTTAAGACATGAGGGATGCAAACATCATCACGCTGTACAAGAACAAAGGCGACAAGGGTGACTGCAACAACTACCGCGGCATCTCTCTCCTTAGCATAGTAGGAAAGTTGTTTGCCCGAGTTGCACTAAAGAGGCTCCAGGTACTTGCAGAGAGCGTCTATTCAGAATCGCAGTGTGGATTCTGAGCCAACAGATCCACCACTGATATGGTATTCTCCCTTAGACAAATGGTTGGCAACCTTCAGTCTCGAGAGACTATGGTATAAGCCTACAGCACCCAGTATTCCCAGGCGGTCTCCCATCCAAGTACTAACCAGGCTGGACCCTGCTTAGCTTCCAAGATCAGACGACATTGGGCATGTGCAGGGTAAACTGCAGGAGAAATGCAGGGAACGACGACAGCCACTCTTTATAGTCTTCTTAGATCTCACGAAGGCTTTCGACCTGGTCAGCAGGGACCAGCAGGGACTTCAAGATTCTCCCCAAGATTGGATGTCCACCCAGGCTCCTCAGCATCATCAGATCCTTCCACAAGGACATGAAAGGCACTGTTGTCTTTGATGGCTCCACATCAGACCCCTTTGACATCTGAAGCGGAGTGAAGCAGGGCTGTGTTCTTGCGCCAACCTTGTTTGGGATTTTCTTTGATGTCCTGCTGAAGCAGGCCTTTGGAACTGCAAGAGAAGGCATCTATCTCCGGACCAGATCAGACGGAAAGCTCTTCAACCTCTCCAGACTGGGATTCAAGATGGCCACCTGGTAGGCTCCCTGCTACTGTGCTCCTGTTTTATGTCCTGATATTTCTCTTTAGTTGGATCTTTTGACTCTTTTTCCTCCTCTGGATGCTTCCTGAGTCCTGGTAGAGCAAAGCAACACTACCAGTTGTTTCCAGTTTGCACCCTTATCTTTGGATTACAGTGGATTTTAAAAAGCTGCTTCGATGGGGAAGAGGAGAAGGCATAAACACTCCCCTGGACAGGGCAACTCTCCTACCAAGTCAGCCAAGCAGCTACGCCTGGAGGATCTCCCAGCATGATCAGACACAGTAGGTGAGCTCATGAATCTCGCTTCTCCCAACAGATATGAAGCTCTTCATGTTTCCAAATCAGAGGCAGAGAGGAATTACCAGTCTCCCCTCAGTCATACTGGCACGGCGTCAGCCTGCCCTCTCTCACCCACCCTTTCAGCTCCCTCTCCACAGGACAAGCAGTCATTATCTCAGCAGAATGATCCCAGTAACTGCTTCTTGACCTTGTTGGGCGATTACAATATTATCATTGGAAACATGCTTCTTTTTGTATGTAAACAGCTTAATACTATTCTTGCCCAGCTGGACTCACTTCACAAGGCCATTCAACCGCCTTTACCTTCCCTCTCTGCTCAAGCTTTGGATCTGAACTTTAACAAGCTAGGGGAAGCTGAACTGCTGGGGCTGCGTGAGAATCTGGATTGTGGAGAAGCTGCCTACTGTTTGTCGAAAAATCAGATACTGCTGGAATTCCAGGACTCTCCCGTTCATAAGGGGCGCTGGGCCAATAAACTGAGGGCAAAAGACTCTATATGCAGATTATTATACCTTGATCCATCTCAGGCTGACTGTGTTGATCTGCAGGAAATCATAAAACTCCCTTGGATTCCCCAGTCTCCAAATTGGACCCGGCTTCTTTTGAAGTTTGGCACCTCTCGGATCCCAGGCCAGCTGCATGGGAAGAGTTTGTTTCTTTGGTCCTTTGGCATTTTCTTGCGGAGGGTGTTTACCGACATGATTATTAAACCTCTGCTCCCAAAGTATGGAATGCAGCCTCCCCCTTCTCTCCTCCCATCAGTTTTGGAAACTGGGCAGGCTGGCCCTTTGCCCAGTCGCTGGAGGAGAGATAATCATACCCAGAGCGTGGGAGTTGCCAATTGCTTTTCTCCTGATTCAAGCCCCGTGGTGATGCCGAATGCTAATGAGTTAAAGGCTGCCACTGACTCTTTAGGAAATGCTTTGCTTCACTTGAAATCTTCACTGCACAAGCCACAAGCTTTTGCTTTCTCTCAGCCAGTTAATTCAACAATTGGCTGTTCAACTAGTGCAGCTTCTAATAGTGAATGGCAAGTCCAGCTTTCTGGTGCTAGCACCGAACCTCAAGCACCAGACCAGGCACATTCTTCATTGATATCTGAGATGGTGGGAGCTCAGTCACCCTCTGTCTGCATACCCCCCCAACTGGAGCAGCTGAGCCTATGGATAGCTCTCCTTCTGAACCCTTTAAGCCTGTGCTGATGAATGAATCGGCCAGTGAGGTGGACTGTCTCAATGGAGTAGGTTTGCAGTGCCATTCAACTAACTCAGAGGAGGTCTTGCATCATGGCGTGGCTATCCAACAATTGCCTAGAGATTCAGCCCAGGTCATCTTCCTCAAGTTCATCACAGCCTAATTTGAACTCCTTATCTAAAGCCCTGGATGGGGTACCATCAGGGGCAACGTCTGCTGTTCCCTGCGATGAGGAATTGGAATCAGCTCTTGAGTCCTGTAAAGCTTTGCCAAAGATTCCTGGCTCCCACATACCCTCCAGGTTATGTGGGGACATAGAAGTGAATGGCCAAAATTCAGGTTCAGCTAACCCAATTACCACTGACCTCCCAATGCATTTACCTACTGATGACCATTCACTCATTGCAAGGGCGCTCCCAGCCCCCAAAGGCCCCTTGTCAACCGAACAAGGCCCCAGGGCAGATCCTCCTGCATTGGTGGCTAAAGATCTGATAATGGAATTACAGCTGGAGGGGGATGACATTGTGGAGGGTGCCATCAGCGCCTTTAAGGAACTCACAAGACCAGAACAAATAAATATTATCAGATCCCTGGACAGGGTTAAAGCAGAACTTCTCAATTATAACACGGAAACTTTGACCTATGAAATCCATCCTCTGACCCTTCCAGTGCCAGCATCTGCTCATCAATCTGCTTTAGAAGTAGCCACTGAGGCAATTCCTGTCCCTTATTCCAGGGATTTTACACCATCTCCTGTGACCAACTTAGCCCTGAGTAGCTGCATGTCTCATCATCCTTCTGGTGCTGAGTGTCCATCAGGAAGCAAAAATTGACTAATTAATGCTTCTCCAGCCCCTGCTACTTCTTCCCAACTAAGAATTCTTTCCTGGAACATTGCAGGGTGGAAGAATAAGAAAAATGACAGTGGCTTCTTAAGATATCTTAGAACATTTGATATTATTCTGTTGCAGGAGACATGGGTTTTGGACCATCTGTATATCCCTGGCTACAAGGCTTTTGTAGTACCTGCAACTAAACCCACCTCTAATGGTCGTCCTTTGGTGGGTTTAGCCAGCCTTGTACTGAAGCGGTTTAAGTCATGCCCTTTGGACATCATTCCAGGTTGTTGTAAGATACAAGCACTGAGGGTGTCTTTTGCAGACATTGATTTAATCTGCGTCAACACTTATATCCCTCCTTTGCTTAATAGTTCACAAAGGACCCAGCTCTGGAATGATCTATCATCATGTATGAATGACCTTAAGAGGGCCCACCCCCTTGCTGAAATTGTTTTGCTGGGCGATTTAAATGCCAGGGTGGGAAATTCAGCAGATATCTTCCGCAGAGCCTGGGATGTGGATGATGACAGCTCCCTCCCCCCCATTTGCGCACTAAGCAGGCGGTCCAAAGATGCATTCTATAATGCTAATGGTATGGCCCTTGCTAAGTTTTCCATCAGCTCTAACATGATCTGGCTCAACGGGCTAAGAGAGTTCCCCAACGCTGATGAATTTACTTTTGTATCCTCTCGTGGCGCCAGCGTTGTGGATTACATTTTAGTTTCCACTAAAATTAAACATCATGTGAAAGATTTTGCCATTGGGGACCTAACCCTTAGTGACCATTTACCTTTAATCTTGGTCCTTGACCTCCATTCTGGGAGAGTTCCATCACAAGCTGAGATGGATACAAATCCAGAGTGCAGGTATAAAATTGTGGCTAACAGCGCCCTTTCCCCAAATTTCCATCGTCTAAGCATGGAACCAGCAAGCAGAGTTTTTTTTATCAGCCATTATACAGGATCCGGATCCCCTTGTTCAAATCAAATCCTTTGAAGGTTTTATTGGTCACGTTTTTAAGGTCTTGAGTACCAAGCCCAAGTTGGTTAAATCCTGTGGTGCATTTGACAAAAAGGATTGGTTTGATAGTGAATGTAGGAATCTTAAGGTGTGTATTAGGGCTTCTTATTTAGATTTTAGAAAGTACAATGACCCCGATTGTTTGGTTAAATACTCTATCCTTAAAAAACAACTAAGAGTTTTATTGACAGAGAAAAAGAAAAAGTTTGTTTTAACTCAATGGAATAAGCTGCATCAAGCAATTCAACAAAAAAATAATAAACAATTTTGGGCAGTTGTAGCAGGTTCGTGTAGATCAGAAACATACGACCCTGCAATTATTCCATCATCTACATGGGTTCAACACTTCACAGACATTTTTTACAATAAGAGCAAATCCCCAGGCACCTACCCTGACTTCACCTCTGTGGATCTGCCTATCTGGCCCCCTGTGACCCCTGAGGAAATTAAAGAACTAATTATGCAATTGAAGCCAGGGAAGGCTGCAGGTCCAGATGAAATACCACCTGAGCTTTTAAAAGGCGATCCGGAATGGTGGGCCCAGTTACTTGCCCACGTCTTTACAGTGATCGACAGTTCTGGCCTATTGCCCAATAGCGGCTTACAGCGACAGTTATTCCTATCCATAAAAAGGGTGACCCTACCACACCAGGAAATTTTTGGCCCATTAGTTTGCTTTCTGTAATAGGTAAGATTTATGCTAAATATTTATGCAATAAACTTACTCTCTGGGTTACTTCGCAAGGCATCTTAGGCCCTGAGCAAGCTGGCTTCTGTCGGGGCAAATCAACTTTGGACAATTGCTTGATCCTATCGCATTTGGCCCATAAGCAGGTTAGGATATGTAAGGCTCGCCTTTATGTAGCCTTCCTTGATCTGAAAGGTGCCTTCGATTCTGTGGATAGGGAGCTTCTTTGGTCCAAGTTGGAAAACATGGGGATTGATAAAAGATTGTTGCTGTTGATTAGGTCCCTCCATCTAAATACTTCATGCAGGGTTAGACACTCCTGGAGTGGGAATCTAACTCATTCCATTGCTACCAACAAAGGGGTCAAACAGGGCTGTGTCTTGGCCCCCATGCTTTTCAATCTGTTTCTAAACGACCTTGCCCCATCCCTGAAGGAGGTAGATAGCCATTGCCCGAAGTTTGGCGCAAGTCAAGTGCCGCTACTTCTGTATGCGGATGATGCAGTACTGATATCCCGTACTAGGATTGGCCTAAAACGTCTTGAAGAGTATCTTCTGTCCAACAAATTGCAAATCAATTATGCTAAATCTAAGATAATGATATTTGCCAACAGATGGAAGGCATTTAAATGGTCTTGTAATGGCAATAAAATGGAGCAGGTTAAGCATTTCAAGTACCTGGGAATCAACTTCCATTACAGGCTCACTTGGGCTTTTCATCGTAAGGCAGTGCAGAACGCATCCAAACTGGCGTCCTCAGCTATTTCCCGTTTCTTTTTTACCTGCGGCAATGGTTATGTTCCTGCCGCTCTGGAGGCGTTTAAGGGAAAGATTCTTTCCCTGGTCCTTTATGGTTCTCCTGTCTGGTATAAGGCTATTAACCAATCATTAGAACGCATTCAGGCCTCCTTTCTGCGGAAGATTTTGGGTTTACCAGGTGCGTTACCTACTCGGTTCTGTGTCTCGAGGTGGGGTTAATTCGGCTAAAGACGACTGCTTGGCTAAGATTACTGAAATTTTGGTTTAGGATTTTATATAATCCTACCTCCTCTGGCCTAATGCTCCAATTACTGTCGGATTCAGTCCTGCCATTAGAGATAACTGATCAGCAGAGCTAGGCATGATTGGTTGTGATGCTGCTTACAGAATCGTCAAAGAAAGAATTCTTGACATTGAACAACAAGAGCTGTTTAGTGCCGCCAGAACCACATGCTCTCCACTCTATCTCCATGTTCCAATCAGTTTTGGGAAACCGGCCTCCTTCTTTTATCACCTGGAGTGCCCACAGGCTCGGAGAGCATTCACACTTGCAAGATGTAATGCTCTTCCATCAGCTGTGTTATCGGGCAGTATTCCTTACTCGGAGAGGAAATGCAAGTGTGGTGGGGATTGTATTGAGACCATAACACATACCCTTTTCTACTGCCCACTTCATGACGTCTCACGCAAGAAATATCTAGGCCCTTTGCTAACTAGGATGCAGGGCTGGGAGGACTCAACCATGCTTCAGTCTCTCCTTTCCACAACTGACTCTGAGACCCTTGATAGGGTCGCTGCCTTTTTATCTGGGGTAATTGCCAGGCAGAGCTCTGGAACTCCGGGCAGTATGTGAGGAAAAGACTGATGTCTATGTTGTGTTGTCTTTGTATATTTTTGTTTTGTTTTTTTCCTCTGTATTTTATTCCAATAAAGGTCTTACTGAACTGAACTGAACTGAACTGAACTCTCCAGACTGAGAGCAAAGTCCAAAGTCCAGCTGAAATGTCTGTGTGACTTCCTCTTTGCTGACAATGCAGCTGTCACTACCCACTCTGCCAAAGATCTCCAGCAGCTCATGGATCATTTTAGCAAGGCCTGCCAAGATTTTGGACTGACAATCAGCCTGAAGAAAACACAGGTCATGGTTCAGGATGTGGACTCACCTCCCTGTATTAAAATCTCTGCGCATGAACTGGAGGTTGTCCATGACTTTGTGTACCTTGGCTCAAAGATCTCTGACACTCTTGCTCTCGATACCGAGCTAAACAAGCGCATCGGTAAAGCAGCTACCACATTTTCCAGACTCACAAAGAGATTCTGGTCCAACAAGAAGCTGACGGAACATACCAAGATCAAGGTCTACAGAGCTTGCATCCTGAGTACACTTCTGTACTGCAGCGAGTCATGGACTCTTCGCTCACGACAGGAGAGGAAACGGAACACTTTACACATGCGCTGCCTTCGACGCATCGTTGGCATCACCTGGCAGGACAAAGTTCCAAACAACACAGTCCTGGAACGTGCTGGAATCCCTAGCATGTATGCACTGCTGAAACAGAGACGCCTGCATTGGCTCATTCATGTTGTGAGAATGGATGATGGCCGGATCCCAAAGGATCTCCTCTATGGAGAACTCGTGCAAGGAAAGCGCCCTACAGGTAGACCACAGCTGCAATACAAGGACATCTGCAATGATCTGAAGCCTTAGGAGTGGACCTCAACAAGTGGGAAACCCTGGCCTCTGAGCGGCCCGCTTGGAGGCAGGCTGTGCTGCATGGCCTTTCCCAGTTTGAAGAGACACTTGGCCAACAGTCTGAGGCAAAGAGGCAAAGAAGGAAGGCTCTTAGCCAGGGAGACAGACCAGGGACAGACTGCACTTGCTCCCGGTGTGGAAGGGATTGTTACTCCCGAATCGTCCTTTTCAGCCACACTAGACACTGTTCCAGAACCACCATTCAGAGCGCGATACCATAGTCTTTCGAGACTGAAGGTTGCCAACAACAACATCTGATACATATTTTGTTTGGTACTACCATTTTTGTAACCCAAGACAGCTGGGGGGCTAAGATAGATTCTGCCAGATGTATGTACTGTATAGGCTTGAATTTGTCATTTTAGTTTTCCCAGAATGTGTGGCAATATATATTCCCATCTGAAAGCATTCAAGTATATTCTTGAATTGACAACTTTGCAGAGATGACTTGTATATAAAGACAGTTTGGTGTAGTAGTTTGGTGTCAGTCCTTCAAGCCTCAATCCTACCTACACCACTCAGGGTCCCATCCTATCCTACTTTCTAGCACTGACGCAGCCATGCCAACGAGGCAAGCACTGCATCCTGGGGTGGGGGTGCCATTATGGAGTCCTCCTCAAGATAAGGAAACATTTGTTCCCTTACCTCGGGGCTGCATTGTGGCTGTACTGGCAGCACAAGTGGCCTCCAGGATGTGAACGAAAGTCACTTCTGATATGTGTCCATACTTCCAGTTCCATCCAGGAGGTGTCCTGAAGCGCAGGGAGGTCTGTGGAGTTGGCCATGGCCCTCCCCCCACACCTCAGAACACCTCTTAGATATTCTGAGATGACCAGAAGTCACAGATACGAACTGGAAGTGACTTCTGATTACATCCTGGAGACCTTCAGAGGAAGCAGGGAGGTTCTAGAGCAGGGGTGTCAAACATAAGGCCCAGGGGCCAGATGCGGCCTACGGAAGTTTTTTATCTGGCTCTTAGGCTCTCAGCTGCTAAGCAGTGCTGAGGTGTTACTGCTGAAAGGGTAACATAAGCTGTTACATGAAAATTGGTCTATCCCATATCTTGAAAGATTATCAAGATTTGTGTATTTTCTCTTGACTGGGACTTCCGGTTAGGGAGGCATGGCAGGCTGACGGCTGCTGGAAGCTCTGCTTATCAGCAGATACGTCTGTGGATTTAATTTAAACACCCCTGGATTGAAAGGGGTCTTGGCGTGAGATTGACCATAATTAAGTCCAAAACGTTCCTGTTTTGTCTTCCTGGGGCGAAGGCTCTGGGTGTAAAACAGTTTTAGAGCGAAGGAGTTGGAAACTATCGAGCTCAGCCACGGACGTAAGTGTAGGCCTGACCCCCCTTCCTACAGCTTTATTTTTCTGGGGCACGTAGAGGAGAACAGAGTTGGGAAAGAGCAAGAAATATTTGGATTTGAAAGATAAAGAAGGACCAACATTAACAAGATAAGAAATAATTAAAGGACTAAGAATTAAATGCCCAGTTAGGTGGATTTTCAAGCTGGGATCGAGACTGTCGAGAAGAGAAGAGTTTTTATAAAACACTTTTGGAGTTTATTGCTTTGGAGTTTTTTTTTCTTATAGAACTCTGCTGTGTGTGGAACAGAAGAAAGACAGTCTCTTTTTTCTGTTGTGTTGAAAAAGTTTTTTTTCTTCTCTCCCTGAGCATATCAGTTGTGTTTACCATCTCTTCTGGGAAGTGAGAAGTTTGTTATGGTTGCAATACTTTGTTTAAGTTACCAACATTAATAATAGAATTAAACTAGAAGGCTGCTTGCTGAGCTTTCTGTATAAAGGAGTATACAGATATCTGGTGGCAAATTAAGATAATTACTTGTGAAGTGTTACAGATTGGAACACCTGTGGAAATTTAAGATCATTACCTGCGGATTGTGATAGACTGAGATTTTTAAAGGGAAAATGTCCACTAGGAGACGTAATACGTTGGAACAGATACACAAAGAGAAATCCCCACCAAGATCATCGGGAAAAGAGTTGAATCTGGAAGCTATTCAAGATTTACTAATGAAGATGGAAAATCGTTTGCAGAAAAAAATAGAAGGGATGGATGGGAGATTCGAAATATTACATCAAGAAATGCAGGAGATGAATTTACAGATGCAAACAAACATGTCACGTTGGGATAAAATGTGGGAAGAAACAGAGACAAAGATAAAAGGGATAAATGATAGAATAAAAGTTCATGAGACAAAATTTGAGGATTTAGAAGTCAGAGATGATAGGAATCAGGATATGTTGGCATTGATGGAACAGGCGCAAAAAGAAAATATTTTAAGATTCAGAGCTATACCAGAACAGGAAGGAGAGGAGATAAGAGCCAGGATGAGAGAAATCTTGGCAACTTGCTTGAAAAGTGATACTAATGAGATGGAGTTGGAGATAGATAGAGTCTACAGAGTAAATACAAGGATTGCAAGGTTGAGAAAGCTTCCAAGAGATATATTAGTGCATTTGATAAGAAAAAGGACAAGAGATAGGGTTTTACAGCAACATGCAAAGATGAAGCTTACAGTAGAAGGAGTACAGATTATTGTGATGAAGGAGGTTCCACTTAGAATTCTAAAGGAAAGGAAAGAATATGGCTTTCTGGTGGATGTTTTGAAACAGAAGAAAATTATCTTTAGATGGTATGAATTGGAAGGAGTTACCTTTAGATTTCAGAGTAGAATGTATAGAACAGATTCAGTTCAGAAAGCTAAAGATTTTATGAAGGAATTCGAAGGAGGAGGAGAAAGAAGAGAACAGGAAAATCTAAAGGATATGCAACAAGCCCAAATAGACTTTCAAATAATTAGTTCAGAAGATTAGCTATGGAGTATAAGTTTTTATCTTGGAACATTAATGGAGCTAATGCTCCAAATAAGAGGAAAAAAATATTTTAGTATTTGAAGAAACTTGAAAAAGATGTGATTTGCCTTTTAGAGACGCATATTAAAAAAGGTCATACAAATTATTTAATACAGAGAAAGTTAGGACAAGAATTTTTTTCAACAAATTCAAAGAAGAAAAATGGTGTGGTTATGTATGTTAAAGATTATTTAAAACCAAAACTTGTGTTTGCAGATGAAAAAGGCAGGTGGTTGGCTGTGGAAGTTATAATTTCTGGAGTAAGAACTTTACTTTTGGGTTTGTATGCTCCAAATCAAGAAAGAGGAGGTTTTTTAGGCAATTATTGGATGTACTCTTAAATTACTCATATTCAAGTTATTGTTTGATGGGAGATTGGAATGCAGTTGTGTCACCACAAAGGGACAAAAAATCTGAGAAGGAGATTAAGATTTCTCAAGGGAAATTACCAAAAACATTTTTTGATTTGGTAGAAGCTTTAGGGGTTGTAGATATTTGGCGACAAATGAATGGAAATATAAAAGAGTTTACTTATTATTCAGAAAGACGCAGATCATTTTCAAGAATAGATATGTTCTGGGTGACGAAGGATATTGCAATAAAAACTTCTAAAACAGAAATTCTATCAAAGACTCTTTCAGATCATAATCCAATAACTATGAGTATTAAGAAGAAACCTATAACATATAGATGGAGATTGAATGAATTGTTGTTACAAAAAGAGGTTATAATAAAGGATGCTAAGCAGAAATTAAGGGAATTTTTTAATTTGAATTTAAATAAGGGAACAGAAATGAGGATAGTTTGGGACGCTAGTAAAGCTTTTATGAGAGGATACTTTATTCAGAAAAGTATAGAATGGAAAAAAGAGAGACAAATTAAGTTGCAGAAAATTGAGGAGGAAATTAAAAAGAAGGAATATGAGTTAATAGAAGTCCCAGGAGATAAAAAAAATAGTACAACAAATAAAAGATTTACAGCATCAATTATCTTTGATGATGGTGAATCAAATGGAAATTAAATTAAAGTTTGTGAAACAAAGATATTTTGAGCATGCCAATAAACCAGGGAAATGGTTGGCCTATAAATTGAGGAAGCAGAGAGAGAAGAGAGTAATTTTAAAATTTCAGGAGGCGGGAAAAATGTATACTGATCAGGAGGATATAAAAAAATAATTACAAATTATTATGCTAATTTATACAAAAGTAGATCAAGTAGAAGTAAAGAACTACTTGGATAAACAAAATTTACCAGAAATGTCTGAAGAAAAAAGGGAAAACTTAAATAATAGAATAACTCTGTGTGAAGTTGTAGAGGCAATAAAGAAGATTAATATAGATAAAGCTCCGGATCCAGATGGTTTAACAGGTAGATTCTATAAATGTTTAGAAGAAGAAGTAAGTTACCGTTGCTTAACACGATGAATGATATTTTGCAGACTGGGAAAATGCCAGATTCATGGAAAGCAGCAAATATAACTTTGATTCCTAAAGAAGGACAGGATTTGATGGATATAAAAAATTACAGACCTATTTCCTTGTTGAATAATGATTGTAAAATATTTACAGCAATTTTAGCAAACAGAATGAAGAAGATATTACAAAATCTTATACATGAAGATCAATGTGGTTTTTTACCGAAAAGACACATGAGTGATAATATTAGAATAGTATTGGATTTGCTGGAATATTATGATAAAAGGATAGAGAAACAATTAGCATTGATTTTTTTGGACTTTGGGAAGGCATTTGACAATTTGAGTTGGACTTTCTTGATTGCTGTCTTAGAGAAGATGAACTTTGGAGGGAACTTTATACAATGGATAAAGTCAATTTATACATCACAAACTGTGCAGGTAGTGGTAAATGGAGAACTATCAACAGTATTTGAGATTCAAAAGGGAACACGACAAGGATGTCCATTGTTGCCACTTTTATTTATACTTGCCCTAGAAGTGTTGTGTAGAGATATTAGACAAGATGAAAGACTACATGGTGCAAAGATTAAAGATGAATGCTTTAAATTAAGAGCATTTGCAGATGATATGGTTTTGATTTTAGAAAAACCTTTAAAAGACATAGAGTTGTTGATGGTTAAGTTGAAGAAGTTTGAATCATTAGCAGAATTTAAGATAAATAAACAGAAAACTAAAATTTTATCTAAAAATATGAATGAACAAGATCAATCGAAGTTGATGAATAAGACTGGGTTCAAAGTGGAGAAGAAGATTAAGTATTTAGATATTATTTTGACAAACACGAATTGTGTGTTATTTCAAAATAATTATGTTAAAGTTTGGGGTGAAATTAAAAAAAATTTTGCAAGATGGGAAAGGTTGAAATTATCTTTTTTGGGAAGAATATCTGTAATTAAAATGAATGTACTACCAAAAATGCTTTTTCTCTTCCAGAATATACCAATATTACTTTCTGCCTTTTAAAGAGTGGCAGAAAGATGTGACAGGTTTTATATGGCAAGGGAAAAAACCAAGAGTGAAACTTAAGATTTTGCAAGATGCAAAAGAAAGAGGAGGTTTAGGACTGCCTGATCTGAAGACTTATTATGCATCATGTTGCTTTCTGTGGCTTAAAGAATGGATATTGTTGCAAAACAAAAAATTGTTGAAGTTAGAAGGATATGATTTAAGATTTGGTTGGCATGGATATCTTTGGTATGATAAGTTGAAAGTGAATATGGAATTCAAGAATCATTATGTTAGACATGCATTGTGGAAGATATGGAATCGTTATAAGAAAAGGTTTTACAACAAAATTCCACTCTTAACTTCACCACAAGAAGCACATTTTGGTTTGGGAACTGTACCAAGAGATAAATGGTTATTGTATAAGAACTTATTGAAATGTAATCAAGGTCAATGTATTTTGAAGTCTAGAGAGGAATTGATTGTAGGGGGTTTTGACTGCCAATGGTTTATGTATTTACAATTATTAGAAAGATTTAAAATTGATAAAAAATCATATGGTTTTGAAGAGGGAGAGACAATATTGGAGAAACAATTAAGATCAGATGAGCAGGTAATATCTAAAATATATAAATTGCTTTTGAAGTTTGAAACAGAAGATGAACAGGTTAAAGAATGCATGATCCAGTGGGCAAAAAATGTGGGTTATGAACTTTCAATGGACAGATGGGAGAAATTATGGATAAAACAGACAAAATTTACTTTGAGTGTTAGCATTAAGGAAAATATATATAAGATGATCTATCGTTGGTATGTGACACCAACTAAATTAGCTAAAATGTATGAAACTATGTCCAATAGTTGTTGGAAATGTAAGAAACAAGAGGGAACATTTTACCACATGTGGTGGACATGTTCAAAAGTTAAAAAATATTGGTCACAAATTCATGCACAGATACAGATGATCTTAAAAACAAATATACAATTGAAGCCAGAAGTATTTTTATTAGGTATGACAGATGAGTATGTGGAAAGAAAAAATGAAGTTTTATTTTTGTATATGATAAGTGCTGCCAGAATACTTTATGCTCAAAACTGGAAGACTATGAATATACCTTTGGTGGAGGAATGGTGGATAAGACTTATGGATTATGCGGAGATGGATAAATTAACAATTTTGCTTAGGGAGAATTCAACAGAAACCTTTTTGAAGAATTGGAGTCCAGTTATTGATTTTTTGAATCAGAGAGAGGATGGGGATTTGACGTATTTTGGATT
Source organism: Tiliqua scincoides (assembly GCF_035046505.1). Lineage (NCBI taxonomy): Eukaryota > Metazoa > Chordata > Lepidosauria > Squamata > Scincidae > Tiliqua > Tiliqua scincoides. The sequence continues at coordinate 107,808,547 of NC_089823.1, forward strand.
TGAAGATTGATTTTGAAGTATTAGTGGTATAGATTAACATTTGTTAATGTTTGGACTGTATGTGTTTGGATTATAAGTATGGGAATGTTTTGGCTTCGCTCGTGCTGCTTTATTGGAATTTTGTTTATGTATGTATTTGTTTTTCTATTTTATGTTTATTATAGTTAAATAAATAAATAAATAAATGACAAAATAAAAAAAGATTTGTGTATTTTCTCTTCTGTCATTTGCAACTAAGTGAGAAAAAGTAGTGCATATTTTTGGTTATGACCAGTTTAATGACATCACTTCTTGTCTAATGACATCACTTCCGGCACTCAGCATGTTGGCCTCCTTCAGTCTTGGAAGACTATGGTATCGTGCTCTGAATGGTGGTTCTGGAACACAGTGTCCTCTCCAGTGCGCGAAGCCTGGGTAAAGTAGATATGGAGGATAGACTGTTACACATGCAGCAAATCTGCCCTCTCCACGTCGCTGAAATGGTCCAATGGAAAGGCAGAAGCCAATATGGTTGGTTCCAGTGGTGTCGCAGGAGTTGCCAGAACGTCACTGTGTTCAGCCATGAACTGCCTCAGGGACTCCGGCTCCGGATTTTGTCTCGAGGTTGACTCCTGAAGCCTTTTCCATAACTGGATGTAGCCACAAGGCAGTGGAGGTTTGGGATCAGAGTTTTCCTTCTCTCAGATGAGCTGTCTTTCCAAGGCATCATGAATGCTATTCGGCCCTCTGTATGAACCGAGTTTGACACCCCTGTTCTAGACGGCCTGATACGACCCCAACATGTATAATCCTTCCTTGCCTCCCCCATTGGTTTATCTAACAGCTTTACTTCATGATGTGAATTGGAGAATGCATCCCCATCATTAAGCAATGCAGACTTGTACTCAACCATGAGCCCTACCTTTAGTTTGAAGTGATACAGCCCAGACACAGGTTTATTGCTAGTGAAAACTGGCCTAAGTCTCACTTCAAACCAATGCAGCAAGTCACTCACGATGACCAACTCATAACCAAGCCCCAGTGGGGCTCAGTTATGACTGACTGTAAAGGTGTTGTATACAATGTGCTGTGAACAGTGAAAATGTACTATAGAAATACACCATATAATTCTTATCCCTGTTCCTATTTCTTATTACATTTCTTCATTCAAATTCTAGTATATAATTTGCTACCTTCGGAAACCTTTGCAATCTGGAATGCATAACACAAACGTTGTCCATTTACATTTCTGTGACATAACCTTTAAAAACGTCAAGATTTGATTGTATTTCAGTGCCGCTTGAAATATCTGGAGAAATGGACCAACTCCTACTTGTAATGCTAGTCCAAGCCATATGTTACTGGAACAATAGGTTACGCATCACCATCTGATATGTGCATCCAATGACACTTTTGTTGGGCCAAATACGTAGTTATGTCTGAAGCTGACCACAAAATTGGAGACTGTGGTTTAGTAATCTAAAGCAGATACTGAAGGTGGGTTTGCAATTACTGCCAGTTCTAATTGGGAACAATTTGAGCTGAGCCAAAGAGAATGAAAATGCCCATTATGAAAAAGTGTTTTATTGGTATTGATGCAGAATAGCAGGCAAATAACACAATGGGCAAACAATGGAAACAAACCTCAAACCAATGTGTACATCAACAAACCAAAACTGGTGGGCAGCCCAATCTTTCGCATCCAGACCAGCGTTGGGCTGGGTAGCAGTGCAACTTGGAGTAATTCATTCCCCTTACGCCATGTTGTGTGGTAGCCACCCCTATGGGGCTTCTTGGATCTGTGCCACCTAAATTATTGGTGCATATCCAAGCGGCCCAGGGTAAGGCCAGGCTGCTTGGGAGGGGGGTTAGAATCTGGCTGAATGCCAGATCCCGGTCCTGCCCCCCCGCCCTCCTCAGCATGATCCTCCCACCGCTGGTGGAACACTTAGGGACCAATCTTATGAAATTTTCCAGGGCTGATGCAGCCATGCCAACAGGGCTCGCACTGTATCCTGTGGTGGGAGGCAAGTCACAGAGGCCTTCTCAAGATAAGGGAACATTTGTTCCCTTATCTTGAACTGCATTGTGGTTGCATCAATGCTGGAAAGTAGGATAGAATTGAGCCCTTAGTTAGGATTAGCCATTTATTTATTATTTATTTGTACCCTACCTTTCCCCTCCTGAACGCAAGTGAGGCGTTGAAGGTGGTGCACAATTCATTCACTCATTTGTTTGTTCGTTTATTGATTGATTGATACCCTGTTTTTTTTTTATCAAAATGACCTCCAGCAAGCCTCCATAAACAATTCAGAAGCCCCCTCTCAAGTCCTCTGATTCCCAGTAGGTGTCTCAAAACTGTTGAGATCCACATTTCACTATGTGTAAAAGAAGAGCGCTCTAATTTAATTTGTCCCTTCTGCTGTGGCAGGTCTTTTTTGGTAGGGGGGAGGGGGGTGTTACAATTGCTCTTCTCTGCAACTGGTAACGATAGTATAAGCTCTCATCATTTTTATTCAAATCTGATACGCTGTACGAATGTTTAATTTTCAAATGCTGTTCCCCCAGGGATGTATCTGTAATTACGAGCTCTACCACATGATGAGGGTTGCTTTCTTTGGGTCATTTCACTGCCTTTTTTTTAACCTTTTCATTCATTTGTCATTAGATAAGAAAAGTTTCTCATGATTCTCTGAATACTAAATTTATCTCTTTTTTCCCTAAAGAAAAGCCATTGACTTTATAATGTGTGTCTTAGATTAGCTTTTTTTTTTTCCTCCTACCATCTTCCACTTATACTTGAAAGGAGATCCAGCATATTTTGGGATATAATTATGCAAGCAGATAATGCAAAGCTCACACTGTACTTCAGCTCTATAACTTTGCGTAATTGCTTTCAATCTTAAAATGCTGAGAGCCAATTAAAATGGAACATTACTGGAATGTTATTAATTCAGTTACAGCTATGCAAACTGTGAGATACCTAAACTGTCCAAGAACTTAAAATGCCTTAGGGCAGTTTTAACAATTCTCATAATACTTTTGAGATTGGTATTCCCGTCTCGGGGAAGACATAGCTTAATTATAAAACTTGGAAAACAATATACAGGCTAATGTATAACGGAAAAGAACGAGGTCATTGGGGTCACCGAAGCAGGAAACTGGTTTAACCCCCAGGTTTAGTCCACCTCATATGAATAAATAAATGCCACTCACTTCTGTGAAGATAAATAAAGTTTTGCCATTGGAAACATTACATCCTCTTGTTGAGCACTGAGACTAGTTCGGACACTTCCCTGAGCATCAGTTTCTCCTCTTCAGTGCTGATAATGTCAAATGTAGGCCACGTATGGTTCTAGGGCAGGGATGTCAAATGTGTTTCACACAAAGAGTTGAATAGCATTCATTGTGTCTTTTGAGGGCTGGAACTAACATCATTAAGCAGAAAGTGATGTCATTAAACAGATGATGACCAGAAATAAGCACTTTGTTCTCAAATAGAAACTCATTAGCTGCAAATGACAGAACAGAAAACTTGCAAATCTTTTTCATATTTTCAAGCTATGAGAAAACCCAATTATCACACTGGGAGAGCCCAATTAAAATGGAGGCTGGATAAATTACTCCTGGGGGCCACATTTGGCCCCCGGGCCTTATGTTTTACACCCCTGTTCTAGGGCATGGTCTGAATGAACTTGATGCACAGCCTAGCTGAAACTATGTGGGTCTGGTTTTGGCTTGTTCTTGGGTAAGAGACCACCTTGGAAGCCGATGTGTGCCACCTTGAATTCCGTGGAAGAAAGTTGGGGTAAATATACTAGTACATACAACAAATGTCACATGGAAGCCAGAATGCTTGGGCATCTGCCACACACAATCCTTTCCCCTAAAAAAAAGGCAAGAGGTCAGACAAATTGGGCATCCATGGGAATGCCCATCCATGTGGAGCATCCACGTCATAGGTGACATTATCTGCAGGAGGAAGATACATGTGCCAGGTCTTCCATCATTCAAATACTCTTGCCACCTATGTAAATCTTGGGCCAAACTACGCATTATGTTAAGTGCAGAGTTTGGTCCTATGTGCTTGTATTTGGTTTGTTTGTTTACTTTGAAAACTGCATCATTAAAAAGTCTACATGTCCTAGCAGATCGGTCATGTGGTCGATTTACTGTCTTCATCTGGGTCCAGCCAAGATAACAGCCCCTGCCAGACAACCTGCAGCTGATTTGGCATCCAAGCTCACCTGAACAGGTTGGAGGGCAGGTCAGGATGTCTAGGTGGTCATAAACTCTTGAATCAGATGGACTAATGGGCATCATCAACTTTAGATTTCTTAAGGTCAAGTCAAGGATATTCATGTCTATTCTAGCTTGACTCCCTCTAAGAAAGTCTTCCTAAGAGAACCCTCCCTTCCATATACTGTATCTTTAATTAATACTCTAGTTACAATTTAAGTCATGCCATTTCCTCTGCACTGTTCCTGACAGAAGATACTGATGAATGGCTAACACAAAACCCACACTTGTCTAACACAGTATGAGGTAAACAAATAAAAACACTACCAACAGTAATCTGGTGCAAAAAATTTGTATTCAGTAACCAAACGGGTAGACAGTAATCCCATACTGTGAATCCCAGGTGTGTGAGCCACCGCTCTTTGCCAAACTGAAGTGCTGGGTGGGAACTTTCACCAAATGGCCACTAAAGCTCTTCCCCTAGAACCTCTGTCATGAACCTCTAGGACCTTTTGCTATGGGAGGGAGGGGAGAAAAACTGCCTCTTTACAGTTGGCTTGAAATGGGGCAATAAAATGTATATAGACAGAAAAGTCAACATAACCTGAAATAAGGATGGCCTAAAAGCTCCACATTGCTTATGGAATGGATTCTTGTCACCAACTGGGGTTGGTGTGCTGTGTGTGGCTGCCAAATGTAATCTGATCCTATGCACCTTCATAAGAAAGTAGGTGGGGTGGTGGAGTAGTGGGAGGTGCAATTTTCTGCTATTTTCCCTTCCCCATTGTTCCCTATGGGATTATTTTTTACCTATACCAGTTATGACATTGCCAGTGGCATAGAATTTTTCTGGCATCAAGGGCATCTGAAGGACATGTGCATTAACTTCGCCTTGTCCCTCCCACACCATGCCCCAATTCCCATTCTGACCTTTCTACCAGCAGAGTTGCACCAACATCTGTGTGACATCAGTTTATTGCACAGATATCAGTGGCAAGTCCACTGGTGGGTGGACTTCTACACAGGTGGGCATACCATTACACAGGTGTATTTGGAGATATGTCAGTAAATCTCGAACACAGGACTGGGCTGCATGTAATTTGCTGTGATTCTTGTTCTATTAACCCAAAGGGATAGTTCACTCAGGGCCTCTGAGATGAATTTTATCAGGGGATACAGAGTTTTTTTTGGGTCCCTTTGCAAAGAGGGAGGGGTGAAACAGAGCAGGGGAGGGTAGTGACGACTGAGGAGAATGGGGGCAGGGAGGGGTGAAACAGGGTGGAATGGACTAGAATGGAAAGTGTCCTGCGCGTACCAAAACTTGCTTCTGCAGCAGCTGTTGCAACTGTGTCCCTGAGTTCCCATACACTCCTTCACGGTAAGCAAGCCAAAGAGCTATCATATAGCTATCGTAGCAGGCCAGTTTCCTCTCAGATCTGACACTGTGTTAAGGAGCGTCATGTATGCATTTCTAGGCCCAGCACATATGGCTTGCCAGTAGCTGCAGCTGCACACTCATGCTAGTGTCCCCAGCACCTCATGTGGGCAACAAGTCTGAGTAGATAGGAAAATGACATTTCAGGGGCCCCTCCTTTGGCTCTTGGGCCCCTTTTTTCACCCTGGGCCCAGGTACAAATTATCCCCCTTACCCCCCTCTCCTAGGCCCAGAGTTCACTCATGAACATTTCTCACTTGACAGATGTGATATCAATGTCTGGCTGTTCCTTACAGATGGAGCATCACAGACAGAGTTTTCATGTCACCTCATACCACCTTCAACTCATCACTTCTCATGGAGTCCAGTCACACGTTCAGCTGCCAATCATCAAGTCTGAGTTCATCCAGTCGTAATTCCCCCAGGTAGAGTGGCCCCATCTCTGCAGCTGCACAGTGGAGCTATATACTTCATGCCAATGACTGCGTAAGGATGGTGTCTCTGTGATTTCTTTCCTTCAAAAAGAGTTAGTGGTGGTTGGGAGAAATCACTGAGGGGCCTCAATGCAATCAGGTGCCAATATTAATTCTAATGTCATATTCTTATTATTTCCAGAACCTGTGGTTATTTTTGACACATAGAACAGATCCTTTTTTCCCCTCTTACATATGAATTGTACTTTTCCAGAGACATCTGCTACCTGTAGGAGGATTTTCACACCTACACTTGCGGCATAATATCTTTTCTAATATTTCCCCCCAGTTCCATAAAGTAATTCTACTGTCCAAAAAGTAGGCCATTCCAGTTACCTTTCCATCTCTTCTTTGTTCCCTTCTCACTGATGATTTCCATGCAATTTACTGTAGTTCAGACTTCATTATTCTTGATGAGAGCGCCATTTCTTTAGAAAGCATCTTTTAAAAATTTTCAAACTACACAAAGGTTTTATGTAGAACATCACTGATCATTTGTTTGTCCATTTCAATTTTGGCCCAACAACAGCAGTGTGTGTGTGGGGATGAATATTTCCCCCAATGCTGCTTAAAATATCTCAATAAGAATAATTTTCATTTTTTCCAAATTTGTTTGCTGCCATGGTTTTCCCAAGCTGCTGCTACTTCTGTACCATTTTTCCAATGGTCTGGGTTTCTTTTTCCTTCCGAAAGTGATCTCAGTCAATCAGATATTATAGAATGAACATAAGGATGTCACTGAGATATGTTACTAATTAGATTTGTATACATATGGATACAATGGACAAATGACCCTATACAGTGCATCCCAGGTCACCTGGATGATTAATGTGTGATCGTGCAACTGAGAAGGAACAAAACCTATGGAGCTGCGATTTTCAATCTTTTTCATCAAATAACACACTGATAAGGTGCTAAAACTGTCAAGGCATATCAGTTTATTGACAATTGACAAGGCAATTGACAGTTTTTTTGACAATTGACTGCTAGCAGGGGGCTCGCATCACCCAATGGCCTTTCTAATAAATGACCCTCTCCCAAACTCCCAAGGTACACCTGCGGACCAATCGTGGCACATCAATGTGCTGTGACACAGTGTTTGAAGACAGCAGAGGAGCCAGGGGCTGGAACTGTAAGTGCTGCACAGCTCTGAAACTCGCCTTGTAAGCTGCCCCTCCCCCTCACTCTTGGAGCCTTTACATGAATGAAAGCAATGTGGAGGAGATACCTTCACATTGCTTTCACTTCTTGGAATGGCTCAAAGAGCAAGAGGGAGTGGCAGCTTACAAGGTGAGTTTCAGAGTCTTGTGGGACTTACATCTCCGCCCCCTGGCTCTGCTACCGCTTGCTGCTAGAGTGAGATATGCTATTCAGATATGCTATCTGAATAGGTGAACGCTTTTGAAGAAATCCCTGAAAAAATGCCAAAAAGAGAATGTAACAATGTTCATGAAAACTGTAGTCTCATGTTCCAATCAAAAAGGGATACAGGATAGTAGATCTAATTATCCAATGCCATGTGTTGCCATGTGACAACACAAACATCATGCCACTGTTGTGCACTAAGAAGCTGCCAGCTGAAATGGCTGGTGGCTCCGTGAGCATACCAGAACTGCCCAGACACTTTGCTGGTGGTAAGGTGGTGAAAGAGGCAGTTCATAAGTTCAAGGGAAGATCAGGGTGGGGAGTGGCTGAAATGGGGGTGGTGGTTCAAGGGTGGGAGAAGGTGGATCTTGGTGGCAGTTATGCACACAGGATCCTATCTGCCTTTCCTGGTGTAGACTTGCCCCCAAGTCTCCTTGGATGTATGCCAGCAAAACACCTGGCATAGGTCTGAGATCCATTGGTGACTAGGCAGCCAACTGGGGGATAAACAAAAAAATGCTGTACTTACCTCTCACAGGTTGTCTGATTGCCTGCCCCCATCTCCCTCACCCATGGCATGAGAGTGCTTCATCTGTAGCTCTACATGCTATGGACTACCTGGGGATAGGATGGGGCTATCAGTCTTCATTTTGGTGACACATATTTGGACTGCAACATACAGTTGTTTGCTGATGTCAACAGTGAACAAAATGTAGGCAGTTGTTAGGCTAATTCCCAAGCTGTTCAGGGCAGGATGAGACAGCAAAGAAAGGAGATTCTGCGAATCTTTCTGATTAATAATTCTATATGGTAAGCCTCTCCTTGTTCAGTAATGATTGACTTGATACCTTCTCATTATGATAATCATGGTACATTAACCTGCTTTTCACCTTCAGTGACTAATTAACTTGTTATAACTGACTTAGTAATCCAGGTGTGGAGTGATTGTAGCACAGGAGATAAAATAGAAATCCTAACCGAAGAGTGTGGTGCAATGTCTGGGAAGATAACAGTTACAGAGAGCCAGGCATACAGTCTGTGCACAGAAAACACAGTGTAATTAATCAAAATCTGTTGTGCTTTTCCATGAGTAACATCAGCTGTCATGGTCAATGCTGTACAATGTTTGGTCTCCACTTTGGATAACACTGACAACAAAAGCTCCATAGTATTTCAACATAGGCAGAAACAACAAATGACCATTGGGGAAAAAAAAAACTTCCAAATGAAAGCATTAGCAAATGAAACAGCAAAAAAACAAACAAATTCAGAACATCATCCAGGTCACAACACTTATATACAAGCGTGCGCTGCTTAACAATTGTTCGCTTAATGACGGACCACATCTATGACGGAGGTCAAAGCAGAATAAAGATGCCTTTAATGAGGCAATTGTGTCTCCCATAACCTGCAGTTTACACAACAGAGAGGCTCTTAATGCAAAGATGAGGCAGTCTATCTCCAGTACCCTGTGCAACCAGCTAATGTCTGGCAGGGAGTGTCTGTTTACACAACAAAGGCAATAGATAGGACTAAAAGTTCACTTAATGACCTTATCGCAGAAAAACAGGGATAGGAAAATGTATCCCCTACATTTTCCTATCCCTATCCACTCGACATCCCAAGGTGTCGAGTGGCGCACACCTGAGTTTAGTTTTCTGGATAAATGCCCTAAACATGCAGTGTCACTTGCCACCAGTGCTGAAATATCTGTGACTATAATACCAAGGCCTTTGCACATCTGTAATTAGAAATCTAAAGGCAGACACAGTCATCCTTGATTTTCTAAGAAATTTCTATGGGGTTTGTGTTTATTCAGCTAGAGAGAGCAGCTTTGAATAAATGGTTTGAGATTTACATTCTGACCACATATTTGGACATACTTGGTGACACTATCCCCTAGGTTTTTTTTCCTCCTTTTTTTATTTTACAGATTACTAAGAAAGTCAAGGATTATGTTCTTAACCAAAAGTTATGCAAGCTTACAACATCCAAATTGAGTTAGTAAGCATGAAAAACACTGAAATTGCTAGTAAAATTATGAAAGCACAGTGTCACAGATCTACACGGAACACATAATGCCCATTCAAAGTGGTTTTGCCGAACCAATTTATTTTCTCTGGCTTACTGCTGAGAAGCAGTGGCGTCACTAGGGTTCACGTCACGCGGTGCTGGATGCCAGCGCGTCACCCCCCCATGCAGAGGGCGGGGCAACACCCCAGGTGGTGGACATGGTGATGTACCATCACTCCACCTCCACTGGTTTTTTGGCTGTACCTTTTGATAGAACAAAGATAGAATACATGCTGCATGAAATTTCACATTGATTGATATATAACATGCTGGTATTATTCCTCCAAATTGTGATTTTAGTGATTTTGATCACTAGTTGTGTCACCCCCCCCAAGGGTGTCAACTTACTAACACCTTATTGCAGCAGTTCTCAAACGTTTAGCACTGGGATCCACTTTTTAGAATGATAGTCTGTCCAAGACCCACCAGAAGTGATGTCATGGTGGAAGTAACATCATCAGGCAAATTAAAATAAATAAGTATAAATAATTAAAGTAAAACAAATAATTAAATAAGCAGCCCTGTTCTACCAAGTGAATTTCCTCTGTAGCCTGCCTACAATAACACCCCCTCCTCCAAAACCAGTAAGGTTTTCAGTCCCACCCAGTGCCCAGTTCAATTTAACAACTTCTGTTTAAACCAGATCACTGTCAGGATCCACCTGGCTTTGCAAGTCTCAAAAAAGTTCACCTTATCAGCTGAATCCTCTGTTTTGATCATTTTTAGTGGGGGGGGGCTGCCTTCTGGAGCACTTGTTTAGCTGCAGGTGCATAGGATCAGGACCGTTCTGGTAGCCTTGCACTTTCCTTCACCTGAACTTCCACATCAGCCAAGGCACGTTTGCTTACTCACGAGTAAACGTGACTGTGAGGCTTAGTTTCGCTTTCCATAGGGCGCAATACATTCATCTGCTTGGAGGGAGGGACTTCCTTCTCAGGTGTTTTTGGGGGCTGCATTCATTGGATCAGGACCATTCTGGTATCGTTGGATTCCTCTCAGCCTGTACTTTCAGATGTACTAAGGCAGGTTTGCCTACTTGCGAGTAAGCGCGCAATGCGGCTCACTTTCACTTTTCATAGGAATCCATGCATTTTTTGTTCTCCAGTTTTTTGGCCATAACTTTTGATAGAAAGGAGTTATTTCACTCTGGTTTTTTGCATTGCATTCCGCTCGACATTCCGCATCCAACGGTATATAATACGATGGGGTTACTCCTAACCACTGCGATTTTAGTGTGTCACCTCCCCCAGTGCGCGTCATTCCCCCGTGCGTGTCACCCAGTGCAGCCCGCACCCCCTAGTGACGCCAGTGCTGAGAAGAGAGCTACTTTGATGAACATGGACATTTTCTTGCTTTATGCCTTTGATAACAATCTCTAAATATGAGCAGAGAATATATCATTCCTTGCAGCAAGTATGCAAAAGGTAAATTTAGGCCTAAACCCAAAGGCAGATTGGAATGGAGTGTGGGCCTGTACAGCACCTGACAAATAAATGTGGTATGTTTAACACCTGTTCAAATTCACAATGGTGTTATTCAGTGCAGTGGTCTAAAGAAGCCTCCAAAAACACAGGACTGAAAAATGATGACAATCATGGGTAAATCTTAACATGTTAACAGAGCTGGTGGCTCCAAATATGAATGCACTTCTTGCATCAAAAGAAGTGTCCATTTAGTTCAGGGATACAGCATACTATTATTGATTAAATTAAAAGTTATATACCACTTTCCCAACAAAGCAGTTTTCATCGCAAGAGCATGAAAAGGTGCTTCTTGTCCCAGAGAACAATTTCATTTTTTTTAAACGTGCAAGACAGACACCAGCAAACAGCCAGCAGAAAAGACAGCATGCTGGTGAAGATAGAAACCATTGCTCCCCCCTTGCTAAATATAAGCCATCCTTTAAAAAAATACTTCCTACCCCGTTAGGAATACATCAGATGAATCTCCCCATACTCTGGCCTTCACGGAAAAAGATGCCCCCATTGTTCAATATGTCTTTTTTCCATATTGTAAAAAAGCCATCATACAGTGCAAACTGAAAGCTCAGATAAAAGAACCAAGCCCAAATGAGCAGTTATGCAGAAATCTCATTGGATTCTGATGTCACCTGATGACTGCTGTGTTGAAAGCTACAATGGCACCCTCTTGTGTTCCATGCTGAAGTGCAGCAAAGTAACAGTGAGTTTCTCTCTCTTGTTCCCTACCACAGCAAGCATAAAATCCAAGCATAAAACAGAAAGGTTTTCATGACGCATGCACACTTGGTTAGAATGAGGAAGTGAACACATTGTTTTATAAGAGCGATTTATCTGTATTTCAGTTTTTAATACAGCAATACATTGGACTTTCATCTGGTTAGGGACCAGAGTGTGGATGAAAGTCAAAAATGAATGAATGCCAAAACATTGCCTTATTTAGCTTGCAAATTTATTTTGGCTGATGAATAACTTAATTAACTAGCTATATAACAAACATAAATGTGTGTGAAACCTAAATAAACAGGAATAAAAGAAAAATAAACATAGGAACATTGACAAATGTTGTGGAAGGTTGAATTGGATGAAAGGAAAAAGCACATAAACAAAATCTGAAATGTGGCTATAATTGAAAGCAATTAAAATATAAAGTAATGAAAGTTAGGCCCAAATCCTAATCAACTTTCAGCACTGCCCATGGGACATGTGCTGCATCCTGCAGTTGGGTGGCACTCATGGAGGCCTCCTCAAAGTAAGGGAATGTTTGTTCCCTTACCTTGGAGTTGCACTGCCCTTATGTCGGTGCTGGAAAGTGGGTTAGGATTACTCCCTTAAGTGGATAAAAGTCAGGGTATTGCTGTACCTGCTTTGTGACCGTCCACTATTCTATAGCAATAGTTCTGATTCTCTAATTCTCAGCTATAAACCATTGATTGATTGATTGATTGATTGATTGGCAGGTGGGGATGCAAGTAAGATGTGTTCTTGATAGTATAGCTAACGTTGTTCTATAATGTGATTAGACTATAACAGTGGTTCTCACACACTTTTTAGAATGAGAATCTGTCAGGACCCACTGGAAGTTATGTCATGACCGGAAGTGACATCATCAAGCAGGAAAATTTTTAATAATCCTAGGCTACAATCCTACCCACATTTACCCAGGAGAAAGTCCCATTTACCATAATTGCATAAAGAATATACATAGTAGCTTGTTAAAAGTACAGGTCTGTAACATTTCCCCAAATGCAGTCACAGAGCATGGTAGCATCAAGTCTAATATATTAAAAATAAAATATTGGAATGAATGGGAACCCACCTGAAATTGGCTCAAGATCCACCAAGTGGGTCCTAACCCACAGTTTGAGAAACACTGGACTATATGGTTCTATAATAGTGATGTATGACTATATGTAGAGCCTAGACCTTGCTGCAGCTTGGTAGCATCATCTAATACCTTCCTTGTTTTGTTAGAGTGAATTTGCCCTAATGTGATGCCGTAAATGCCAGTAAAATAGCCGGCATCTCCACAAACTGACTTGTATCTGCTGTAGAGACTGGGTTGCCAAATTTACTAGGGTGGTTGATAAAGTTGCAGAGCCTAGTTGTCAGTTAACAAGGCTACATTACTATGCACACCTGCTAAGTCCAAATGAACAGAGTGCGACTTCTGAGTAAACATGTATAGGCTTGCACTGAAAGTTTAGCCCTTATTCACTCCATCAAACTGTTTTGAGTCTTGCTGGGCCTGCTTGCAAATGGTACATTGGGGATCAATGCATAAATTGTTTTAAATTTTCAAACTGTGCCATCACATGTCAGCCTTAAGTTAAACCATGATTTGTTATTCTAATTTATATCTCTATCTGTATGACTTTCTGTTTAATTGTCTGATGAAGCATGCTGTTTCCTGTGATCTCTGAACTAGAACACCGATATCTGACGGCAGTTGAGCAATATCAGTCTATCACTTAATTTGCTCTTCTTCCCCCTCCCCTTTTTCCTGGCCTAGTTCAGTCAGCAGATTTGAAGACCTTTTACATAAATGGCATTAATGCTCTTTCACACTGAATCATACCAGATTGCACAGACATCCATCAACTTGGTTTTTCTAGTTCCTATAGAGAACTTGGACAAATTCTCCTAGAATATTTTCATCATTATCCACATTTCAACAGGAAAGGGGGGGGAAGAGTCCCTTAGAAGGAGATAGTTTATTACCGAAAGGTCAGAAGACAGCTCATAAAAGTGGTTCATGGATAAATGTATACACTTGATGGCTCAACACTTAACCCCTAACCCATAGCGGTGCCAATGGGATGTGTGCTGCAACCTGCAGTTGGGTGTCACTCATGGAGGCCTCCTCAAAGTAAGGGAATGTTTGTTACAGGCTTAACAAGGGAATGTTTGTTACGGGCTTACGGGCTGCTCCTATGTGTGCCAGCGATTTCACTGGCGCAGATCCGAGTAGTCCCATAGCGGTGGCTGGGACTTGACACAGGGTTAGGGGAAAAATACCACCTTAACCTGAGATGACCTCCAGTTGCCTCCTAACCTGTGCTGGACACATGCAGTGGAATGAAGACACTGTAGACTTTGCAGGCAAGGTAGGTGATATAGCAAGGAGTCCAGAAGCCCAGGATTAATAGAGCAAGGTGGACTAATCACCATTAGTAGATGATGTTAATGATGTTCGTGAGTATGCAAATTCACTCCATCCATACATTTCCAAGTGTATTTGCAGTATCCAAAGAACTTTACTGAGCAGTAGGCAGAAAAGCAGCAACTGCCACTCCCACACTGCCTCTGTGAGTGTGTGTATGTGTGTGCGTGTATGTGTGTGTGTGTGTGTGTGTGTGTGTGTCAGGTATATGAATTTTGCAGCATCATTCTTGCTTATTTCCTTCTTTGATTCCATTTATTCCTTAAATGAACTTTACTCCAAAGGCTTCCAACATTGGAAACTGTTTGATCTGGGTCATCTATAGAATTAGATGGAGATGAAATATATGGTGGTCATTTCTGTAAAGCTGTCCTATGGATTCTTGAATGAAGCGTACTTTCTTCTGTACTTAAAGAGGCACAGGCTAATTTAAAAGAAATTCCAATCAGCTCCCAAAGCATGGAATGTATAATATACACACAGACCGGAGAACACCCACTTTTGTAGTGGGTTGGCTGAAAAAAATGAAAAAGACCTCCCCAGATTTTGAATGAAAGTCACCCAGTAATGTATGAATTGTAATGCCCAGAGAAGGAGATGCATTTCTAGTCTTTCATTCCACAGAGTTCACACAGAGAAGCCAGAGCAATGTATAGGAAACCTTTTGTAAAAGTCAAGACTTTGCTGATCAGCTGTTTGGCAGAGAGGTGAAGCAAGGGCTGGGAGGCTGACTGCTTCCCTCATCAGCTGATCAGAAGGATTTTATCTTTTAAAAGGAGAACCTCAGAAACAGAGCGCCATCTGTTGGCTTGGGTATGGGTACCACATGTACAGCACCAGTTTATGCTTCCCATCCAGCTAGGTATGTATACATGGAATGGAAACTTTTCTGCACACATTAATGAGGTAGGGCTGGCTGATCCACGAGGGCAACTTAAATCAGTGGTCACCTCAGCTCGCAAATGGGTAGAGGGCACTAACTTCCATGCACCTGCTTGCTTCCACAGATCCTCCTTCTTCACCCCCACTCCGTTCCCTGGATGGGAAAAGGAAGAGGGGGACAGAGCAGAATTTTTGATGAGAGGAGAGTAGTGGAATGTCAGAGGACCAGAAGCTGGCATATCATCAGGTAAGGGGGGGACTGCATGTGTAACACTGCCTAAGGAGCCAGGAGGCCTTGGGCTAGCCCTGTGTTTGGTCGTCAACTGGAACAAGATGACTGAGATTAACTTTAAACCATTTCCTCTTCCAAATAATTAACTGGCTTTTCTAACAGTATGTTATGCCCCTCTTCTATGTCCCTGAGGGGGGCATGATTGAAACTTCCAAAAGGGGATGGATAGAGTGGATAGAGAGATGCTCTTTACGCTCTCACATAACACCAGAACTAGGGGACATCCACTAAAATTGAGTATTGGGAGAGATAGGACAGACAAAAGAAAATATTTCTTTACCCAGTAATTCTTTACCAATTAGCCTGTGGAACTCCTTGCCATAGGATGTAGTGATCGCATCTTGCCTAGGTGTCTTTAAGAGGGGATTGGATAATTTTCTGGAGGAAAGGTTTATCACGGGTTACAAGCCATGGTAGGTTTGTACAAGTTCCTGGTGTTAGAGGTAGGCTACCTCAGTTTGCCAGATGCAGGGGAGGACACCAGGACACAGGTTGTGTCTTGTTGTCTTGTGTGCTCCCTGAAGCATTTGGTGGGCCACTGTTGAGATACAGGAAGCTGGACTAGATGGGCTTTTGGCCTGATCCAGCAGTGCTCTTCTTATGTTCTTATGAATTCTTCTCATATCTAGAACAAAGAGTGAAAGAATTCAGGGGTAGGTAGCTGAATACTACAGCAAATCAGAGTGAAAGATAAATGGGGTCTGTTCTGTAAAGGTATATGTTCTGTTATATAAATGTACTTTAAAAATATCAAAGCTGAGATTTTAACATGTTCAGTGACGCAAGGCCATCTCTCCATGGGAGTTAGGAAACAAATTTTGAAATTTGTTTGTTTGAAGTGAGCTTATAAAAAAAGCAAAACCAAACAAACACCAAACCCAAAGCTTTTTGGGAAGAGCAGGAGCTGACAAAATATTAATAGTAATGAACGTATTTCCATTTCAAAAGAGAAGAACTCATTACAGTGTCAGATGCTAAGATTATCTGAGGTTGCAGCTTTGTTTAAGCTGAAGCTGCCTTCCAGACAGATCAGAAGCTGGAACGCAGCTGTCTTCAATTAACCACTTTCTTACTGGGTAGGCATTTTCGAAAGTGACTGCATGTAAAACTTGCAACAGGTTGTCAACGGAGACTCTGCTTCAGACCGAAGGCGGAGATTTTAGAAGATCTCCTGTTTGAGTCAGAACTTTCAGGGAAAATCAGGGGCTCTTCAAAGGCTTCTCAGGGATTTCTTAATAATGAGAAAATGAGTAATACCTATAAGCTTCCCTGAAAGACAGTCAAATTTCTTCTGCGGTGTCCAACCATAGGAGAGTGTTGGACGTATTCTGTGACCCGCTTACTGTTCGTGCAGGGCAATCCTGAGGCCCAACACATCCACTATTGGTGAATGAAGTAAATGTGCACTCTAGAACTTGCCCCAGAATTGTCAACAGTGTGTTGAGATTCAATTTCCAGATATTCAAAGTATCCCCACTGGAAAAGTTGATGTGGAAAGCATTCCTTGGGACAGAAAGACTGTACAGCTCTGCTTGGCAGCGTTCATTAATCCTCTTCAATATTCTATGCCAACTTATACCAGAATCCTGCTTCCTTCAGTCATGCAAACTAGTGAGCACAGGACAAATAAGGGTGTGGCTTCAGCAATCCATCATGCCATACTGTAGGTTGCCTGTGCCCATCACTTACTGTGCACTGTTGTGCATGGACCAGGTCAAAGCAGAGATCTTACTTCACATAGAAGCATCCCTCAGGATACTCATTTCCAGGCTTATGTGCATGGCACTACACATGTTCTGAGTAGCTTGCAGTTCTGGAGACAAGCCTGTGTAACTTACGACATCCTGACCGCATGTGACAGCCCACAAGCATCTCATGAAACCTTTTCATTTTGCTGCCTGATAGGAACTGTGAAAATAGAGCAGCACCTGGCAGGCCACACTGCATGATAGGTGAGGTATATTTTGCTGGGTGGGTCACACTGCAAATCTAGTCGAAGAAGAGTGCAATGTTTGATGCTTCATTGTGTGGTCCAGGAGGACCTCATAAGAACATAAGAACAGCCCCACTGGATCAGGCCATAGGCCCATCTAGTCCAGCTTCCTGTATCTCACAGCGGCCTACCAAATGCCCCAGGGAGCACACCAGATAACAAGAGACCTCATTCTGGTGCCCTCCCTTGCATCTGCATTCTGACATAGCCCATTTCTAAAATCAGGAGGTTGTACATGCACATCATGGCTTGTAACCTGTAATGGATTTTTCCTCCAGAAACTTGTCCAATCCCCTTTTAAAGGCGTCCAGGCCAGACGCCATCACCACATCCTGTGGCAAGAAGTTCCACAGACCAACCACAGCCTGAGTAAAGAAATATTTTCTTTTGTCTGTTCTAACTCTCCCAACACTCAATTTTAGTGGATGTCCCCTGGTTCTGGTGTTATGCAAGAGCGTAAAGAGCATCTCTCTATCCAATCTGTCCATCCCCTGCATAATTTTGTATGTCTCAATCATGTCCCCTCTCAGGCGCCTCTTTTCTAGGCTGAAGAGGCCCAAACGCCGTAACCTTTCCTCATAAGGAAGGTGCCCCAGCCCAGTAATCATCTTAGTCTCTCTCTTTTGCACCTTTTCCATTTCCACTATGTCTTTTTTGAGATGCGGTGACCAGGACTGGACACAATACTCCAGGTGTGGCCTTACCATCGATTTGTACAACGGCATTATAATATTAGCCGTTTTGTTCTCAATACCTTTTCTAATTATCCGAAGCATAGAATTGGCCTTCTTTACTGCCGCCGCACACTGGGTCGACACTTTCATCGACCTGTCCACCACCACCCCAAGATCTCTCTCCTGATCTGTCACAGACAGCTCAGAACCCATCAGCCTATATGTAAAGTTTTGATTTTTTGCCCCAATGTGCATGACCTTACACTTATTGACATTGAAGCACATCTGCCATTTTGCTGCCCATTATGCCAGTCTGGAGAGATCCTTCTGGAGCTCCTCACAATCACTTCTGGTCTTTACCACTCGGAAAAGTTTGGTGTCGTCTGCAAACTTAGCCACTTCACTGCTCAACCCTGTCTCCAGGTCATTTATGAAGAGGTTGAAAAGCACCGGTCCCAGGACAGATCCTTGGGGCACACCGCTTTTCACCTCTCTCCATTGTGAAAATTGCCCATTGACACCCACTCTCTGCTTCCTGGCCTCCAACCAGTTCTCAATCCACGAGAGGACCTGTCCTCTAATTCCCTGACTGTGGAGTTTTTTCAGTAGCCTTTGGTGAGGGACCGTGTCAAACGCCTTCTGAAAGTCCAGATATATAATGTCCACGGGTTCTCCCGCATCCACATGCCTGTTGACCTTTTCAAAGAATTCTATAAGGTTTGTGAGGCAAGACTTACCCTTACAGAAGCCATGCTGACTCTCCCTCAGCAAGGCCTGTTTGTCTATGTGTTTTGAGATCCTATCTTTGATGAGGCATTCCACCATCTTACCCGGTATAGATGTTAGGCTGACCGGCCTATAGTTTCCCGGGTCCCCCCTCTTTCCCTTTTTAAAAATAGGCGTGACATTTGCTATCCTCCAATCTTCTGGTACCGTGGCCGTTTTGAGGGACAAGTTGCATACCTTAGTCAAGAGATCTGCAACTTCATTCTTCAATTCCTTAATAACCCTTGGGTGTATGCCATCAGGGCCCGGTGACTTATTGATCTTTAATTTATCAATGAGGTCTGAAACATCTTCTCTTTTAACCTCTATCTGACTTAACTCCTCGGTCAGGAGGGGCCGTTCGGGCAGCGGTATCTGCCCGAGGTCTTCTGCCGTGAAGACAGATGCAAAGAACTCATTTAATTTCTCTGCCATCTCTAAGTCTCCTTTTATCTCCCCTTTCCCTCCCTCACCATCCAGAGGGCCAACCGCTTCTCTGGCGGGTTTCCTGCTTCTAACATATTTGAAGAAGCTTTTATTATTCCCCTTAATGTTGCTGGCCATGCGTTCCTCATAGTCTCGCTTGGCCTCCCCTATCACCTTCTTACATTTCTTTTGCCACAGTTTATGTTCCTTTTTATTCTCTTCATTAGGGCAAGACTTCCATTTACGGAAGGAAGCTTCCTTGCCCTTCACAGCCTCTCTAACTTGGCTGGTTAGCCATGCGGGCACCCTCCTGGATTTAGTGGAACCCTTCTTTCTTTGTGGTATACACCTCTGCTGGGCCTCTATTACTGTTGTTTTAAGCAGCCTCCATGCACTCTGGAGAGACTGAGAGATTGGACTCTTTTTACCCTCCCTTTCAACTTCCTTCTAACCAGCCTCCTCATTTGAGGGAAGTCCGCCCGTTGAAAGTCAAGGGTTTTTGTGAGAGATCTGCCCAGTATTCTTCCCCCAACGTGCATGTCGAAACGGATCGCAGCATGATCACTGTTCTCCAATGGCTCCGTAACATTGACATTGCTAACCAGGTCCTGTGTACCGCACAATATTAAATCCAGAGTCACCTGTCCTGTGGTGTACCTTAACTTACTGGTATTGGCTTGCTGTGTTGCCAGTTATCCAGCACAGCAGGGATATATGATATGTTTATCTGTATATGCACGTGACATTGCTGAGAGGGGAGAGTTATGCTGCAGTGCCATGAAAAAGGACTCTGTACATCAAGAGAGAATCGTAGTCAGGGTCTGCATGTGAAAGTAAGAAGAAGGAGAGTGGGCAAAATAGATTTCATATCCGGTACTTTCAAAATGGTAGCAAAAACCCCGTTGACAAAGTATGCCTACCATTGACTTATTGTCCTCAGATACAGTAGGGCAGTGGCTCACAATCCTTTTAGAGGCCTGAGAAACTGCTGCCTGATTTATAAATCAGGAGGGCAGGAGGTCTGGTCTAGAGGGTGGAGCCTCCATTTGCCTGAAGATAACATCCACAAGGTCACCAGTTCGAGGCCACCGGCACCATGCGACCTTGAAGCAGCTGACAAGCTGAAGCTGAGCTATTCCATCTGCTCTGAGTGTGGGAGGATGGAGGCCAGGATGGAGGCCAGATCAGAACGAAACACCTGAATTGTTGTGGCTCTTGAAAGATAGAGCCTTCTTTCAATTGTAAAAATCCCTACGGGGATTTAAATAAGCCTGCCTATGTAAACCGCCTTGAATAAAGTCTTGAATAAAGACCAAGAAAGGCGGTATATAAATACCTGTATTATTATTATTATTATTATTATTATTATTATTATTATTATTATTATTATTAGTATAATTATAAATGCCAAGAGGTGTGGCTAGAATGGTGATTGAGCAGCAGTGCTCCCCCACCAAGCAGCAGCTTGTTTAACTCTTGATTCACATAACCTAATCTGCCCTGTCAGTTTTGCAACACACCAAAAATTGGGTTGCAACTCATGGGTAGGTCTTGGACCCACAGTTTGAGATCACTGGAGTAGGGAATGCAGGGCAAGGAAAGGACATATTGTCACTATAGTCTTCATCTGGTTTAACAGTCATTCTTCCCAAAATGCCCTGTTAATGTAGGACAACAGCTGTCACAACAGCTGTCACTGGGCAATTGTCAGCAGCTTACCAGCTTACTGCCTCCAGGATTGTTGGGGTAGGATTGCTAGGTCTCAGAGTATGACCCGAAGCCTCAGGGTTTAGCCCTTCTTATGGTCTCCAGGGAAAGGTCTAAAAGATGAGGAGATGATGGCTGCTTTTTGGTTTGAGAGCTACTAAGCTCCATCCTGAACCATAATACACAGCTTACTTCCTGCCTCTATTAAGCTCCCTACTTCCAGCCAAGTCCCACTACCTGACCTGTGAGGTGTCCCTGAGCTTCCAAGCTCTGTGTACCAGGATCTGAGCTTGGGGGGACCTGGCAGCAATCATAGCCATAACAGTCCAACCAAACATAGATTGTACTTTGATAGAACCATAATGGAGTTAAACTATACCCACAACTCTGGAGAAAACTCACAAAGCTTTTCAGGTTCAGCAAATATCTTTTCATGCTTTGTTGCATTGCATTTAAGTCTGCCTCACTGAAATCTGTAAATTTGTAGACTATAGCCGGTTGAAGAAATTTAAAAAAATAAAGAAAAACCAGAAACGGCATGAGGAAGGACTCAAATCTCTGAAGTTGTATTCCTTCATGTATGAGAAATGAGAAAGCCACAGGAACATATGTATATGCTCAGGATGAACACTTGTACAATGATTCTGGGTTGTTTTTTTTAGCATTTTAAATCATTTTAACAAATTAATAGTCTTTTAAACAAGAAAACATTCTGGCATAAATTAATGATTCACATTAATCTCCATAATTCACTGGATTTTTGAAGTTACTACAAGGGATATTCTGCACTGCAGCAATCTTTTGGAGGATTATTAATGAGCGTGTAAGCCCTAAACCAAGAAAATTAATCATAACCGAGACTATTAGGTAATTTAAATCTGTGTCTTGAAAGCTGTCATTTTATCAGGTTTCCTATCGGCATCCAAAAAATAGTGAAAGGAATATACATTTTTTTTAAAGATAAACAATTCTTTGCATAAATGCTACTCCCAAACATTGTCATGTTTAGAAAATTTTATTAAAAGGGAAATATCTATTTATTATGCATGTATTGAATTCAATTAACAGCCCAATCTGTTGGGCCTGCTTGTTTCATCTGTTGCATAGGCCCCATGGGACTCTTCTGCACTATGGCAGCTCTGTTTCTGGCGCAATGGTATAGCTACATTGAACCGTAGGGTACCATGTGGTACCAAGCAGCACTTTGGGTCTTCCCTGGGGGGGGGGCGCACAGCAGATTCTCCTGCCACGGCCTCCACAGCAGTCATTCCCACAGCACTATAGCTGGACGTGAGGCCAGTCAGCTTTGCTCCCAGCGACCATGCAAGCACCATTGACTTGTACTCACTGGCAGTTACGTGGCAGAGAAATGGGCACAACCAGAGAAAAGTGCTTTGCCATCTGCTACAACTAAAGCAGTATGCCTCTGTTTTGCCACAATCTTCCATAACACCTGGAAGGGGAACAGCAGGTTTTGCACTCTTGCTTTCTGCACTTCTAATGCTGGTGTTCTTGAAGTGATACTGCCAACCTACTGGTGACTCACTGTGAAGGCTCCCTAGATAACATCCTGCACTAATCTGAGCTTCAGAGACACACATCCCAAAACACTTAGCCTGAATATCAAACAGCGATGGTGCCAATTTGGGCTCAGTGCTGTACTTTTCATGGTATCGTTTAACAAGCAGACATCTGTCTTTGCAACAGGCTACATGAACATCTGAACAAGTGACAATGGGTACAACCTCCCACTTCTAGGCTCACGAGTTTGTCTTCCCAAGAGCCAACAGGCCGGTTCTACACTTGACCAACTTACAGAAGACGGGGAAAGTGGTCCTGGCAGTGATTTGGCTGTTAAATGGACCTGCAAGCAACACATCTGCTGTAGCGATGTGTGGCCGTACATGAGCTCCCTTTGAAAATAGTATGGTGAAACAATCAAGTATTGTACCACAACAGGGACCCGGTTGTCATTTGATTCACTGAGGCACAGATCTGTTGTGCACAGGTAATCTACGGTCAACCGTGTGGGGACATCATTATTAATATAATAAAAATACAGCTGCTCCAATTAAACTTTACTGGGAGCCATTTGCTCATGAAAATATAATGGATTTTTCATAGCTCCTCATCGTTATGTTTTCGGCTAGATAAACTGTTCAAATCTGGGAAGTGGGAGGTATTGATTAGATTCAGTGATTAACTGCTTGTCGACAAGAACATTCATCATAGGAAGAAGTCTCTCCATAACAAGGGCTTGATCAATCTTTTATCTGTGGTGTTAAAGGTGACGCTCCATTCATTTATCTCACGTAAAGGCAAATGTAAACACCAACTTTGATCTTGCATTCCTTCAAAAGACCATTTACTGCAATGTACTGAAGCTTTTAATTCATCAGCATCTTGCTTATATTGCTCTTGTCCAGGCTCTCTAAGCTAAACACCGGTTAATTGGACAAGGGAAATATTGCAGAGGGATGCTTACTCTATTATTATTTGTTCTTATTAGAGATTAATTCTGTAGGCCTGTATCACAAATGAAAGAAACAGACATTCAAGCCAGCATTATGAGCCGATAACTGAAGAATGTTTTCCTAAGTGCTATAAGTAAGCAGTTTGGGCCATTTCACATGTTGTACAGCAAAAAATACTCACCTTATCACCAACAGGGAGCAGGGAGCTGCAACAATCCCAACTACCTAATGAGAGTGTATGTACAACACATAAATGTTCAGACATGAGCTTATCACATTGTTACTAGTGTGCTGTTACCAACATAGGAGGGCAAATGAAGCAGAGTGATAAGCCCTCAAATAGCCCAAACTGCTAGACCAATTACATTAAAATACATATACATTAAGCTAGTTTGCAAAAATGTCATCCTCATTAATGCAGATGGTGACTCTTCTAGAGATCTCCGCTGGTCAAGGAAAATGGGATCTTTGTAGATAGCCACTGAAGCTATGTACTGCCACAGACAGAATTTCATATCATCCCACCTCAGTAGTTATGATGAAAAGTGCTAACAAGCTAGTTCTACATAATCAAGGGAGCTCTGGGCTTGCGTTTCTTTAAGAGCAGTCCACCCAACATCCCATAGCAAACCTTCTTAACAAAAGGTAAGATACATCTTCAGAGCAGATTGTGATATGACATGGAGAGTGTGTGTGTGTGTGTGTGGGGGGGGGGGTGTCTGTCTAAACACAGGTCTCAGAATCCTATTGGGCATGATTACATCTGTAGGTGTACCTATGGTACTTCTCTGGATTCTGGTCAATGCTCTTCTGTGGGGTCAGTTCAGACATTTGCTCCCAGGGATTAAGTATATACAAAATGTACTTGTATTATTTGGATCCTTTGATTGACTCATAATTGGATTAAAGAACATGAACAGAGATAAAATTTTGACCATTTAAGACAAGTGATGGACTGAGGTGCTGAATGCTGAGAGATTTCAGGTGTAATACTAACCTGCCTTGGAACAGGGAAGAGGGAGGCCGAATGGCCAGGGCTGTATCCAGTGTAGGTTCGGTGCAACCTGGAGCACAACTCGGACTAAGGGGATTTCAGTCCCCTTACCCTGAGCAACACCCCAGGCAGCCCTATATGGGGCTACTTGGATCTGTGACTGCAATTTCATGGGTGCAAATTCAAGTGGCCCTCCACTCAGGCTGGGGATGGGGGTCTGGCCTGGGGATCCGGCCTGGGGATCACGGGTTACAAGCCATGATGTGTATGTGTATTTGCAACCTCTTGATTTTAGAAATGGGCTATGTCAGAATGCCAGATGCAAGGGAGGGCACCAGGATGCAGGTCTCTTGTTGTCTTGTGTGCTCCCTGGGGCATTTGGTGGGCCACTGTGAGATACAGGAAGCTGGACTAGTTGGGCCTTGTGCTGTTTCACCCATGCCAGTGCAAACATATGCTGTCCTGGTGCCACTCCAGCTTCAATGGGCCAGTGCATATCTTTGCACTGGCCCAGTCTGCTCCTGAGTAGCTGTGAACATGCTTTACAACACATTCACAAGATTCAGAAGCCTGCACAAGGGACTTGTGATGGCTAAGGGTAGCATTAGGGTTGTGCTGCCCATGACCTTGGGAGATCAGAATGAATTATAATATAGTTTAATGCTTTTGAATCTACCCAAGTCTAAACACATGGCATCAACACTATTACAATATTTTAACATAAGCTGAGTCAGTGGGGAAATCATCAGAATGCACTACAGGGCAGACCCAGGAAAGCTCAGTTCAGACACTCCATTCGCTGATCTCCAAACCATGGTTTGAAGGTTGGGACCATGCTGCAAGTTTGCATGTCCACTCTTCTCTTCTCTTCTCTTCTCTTCTCTTCTCTTCTCTTCTCTCATTCAAATTCTCCTTCCCATTCATGATTTGCTATCTCCATAGCATAGCTTTGTAATTTTAAATGAAAGGTTCCATGCTAGAGCATACTGGCATTGCTTTCAAACTATGATTTGAAATCATAGTTTGAAGTGGTTTACAAACCATGGCTTTTGGCAATCCTCATTAGCTCTTACCAAAGTTGACCGCAAAACTATGATGAACTATGTGTGCAGGGAACTAAGGGAGAGAGGGGGTGTTTATACTTGTGAGGGGAGAAAGGAGTGTGAAAGCCTGCAACACATCCCTGATCTTCAAATCATAGCCTGAAGATCAGGGAACATGTTGTGGACCTGTGCACTGCGAACGGCATGACAACTGAACTGAACTTCAGAGTGACACCACTCCAATCATTAAGGCAAAGAGGAAGAATGATAGGAAGTGACCTTACTTGGTAGAGGTCTTTGCAGTACTTTATTGTGATGACTGGGTGAGAGCAGAGCTATAAACCTCATCACCACCGTGTTTTGCCAAGATACGAGCAGCCGAGTGTAATCAGTCCTAAAAGGAAATTAACATCACTGTCAAATGTCACAGTAGACCTATTGTTTTCTGTCCCGTAGTCAGGATGAATTTGTCCTGTGGTTTATATTCAGAGCTTTATTAAAGAAGGACATTTTAGTCATTTTGATTTCATCTTTGCCAGGACTTATGCTACATATTTTGGCTTGCCTGAAGAAGCTGTCAGGAGATATAATTTATGGGAAGACCTAGAGGGCAAGCAATGCAACCAGCCATCTCTCTACACTGTGTTTTGCCCTTTTGTCTTCAGGAAGGACTTTTCCTTTGCACAAACAGAACAAGTTGTTCTCTCACGGAGAAATGGAGTCATTTTCTACTTTTATATTTATATTTTGCAATTAAATACACACTTCAAAAGCTGTATTTACATATAACATGGCATCATTTATCTGATAATGTCTATAGAAGAGTCAGCCATATCTTAGCCCCCTTTCCGGACCTGATCCTGTCAGTTCCATGAAGACTTGTGCTAGCAAATTCTCTATGTGCTGCAGAGGCTCACCCCCAAGTAAGGAAACAAATGTTCCTTCATCCAGAGGAGACCTCCACAACTGCCCTGTCACAAGATGCAGCAGTAGCCATTTGGATCATGCTACAACAGCGGTGTGTGGAGACTAGGATAGGGCTCTAAGGAAGAGCCTTGTGCCCTTCTAAGAAAACAATAAACTGTGCAATATGGGATCACTTAAAGAGAAATGGGGGAAACGCTTAGATCTTGTGGCAATAATCTGCCCCTGGGACATGTCTGTCCCTACATCTGTGGTAAGTGTAGCACTTGCATTAGCTGTGTCTCACAGGGATGTTGTGGATAATTCACACACGCAACTCCAAGACTCTTTGAAAGTGAGGCAGTTGTAATAAAAAGGGACTAGGAATTTTGCCAGGTGCTTGAATTAGACTCATGACTGTCTATTGCTACAAGACAAAGCTGGGGTCTTTTCTGTTTACTTTCCATCACCTATCTTCCAAGGGAGGAGCCCAACGCCACCTCATTGTACACTCTCAGTTATTTTGACAAATAACTGTGGTAAGAAATTTAATTTTAGAAAGCTTAAAAGCAGTCTGGAGTCTCTTTACCGCAGGCCTAGAGAAGTACTATAATGTACGTCTCCATGAGTGTGACAATAAAATGTTATTTCTAAAGTGGTTCTTCTTTATGAATTTTTTAGTAACTCCCCGTGGTGCCATTGTCATAAAAGGTCAGTAAGCTTTTAGCACCCTTTTTGGGAGTTAAGTTCATTCCTTGAAACATGTTTTGGGAAGAAGTCTTGAAGACATTTTTCTGCCTTCTGTTATATACCCTGTACAGAAGATGGTCTCTCTCCTCCAATTGATTATAACTGAGAGCACAATCATACCCTATATTGTCCTTGGTAATAAAGGTTTTCTTGAAACAACGTATTTTACTAAAAATTTACAGAAAGAAAAAAGAAGCTGAGTGAAGTACTCTGGTTTCTTCATCATGCATATTTTGTAACATTTTGTATAACACTATTTATACAATTTTTTTTTAAAGTCAGCTATATTCTGTTTAAGATACAGCATCTAAACTGCAGTTATATTGAAGCACAAGTCTCTTTTTAAATTTTTTAAGCTGCAAGCTAACCACATAACTTTGGGACCCACACACACCCTTTCAGTACTTCATAAGGATTCCTTCAGTAGGCAGGGCCCAAGCATAGGGCAGCTGTGGACAGGAAACATTTCACCTGGGCTGGAGGTCCTGAGGCACCGGGTGTGGGCCACTAGCCTATTCCCTGGTGGGGAGGGGGGTTCCACAAGACTGAGGCTAAAGTATAGAAAGCATACGCAGGAAGACCCTGTATCTGCAGATCCTATATCTGCAGTTTCAGGTATCCGCAGATCAGGTTTGCGGCCCCCCCCCAAGCCCAGCATACCCCCTCCCAAGGCAAAGAGAACTGGGCTCCTCTCACCTCTGGAGGGTCTTGTGAGGGCACATGCAACCACCCACAGCCCACACAAAATGACAAAAAAGGCAAAAAAAAAAAAAAAACGCAGAGGGAAACCGGAAGTGACATTTTTAATGCCTTCTCCAAGCCTCCTAATGCCTTATAAGGGATTAAAAACATGACTTCCGGTTTGGAAACCAGAAGTGACATTTTTAATGCCTTATAACAAACAGCATTTCTCAAACTTTGAGGGTGCTTTACTCCCACAGTAAGTGTTTGTGGGGGAGAGGTTAGGGCCTCAGGAATCCAAACAGATCCATCAGCCTCCAGGGCAGGCCATACAATGCGGCTGCTCACTGCTGTGGAGGCAAAAGGCTGCGGAGGACATCTGACTGACTGTGGAGGCAAAAGGCCACGATAAGCCTAAATCTCACTAGGAAGGAAGGGCACCTAGTGGTGCGCAGGGGGTTCAATACCCACGCACCTGTTTTGAATTTAACTCTTCCGGGAGGTGTAGCCGGGTTAACTGCAACTTCCTGCACGCATGCGTTCAGTGTGGGGCAAAGCATTCTGTTGCCGCCTGCCCCAAGCTCAGGTGGTCACACCCTGGATCAAGCGGCGCCTTCTCCGGTGGAAGGAGAGACGGAGGCCCTGCAACTGCTGCTTTGAGAAAGGGGGCCAACACCGATTAGGCTTTCTACATTGTTTGCTTTGTTGATTGATTACCCTAACAGGCTGGCCGCTCAATACTTAGCCGCAGGTTTTTATCAAGGTTTTAGAATTCCGGCACCGCCTCCTCTCTGCCACACTTGGGCGAAGAATCTTCGCTCTGTCTGTGGGATGGAGGAGATAGTTTGGATTAAAATTAAGAAGGAAGTGGGGGCAGGTCGAGTGGCCGGCCCATTTGTTAATTTGCCCTTGCCTAACTTGTGGGTGTCCCCCTTGGGCGTGGTCCCCAAGAAGGCCCCTGGTGAAATTTGTTTGATTCACCACCTTTCATACCCTGGGGTGATCTGTCAACAATGGGATCCCCCATGAGCTGTGTTCTGTGAGGTATACTTCCTTGGACCAAGCCATAGCCCTTTTGTGCAAATGTGGCCCAGCAGCCTTGGGGTCCCTTTGGCTCACGATAAAAGTGAGGGCCCCACCACTTGTCTCACTTTCCTTGGATACAGTCCAACAGACAAGCAGGCTTCCTCAGGTAAAACTTGAAAGGATTGTGCAGCTTTTGAGAGCCACCATTTCATCCCATAAGCTTACACTCCGAGAGCTGCAGTCTCTGGTTGGGCTCTTAAATTTTGCATGTAGGGTAGTTTAACCTGACTGGGCTTTTTTGAGGCACCTCTGTGATGCTATGGCAGGTTTGAAGCACCCCTACCATCGTCTTAGGGTTACGGCTGAAATGCGGGAGGACATGCATTTATGGCTCGAGTTTATGGAGCATTTCAACGGAGTTTCTTTTTGGAGGCAGCAAAGGCTTTTAGAAGCAGAGCTCCAGATCCAGTCTGATGCTGCAGGTGGCCTTGGCTTTGGGGTTTATTTCCGGGACCACTGGTGCACCGCACCTTGGCCGGCATTTTGGAAGAGTGACGGCATTTGTAGGGACTTGACTTTTTTAGAACTATTCCCCATCGTAGTTGCAGTATTTTTATGGGCACCAGAATTTGCTAATTCTACTGTGAAATTCTGGTGCGACAATCAGGCAGTGGTGCAAATAGTGAACAGTCAGACCTCCAAATCTCCCCGAGTCATGTGTTTGTTGAGGGTTTTTGTTCTACACTGCCTGCGTAATAACACCTTGTTTACTGCTAGACATGTGCCCGGAGTCCAGAACAGCGTTTCCGATGCGCTCTCTCGTTTTCAGGAGGAGCGTTTTTGGCAGCTGGCCCCGGAAGCTTCCCTGAACCCAGAGCCCATGCCCCCCTGGCTGTGGAACCTTGGCTCACCAGGGCCCAGGGGGTAATATGGTCTGCATTAGCATCATCCACAAGGGCTAGTTATCGCTCTAAAATGCGTGAGTTTATAGACTTCTGTCTAGATTCTGGCCTGCCATTCACCGGCTTCATAGCACCCAAGACCGTCATGCAATTTCCACTGGCGCTTAGCGAATGCATCCTGTCAGCTCGGTCGATGGCAGTCTACTTGGCTGCAATTTCCTTTCAAACCAAGGCGGCTGGTTTTCCTGACCCAACAGATAACTTCAGGGTAAGAAAAATGCTGGAAGGGTTTAGAAAAGCAGTCCCAACCCCTGTAGACAAGCCCAAGCCCGTTTCTCTTACCATCCTTCATGGGCTCTGTGTTGAGTTTGGGCTGATCTGTTCTTCCCAGTATGAGGTTGGCCTTTTTCACACTGTTACATTGGTGTTCTTCTTTGGTGCTTTCCATCCCAGTGAGATTTTAACACAGGCCAGAGGAGTTCAGAATGATAGGGCCCTCCAGTGGGATGATTGTGCGTTGGAGAGGGACTCTGTTCGCCTCCACATTCGAATTTCCAAGACAGATCAGGTAGGTAGGGGGCATCAGGTCACAATTAGGAGGTCGCCTACTGAGAGCATTTGCCCTGTAAGGGCCTTAGCTGCATATCGTGCTTTGGCCCCACCTGGCCCGGGCCCACGTTTTCACCACAGCGATTTTTCCCCATTAACTGTTGCACAGTTTAGAGTTCTTTTCCAGAGGGCCATTAGGCATATGGGCCTCACTCCGGGTGAGTATAGTCTGCATTCCTTTCGAATTGGTGCAGCCTCGGCAGCAGCGCAGCTAGGCCTCCCGGTTGCGGCCATTCAGAGGATTGGTAGGTGGCGCTCTGGGGCTTTCAAGTATTATGTGAGGTGAGGCTGTCCGGCATTGTTCAGAGTTCTGTGTCCTGTGAGTAGGGTTTGGGACCCTTCTGCCCCTCAAGGGGGTCTCAGTGGCATTGTGCCTTCCTGGGGGGCATGTGGCTCTGTTTCGTTTTGGGATTCCTACTTGGTCTCCTGGTTCTTGCCCTGAGGGGAGTTTGGGCATTTTGCTGTTTATTGATTTGTTTTTCTCTTAACTTGGCAGGTCCTCAGCGGCTGACCCCAGTGCAGGTCCTCATCTGCGGGCACTCTATCGTTTTTTGGGCCAGGAAGCATGCCTTGTCCACCAGCTATGACTCTCAGCTGGGGTTTAGCAGTTTCGCCAATGTCGGCTGGGCAGCCTGAAAAGGCATGTGCTGGGGACAATTCCTGCCCATGGTTTGTCAGTTTGTCATTTCACACCCTCCTCCTCAGGTAATCTTGGTCCATTTAGGCGAGAACGACCTGGGTCAGAGGACCTCTAAGTCCTTGAGGCTCCAGGCCCATAGGGACTTTATAACATTGCAGGGTTGGTTCCCAGGAGTTGTTATTCTTTGGTTGAACCTGTTGCCCCGTAGGGTTTGGCGTGGCACTAGGAGTGTTAGGAGGATTGATGTCACCAGAAAGCATGTCAAAGATTACCTGGGGAGGGTTGTTGCGAGTTTGGGCAGGACTGTTTTTCTTCACCTAGTTATCCGGTGGGATTGCCCTACCCTCTTTTGTAGCGACGATGTTCACCTTTCTTCTCAGGGCTACGATTTGTTATTAGTAGATTGGCAGCAGGGCTTGCATAGCCTATTTTTGGATGGGGAGAGGAGGGACAAGCAATAGGCTGTCCCTCCCTGTGGTGTGATGCGTGCGGGGCGGGGTAGGTGTCCATCCAGGGCAGCAAGGTCAAAGGGGGCGAGCCAGAACCACCCACATGATGCCTAGCCGGCTCGAAGAGGTAGCTGGCCAGCTCCCCTGCCCCCTTTGGGGGTGACGTAGACAGGCTGTACCCAGTCGATCGACTGGTGGCAGCCCGAGTCAGTTGGTTCACCCTTGAGCCCTGGGGGAGGTAGACAGCTAGGTCCGTTTCCCCCAATTTTAGACCCCAGCATGCTGGGGGGCTAGCCCCCTGGGCCCATCTAGCCCTGCTGCTGTTTCGTTGTTAATAAAGTGGCCCTAGTTCAACCCAAGAAACCTCAGCCTGGCATCTTATTTGGGGGGGGGTCAGGGGTAATCTATCAGATGTTGCATGATCAAAGTACGGCCAATTGTAGACCTACTTTTCCTGAAGCCAGCTTGCTCCTCTACAATTATATTTTCTTGTTCAACCCAGCGTTTTAGCTTGTCTAGAAGATGACCTGCCTATAATTTGCTAATAATACTCAGCAGGCTTTTCGGCCAATAACTAGCTGGGTCCTCCTTCCTGCCTTTCTTGTAGAACGGAACTATAATCGCCTGCCTCCAGTCCTCGGGTATACGCCCTGTGGAATCAATACTAGTAAAACGGGAGGCTAAAAGTGGAGCCCACCAATCCATGTGATTTTTAATCAGCTCAGGGCTTTGCCAGGGGCTTCAACACCAGGGGCTTTGCCTTTTTTAAGTTGGTTAATTAGTGAAATAACTTCATCTGTTGAATCGGGAGACCATTGAGGTAAGTCATCTAACTTTTGCAAGGGACCTTTACAAGATGAATCAGCATATACCTTATGAAAATAAAGTTCCCAAGCACTGGCTGGTATAAGGGATTCTAAAGGGGAGGAATCTTTAAAGGAGTAATTAGATATTAGTCTCCAAAAATAGGCTGAATTTTTCTCCTTAGCTGCTTGAATAAGTTGCTCCCATGTTACCAGTACATCTGCATTCCTCTTCCTAATCACAATGTTCTTATAGGATTTTTTAAGTACAGGTCCAGCCTATTTATACATGGATTTTTTTATACACGGATTAGACTCAACACAAATGGCCCGTGCAAATGAGAAGGAATGTGCTGATCCCTGGAGAAGGGGAAAAATGCATCCCTTTAAAATCAGTTTTAAAAACTGAACAGTCCTTTAATAGTAGCCTCCTCAATGAGAGAGAGAGAGAGAAAGAGAGAGAGAGAGAGAGAGAGAGAGAGGGCAGCTGGCTGACAATCCATCAATCCTCCTCTCTCCAGGTGACCCCTCCCTTCAACTTGAGCATGTGAAAGAAAGGGGATCACTTTGCATTGGTGAAGGGTGGGGCTGAGTGAAGCGCTTGGAGGAAGACTGATTGATGGATTGTCTTCTTAAGGACTCTTATCTTACATCACAAAGGTCAGCAAGGCTGTTTTTAAATCGCCAGAATTTAAAAGAATCTTTGTTTTTTAAATTGATTTGCTATAGTGCATTTTTTGCCATCCACGTGAGTGCTTGGAATGGAACCCAGCAAATAATGAGTCTCAACCTGTACTAAGATGTGTTGGTGAAAAGATGGAATGTCAAGGCCAGGGACAGAATTATATGCCAAACAGGCAGAAGTAAGCGCCTGCTTGACTTTGAGAAATTCTCTGTCAAACCACCTTTTGGAGTACCTTTGCACTTGGTTAAGTTGTGAACTGGTCTCCAGTGCCAGTAAAGATTTTAATCTCTGGGTAATTTGCTCATATGGGGACAAAAAATTGTTTCCCCCAGAATTTTTCATGATGGCACTTTGACATGCTGTCATCCTCCAGAAAAGCCTTTGCCTTTTGATCAAGCCAGGAGGTCCACTTAACATGACATCCCTCACGTTTTGAGGGCTTAATAGATGTTATGGACAGATCTTTGAGGTGAACTGATTGGGATGGCAAAGCCAACCTCAGTAAAAGGGGTAGGTCACTGTAAATCTGGGAGTACCTGAAGGCTTTCCACCCAGGGAAGTAAATCATTGCAGACCAAGATGTAATCAATAGTGCTACACCTTGTTCCTGCCATAAAAGTAAATTCCCCTGGGTATTCCCCAGACATAGCCCCAATTAGAATATTGAGGCTGAGTCTTTTAGCCATAGGTAGCAGTCGAGAACTGGCAAAATTTGCTTTACTAACCTTAGAAAGATGTGGAAAGTAAAAGTTAGTATGTTCGTCGCCCTGGTCCACCACATGCCTGTCAGCCTTCCCTTTTGAGGGATGTCTATTAGAGCCAGTGTGGGCATTAAAATCTCCCCCCCCCCCAAAAAAAAAAGAACCTTATCTGACAGGTTATCTAAGATTAAATCTTCAACATACTGTTCCAAGTCAGCCCAAGTGTTATTAATACAGACATTTGTTTGTTGAGGGTTGAGATAAATATTAACCACCAAGATTGTTTGACCATGGCAAATAGCCATGGCCTGACTACCCAAGGGATGTAACTCTATGCATCTGATGCATAAAGAAGTGGAGACCAGGATGCCCAAACCCCCCTTCCACCTCCCTAACCCTGCCCCTGGGATTGCTCCATTGCTGAAGGAATGGTAACCATCAACCCTAAATTTGTTGGCTGTTCAGGTTTCCTGAAGCAGGATGATATCATAATTCCAGTGGAAAAAGGAAGAATCCTGATTATTGCAACAGGCCTAGCCAGCAATATTACAGGAAGCAATTTCCAAGGGTTTCCCTAGATTGAATTCAGACTTTTCTTTGCACAGTCATACTGAACCTGCTGCTCCCTGTTGTTGATTCGTGTTATTTTCTTCATTTATCATGGAAAGTCCAGGGTCATCAGAAGAAACAATCACATTGAACCTGGCAGCAGATGAAAGAAGCTTCTTCTGCTCTTATTAAGGAGGAAAATAATACTAAAAAGGCCTCAATGCTCTCGGAGCTCCTCACAGAGCATCTGTATCAGCTGCCACTGGAACTGGATCGCAGAGACAGTAGGAAAGAAGGAGATGGGGGAGGAGGGGAGATGAGCACCTGCCCCTCCACTCCCACCCTCAACAGCCCTTTGTGTCACGGAAGGGTGTGTGGGGCATAAACAGACATGCTCAGCCAATCAGTGTTGAGTATGCTAATGCTGGAACTTTCCTTATAAGTGCAAGAGGAGCAGTTATGGCAGTTAGAACAGTTATAATGTGGTTCAGCAGAGACAGTAGGAAAGATGGAGGAGGGGAGAGGTTGGGAGTTGTCTATGGGAACAGGGCTGCCTGAGGAATAGTTGGGAGAGCATCTCTCAGTCAGGCTTTGGATCACCACAGATAAGCATAAGCCGACCTCACAGATAAGTCGAGGGCAGGTTTCGAGCCACAAATATGGAATTTTCTATGACCCTTGGATAAGTCGGGGGTTAAACTTAGGGGGGTGTCTGACTCAGTGGCACGTGAATGTCATTTGACACCCGGGCTCATAAATTTTTGGCGCGTCCCATACAATGAAAAAATTAAATAATATATTCTACAATTAATTCAAATATATTATTAAGAAGCATTAATACACTATCAATCTCTTGCTATGAAATTCAGCATGCTCTGACTTCATAATTTAGTCCAGTTATCTCCACTTTTGACTATTGAAAGAGAGTGAGGTGAAGGAAGACCACTGGAAATAAGGCAAGAATTAGCAGCCATCAAAGCACCTATTCCACCTAAAGGAATTATTCTCTCTCCTGACCCTTTCAAAATTTAATGTATTACTAGTAAGGATCAAGAAAATACTCAGAGATAATTTCTCAAGCATAAGATTATTCCCTCCCCCCCTCCCCCCGGTGGTTAATGTAGCATCAAAAGCCTCTAGGAACACATATACAAGAATTTAATTTAAAATATCCATATTACAGTATAATAAACAACAGACAATTAGCAAGGCTGCAAGAACACAACTAGTAAATAGCCAAAGTGTGAAGTACAATAGAGCAAGCCAATAAGATTATTCACACACAACCCCAAGTGGGGGGTGGGGACCTCAGGGATGGCAATTAATCCCTTACTTCTCCATCAGGAGGGTTTCAGTGGCTCCTGCATGGGCACAGAACATTGCATTGGGATCTGAGGCAGCTAAACTTTGCTGCAGAAATGCCTGATTGCCTGGGGATACTGCAGAAACAAGCATGCTCTCCTCATAAGCAGCAGTTGCAAGTGCTTCATAGGTCCTGCCAGCATAAAGCGAAGATCTCTGGCTAAAATACCTGTTGCTGCAGAATAATTCTACTCTCTGCTTTTCCTGTGTTTTTCATCTTTGCAAGGTCTCCAGGACTCTTCCAGTGAAAAGAACACACACACAGGGAGACTGCTTTTCTCTCTCAGTGGGAAGGGGGGAACAAGAAGGAAAGAGGAGATGGACTCAGCCTTTTGAAATGACTGCTTCTCCCTCCCACACACAGCTCATTGCCTCCCGCGTGTCCTGCTCTGTCTTGGGTGCCGCTTCAGCAATGCCTTTGTGGGCACTGGTGCTGAGCGAGGGTGCATTGCTGATGTCTGCGGTGGCAGTGGCAGATGCCCCTGCGCAGCCCAGACCAGCTCCTGCAGCTGGGCAACAGCCTGAAGGAGTGCACCTGTAGGCAGCTGCAAATGCTCAGCAGCAGTCCACGCCTCCTCCCCACAGAAGATCACTTTCTTTCTCCTCCCTCCCTCCCTCCATCTCACAATAGCGATTGGCTGGCTGGCTCACTCGCCTCCCCCCACCCTCGCTGCTTGCCTGCCCCCAGAGATAAGGCGAGGCAATGATTCAGGCTGTGTTTCTGGGAAGAAATTTTTTGCCTTATAGGCTAGTAGTTAACCTAGTGAAAAACAGCAGGAGGTGCTTTTCAGCCTTCATACCCCCTCCCACAATATGATCATCACAGTGGCCCTGTGAGGCAGTTAAGCAAGAACGCTGACCAGTCCAAGACTACCCAGTGAACATCAGGGCCATGTGGGGATTTGGACCTGGTCTCTCTGGGTCTAATTGGATACTCCAAACACTTTACCACTCTGCTTTTGAGGTTCTTGGCACCTCTCCTTTCTCGCAAATAGTCATTGTCAGCCACTGTCATGTATCATGGGGCATGATTTGAAGGCCATTCACACCCTGCTCCAGTAAGCCCTGTGGAAATGTCACAAACCACTTCAGAAGATGTTGCGTGTCCTGCATCAGGGAACACTTATCCTAACAGCCCTGAACTGTCCTAATCCTAAACTGACACTCCTGGACAAAACTAATCCTAAACCAATATCTTGTATAATAAGCCAATATTGTCAAAAAGCACTCAACAGACAAGCACCATTGAAGACAACCACCCACTGCATCTCCAGGAACCTCAAAGACCACAAGCCCAGAACTCTCCACCTCCCCCTCAACTACACTTTGTGACAAGGTGGAGAGTGGACCATTGTCAGGTGGGGCAGCCAATCAGTGGGGAGTATGCTAATGATGGAACCTTCCTTATAAGGAGCAGTCAGAGCAGCTGAATGTTGTTCTGGGGAGCAGGTGGGAAGGATGGAGAGGTTGGGAGTTAGCAGAGTGGACAGGGCTGCCTGGGGAACAGCAGGAGTGGCACCTCTCAGCCAGGCATCAGCCTGCAGGAACCAATGAGAAGACTGTCTTTTACCTTATGTAACAGTCTTTTAAGTCTCAGGAACCCCTCCTGCCAAGGAACCTCCCTGCTGTTCAGTGTCAGTAGTAAACCTCTGATACAGGAAGGCAGGGCAGTGTCAGGCATCAGCCTCCACCAGCAGGGACCACATTGAGGATGGGTGTAGCTACACATGTATGTGAGTGCGGGTGTGCGTGGTGACACACTGTTTTAGGACTTGCTCCACATACCATCTGTCACATTGACGGGAACTTTGCAAGTTCAGCATTTCCTTCTGACTACTCAATGAGTGCAGCTGGAACATTAAAGCATGTTAATATACACATTTATATCTTGTTGTAAGGATATAAACATATGCATGTGTTTTGCGTATATGTTTATATCCTTAAAACACATTACAGCCTTGGGTGCATGTTACTAGTCTGAAATCATTCTCATCACTTGTAAATATGCTCCACTTTCCTCTCTATAAGTCTCTAGCATTGCTCCCTATCATTTGCTCCACCACAGTCAATCCTGCTTTTTCTATAAGGAAGTTCATCTCTCTGACCTAGCTGTAGTTTCTTTGTCACCTTTCCTTATTTTCTTTCCTTCTATTTTTCAGTCTGCCATTATATCTCCTGCCACCCTCCTTCCTTGCTTACTTTCCTGCTATGAAGAATAAGATTGCCTATAGCTGGCAGTCAATCACAGCACACCTACTCAGTACTAAAGCCCCTGGGTAGAGAGACTATAGCTCAGATCAGACTGGTTGTATGGGGCTATACTTCTCTAGTCTCTCAAAGTGGAACTCAGATGATGGGAACTATACTGAAAGGCCACGTGGCACACAAAGGGAGCACTTCGTACAAACAACCGCTTGTCCCTCACAGTATGTACAAGATATTTTGTTAACTTTTGTCTTCTCAGAATTCTGATTGCAGGGACTCTGCCCCAGGAGGACTCCACACATAAACACCCAACTGGAACCTTTACCTCACCACCCAATAGCATTACAATGCACCCACACAGGTAAGCAAAGTGTGGGAGAGGGAATCCCATGCTGCAATGTAACGGCAGAAGTAAGATTTGAACCAGAAACGTCCTGGTGGTTGGAGTGTGAGGGAACAATTCCTAGTTCACAAAACAATTTCTTTGCTGTGCTGCACTAGTCCTATTGC
Organism: Tiliqua scincoides; assembly: GCF_035046505.1. Lineage (NCBI taxonomy): Eukaryota > Metazoa > Chordata > Lepidosauria > Squamata > Scincidae > Tiliqua > Tiliqua scincoides. The sequence continues at coordinate 107,846,777 of NC_089823.1, forward strand.
ATGTCACTTCTACTGACTGAGGTAAAATTCAACAGCACTGTTTCAGCCATTCTCAACCTTTTTTTTTTGGCTAAGGCTCCTTAGGAGCTCTTCTCAGATTCTAGGCCCCTCTGTCAAACAAGAATATAGCATGAAGAGATAAACATAATTATTATTGAACACCCATCTGTGCCCCCTTCCAATGTTCCAGGACTCCCCAGGAGGTAATATGCCCCCTCATTGAGAATAGCTGGTTTAGATTGCAAGAGGTATATAACTTGCAAGATACTGAAGGTGTGACTAGTTTCTGCTTGAAGCTTGTTTGTTGCATAGCGATAAAGGTTTCTCTTCACCTTTGTTTCCTTTGGGCACACTTGAGACTTTTAAAGATCTCTCTCATGTCTCTCATTTCTTAAGTTTCACTTGGCCTCCAATGTCAACTCTTGGAGAGATGTTGTGTTAGAAAAGTGTTTATGCTGCACATTAAACACAGCACAAGCTGCATTATTGTACCAGTTCAAGTCACTTGTCATGTTATATTTTTGTCACTAGCAGAGCTGTGATTTTGTCACTGTGGATTTTAAGGACGGTGTAGGCTACAATCATATCAGGGCAAAAGTGACACAAAAATGGGGGCACAAAAATATGGGACAGTAGTAGAGTCTATGTTTAAAAGTATATTTTCTTAAGGTAATGTTTAAACATATTCTTCACTTTTCTACTAGATAGACCCAAGGCAATGTACAGTCTTACATTTTAAAATATACAATATATGAAAGAATTGGACTGACCAAGCTTTAGCCAAACAAACTGAGGCAAGTACGGTATAAATATGATCTAGAAGCCATGCCAGAATTAGTGCTATGGAAAACTTTCCCTATTTCCTAGAACACTCTCTGGAAAGTGATTACATATTCAGGACAGTTATCTACAAATACTGATAAATATTTTTTTTATTATTATAAAGGTAGGATTTTTTGAACAATGACCTTGCTTATTAGCACACATCTGAGCCTAAATGTAGATCATTACCCACTGCAAGTGCCTTGCTATAGCACATACTGTTTCACATCCTTTCTCATTCTATGGATTTGTTTTAAGTTTGCAACAAAAATGTCACCACTCCCACTTTTCTCTCTTGCAGATTTGAAATAACTTTGCAGTACTCCATTGCTTTATTCAGGACATTTATCCATAAGTACAAGTATGCATTTTTCATTTTGGAAATAAAAAAAACCACACCTGATTATTTTTGCAAAGTAGGACAGAGGTGTTTGAAATTTCAGGTCAAGAATATGATTAATCGAGAAAACCTTCAGCTACAGCAGATAACCTTGTTCCATATCCTGCTGCTAAAAATACTAGCAGATATTCATCAACTAAGATTCAGAAAGATTAGTGCAAAAAGTTATGCACAGGTCTATGTAAGGAATTACCTGGTGACACAAGTCAGCAGTGTGAATAGTCAGCTAAGGGAAGTTGCATTATGAAAGATATTGCTGTATATGTGTTGGAAACATCTTATTAATTACATTCACAAGTTACTGAGGTATACCTAGAAAAAAGTGATAAGTTAAGTGACCCCAAAATGGCATTTCAAATGCCACTAACCAGGTAGACATCTTTGTGCTGCACACTTCCCATGAGTTTGTATCAGCTGAAACCTTAAGCTCTGCTAACCCCTCCTCTCCCTTACCAGAACCATGTAGTGGGTTTCTCCAAGCACTAGTACCTGTGTAAATCATACATATTGCTGACTGTAAACTGAGTGTATGCTGATTGAATTTCATCATTTGCAGAAGGACTGTACACTTAAGACATTATCTAGATTTAGCCCAGGATCACATTTGTTGATTAATGCTACCCTTACAATATAAGTGAGAAAATTGTCAACCGTGGCTTATTAATCTTATTGTGAAACCTAGTGGTATCATTCATTTTTAGAGTTTTAAACATGTCATTGTCATTGATAGATAGATCATATAAGATTTCAGCTGCAGGTAATCCTTGTGATTGCCTAGCTATGGTGTTATGTTGCTGATAAAAACTTCGGAGATGGCTTGGCTTTGCTGAAAACTTATGGCATGGTGATAGAATTTGTGCCAAAAATAGGGCACAAGAAGCTGCAAAATTCACCGTTGAGTAGAAGCAGCTTCTTATATACAGTCTATGAAATTAGGCTAATGACTTGAAAGCCATGCATCATGTGCTTTTTTGGTATTTACTTAACACTTCACGCGTATTAGATAGTAGAAAGAAGCTTTCCATCTCATTTGAAGAAAAAGATTTAAATTCTCTCACTGAAGAACAGAAATATTTCTTTTACTGCTGAGGAACAGCAGTTTCACTCAAAACGCATCAGGATTGTCACCTGCTATATATACCTTTTTGATACACTTTATCTGAATCACAGCTGATGTTTGATAGCAAGAGTCCTCTGTTTGGCTTGCACTGTTAGCATGGGAACTTTTCGACTAACCATGATTCCGTCTATGGGTTATCCATCCTATTGTCCTTGATTACAAAAGCCTGTAGTGTAATGTTTCATTAACTTGTATCTTGAGTACTTTGATCATAGTTGATTGATGACCTAAATCAGTGGTTCTTCTCAAACTTTTACAGGCCTAAAAGGCTGCTGCTTGATTTCTAAATGCCAAGGGTTGTGGCTATAATGATGCAGCAGTGTTCCCCCTTCCAGGTAGCAGCTTGCTTAACCCTTGATGCGCATAGCCTAATCTACTCAGTCTGTTTCATGAACCACCCCAAATTGGGTCATGACCCACTGGTGGGACCCAGACCCACAGTTTGAGAACTGTGGAACTAAATGATAAGATGGAAGATGAATGTCATGTGCTCATGGACTTGGAAATTGGTTGAGGCAATTGGACTGGTGGCAGTCAAGTATCAAGAAAGTGGTATCTGGACCGGAAGAACTTAGGGCCCAATCATATCCAATTTTCCAGTGCCAGTGCAGCTGTGCTGGTGGAATGTGTGCTGCATCCTTTGGTGGGGAAATAGTCACAGAGGCCTCCTCAAGGTAAAGGAACATTTGTTCCCTTATGTCGGGGCTGCATTGCAGCTGCATCAGTACTGGAAAGTTGGATAGGATTGGGCCCTCAGTCATGAAGAATTCTAGGAAGCAAGCAGCATGAAGGGATAACTTGGTGACCTCCCTCTGCAACAGGTTACCCAGAATGAGTGCGTAGAGTACATCTGAGATCTTTATATCTTCTAGTGACACCCAATTCCTTGGTCCAGTAGGATTCTGAGCTGTTGTGTGAATGCTCCAGCATGAACTCTGTGTTCCCTTTTCTAACCAGTAGCTGCAGTTCTTCAGAATACAGGAACACTGGTCTTCAGAACTGCAGTTACACTGACCTTGCTTCCTTCTCTCGGCCTGAAAAAAAAACTCTGCTTGAATTGCCAGTTGGAAGATTTCATGAAACATCTTCTCGTGTCTGCTATTGGCCAGAGTCCTAAAGACTCTGGGAGATTGGACCCCCTGCCTCACAGGATGAACACCAATCAGCTTGGCCCCCACCATTGGTCAGAAATGGTGTGCCGGAGCTCTGCTGCTCAGCGGTCGCATGGACCGCTGAGCAGCAGAGAGGTAAGTAGGGATGTTGGGGGAGGAGGCATTCCAGGGCAGGGGAAGGCGAGGAGGAAGCATTCCAGGGGAGGGAGTGGAGCTGGAGGGAGATCCACCAAATCCAGAGCCTCCGTGTCAGGCTGGCCACCCGACACAAGAGACACTTCATTCTACACCGATCTTTGGGACAATGCAGAATCGAGTAGCCCCATTGCAGGGCTACTTGGTTTTTGTGGGGGAAGGGAACAAAAGTCCCCTTCTCCTGAGGAGGAGGTGGCAGCTGCCTAGAGAGCGCCAGATGCAGCCATTTTTGGTGCCGCTACAGCCCCACGTGCCAGGCAGCTCAGGATTGGGCTGCCTGATCCCAATCCTATGCATGTCTACTCAGAAGTAAGTCCTAGTATAGTCAATGGAGCTTACTCGGGGCCAAATCCTATCCAAGTTTCCAGTGCTGGTGCAGCCGTGCTCATGGAGCATATGTTGCATACTGTGGTGGGGAACAGTCATAGAGGCTTCTTCCAGTCAAGGGAAGGTTTCTTCCCTTTCCTCAGGGCTGGATTGGTGCTGCACTGGAACTGGAAACTTGGATAGGATTGGGCCCTCAAGTAAGAGTGGCTAGGACTGTTACAGTAAACAACTTGATTCAATTGACTGGATAGTCTTGTATAAGCAAAAGACAATATTGTACATTGAACGGAATACAGTTTTATAATTCTTCAACAATAAACTTAGCAACGATGGATTTGTGCATTATAAAACTCTTACCTTCACTCAGAGAACGACTTAGAAGAGATATGGTTGCCATGTAACAAATTTAAATTGTACATGAAAAATGAATGTGTATTTAGATGCCTATTGATATGTTAATGCTCTTGACAGTGCTTCAGTCTCTTAATTGGAGGCTATGAAGACTTGCTGCAAATGCATATTTACAACCAATATGGTGTTTTATTCAAGGATCTGGTTAATTTTAGAGTATGTTTTTCACTTTGAATAATCTATGCCTCTTAAAGCATTTTTCAAGGGTTTTTTCCCCCCCACTTGTACTTTTATGAGATCACCATATTCTTACTGAGCAAAATTCTTATGACAAATGCAGTCCCATTAATATTGTTGGCTCTTTCCTTTTCCAGGCAACAGGTATGTAATATGAATGCTTTGTCTAATAAAGAAACAATATATGTTACTACAGTTGCTCAGTGTGTTGTTTACATACTACACGTGTACCCAATGATGTGTGTTTCAAGGATGTTTGACCATTGGGCTTATAGGGGAAAGTTGGCATTTCAAAGATTAACAATCCAATCCTAACCACCACCACCCCATGCAGCCACACCAGCAGACCATGCGCTGCATCCTGCAGGTGGGGCAGTCCCAAAGGCCTCTTTGAGGTAAGGGACTTTTCGTTCCTTTACCCTGGGATAAACCTCTGCTGGTTTCCTTGGATCTGTGCCAGCCATTCTGCTGGAGCAGAACTGAAAAGAGTAAGGGAGAGGGAAGTGAGAGAACGAGGCTAGAATCCTGGCGCATAGTAGTGCTGCCTGAACCCACTCTTCTGCCTCCCACCTGCCCACGCAACCCCTGTCTCTTACCATCTCTGCCCCATTAATTCCATCACTCTTCCCTTGCACCAACCTATATGTGGTCCTAACAAGCCTCTGACACTGCATTCCATTCTGGAATGGCTGCCGGAATGGCATACCACCAAAGAACACTGCTTGCTGGAATGCCACAATGGCTGCATAGCTCTGGGGAGCAAGTTACTTGGTCTTAGCAGAGAGAAAAATAGGCAGGGAAGGGCCAGGGGAAGGGGAACAGTTGGAAGAGGAGCTAGAGCAGTGGTTCTCAAACCTTATAACACTGGGACCCACTTTTTAGAATGACAATCTGTTGAGACCCACCGGAAGTGATGTCATGGCTAGAAGTGACATCATCAAGCAGGAAAAAAATTTTCACACCCCCATACAATAAAATCAAATCTATCAATTAAGTAAGTAAATTAAAAGTTTACAGTAAGTATAAGTTTGAAAATTTATTTAAAATAAAGAAGAACCTTTCTAAGCCTCCAAAGCAGTTGCTGATCTGTTTTTTTAAAAAAATTCTCCAACATCTCAAAGGCTACAATCCTTACCTGGAAATAAGCCCCATTGACTCGTTGTTAAAAGCATATACATAATCACCTGTTAAAAGTACAGATCTGTAACATTTCCCCAAATACTATGGTAGCATCAAATCTAATATAGTAGAATAAAATATGCTTAGAAATGAATGGAAACCCACCTGAAATTGGCTTGCAACCCACCTAGTGGGTCCTGATCCACAATTTGAGAAACACTGAGTTAAAGGCAGTTTTCCCTTCCTGATCCCTCTTTGGGTGGCACGGTGTTCTTCATGGAAGCAGCTGAGGTGAAGGTGCAGTAATGCAGCACATTAAAGTTTGGGTATATTAGAAAGGCCATTTGGCCATTTCTCTGGTCAGGCTACGTATAGGGCTTTTTACGCATCAAGAGAGAGGAATGATCCTCTGAGCCAACAGCAGCTCATTTTTGCCCTGTTTTGTCCCCAGAAACATACCCATTTCCTGGGGTTTGTTCTTGGGCACACTGTCACTTTACACAGCAGGATGGTGAGTCCTCGCTCTGTCAATGCCCTACTTGAATTGGGCCTGTACCTTAAAACACTTCCCAGAATCCTGTGCAGCTGTGAGTGACTCCAGACAAGTCCACGCGTCCTGAAGTCAGAGAGTCTGGAAATTTCTGCAACGCAGAAGAAGCCAAAACCTTTCTGGAAGGAGGATTATGGGATGTTTCTATAGCTGGGATGTTTTGTGTATACACATCAGCAACCCTATTATGAAGGGTGAAAATCAGACAGAGTTTGAACCAATGTTTTGTGGGCAATCATACGTATGGACTTTGAAAACTCTTCCAGATTGTAATTTGGCAGCATGTTTTGTAAGGTGCCCTGGAGAGCGTGGTCCTGAATGGCAGGTTATTCCTATTTTTAATAAATAAATAACAATTTGTTTGATTACTGAATGAATGAGAGTTCCCATTTTGTTTTGCTGTAATTAAAAAGGTACACTAAAAGTACCACTTACAGGTTAGCCCCATTGATTTCAAGTTACTTTTATGGACTTTTATATTGCCTAAATGTCCCATTATTTTACTATATTTTCCCCATTGTCCTTGTAGATAAGGCTTTATAAAACATTTCTGCCCTCGTCACGTTAGGTCTTGTTGTTGCTTCTCAACACTGTTGTTCTTTCTGAGGAATTTCTGATGCCTCAGGCACTTCTGACAATTGTATCATTTCCTAAGGGCATGACCTTACTAGAATGCAGTTCCACTTAGAACAGCTCCACTCATAAATAATGTCTGATTGATGTTCAACTTCCATTTCTTTAGCAGGTTTCAGCTAAGGGCCACCAGTTCATTGTCGGCTTTCTCTGGGCAACTGTATGTGTAGAGGCACAGCTGCTTGGAACAAAGATATTGCAAATTAGACCATGGTTCAATACAATACATATTGCATACATGATTATTGCTTCTCATCTTCATACTGCAGCTGGGGAGCTGAGCTAAAAAAAGGGAATAGTTTGCTTGAGGCCAGCTAGTGAAAATTCATGGCAGAGATGAGATTTGAACTAGGGAAGCTCAGATTTGCAGCTACTGTCTCAGGCAGTATCCAGTCTCAGGCAGTCCTATCCAGCCTGCACGGTATCCAGCGCAGGGTTTGGTATGGCTGCAGCACAACCCAGAGCAAGAGGAATCGAATCTCCTTCCTCCAGGTAACACAGCAGCAGTCTGAATGGGGCTACTTGGATCTGCACCACCTAAAGAGGTGGCGCAGATCCAAGCATCCGACACTAGGCCGGGCCACCCAAGAGGGGGTTAAGATCCAGCCTAAATGCCAGATCCTTGCTCCACTGCCCTCCAGGGCCTGGTCCACCCATGGACCTGCCCTCTGCCTGCCCTCCTCCCACCTCGCAACACCTCCCTCCGCCCTCCCTGAATCCCCTCTTCAGTGGCCTGCCGCCAGTGCATATATACCCTCTGCCGGCACAGCTGGGGCAGTAGTTGGCCTCTGGAGGCTGGTGCAAGTCCCCTGCACTGGCCTCATGGCTCACCGGGTGGCATAGAAGTGCCTTATGGCACTTTTGCAACACCAGGAGGCTGGTGTTAAGGGACCTGCGCCCACCTAGGGTGCTCTTTGGATTGCTTCCTTAGTCACTATACTACACCAACTCTTTTCTATCTGCTTCTTCCTCCTCCTTTTCATCTGCATAAGTTGTCAAATTCCTAACTCTGATTTACAGTTCTTTGCCACTGTGTACCCATCAAGAACGCTGCACACCATGAATGGTGGATTTCTCCACGAACGAAGTAAAAATTTCCTATTTTCCTGCCTGCCTAGAACAGTAAGCCTGATTCCACAAACATTTCTGCATTTTCCCCCTCTCCTACTGAGCCAGTTAGCAATTCAAAAGAGTGATCAAACTCTTCCTATAGTTGTCTGAAACTATGAGCTGCTCTTCTAAGGCAGGCACTGAAAGAAGTAGGTATAAAGGTTATAGAGCTGGTGTAAACATGCACATACACCCCCAATTACTTCTTCACTGGAAGAGGTACCTACCTGGAAGGTTTCAAGAAAAGAATTCTGAAGATGTACATGTTTCCAAAAGATGCCTTTCTTTGTTAAGTTTCTCTCTAAGGGGAAGCCAGGTGCCTGGCATAAATAAAACCTATAACCATGTTCACATATGAAATTTGCTTATGGGTAGATCCCTTGAGCAAGGAGGTAGAGGACTGAGTGCTTGAGCTGCTCTTTTGGAGAAACACTTCATGATCATCCCGATCGCCTAATTAAAAGGGTGATCGGAGTTTGTTTGGCCTGGCCTGGGACACGAGAGTCCCTCCCCAATGGGGAGTGGAAGGGGGCTGGGTCTGGCAGCAACGGCGGGCCTTTTAAAGGGCGCAGGACCCAGCCCTCTTCCTCCTTTGCACGTGGGCACCGTGGGAATACCTGCCCACCCGCCCTAGAGGCAGCCTGAGTCTAACTGGTCACCGTTTGGGGCCGGGTAGGAATTTTTTGCTGCTTGCCAAGATTGGCCAAAAGGCAGGCAGTTTTTTCACCTACCCCAGACTGTCACGGGCCAGGGAGTTACACCCCCCCCCGTTTTCCAGCTGTCATTGGTCACTTTAAGAGGGAAGGTGGTGCGGGTTAGGATGTGTGAATGGGACTCTGGGCATGCACCTTCAGGCGGCATAGGCAGGGTGGAACCCTATTTCAGTCCTCAGGGGCTCGGCGGCTTGAGGACATAGACGGGGCCCTGGCTGGGACCGCAGGGCACGCCTCAGAGGCTCAGCGGCTCAAGGTGGCACAGTCCGCAGTCCGGCTGCCTTCCCCTTAAGGGACAGACATGGATGAGATGCGCTGCCCAGCAGCGGAGCGCGACTTGGAGTCGGGTGCATGCCTGCCTGGGGCTTTCGCTGCCTCGGATGCTGCAGGTCTCAGCCTCCTCTTCTCTTGCTAATGTGAAATAAAGTGGCCCTTTCTCCCATATCTGTTGTCTCGAGTGTTCATTGGACAGTGCGGAAACAATGTGCTTGCTGCTAGACCTATCCTTGCATAGTAAGCATTGCTCTGTGGACCAAGATCATCATCAACTATTCAGAGGCACTGATGAAGAATGGAAAAGAGGCAGAGCCAGTGACATCCCTTTTTGTAGCACCCTCTATAGGATTTTGGGATCTGTTTTAGAATAGAGAATGCCAATACATTACTCAAGGGATAGTAAGGGGTTGGAGGAACAGTTTTCTGGGCAGGAAATAAGAGCTGGATAGATAGCTGCAGCAACTAATGTAGCTCAGTGCAGCTGGGATGTCTCAGCGTTTCCACATCACCCAAGGTGATCAGTGTGGCACCTGAATCTTGCTTTTGTATAGCTTTTGGGTCAGTATACATGTACCACTGGTCCACCACCCAGCTGGTTTGTCTTGTCATTTTGCTTACTGAATACACACCATACAATATTGCTCCTAGGCCAGCCTTTTACCGAACCAACCATGGATTCATTTGACTGGTGTGAAATCGTTGGTGCGCAACAACTATTTTATAAAGAGTAACCCACTTGTTTTCCAATTTTCTGACAAGAATAATGGAGAGATTGTGTTGGGATTTATTACAGTTGAAAAAATATAGTTTCCCTCCCCCCCCCACACACACACAAAGAGAAAGAGAGAGAGTCTCAGCCGAGATAAGCCAAGTTTCTCTTAAGACAAGCTCTTTCCTTTGAATACCAGGTAGACATTGTTTTCTGAGAAGACCAAAAACTATGGGGAGACTAAAGCAATTGCTTGCAAACACTTTTCTTTCGAGATCATTAAGATGAAATATGACATATGAAGGACTCTAAACATTCATCTGTGTATATTTATACTGATAGCATCTTAAATCTTAAAGCATTTTGAGTTCAGAAACAAAGCATCGTCTAAGCTTTAAAGACATACTGACAAATCCTTATGTCTTATTTCCTTCTGTCAAATCGCTACAGACCTGAAGTACGAGGGTCGCCCAGAAAGTAATGCACCACATTTTTTTTCTCAGCCTACAGTAATGGTACGAATGCGAAACTTTAGATATACATTATTTGAATTTTCAGGAGTGCACACAAAAATTTTTGGTTTCTTCAGACAGATAGCGTAGCTGCAGCAGTGTTTCGAAATGGCGTCTGTAAGTGATGTACATTACAAGCAGCATGTCTTCACTGAATTTCTCACTGCGGAGAAAGAAACTGTTGGGAACATTCACAAACGTTTGTGTACAGTTTATGGAGAATCTGCAGTCGACAGAAGTATGGTTAGTCGCTGGGCACAGAGGGTGAGGCCATTAGAAGGCGGTTCGGCAGAGCTCCAAGATTTGCACCGTTCGGGGCGGCCATCCACGCTGTCACACCTGACAAGACGCAGCTTGCTGATGTGCTCATTCGCGAGGACTGATGCAAAACAACTAGGCAGTTGGCGCCGAAGCTGTCAATCAGCAAAGGAAGTGTGGATACAATCATCCGTGCTCTTGATTACTCAAAAGTGTGTGCACGATGGGTTCCACGCTGTCTTATGGTGGACCACAAATCTCTCAGAAAAAACATTTCTTCTGAGTTGCTGAAACGTTTTGAAGACGAGGGGGAAGCATTCTTGTCCAGGATTGTGACAGGTTCCTGGGTTCACCATTTTGAGCCCAAAACAAAACGACAGTCAATGGAATGGCGTCATCCTCAATCTCCACAGAAGAAAAAATTCAAAGCAACTGCTTCCACCGGTAAGGTCATGATCACTCTGTTTTGGGACTGTGAGGGTGTCATACTCATTGATGTGATGCCAAGAGGCAGCACCATTAATTCTGAAGCTTATATGAAGACATTAACCAAACTCAAGAAGCGCTTCCAGCGACTTCGGCGCCATAACAACTCAGGTGAATGTTTGATTCAACATGATAACGCTCGGCCTCACACAAGTTTGAGGACTTCGGAACACATCACTAAACAGGGTTGGACTGTGTTACCCCATCCACCCTACAGCCCTGACCTAGCTCCCTCAGACTTCCACTTGTTTGGGCCATTAAAGGATGCCATTCGCGGAAGACATTTTGAGGATTACGAAGAGGTGATTCGCACAGTGCAGAAATGGCTTCGTGACCAGAACAAGGAGTGGTACCGACAGGGCATACATGCCCTTGTGTCTCGCTGGAGGAAGGCCATAGAACTGGACGGAGATTATGTGGAAAAATAGGGAGTGTAGAAGAAACATCATTCTTTCTTGTGTGTAAGTTTCATTGTGTTCAATAAATAATTGTTGAAGAAAAAAAATGTGGTGCATTACTTTCTGGGCGACCCTCGTATATTTGAGCACAAAATATACCTTCACTAAATTAAACTGCGTAATTCATGCTGGGATGGAGGGGGAGACAGAAAGATGATATTTTTAAATGGGGAATTTGGTTTTATCACATTTTCTGACATTACTCAACAACTCTTCAGGCAGCCCAATCCTCAGCTGCCTGGAGCGCGGGGCTGCCGTGATGCCAAAATGGCTACAGCGGTATCCAGTGCACAAACAGGCAGCCCATGGCAGCTCCTCGGGAGAAGTGAACTTTTGTCCCCTTCCCCCGAGCAAGGGAAGTAGTCCCACAAAGGGGCTACTCGATTCTGTGCTGGCTCTTGAGCCGCCACAGAATCCAGTCGCATGTCAGACCATGTGGCCTGATATGGGGCTCAGGACCCCACCAATCCCACCCTCCTCCCGTTCCACTCCCTCCCCCCACCACACCTCGGTCCCACCCTCTCCCCATCCTCACTCCACCTCTCCCTGCCCCAGAATGCCTCATCCCCATGTCCACCCACACCCTCACTCACCTCTCTGCCACCCGGCAGTCTGGGTGACTGCCAGGCAGCGGAACATGGTTATGGAGCTGGAGCTGGCCCAGGGCTTGCAAACACTCAACAGTGTGCGCTGGCGATAAGCCAGTGCACACTGTTCAGGGTCAGGCCCTGAATTCTCTTCCACTGGTGATCTGGTGGCCATCAGGATCTGGTCATTGGTCTGGTCATGGTTGAGGGCCTACTGTACAATGTCCATCTGGCCAGGTCAACCCTTGAGCCTGTAGTACCAGTGGCAGTAAAAGTACCAATGTGCCATTGGGGGCAAGTGGACAAGGAACACTGTTAGAAACCTGATGCAGGGCTTTGTTTCAGGTCTCCAGAATCCTGGAGCTAGCACTGTGCCTGCCTCTACTTAAAGAGAATCCCATCCCTATCTCACCACCAACCATGCAATAAAGAGTCAAAAGATATGGAGAAATAGGAAAAGAAGTTCAAATTCGATATAGATCCTGATCTTCTTTCGTTCTTTTTCCATATATTTTTCCTATCGGATTTGCATCTTTACTCACAAAGTTATGAAACTATCCCATCAAATTTGCTTCCCTGATTTTATACTTTATTTATTTTTTTCTTTTTTTGCACTTGCTTCTTCAGGTCATTGAACCATATCTCCCGCCCCCTGCCAGAGGAATCTCTGGAATACTGAACTTCCAGTATTGTAACACAAAAGTGGGCAACTGGTGTTACTTTTGGGAGCCAACCTTGTGATCCTAGTTTTAATTTCCATATTTGGGGCAGGTAATCAAATACCATGTGAACAACATTCCAGTATATTGTGGACAGACTCAGGACCGTTTATTTAGCAAATGCCATCAGTATGTTTGATGTTTAATTCTATTGCTGTTGGCCTTCATAGCAAATATGGCAGAACTGAGCTTGTTAATTTTTATAGCTATATTAATTTTTTCTTCATAGGACAATTTTCATTTATAATGTAAAATAATAACAGAGATCGACGCAACAGAAATTAAAACCAATTCTAATATTTTAAATTAAACTGAAATGTGTTTCATCTTTAATCTGCCAACACCATATCTATGTGCTATTAATTGAGAATCAGCTCTGAAATGAACACTGTATTATATATGAAAGTCCCCTGAGGGCTGGGGATAAGAATAGGCCCTCAGTTTGGCTGTACTTGTCCTAAGAGGCGACTAAACAGCCACCGGGTAGATGGGACTCGTCAGCCTTGGAAGGCAGCTCATCTGAGAGAAGGAAAACTCTGACCCCAAACCTCCACTGCCTTGTGGCTACATCCCATTATGGAAAAGGCTTCAGGAGTCAACCTCGAGGCAAAATCCGGAGCCGGAGTCGCTGAGGCAGTTCATGACTGAACACAGTCACGTTCTGGCAACTCCTGCGACGTCGCTGGAACCAACCGTATTGGCTTCTGCCTTTCCATTGGACCATTTCAGCGACGTGGAGAGGGGGGATTTGCTGCATGGGTAACAGTCTATACCCCATATCTACCTTACCCAGGCTTCGCATGCTGGAGAGGACACTCTGTTCCAGAACACTATTCAGAGCGCGATACCATAGTCTTCCGAGACTGAAGGATGCCAACAATATATATGAAAGAGCTAAATAATGGGGGGAGGGAGCTTCTGTGTATACTAGAGAAGGATACTGCATTAAAAGTACAGTCAGTTCTCGTTATCCACTAGGATTAAGTTCCTGGAAAACCTAGTGGATACCAAATTAGTGGATTCTGAAACATTGAGCCTATGGGAAAAAATGGGGTTAGATTCAAGGGGACCCTCTTCACCACACACTCTATGAACTTTATGAAACAATCTTAACTTGAAGTCTATGGGGCTGGGTGATAGAAACAGCTCATTAACATCTCCAACATCTGATGCTTCCTCTTCTGTGCTGGATCTCTCTCAAATATCCAGGTTGCTGGGCCAACAAGGCCTCAGGGTGCAGCAATGCAGAGATGGTTGCTTCAACGGTCCTCCTCCTCCAACTGTCTCTTGGCTCCTTCCCTGGGCTTGACCCAGCCCCATAGTAGCATTCAGGTAGCCGTCCAGAGATCTCTCATTGCCAGGGTTGTGAAGGTTCAGCTGGAGTTCCTGAGATGGTGCCCAAGATGGTGGGGCAAGTCTGGAAGTGGACACGAAAGTGTCCAACAATTCTCCCAGGGCCAATGATGCAGAAAATTGACCCAATCCAGACAATTTACTCAAAGACAAAAAGTATAATTGGCTGGATACAATTACTGCAACCCCCTCCACCATTGGCCATATACTGAATAGATGTATCTTCCTCTCCCCCCCAAATGGCTCCAGTAGTGCCTTCTGCTCATTAGAAGGCCACTGTCTCTCCCCCTGTAACTTCTATCAACCCCACCTGCCTGCTTGTAGCTGCCCTGCATAGTATTAGCAGATAACGAGAACAGATTCTCAGAAAACTAGAGGTGGCAATTCTGACCCTCGCAGATAAGTGATATTCACATATAAAGAGAACTGACTGTATATCTTCATCCCTGTCTCATCACTGACCATCCAATAAATAGTTAAAACACATGGAGATGTATGAAAAGTTCAAATTAGACATAGATGATAGAATGATAGCAAGGTCCATCATTTCTTGGATTTGATGCAAAACCTCCATGATGATCCCACCCTTTGGGCAACCATCGATTTATGAATTGAATTATATGTTTCATGGTGTTGTTTTTTTTTAAATCTAATCACAAATAATTACAAATATTTGTATATTCAGTGGATTTTTTTTTTTCTTTTTGCCTGGTGATTTTTTTTCCACCCTGCCAACCTACATAAATGTTCAGTGAGGCAAACAATTTATGAAATTAGTGTGAATGAGCCCATAACAAATTCAGTCAAGCACCTCTCTTCCTGAGCTGTTCTTTAAAAACAACAACAACAAAAAAACCTCCCTCTGGCAGACACAACCTGTGTTCAATGGCTTTCTTGTTACATGCCTTTTCATTGTGCAGCTCAAACATCAATAAAATAAAAGTGCCTGCTTGGGTTTCAGCTGTCCCTCAAGGTACTGAATACAATTAAGAATAAATCAGAAGTGTTGTTGTTTTCAAATGACTGGTTATAATGTAAGGTTTCATTTTATTCATAAACAGGGAGAGCTAGCAAATCTGTACTTCAACCTCAAAAATACTGAGCTCTAAAATGATCCTTTTCTCTTCAGTGGTTCAATTCTATTCAGACACCACGCCACTAGTGCATCTCTGCTGCCACAACAACCGCAATACCTTAAGCCAATTCAGGCAATGCCACTATGGAGAAGCCCTCTCAGTAACACTGGTGCAGCCCTTCCTAGGAATGCCAACAGCATCCATAGAAACCCCAACACAGCTCATCATTCAGAGTAGTGTCCAGATATTGGTGCATCATCATTGGGACATCGGTGCATTATTGCTGCAACATTCATGGACCCAATCAGCACATTAACCTAGTCCCAGCACTGGTGGCCAGAAAAGTGCCACCAGGATGATCCTTAAGGGGGGGGGAGCTGCAGGGTCAGTGAGCATAAGGAGCAGCAGTAACCCAAGTTCACTGTATTGAGATGCATACTCTGTTTTTGTAAGAAAGAGAGGGACCTCCAGGAGCATAATTTTACCTCTCCTGGGATGGGCTGCAGTAGATCCCAGGACTATTCCACCCTATGTGGCAATGGCACAGTCCTGAAAAACAAGATATTGAAATGCATGGCAAATAACAAGAGTTGGCATCCATAGGATTCAGCAGAGGAGCCTAGGCATTCACAGCTTTTATCTGTTGCAAAAAGAATGGATGATTAGGCAACAAGGTTTGAAGCAATGACACACAGACAATCATCAAGCGTCATTATTGGGTGGGTGGGATAGAGACATGAAGAAGAGGGGCAGCCCTCAGGGGCTACCTAGGGGGGGCAAGCGGGGCAAATGCCCTGGGTGCCGACCATCCAGGGGCACCTTGGAGACTGGCCCCCCTGCCCCCGCCAGGAGGAGCGCCCAGGAGCACTGTGGAGAGGCAGTTTGCTGCCTCTCCATCAGTGCCTGGGCGCCGACAGAGCCACCCCTCCCCTCCTCCTTTATAAGAGGATAGGAGATAGGCACCCTAGAGAGGCACTTATGCTGCCTCCCAGGAGCACTCCTGGGCACCCCTGCTCCACCTCTGAGGGCATCCCTCAGAGGTGGAGCAGAAGCAGCGTGTGCCCCCTCCAACTTTGGAGGGAACGCACACTGCTTCCCGGCCGGGTCGCCCTGCTCCGCCGCTGAGGGCGTCCCTCAGAGGTGGAGCAGAAGCGGCGCACGCCCCCTCTGACGTCGAAGGGGACACGCGCCGCTTCCTGAGTAGGTCACCCTACTCCGCCGCTGAGGACGTCACCGCAATTACTTCTGGGTCACGTGCGCAGGGGGGGGCGGAGAAGAGGAGCGATATGGGGTGTGGGGACAGAATTCTGGGTGTTGCCCCGGGCGTGGGGATCCCCAGGAACACCACTGGTGGGTCCTTTCCTCAAACAAAACAGAACAAAACAAATCATGCAGATTGAAGGTTTCCATGAATGGCAAGCCAGTGCAGACTGATGCTTGCATTCTCTTTCTATTAAACCATTAAAAAAAAAAATTTAAAACTTTTTTTTCACTAATTCAAATCTTAGTGCTAAGCGCATCTTAATTTTCCTAGTGTCTTTGTATTCATCAGCCAGAATACTGGAGCAGAATGACAGTTCACTGAGTAACAGGGCAGGCTTCTCTCTTGTTCCTTAGATCTCTATAAGAAAATGGAACAGAAATGAACATTCTAGGGAAGGCCCCTAGAGGATCCCTCAGGAGGCCAGGTACACCCAGGGCCTGTGCACTGTGCCTGTGCTCCAGTTGGGAATCACAACCACAATTACCAATTCCCTACTGCAGTGTTTCTCAAACTGTGGGCCAGGGTTCACTAGGTGGGTCACGAACTAATTTCAGGTAGGTCCTGTAGCATCTAGCTCAGCTGCCATTGAAAATACAGAACTGAATATGAGCTGAAAATGTTTGAATTCCAAGCTATGCAAAACAACATCATGAGCACACTGTGTAATGGGACCTTTGACTAATCGCAGCTTAGGTTTGCAGCCTAAATTGGTGGTGTCACTTCTGGCCATGACATCACTTCCAGGTTAATGATATCACTTCCAGTGGGTCCCAGCAGATTATCTAATCATTATCAGAGTATTGGTATTGGCAACCTTCAGTCTCGAAAGACTATGGTATCGCGCTCTGAAAGGTGGTTCTGGCACAGCGTCTAGTGTGGCTGAAAAGGCCAATCCGGGAGTGACAATCCCTTCCACACCGGGAGCAAGTGCAGTCTGTCCCTGGTCTGTCTCCCTGGCTATGGGCCTTCCTTCTTTGCCTCTTAGCCTCAGACTGTTGGCCAAGTGTCTCTTCAAACTGGGAAAGGCCATGCTGCACAGCCTGCCTCCAAGCGGGCCGCTCAGAGGCCAGGGTTTCCCACTTGTTGAGGTCCATCCCTAAGGCTTTCAGATCCCTCTTGCAGATGTCCTTGTATCGCAGCTGTGGTCTACCTGTAGGGCGCTTTCCTTGCACGAGTTCTCCATAGAGGAGATCCTTTGGGATCCAGCCATCATCCATTCTCACGACATGACCAAGCCAACGCAGGCGTCTCTGTTTCAGTGGGTCCCAGAGGTAAAAAGTGGGTCCCAGAGGTAAAACGTTTAAGAACCGCTGCCCTAGTGGTTTGCAGAAAGGCTGTGGTGAACCTGAGGAAGGGGTAAGGGGAACAAATGCTTGCAAGGGGTACCAAGCTTGGGAGGCATTGCCATCCAAGCCCCCACAGCACTCAGTTGGCCGGTGCACCAATCTGAGGGCCACCCCCTAAGGACCTTTCCCCCAGAGGTGTTTGGAGGGCCAGGGAAGCTGCATGTGGCTTCCCCTACCTTCCAAAGGCCTTTAAAGCCTTCAGAGGGCTGAAAAGCATTACTTTTGGTTTCCTCTGTGATGTGATGTTTTTCAGCCCTCCAAGGGCTTTACAAGGCCTTTGGAGGATCGAGGAGATCACACATGGCCTCCCTGGGCCTACAGAAGGGAGTCATGGGCGGGATTGTGTGTGTGTGGGGGGGGGGGCTCAGCAGTCTAGCAAGTGGGGGGGGGGGTAACAGCTTGTGGTCATGGCCCCAGGTGGGGCCCATGGGGCCCAGGTGGCACAGGTGGCACTGGGGCCAGGACTGCCACTTTGCCATTGCAGAAAGGTGTTGTTCCTTTTAGAAAAATGAATACTTGTACCTGATCTGGGCTCTTCCCCCTTATTCTGTATGAAGCAGATTTAGCAATGGATAAATTTATACTGAGTCTAAAGAAGCTGATTCTAATTTAAGTTTGAAAGCAAGTATAGGCAAACCAGCTTCTTCTTCCTGTGCATGACTCAGACATTCCCCCCCCTCGCACCCCCATTGTACATATTTATTTTCCAGTCAATTTTCAGACATGCACAGCATTGCTATATATGTCTTCTGTTTCTTTCTAATTACACAGTACCTAAACATTATGTTGTTTTTCTCTGTATGCCTATAATTCCAGAGAAAATAGCCCTCAGGTCTGATGTCATACCAGCTCTTTGTGCAAGTCTCTGGAACAGATTCTATTCTTAGATGGTTTACTACAAACCCTGAGAAAATCTAGGCCAGCATGGCCTTAGGCTGAAATCCTATACATACTTAGCTGGCAATAAGTTCTGTTGAACTTCAGAGTAGACATGGCTAGGACTGCACTGTAAGTGAACTGCTCCAATAAAATAGTGAAATAATTTCCTGATTGCCTAAAGATGGGGACATGGAAACATGTTGGGTGTGCCATATTGCAAAATGCAAATTCTTTTACTTTAAGTATCAGTGTGTGAAGTGGATGGGATGGAAACTTGAGACAGTGACTCGGACTCGAGTTGTGAAAATGTGTGATTTTGGGTGACTTGGTGACTCATGCGTGGAAGACGCCTGCATGGACGACTCCGAAAAAAAACTTGAGTCAGGACACCCCTGACTCAGCACTTATCCCCATGCATGCTGGCTCAAGTCTGCCTGTATCTGGTGTGCCTGCTTACTCTTTTTGCGCCTTGAAAAACCTTGTGGGGCCAGCATTCCAACCAGGTGAGCAGCAGGGAATTCCAGCCACAAGGCAGGGAAGGGTTAATGTTTTGCAGGAGGCAGGAGTAGGAAGGAAGGAAAGGATGATCATTGGATGCAGGAGGAGGAACCAAGGGGTTTTTTGCCTTTGGACTGGCTGGAGAAGCCCAGGGAAGGGGAAGGAGGTTTTTTCCCTGGACAAATGAGGGGAGAGGCGGTTCCTCGCCGTCCTGGAGAAATTCATAGCGTGGCTCCAGCAGGCTCATTGAATTGCCAGCACAAATGGAACTACTTCTGAGTAGGGCTGCCGAGGATCGGGTCATCCTGGTAAGCCTCGCAGCTGCTGTGCATGACCCTCCTCCCTCTTGCTGCTGCCTTCCCTACTCTCTTGCAGTCCCTCCCACCCCCTCCCTCCTTGGGATGGGGCAGCAGGGGAGTCTTTAAAATGAACTACCCCACACACACAGAGCCCAGCAGCACCCCTGTTTTTTCAATGGAGTGGCTTTTTAAAGGGGGGGGGGTGAGGTGACTCGATGAGCCCTTTAGAGTCACTAAAGGGCCTTGGCGACTCGGAAAGTATCCCCATTATGACTCGTTTTTGAGTCAAATTGTGGTGGGCAGTGACTTGGCAACTTGACTCGAGTTAAGCCCCACTGTATTTTCCTATCCCTATGACTTTCAGAGCCCATTCTTGAGCACATTTCCATTGAATTCATTGAGAAATGTGCAAGTAAAAATGTTGAGGACCGTAGCTTTGGTCTCATTTACCCATCTGTCAAATGGGCATAATAGTGATGGACCTACTTTTCAAGCTCATTGTGATGATTGATGAAATAAAAAAACAACAATTTTCTAAAGCCACTAATTTAAAGTTATATTAAGGCAGCGGTTTTCAACTGCTATGCCTCAGCACACTGGTGTGCCTTGAATGAGCCTCAGGTGTGTCACGGGGCCAGAGCAGACAGACAGCAGTTGCTGGGGAGAAGCTATAGCTTTGAACCTTGTGCAGCAGCACAAGTACAGTAAAAGAAGTTGCTGGCAAAGGGGGCGGAAGCAGCTGCTCTATGCCTCGCACTGCAGCATGCTTAGAAGAAGCAGCCGGAAGCTGCTGCTTTGAATCTCATGCCGTCAAGTGGGAATGAGGTGGCAGTTGCCTGCCCTGCATGTTGATTGGGCAGCCGGAGAAGTCCGAAGGCGCTCTGGGCAGGAGCTGTGTTGTGGGTGAATGTGAGCACAAGCAAGCAAGCCAGAAGGCGGGCATCAGGTGAGAAGCAAGTGAGCGGCGTAGGAGTCTGCCCAGGGCCACCGACTGAAGGACTTGCTGGCTGGAAAGGGTCCTTGAGTCCCTTTTGCTTGTCACAGTTTATCTGCCTGCAGCGACCCTCCCTGCGTTGCTCCACTGACAGGGCACTTTTTGGCTCTTAGAGTAAGGGAGTTATTTGCACTCTGTGTTTCCAATAAACAAACAAACAAGCAAGCAGTACATCTCCCTCCACCTCTTCCCCACCCACCCACAACTCATCCCCCCATCCTAAAATCTCATATAATCACAGTTAACACCTCCCTTTTCATCCCTCACCTCGCTCATCCCTACTTTCCAAAGATCTGGAATCCATTGCCTCGCACTATCTCTTCCCCCCATCCCCAGTTGAATCCTGAACCTTGTTTCAATCATGCCACCTCATTGCCCCTCCCTCCACATTTCTTCAGTACACCATGTGCTCAGTCTGACCTCAGTTTGCCAACACTTCTGATAAAAATTTGACCATCCGACTTAGAAAACAGTTTTCTTACTTTCCAGAAACCACATACACTGCCGTCTTCCATTAAAGAGTTCCTCAAAGTAACTTTATGAGAAAGATCTATTCAAGTTCAGAGAAGTTTGATTTCAGCTTGTTGTGAATTTCTTTGTCATGTAATAATTTAATTGTGTTAATTAAATTAATTTATAGTAATTATTAATTGTAATGTAACAATTCATATAATTTAAAAAATACTAGTGGTGTGCCTCAACAATTTTAGCCACTTGTCAGTGTGCCATGAGCTGAAAAAGGTTGAAAATCTCTGTATTAAGTCTTTTTTTATTTGTCTATACACACTGGCATAGCTAGAGGGGGGTGGGACACTAAGTTTTGCAGGGAGCCTCCCTGCAGCATGCAAGTGGGTCTTCTCCTCCCCTTTGGAGCCATTTGGGGGGGGGAAACGGAGGCCAATGGCTCCCAAGGGGAGTGGGGGGGGCCGCTTGCACGGTGCAGGGAGGCTCCCTGCAAAACTTAGTGCCCTCCTCTAGCTATGCCAGTGTCTATACACACTTCCATGTCCCATGTCCCTGACTGTATTTTAACAGCTCAATCCCAACTAACTTTCTGATGGTGATGCAGCTGTGCCAATGAGGCATGCATTGAATTCTGTAGTAGAGGGAGGGCAGTCATGGAGGTCTCCTCAATGTAAGGGAAGTTTTATTCTCTTCCCTTGATGCTGCATTGCAGCTATATTAGCACTGGAAAGTTACTTAGAATTAGACTGTAACAGCCCAATTCTATGCATGTCTACTCAGAAGTAAGTCTCATTAGAGTCAATGGGGCCTACTCCCAGGAAAGTGTGGATAGGATTGGGCTATGAGGCTGCAATCCTGTCCATGCTTTCTGTAGAGTAAACCTCATTGACTATAACGGGGCTTACTTCTAAGTAGAAATGCATAGGATTAGGCTCTCAATGTCTCACTTCTTTCCCAGTTATATATTATATTGTTACAGCAGGAGAGCAGACTTTAGTGGCTGGGGCAGGGAGGGGGGG
This sequence comes from Tiliqua scincoides, assembly GCF_035046505.1. NCBI lineage: Eukaryota > Metazoa > Chordata > Lepidosauria > Squamata > Scincidae > Tiliqua > Tiliqua scincoides. The sequence continues at coordinate 107,868,664 of NC_089823.1, forward strand.
CGAGTATGTCACAAAAGGGCATCTTGGGATGATGAAGCCAGTCATAAAATGGCAGCTTGTACAATAATTTACATTTGTTAATTGGCGCAAAACTCGGTCATGCACTCTGCTCAGTATTCCACTCATGCTCCAAACAAGTTTAGGGCCCAATCCTATACAATGTTTCAACTCCAATTCAGCTGCAGTTCAGCACCAAAGTAAGGGAACAAACAATCCTTGACCTTGAGGAGGCATCTGTGACTGTCCCCCATCCCCAAGATGCAGCACAAGTCCTATTGGCACAGCTGCATCTGTGCTGGAAAGTTGGATAGAATTGGGCCCTGTGTCTGGATTTCAACTTGCATCCCAGGGAGCGAGGCAAGACACAAGAAAAAAAATCAGACCCCCCCCCCCAAGGGTGGGTGGGGGGTGTAGCAGAAGATTCAAAAATGATTCACCAGAAATGATATCATGGCTGGAAATGATATCATCAGGAAAATGTTAAAGAAAATACAACAAAAGCAAATCAAATTAAGTAAATTAAAAGTTTACAAGCATAAGTTTTAAAATGTATTTAAAATAAAGAAAAACACTCCTAACCCTTCCAAGCAGTTGATCTGTTTTTTTAAATAATTCCCCAAATAGCCCAAAGGCTGGAATTGTATCCACACTTACCTGGGAGTAAACCCCATTGACTATCATTTTTAAAAGCATACATATTATGCCTCTTAAAAGTACAGATCTGTAACATTTCCCCAAATGCAGTTATGTGCCATGGTAGAATCACGTCTAATATACTTAAAATAAAATACACATTGAAATGAATGAAGAGCCATCTGAAATTGATCTGCAACTCACCTAGTGGGTTCTGACCCACAGTTTGAGAAACACTGCTCTAGATAACTTTCAGAGCTTCTGGTAGGTTCAGGGTGACCTTCTGCCTGCCTTTGTTCTAATCTAGAGCCTTTAGATATTTTCCACCTCAGAATACTTCTTTAACCCATTCTGTAGATAAACCCACTGATCATTCAAAGCATGCGTTTGATATTAATAAGAGACAAATGACATATTTTCATGGCATAACATACCTTCTTAGGGAAAGCATTTATGTGGAAAATAAATCATGCTGACCTAGATGGTCAGCCTTGAGAATCGGGAGCGCAGGGGACTGGACTTGTCAGAATATGTTTAAAATAAATTATGTTAAGCTGAAAACTAATTTTTTCCTTCAAATCGCCATTGTTTATTTTGCTTAGTTTTATGCAGATGAAACCCATATTTGCAAGTCAGTAAGCTTCTCAAATGTGAAGCGCTTCCTCGCGCTATAGCCACAAATCCCCAAGGCAGCAATAAAACATTTGTTCAAAATTCTAAACAGCTGCCAAAAAAAGAAGTATAGAAGTATTCTTTTTTATTCAATGAAAGTTTGAAAGATGTTTTTAGACAGAAATCCCATCACGTTTCACTTTCATGCGACTCTTCAGCACACATTAATATAATTGTAATCTCTGAAGGATGCTACCTTCTGAGTTTGTCTAGTAGTCTTCCACAAACGATCTCTTTGGGATAGTAATAATCTTATATACACTCATGTAATGTGCAGTTTGCAGGGAGGAGGCAAACGGAAGTGTGCAGAGGGGGAGGGGAGAGGGAGGGTTGGGGAGGGGAGAGGGAGGGTTTGCAGAGGGCGAGCAGGGAGGAGGCAAATGGAAGTATTGCTCTCCCTCTGCAATACCGGGTAGATGGGACTCGTCAGCCTAGGAAGGCAGCTCATCTAAGAGAAGGAAACTCTGACCCCAAACCTCCACTGCCTTGTGGCTACATCCAGTTGTGGAAAAGGCTTCAGGAGTCAACCTCGAGGCAAAATCTGGAGCCAGAGTCCCTGAGGCAGTTCATGGCTGAACACAGTCATGTTCTGGCAACTCCTGCGAAGCCGCTGGAACCAACCGTATTGGCTTCTGCCTTTCCATTGGACCATTCCAGCGACGTGGAGAGGGGGGATTTGCTGCGTGGGTAACAGCCTATCCTCCATACCTTCTTTACCCAGGCTTCGCGCACTGGAGAGGACACTCCAACTTCGCCATACGGAGTTGGCACAACACGGGAAGCAGCAGTTTACCGGTTATAAGTCTTTGTTTGATTGGCGTAGAGCATGACGCCACGGGCTGCTTCCGACGGTGGGAGAGATCATTGCATCTCATTGGGCAGCTACCGCCCGTCTTAAGCTGGGCAGTCCCCAGCCAGTAAGGTGTTGCCTCGCCACGGTCCGTTAACCTCATGGGGTGCATGGGGTTTAGGGTGAAAACCAACAAGCATATCGACAACTCTGCACCATGCAACAGAAAAAAGAAAACTCCTGCCCTAAAGCTGGGCACCTGGAATGTTAGGACAATGACATCTGGCTTCTCATAGATGACGCACGCAAAACAGCTGTCATCGACATGGAGCTGAGCAGACTGCAGATGGACATCGTCGCCCTTCAAGAGACGAGGCTGCCAGATTCCGGATCTGTCAAGGAGAGAAATTTCTCATTTTTCTGGCAGGGAAAACAACCAAACGAAACCAGGGAACATGGCATTGGCTTTGCGGTCAGAAATACCCTGCTGAAATCCATCATCCCACCTACTGTGGGAAGAGAAAGAATTTTGTCCCTGCAGCTCCAGTCATCAGCAGGACCTGTCACTCTCATCAGTGCTTATGCACCGACTCTGTCGTCTCCAGCAGAAGCCAAAGACAAATTCTATGATGACCTGGCCACCACTATCAAGAAGATCCCTGTAAAAGAGCCATTGTTCATCCTCGGCGATTTCAATGCTAGAGTTGGTGCTGATCACAGTTCATGGCCCATTTGTTTAGGTCAGTTCGGCACTGGGAGGATGAACGAAAATGGCCAACGCCTGCTAGAGTTTTGCTGTCATCACAGTCTCTGTGTCAGCAACACGTTCTTCAACACAAAGCCCCAACATAGAGTCTCTTGGAGACATCCAAGATCAAAGCACTGGCACCAGCTCGACCTGATCCTCACCAGACGCTCCAGCCTTCCCAGCATCAAGATCACACGCAGTTATCATGGTGCTGCCTGCGACACTGACCACTCCCTGGTGTGCAGCAGAGTGAAACTGCAAACAAAGCAACTGTATCACACGAAAAAGGAAGGAAGACCTCGCATTGATACCAGCAAGACCCGGGATCAGAGAAAAGTGGAGGAATTTGCACAAGCGCTTGAGGAATCTCTTCCAGGCCCGGCCGACGCAAATGCATCCAACCGATGGGAACATTTCAAGAATACCGTTTACAACACCGCCTTGTCCATATTCAGCAAGAAGACCAACAAGGCGGCAGACTGGTTTGAAGCCTACTCTGAGGAGTTGACACCAGTCATTGAGGAAAAGAGGAGAGCTCAAGCAGCATACAAGGCCTGTCCCAGTGAGCGCAACCTGCAGGTCCTTCGAGCTGCTTGCAGCAAAGTCCAACAGACTGCCAGGAGATGTGCTAATGACTACTGGCTCCAGCTCTGTTCCGAGATACAGATAGCAGCTGACACGGGCAACATCAAGGGGATGTATGATGGTATCAAGCAGGCCCTAGGTCCAACACAGAAGAAAATTGCCCCTCTGAAGTCTGCCACAGGCGAGGTCATCCAGGATCGGGCGCAGCAGATGGAATGCTGGGTGCAGCACTCTGAGCTATATTCCAGAGAAAATGTAGTCACCGAAGAAGCACTGAACAACATTGAGTGCCTGCCTGTGCTGGAGGAGCTTGACAGTGAACCAACCCTAGAAGAACTTCACGTGGCCCTGGACTCCCTTGCCTTTGGCAAGGCACCTGGAAAAGACAGCATCCCTGCTGAAGTCCTAAAGTGCTGCAAAGAGATCATCTTCACTGAGCTGCATGAAATCCTCTGTCTTTGCTGGAGAGAAGGTGGAGTACCTCAAGACATGAGGGATGCAAAGATCATCACGCTGTACAAGAACAAAGGTGACAGGGGTGACTGCAACAACTACCGCGGCATCTCTCTCCTTAGCGTTGTAGGAAAGCTGTTTGCCCGAGTTGCACTAAAGAGGCTCCAGGTACTTGCAAAGAGCATCTATCCAGAATCTATCCAGGTCCACCACTGATATGGTATTCTCCCTTAGACAACTGCAGGAGAAATGCAGGGAACAATGACAGCCACTCTTTATAGCCTTCATAGATCTCACGAAGGCTTTCGACCTGGTCAGCAGAGACGGCCTCTTCAAGATTCTCCCTAAGATTGGATGTCCACCCAGGCTCCTCAGCATCATCAGATCTTTCCACAAGGACATGAAGGGCACTGTTGTCTTCGATGGCTCCACATCAGACCCCTTTGACATCCGAAGTGGAGTGAAGCAGGGCTGTGTTCTTGTGCCAACCTTGTTTGGGATTTTCTTCGCTGTCCTGATGAAGGAGGCCTTTGGAACTGCAACAGAAGGCATTTATCTCCGGACCAGATCAGACGGAAAGCTCTTCAACCTCTCCAGACTGAGAGCAAAGTCCAAAGTCCAGCTGAAATGTCTGCGTGACTTCCTCTTTGCCGACGATGCAGCTGTCACTGCCCACTCTGCAAAGATCTCCAGCAGCTCATGGATCGTTTTAGTAAGGCCTGCCAAGATTTTGGACTGACAATCAGCCTGAAGAAAACACAGGTCATGGTTCAGGATGTGGACTCACCTCCCTGTATTAAAATCTCTGCGCATGAACTGGAGGTTGTCCATGACTTTGTGTACCTTGGCTCAACAATCTCCGACACTCTTTCTCTCGATACCGAGCTAAACAAGCGTATCGGTAAAGCAGCTACCACGTTTTCCAGACTCACAAAGAGAGTCTGGTCCAACAAGAAGCTGACGGAACATACCAAGATCCAGGTCTACAGAGCTTGCGTCCTGAGTACACTTATGTACTGCAGCGAGTCATGGACTCTTCACTCACAACAGGAGAGGAAACTGAGCGCTTTCCACATGCGCTGCCTCTGACGCATCCTCGGCATCACCTGGCAGGACAAAGTTCCAAACAACACAGTCCTGGAACATGCTGGAATCCCTAGCATGTACTCACTGCTGAAACAGAGACGCCTGCGTTGGCTCGGTCATGTTGTGAGAATGGATGATGGCCGGATCCCAAAGGATCTCCTCTATGGAGAACTTGTGTAAGGAAAGCGCCCTACAGGTAGACCACAGCTGCGATACAAGGACATCTGCAAGAGGGATCTGAAGCCTTAGGAGTGGACCTCAACAAGTGGGAAACCCTGGCCTCTGAGCGGCCCGCTTGGAGGCAGGCTGTGCAGCATGGCCTTTCCCAGTTTGAAGAGACACTTTGCCAACAGTCTGAGGCTAAGAGGCAAAGAAGGAAGGCCCACAGCCAGGGAGACAGACCAGGGACACACTGCACTTGCTCCCGGTGTGGAAGGGATTGTCACTCCCGAATCGGCCTTTTCAGCCACACTAGACGCTGTTCCAGAACCACCTTTCAGAGCGCGATACCATAGTCTTTTGAGACTGAAGGTTGCCAACATGCATGCAACATGCAAGCGGCTCCTCCCCTCCCTTTTGGAGCCATGTGGCCTGGAGTGAGGGAAATGGAGGCGAATGGCTCCTGAAGGGAGGGGGAGGAGCCGCTTGCACGCTGCAGGGGGGCTCTCTGCAAAACTTAGTGCACCGCCCCCCCCCCCAGCGATGCCTCTGCTTCTTATGTTCATTATGTGGAACAGACATGGAAGAAGAGAAATCAATGTACACCAACTCCACTTCAGACATGTCTCTGATACCAGAAAAACATTGCGCCAATGACAGTGCTGGTGTAGGAAACCCCAAAAGGAACAATGGGAAAGGGAAAAATACCAGCCAGTTGCACTTCCCTCCACTCCCCTACTCCACCCAATTTCCTACAACACAGCATAGGTACAGAATACACAGCAGAGCCAATCCCAGAACACCAACCACAACTTTGTAAGAGATAGAAACATTCAGCTCTAAACTCCTGTCATTCATTTTTTTCTTTCTCACCAGCTAGCCATTTTGCTGGTGAGAAATATCTTACATACCGAAGCATAATCAGTGACAAATGAGCATGTATGCAAAATGCTTTCTTAATCAAGACAAGAGTTTTGCATATGCATCATTTTGCAGCAATTTCCTGACATAAAACTTGTACTATTATTTGCTTGCTTATTAATTTAGGGAATCGATACCCTGCTTTACAGACATCTGCATCTCAGAATGGTGAGCAAAACATTGAATGTGAAATAATACAAGTTGAAGAGTACACACAAATGCAACAGTGATCCCAGCATCTGTTAGGAAGACAAGAGCTCACATGCTTCCCTTTATTAACTCTTGGGGAGGGGACACTGATACAATAATGACAAGCTAAATAAGTGCCTGGCCTGACAGATGAGGTTGAAGTGAATTATAGCTGAGGTGATTAACTTCCCAATGTTTCTGGATCCAAATCAGATCTGCAAATTGATGTTTCTGTGAAACTGTCCAATTTTATTTGAAAGTTGCAAGGGTATGCATGTACGTATGTATGTGCCAATCTTGGAGAGCGATGGAAAGATTTGAGTAGATTTTAACCTGGACATACAAGATATGCATTTGCTTCACCATATTCAGGACTAAATTGTAAGTTGCAACTAGATTCAATGTGTTGCTGAAGCATACAGATCATCTAAAGGGACACCTTAAGAATGGCTTTAGAGGGGAGAAGGTTACTTCCCTGGAGTGAACTACAGGCAGGACTGGTGCTCTATATGTAGCCTGCTCAACACCATGGCTCTGCAGCAACTCAAACACCACAAATGAAAAGGACTACCATGTAAGTAGCTTAATTTAGGGAGCATCTAGTTAGGATAGTGATCAGGTTATGGTTTTGGTTTTTTTATCCCTCCAGCCTTCACAAACTTCTCTGGTTTAACACAGCAAGGGGGTGGAGATCATGGGTGAGTGAACTGAACAGCATCCTGGTTCCATCTGTTGGGCTTTAATGGCTGTTGCATCTCTTTGGTGAAACATTTTCTTTATGTTTCCTAGGAAAGCTCAGGCATTTTCACCACCTGCTTGTATTTCCCCCCCCCCCTTTCTTCCCCATTTTGTTTAAGTTCCTTTTACATTTAGACTTTTAATAAACTAGTTTCATTTCGATACTATGACTGCCTGATCCATGTTCACAGGTAATTCCGTGGATTGGCATATCTCTTTACCCTGCAGATACTACTGTGATTTTTAATAAGAACCCATGGGATTCCATGGTCACCTGTGGGGGTTTCTTCCCATATGGCCCACCTCTGCTTCATCTCTGTAGCCTAGAATGGTGGCAATGGATACAATCTACCAAGGATTTTTCCGTGTTCAGCTGCTGGTCCAATAAAGTGGGAAGCTGGAAGAGGTATATGTGTGCTAACTACTAGAGACTACTGCCCTTGGTTATCCTCTCTCTCTCTCTCTCTCTCTCTCTCTCTCTCTCTCTCTCTCTCTCTCTGCTGGGCTCTTGGTAAGAGCAGCTCAGCTCTGCCCAGCAGTTGCTTATCCAGCAGGAGGAAAGTGTGTGATAGTATGTGGGAGGAGAAGGAATGAGGAAACTCAACTGGGTTCTAGTACTCAGGGCCACTGGGGTCATTAGTTTTGTCAACATGTGTTGGTGAGCTGGATGTGGACCAGGGCTGTTATTTGGGAACTCCTGGAGTACAATTCTCAGTGTTGGTGGTGATGCTGGTGATAGTGATGGGATGGAAGGAGACAGTGCATTGTGCTTTTATGTCCATGTGCATGCATGTTCACTTGAGACAAGATGCATTCGTACCATGCCACCCTCTATTTACTAGAGACCTTAGAGAGGAACCTAAGGATCCTTTTGAAGATCCCTCAAAAACTCTCATGCCTATGTCCACATGAACAAAATTGTTAGAAGACATCACAAAATCCCCACCAAAGCATTGTAGGGACAACAGTTTATTATCAGGGGCAGGTACTAGAAAATAGGGACAGTTGGGGTGTATGATAATTTGGTTGTATTTCATTACCACTGGAAGTAGTTGACAATTTATTTGGGGTCTCGGGGTCATAAATAAGAAGTAGCAGAAGCTCCCGGGGATGTTTGGCTTTATAAATCAGTGTTCGCTCTATCATGCTATTTGTTGCACAATGTACAGTGTTATACTGCAAGGCCAATATTGCTAGCTGGTTTCAAATCCCTGTATTCATAAATCAAAAACTGTGTGTGAACAGTACATATTAAATACAATATTGATTCTACTTGCCTTCCCTAGAATGGACGAGGGAAGCAGTTGGGTCACAGCTATGCTGGAATTGTTTTGACCTGGCTTGGCACTGCTTGAAGAAACTCATAATGCAAGTAAAAGGAAATGCAAGGAAGGAAAGGAGAACATGAGCTGAAGAATTAATGATCTGAAAACAGAGAGGAAACAAAAGAGGCTGGAGCAGAGCTAGCCATAAAGTAGGGTAGTTCATGGGTGCATATTAATATTCCCCTGAGATTACTTTGCTTATTAATGAAGATGGACAAAAAATGCACCATAAAACAAAGTTCATAATAGAAAAAGGAAAAATAGACAAATTATTCATGTATCACCCAGCTATAATAAGATCACCAACTGAACTGGGGGGGGGGGGGAGTAAAGCAAAACAAACAAAACAAAAACCAACCCTTGCCTGGGGGGGCATTTGAACCTCTGGAGCTGTTATCAGAATTTTTCTTCTTTTATAAAAGTCAAAAACTGACCTGATAGACTTTTTGACTGAAAATCACCCCAAAATGTATATAATAGAAATCTGGTTAGACGAAGTGGGGAGGGTTGGTCTCTCCCAGCTTTCTCACCAGGTTTCTGCATAATGCAGCAGCCAAGGCTTCAGGAGCGTGGAGGTATAAAATTTATCTAAATTTTATATTTAATTTTTTTCCCCAGCCCTCAACACTATGCCAGATATTTGTTGCAGCCCTTTGGCCGAAAAGTTTAGAGACCCCTGGTCTATCATGATTCTATCCCCCTATCCAGGTAGTCTGGATCCCTTTCCAAGTCCGGCCATTCACCGGGTTTGTGCGTCCTCATCTAATGCTGAACGGGATTGGGATTCTCCTGGTGTACCACATGCGTTGCTGCTCAACCCTTATGGTGTTTTTCCTAGTTATGTCAGAGCTGTCGCCAGTGTAGCATTTTTCAGCATTGGGGGCCATGTTTGTTGTCTAAAGGAAGTTAAGATATGGTGTATTGCTGACTACTCCTTGTCCCACCTTTGTTATGCTGTTAGTCCTCAATCTCTTGCTTGTTCTTGTCTCTTCGATGGTGGAGTTTGGAATCAAACGCTGAACTCACAAAGCTCCTGTCAATGTGACAGACGATGTATAGAGCAAGAACCTAAAACACTGTGTCTCCAGGTACACCAGTACTCACATACAAGTGTCACCAAACCCACATGTACTGTGGTCCCTGCTGGTAGAGGGTGATGCCTGACACTGCTCAGTCTCTATGTATATTCTTCCTTCCTATATCAGAGGTTTATTAACTTTCGGACTGAGCAGTATGGATTTACCTTGGCAGGATGACTTAAAAGACTGTTATATAAGGTAAAAGACAGTCTTCTCATTGGTTCCTGCAGGCTGATGGCTGGCTGAGGGGTGCCACTCCTGCTGTTCCCCAGGCAGCCCTGTCCACTCTGCTAACTCCCAACCTCTCCATCCTTCCCACCTGCTCCCCAGAACAACATTCAGCTGCTCTGACTGCTCCTTATAAGGAAGGTTCCATCATTAGCATACTCCCCACTGATTGGCTGCCCCGCCTGACAATAGCCCACTCTCCACCTTGTCACAAAGGGTAGTTGAGGGGGAGGTGAAGAGTTCTGGGCTTGTCTTTGAGGTTCCTGGAGGTGCAGTGGGTGGTTGTCTTCGATGGTGCTCGTCTGTTCACTGCTTTTTGACAAATTGGCCTATTATACAAGATATTGGTTTAGGATTAGTTTCGTCCAGGAGTGTCAGTTTAGGATTAGGACAGTTATTATTATTTCATTAACCTTTTTTAGGCATAGACATAAATACAAGTAAGCAAACAAAGAACAGAAATGGCCTGCCCCTAACAAGGGGGTTTCCTCAGCTCATATCTTAACAGCTCTATGAGGAACAGCAGATTTAACTTTACACCTCTGCAATATAAAGATAATCTGCAAATTGAGTAATAATTTACTTATCAGAAGTAGAAAGAAGGAAATGCAAAGTTGCATCATTGCGGGTTGATCCACCTTTTGGAGTACCTTCGCACTTACTACACTTAACACGACATCCCTCACGTTTTGAGGGCTTAATAGATGTTATGCACAGATCTTAGAAGTGAACTGATTGGGATGCCAAAGCCAACCTCAGTAAAAGGGGTAGATGGTCAATGTCTAAATCTGGGAGTACCTGAAGGCTTTCCACCCAGGGAAGTAAATTATTGCAGACCAAGATGTAATCAATAGTGCTACACCTTGTTCCTGCCATAAAAGTAAATTCCCCTGGGTATTCCCCATACGTAGCCCCATTTAGAATATTGAGGCTGAGTCTTTTAGCCATAGGTTATCTAACATAGTTAATTAATACAATATCTAGTGATCATAAGCTGTTTGTTTTATATACAGTAAATTGCCTATAATCTTTCTCATCATATACTACACACTCCTAGGCCAAATTCATCTAAAATCAGCATCCTCATAACTGGTCCCACTAGTGCTTGCTTCATATCACTGACAAGCACTGCTGGCCTCTGCGTCCCATACATTTTTCCTGTATTCTGTCTCCAAAAGCCACTGTGCTGTTAATTTTGCCATCTTTGTTACATCCTGACATTTGAAAAGCCATTCAGCCTTATATGGATAGACATTGCTATTCTGCTATCTTGCAAAAAGTAATGCAGCAGCTCTAGGTATGTACAAGAGTGGTTTCTGATACTCTACCAAAACAGCATTTACTAAATTCAGCAAACATACCTTGGGGTCCTTTGATAACACAGGCCTGTGAAATTGAGGATTAGAACATTGCTGTTTGAAAAAAAAAATTATGGTGATTTTATACGAATTTGGGGTGCTGAATCAAAAACTGGCATCAGTTTTGCCCTATCAAATCTCGTTTTGGAGATATGGCATAGCCTTGTTAGTGAATGGTTCAAGCAGCTCCCTTGTGAGGAAACCATGGCATAGGATCCATTCTTGAATGGTTGCAAGGTTCATATATTCCAAGGTCCTCTGGTACATTCTCACCTGAGTGGATAAGGATGACTTGGGGTAGAATGGCTTGCTGTAGTAGACATTCCCAAACCATGAGCAACAAGTGGTTCCAACACACTCTGTGTTTGGCCACCCAGCTCACGCTGGCTACTTCACTCAGGTCTAACTAGGCGCTACTGCTGCTGGCTGTCTTGTGAGCCTCCAAACCCAGGGGGTGGGACAATCCAAGGCCAACCTTCTAAACCAATGCCCAAAGCTGAAATTGGTCCAGGGTGTTCCACCTGCATGTACAAGCAGGAATCCGGCATCACCTCACTTCAAATATGCATGCAATTGCTCTTTGCAGTCTGTAAATGCTGACAAGAAGCAGGTAGCAGGTGCTCACCGGAAGCGAGCTGGAAGGCTGAAAAGAAAACAATGCCTATCATAGCGTTCATAGAGCTTAGCATTATATTATTTTCAGGCCCTTCAACTCATTTGAGCGCTTCCTGCTTCTTGATAGTATTTGCATACAGCAAAGAGCCAATAAGACATAAGAGACATCGACAGGAAGGCCACAAATAAGTCATTTGTGTGATGGGGGATTTTTTAACCACTTTTTGTAGGGTTCTCTGCTATCCTCAGTTTTCCATGAAACTTATCCCCAGTGGATACCAGGGGACGCCTGTATTTAAGAGTATATACAATTACTATAAGGTCTACCTGTGACAGAGTGATGTAGGATAATATGCCTGAAAGAGCTTCTATACTCAAAGGCAGCCAAAAGACATCAAATCAACCTCAATCCCCTGATTGTTATGGACACAAGTGTTAATATTAGTAAGACTGAAGGAGAGGTATGGAGATGAAGAGCTGACAAGTTTCCCTGTGAGAGTGAGATAATATACTGTATCTTTCAGTGAGTTGCCATAGATATAATTTGGTTGGGGGCACCGGAAAAGATTGATTAAGCTGGTCAGGAGAAAAGAAGAAATCAATCAGTTCAGAATTAATTATGAAAAAGCTTTAAGTGCTGTTTAAAAAAAATTGGAAAATGGACAGGTAAACTAATGATCATGAAATATACCAAATAGAGTTGTGAACAATTATTTGAGTAGGCATTGACGTAGGGAATCAATTTAGATATGATTGATTCCACTGTTGCAATTGAATTGATGAATTGATTCTATAGTTGTTTTGGTCCTTGAGGCTTATTCAAGATTGAATATCAGATATATAACAGCTGAAGGTAACTGTCTGCTGTTTTCAGCAATAATTCTCCTTTTAAATGGCATCAAATTCCCATCAGCCACAGTCCTGCGTTAAATGCATTGATCTGTAATGTGAACTTGCAGCGGGGAAAATCTATCAGCTCTCTAGTGGTCAGAACATTGCAAATTCCATGCCTGGTTCGAGTCTTCACTATGTGATAGAAATGCATGCTCTGCTTCTTCAAGTAATTTGCTTCTTCGTGTAATTTGTCTTTGGGGTGGCCCAAAGTGGGAATCCAGGAAATTATATCCTAAATAAACCTATCAGGGATGTGCGGTGCAGGTGCCCTATCATAGTCTATGGAAAAGCACCACAGCTGCCCTCCCTGCTTACACCCGAGGAGGCTCTCCTTACAACCAAGAAAGCGAGCATAAGGAGAGCCTGCTTGGGTGTAAGCAGGGAGGCTGGTTGAGGTGCTTTTCCATGGATGATGGGGCAGTTCTGTCTCACCTGCCACCCCTGCACCACATGTCCCTGAAACTTATGTAAACATGTGCAAAGTAATTTAGGGGTGAACTCTAAGAGTACCCTGTTATTGGAAAATTAGTTTTACTTTTCTTAACTGATATATAATAGCAACACATGACAGAAATTCCTTTAATGTCAGAAGTTAGGGTCAAACTACATATTATATTACATCCGTAATTGGGAGAGATGTGCTTGATTTTTACCAGTAGAGGCCCAGTCAGGATTAGAACCAGGACCATGGTCTAGGGAGGAAGAGTTAACACTGTGCCAACATCATGGACCTGATTTGGATCAGTTGCATCCCTGCAGTTGCTATCTCCCCACTAATGGAAGCTTCCAATGTGGGGTAAATTTATGGGACGAGAGAACTGGGATAATGGCAAGAGAAAAGATTAAGGTCCCCCTCTCCCCACACCATGTTCCAATCCTGATTGGGCCCTCATGCCTGTTAGTTAAGTTGAAAAAAAAGCATGACAGGCCTAATTAACATAATGCAAATGTAGCTAATTGTAGATAAACATAACTACATGTAGTTAGATGTAGTTAAACATAATGTAATTGGGGGATGGACAGCAGATATAGCATGACTCCTAATTATTTCAACTTAACAAGTGTGAAACTGTAGAATGGCTGTGTAAGGGGAAAAGAGTGCATGGGAATAGTATAGTGTGTGTGCGTGTGAAATGTTGGGAGGGGGAGTATTCTTTACCTGATTAACTGGAGACAATGCTCACCATAAGTGACTACTCAATTACAATGCTAGCCTAAAGCTCTGGAATAAACCAATTACTTGAATGAGGCTACTTCGCAGTGACTGACAAAGATTGCTGCAAGTGATATGTTGCCTACAAAAAATATGCTCCATGCAAAATGATTTGCAGCCCGAAACGATTATCAGTTATGTTCTTTACTGCCGTTTACATTGCCAAGCAAACTCTTTTTTTGGTGACTGAATCAGTGCAGGAAGTAGTGCCTTATTAAGGAGCACTTCTGGTTGTGACACTGGGAGTTATCACTGCTGTTTTGGTGCAGTGTATCCTCTGCTTCTGATTCCTTATTCCGCTTGTCCACCATGAAAAGGAGCAATCAGCCCAGGGATCCCCACTTCAGCAAGTGAGTTGAGGCTGACTGGTAATCTAATTGAGCCAGCCAATCAGATGCAAAACATGCCCTGTGTTTAGTTCAGGGTTCAACACGCAGTTTGTGGGCCACATGCAGCCCACAGGGTCCTTTTTGGCGGCCCCTGAAAGCCTCACCACTGCAACCACCCACTGCCTCCTCCCACTGCAGTGGCTTTTTTATCTCCTTGCTATACCATTTCTGCTTCCCATTTAGAGAAGGAAAAGCTGATATGGTGCAGCAGGGAGATAGAAAAGCCTGCCACAGCTGCCTCCAGCCAACTGAGCATACTGAATGATTCAGTGGCTGAGAACCTGGAGCAACTGGCAGTTACATCATCACATCACTATCAGTGACTTCCATCTCCTTAGTTGGTGGGTGGTGGATGATGCCATGGTTGTGCGACCCACCTCGGCTCATAGAAATTGGACTGCCCTGGTTTAGTTAATGGGAGAATTGAAGGATGATGTGAACTTTTCCAGACTCTGGGATTTTTTATTTATTCACTTATCCTCTATGTGAGCATCATGCAGATGCATATCCAGTTTTGTAACTTTGAAAGTCAAATGGTGTTGCCAAGGCTGCATCCTTGTACTGCTAACTTGGGTTCATTTTAGGTGACAAGAACACTGAACTGCAGCTTGGGGCTGGAGCTGTGACATTCATGAAGGATCATTAAAATGACAAACTGGCAGAGCTACTAGTTGTGGCCTTTCCAGTCTCCAGGATCTCATTGGTTGGAAGCCATTACATCACATTCCATTCTACCCCTAGCTCAGATTGCATTATATTTTTCAATACAATTCAGCAAGATAAGGAGGTGCTTGGGGATTTTGTGCTATTTCATTCCTTGGAGATATACACAACGTATCTTAGTAGACATGTGTCAGGAATACATCAGGAATAGAAAATGCTGCCTTGTGGCAGAAGGTTGAATGAATTAGATAATCCAATAGACCCTTACAATTCCATAGCTGGGAACTAGAGACAACATACATATTGTGTGACTGGGGCCTGTGTTTGTTTTTAATGTAAATAGCTATTTGCATGGGACCCTGATATGCATCAGAAACATGGTGGATGGAAACGTGCTTTGTGAAGTTCTTTTCGATGAAAAGAAATATATAAATGTTTGTAATATGCAATATGTGATGGAACAGAAGAGAACAACCAGGCTGTGGCAACTTATGGGGAAAAACAACATTTGGGGCTCCTCAGTCTAGAAAGAAGGCACATAATCATGTGCATTAAAATTAAATTGTGCATTAAATTTGTGCATGGAATGGGTAGAATGGATAGAGAGTTCACACAACACCAGAACCTGGGGGCATCCACTAACATTGACTAACAGAAGAGTTAGAGTGGACAAAAGGAACTATTTCTTTACCCAGTGTGTAACTAATCCATGGAACACCTTGCCACAGGATGTGGTGATGGCATCTGATCAAGATGCATCTTGAAGGAGTTTGGACAGATTTATGGAGGAAAAGTCCATTACAGGTTACAAGTCATGATGACTGTATGTCACCTCCAGGTTTTAGGGGTAGCCTATCTCTGAATGCCAGATGCAATGGAATGGCCGCAGGATACTGGTATGCTGCTGTCTTGTGTGCTCTCAGAGGCATCTGGTGGGCTGCTGTGAGATGCAGGAAGCTGGATTAGGTGGGGCTTTGGCCTGATCCAGCAGGGCTCTTCTTATGTTATTATGTAGTAGTAATACTGCTACTAGTAGCAACAACAATAAAATACACCCCACCCCCCAAAAGCTTCCCCACATCTCTTGCAAGTTATCACCTCCAAGGAGATAACTGCTGTGCTTGTCTTCTGATACCATGCACTGAGGTATGCATTTGATTGTTAATTGCATACGCAGGATCACCTTTCTGTATGCCTCTCTAGTCACTTACTTTGGTAATACTGGATGCATGCCACAGTGTGTAGTCTGTATGTGTGCAAGCAAGGCTGCAGACATCAAATGACCAACATGAATTATCTGGTTGAATCCATCACAACAGGAAAGATGCATATATTCCTAGGAACAGGTAGAATTACTGGGATGAGTGCTGTTTCACATGCACTTCTGTAACTTCTGTAACTTCTTATGGCCTTTATGCACTCTGATTTCTTAAAACAACCATCTGATTCTAAAAGACAGCTTTTCACTTTTAATTAGAATATTTTCATTACGTTTGTACTTCATGCTAGGCCTGTGGGTCTGTTAATCACTTGGCTGTGAGATGTTTACAAGATTACAGGATCTTCAGTCCACAGCTCCATTCCACTCAAAACTGGAAGACGTTGCTGGACAGCAGAAGCAAAACAATGAACCCCTATGGACTGGACGTTGAATTTTTTCCGCTCCATCAGCATTGCTTTGTGGCAGCAGGTCTGTCAATATTCTCTCCCTGGCCTTGCTCCACCTACCTGGGTGAAGTTGAACTGGCACTAGATATGTTTCCTTTCCATGAGGAGGCCTCCAGGACTTGACAAACTCCCTTGTGGGGTATAGCATGTGCCCTGTTGGCATGGCTGCATCTGTTCCCGGGAAGTTCTGTTGCATGAGGCTGCCTGTTTAAGGCAATTTGTGTTCCGATAACAGGAGAGTAGTATTGCTGTCTACAGAATGATGGTGACATGAGAACACAATTGTTTCTGAATTGATGCTTCAGTGGCACATGATGCATTGCTTCCAGTTTCATTTTTACTACAGAAACTTTGCATGTGACTTTTAAACAAAGTCTTCCTGTGAGTCACACCCAATAGAATTTAGAATTACTTAAAACAAAACAACACAAAAACGAACAACTGAGTCCTGTTTTGACTCTTCTCATCATTATTAACCTGCCTAAGTCCCCATTCACTCAGCTCCAGGCACCTATCTCCCTTTGTTACTAGTGTTCAACTAATTTGTTTTATCTTCCCTGTGATGTGAGCACTTAATTAAGTAGCCTAATTAACTTTTAAATTGTTCCGGCTGTCCACAGAATGATGGGCCATCGTGAAGCTTTTCCATAATGCTCCCTAATCGACCTGGCAGCTGGTCAGACCTGGCAGCTGTTCTGGCTGACCGGTTATGTTAATGCGCATGTGATTGCCATGATGGGGAGTACCAGGTGAAGCGTACCAGGGTTCAGAAGTAAGACTGCAACCTACCAGAATGGGGAAACAAAGTTATCTCTTTGTGTGTGCTTTGCTTTGGCCGCAGAAGCCAAAGAACACCCTTGTTTCTTTTTTCTTTCATCAAGCCATTTTTCACAATGCACACCTCAAGTGTATTGGTAGCCTTTGCTGGGTCCATCCAAAACTGCTGTGCTCTACCTCAAGACCCGCAAAACCCACACTCATCTCCATGTAAACCTTGTTCTGTGTTTGACCCCAAGGCCCTGCCTATGTACAAACATTTTCTTTGTTCTTTATTCCTAGAGTTGACAATCCTATTCAGAGAAAACGGATTGGGTCGTCTCTTGCAGCAGGTTTGGTACAAGCTGGTCAGGAGAGGAAAGTTCGTCCTTATTAATTCCTCTTCCCGTTATCTCTGTTGGACTCAGGATGCTCGCTTTCACTGACTCCATTTGGATGACTAATGGCTACAATGACTGCAAAATCCTAAACAGAAACATACACTTTAGTGATACAGGTACAAAACAGCAGTTCTCTGCCTCCACTTGTCACCATGAGCATTATTGCTTCTCAGCCTAGAAACAAGTGAATCTATCAAAACATTTTGTGAAAGGCAGTGCTTACCAAGATCCTGTTATCTTTTGAAATTTTTTTTTCCAGTCTTTTTTGAACTGTGATCAACTCAAAAAGCACACCCTACTGCCCACAGAAGAATTTCTTGCTAATTGTACTTTGGCTGACATGATTTTGGCTGCATATGTAACAGCTTCTATGGTCAACTGAAAAATGTCCATGTGAGAAGGCCTTGACCTTTAGTTTGCCATTTAAGGCTGCTAACAAGCAAAATGAGGTTGAAAGAACAGGAGGAGCACAGAATGACATTTATGTTGCTCAAATGAGTTGCTAGGAGCAGCGAAAGGGTGCTTCTTTCATTGGCAGCCATTTGTGAGGGGAGAGAATGTTCTGTCTGCAAACATGGGAATGACAACCAGCGAAAGAAGACAATTTGTTTTTGAGTTGCCTCAGATAGGATTGCAATAATGGTTTGGCATCTTGATGACAACTGACAACTGTCGTGATCCTTCGGTGGCAGTTGCAAAATGATTTGTAGGATCCAGGTTCAGCGAGATCCAAATCACACACATGGTGTTGGACATGTGGATAATGAAGTACTGAAACTGCATATACAGAGGGACAAACTGTAAATGGAAAGCTTCACTTGCATATGACCCACAAACATCATCCACAGACCAGAATAAACTGGGGTTGTTCCAAATATCAGTAAGAGATACAAGAAATATATGTTTGGCTTCTACTTTCTTTGCATTCCCATCAACCATTTTTTACACTGGGATCAGATAAAAGCAGCAATAGAAAAAAAAATCTCATGTAATCTGGGGCTGTTACTAATTAGGTTCACACTGCAGGGGATTGTTCAATTTTGGGACAGGAGCGAAAAACTGAGTTGTGAGTCAACCTTGCTCAAATGACTGCCAAATTTAAATCTACAAATAAAATACTTATCCGCAATTGGAATGAAATCTCAAAGAACTGAGTTCTGAACGTTGCTTAATTCATGTTATGTCAGAGAAGATTATTCTCCCGGTAAAAAAATAGTCAAAGAGAGGAAAATCCATATAGACATTCTGTGGTATAAGCACATTTTTCTTGTATTCCGTTCCATCTTTGAGAACAGATAAGCACCCCAAAATGGACTGTATATTCTAACTGAAACTACGGTAACGACACTAAAATCAATATGCCTGCTTCCGGTGGGCCCCCCTGTTTTTGCTTTGCCTGTGGTCTCAACTAATCATAGGCTGTCAGATTTCCCCAAAGTCTACATTGCAGAAGTGCATTGTGTTATTTTAAAATATTACTGA
This sequence comes from Tiliqua scincoides, assembly GCF_035046505.1. Taxonomy (NCBI): domain Eukaryota; kingdom Metazoa; phylum Chordata; class Lepidosauria; order Squamata; family Scincidae; genus Tiliqua; species Tiliqua scincoides. The sequence continues at coordinate 107,887,709 of NC_089823.1, forward strand.
TGTGGATTGAAGTTTGCTGGGTGGAAACTAAAAGACTCCTCTCTGCTGAATGTAAATAGGGTTTTGCATCAGGCCAGGAATGCACAACATGTCTGTATTAATATTGTTCGTTCATGTTAGCTGGTGAATACCGCAGCGAGAGCCAAGGCCCCTAGCATGCTATAGCCTTGCAGATATAGTAGTAATATTCTCGAGACAGGACAAAAAGTTTATGTGACACTGTAAGCCTGTCCGATCCAGGAGACTGACTGACAGCAGTGGATTGGTTGGGGGGCATGTGCCTACCTTGTTACCCAGTGTGCACACACAGGGGAAAACTAATTAGTGTTGAGGTATCCTGTGCCATGGCCAATGGCACAGCTATGCAATTTAGCAGGGAAAGGGTAAGAGATGCTAGGGCAGTGGTTCCCAAACTGTGCTGTGGCACCCTTGGACACTGTGACATGCTCACAGGGACACCACGCAACCTCTTTTTCCTGGTTCGTTGGGCAAAGATCACATGAAATCTCATGCAATTGTGTGAGAATCACATAAGATTTTGCAAGGTGGTGCCACCACAATAGGGTGGCATGGACAAATGGCACTTTAGTAGTGACAAGTTTGGGAACTGCTGCAACAAAAAGTGACCAAAATGATTATTGGGCTGGGGCACGTCCATTACGAGGAAAGGCATTTTGGGTTTTTCAGTCTAGAAAAGAGGCACCTGAGGGGGGGACATGATCGAGACATACAAAATTACGCAGGGGATGGGTAGAATAGATAACAGGATGCTCTTTTCCCTCTCACATAACCAGGGGACCAGAACCAGGGGACATTCACTAAAATTGAGTGTTGGGAGAGTTAGGACAGATAAAAGAAAATAATAATAATAATAATAATAATAATAATAATAATAATAATAATAATAATAATAATAATACAGGTATTTATATACCACCTTTCTTGGTCATCAGATTTCTCCTCAGACTTTAATTCAAGGCGGTTTACATGGGCAGGCTGTTCTAAATCCCTGTAGGGATTTTTACAATTGAAGAAAGGTTCTATCTTTCAAGAACCACGACATTTCAGATGGATCTTTAATGATCTGGTCTCACATTCTGGCCTCCATTTTCCTCCCACACAGGCTAACAGCGGCCAAAGAGAAGGTGGAATAACTCAGCATAACTCGGCTCGGCTTGTCAGCTGCTTCAAGGTCTCGCCATTCATGGTGCCGGTGGCCTCGAACTGGCGACCTTCGGATGTTATCTTCAGGCAAACGGAGGCTCTACCCTCTAGACCAGACCTCCTGCCCTAAGAAAGAATACTTCTTTACCCAGCACATAATTAGTCTGTGGATATTCTTACCACAGGAAGTGGTGATGGCATCTCACCTAAGAGTGAATTGCACAAATTTCTGGAGCAAAAGTCCATCACGGGTTGCAAGTCATGATAGGTATGTGCAAGCTCCTGATTTTAGAAGCAAACTACTTCAGAATGCCAGATGCAGGGGAGGGCACCAGGATGCAGGTTGTGTCATGCTGTCTTGCATGCTCCCTGAAGCATTTGGTGGGCCACAATGAGATACAGGAAACTGAATTAGATGGGCCTTTGGCCTGATCCAGTGAGGCTCTTCTTATCTTCTTATGTAAAACAAATTTATCATGGGGATGGTTAACAAAAATTGAGAAGGGGGCATAAAAAATAAACCAGTGCCTAGTTACTCTTGCCCAGTTGCTCATAATGAGCTTGACAAGGCAGCAGCTATTTCAGACCATTCACTAACAGCTATAAATGTAGGCAGTGTTTAGGAAGAAAAGAAAGAAAAGAGAAGGAAGTTTTTCAAAGAAGAAAAAGGGTGTCCTAGCATGAGCATAAAGAGGGAAAAGGAGGAGGAGAAGGGATATAAGGAGGTTAGGTCAGTTTCTCAGGTAAAGAAAGCAGGTTTGGGTCATGGTAAAAGGCCTTGACTGGAGAGCCTGAACCAAGCCTCTATAGGCAAAGGGTAAGCCTAGAGAAGATGTGGACTCAGTGGAGGCAGGAGAGGCAGAGCCTCACTGGCCCTAACAAGTAAAAAAAAAAAAGTACTTTGCCTATCTGGCCACTCCTTTCTTCTCCAACAGTTTCTGAGTTAAGAAACACACACACATCTGTAGGGAGCTAATAGCTGATTGGCTGAAATCATGACTGGCTCCCAATTGAAAAAGACAGGGTGATTGCATCAGCAATCACGCATGTGTTCAGATCCTCTATGTGCGTAATTGCACATGTCTCAGAGAACACTTGATAACAAACGCTCCTCTGCTCCTTTTCCTGGTCACCATTCTGTCTTTCAAAATGGTAGAGCAGTGAGAACTGGGACCAGAAAAAGGAAGTGGGAAGGAGTCATGTGGGGGGCTAGAACAGTGACCACTAGACTCCTTCCCATTTCCTTTTTTTCATTTCATCCCTGAAGATGAGAAGGTTGGATAGGGAAAAGAGGAAGGGATGCTATAAGGCAGTGATTTTCAACCATTTTCACAGCACACTGGCAAGGCACTAAAATGGTCAAGGCACACCATCAGCTTTTTGACAATTGACAAAGCACACTGTGCTGTCAGCGGGGGCTCACATCCCCCAATGATCTATTGATAAATGACCCTCTCCCAAATTTCCGCAGCACACCTGGGGACCATTTGCGGCACACCAGTGTGCCACGGCACAGTGGTTGAAAATGGCTGCTATAGGGGGTACTCAAGAATGGGACAAGAATGGCTGAGGTGTAGGAGTGAGTTAAGGGAATGTGGAGGCATTTGGGGTGAGTGGAAAACTGCATCAATGAGGCTTTCCCCAAGTGCCGGGGGAGGGAGAAGCCATTGGACAGATATATGTGGCAGACCAGATCAAGGAAGAAATCTTGGGGGCAAACTGTGGTACTCTTTGTGTGGTGCTCATGGGAATCAAGTAGGGGTTATAAACCTCCTTAAGCTCCTGGGAGACTTGGAGCAGGCTTAGCTTAATGCATGCTAAACCAAAGCCCCTTAACATGCAGTTTTTTTTTGCAAACCAGCATTATTTTTCCATGGGCTATATTTTGTCTACACATGAACAGCTAGTGCATGGGTTAAACGACATTTCAGATTGTGTTGTGTATAAATTGGCCCTCGCTGCAGCTTAGAATCACACGAGACAGTCTCTTCCAATTACAAGGAACAACTTGTTTGTCTAAATGCAGATTTATTGTGCATGTGAAAACACAGGTGGTGTAAATTTCATCCCCAGACAGGTGATATTTTAGTGGGCACTTGCTTTATATATGCTTTTTCGTAAACATAAATTGGTACCGGTTGTTGCCCTTAGTCTCAAATCATTTGTGTCAGATTTTGCTTTCCTCTAGAAATCCGTTCGTATAAATCTGTGCCGTTTGCAGAGAAAAATGGTGATTTGCTTCAAGTTCAGAATCTGTTGTGACCACAAAGCTACACACTGTTTTTAGAGGCTATGTTACAGACAATGGAAGCAGCCCAGCTACTGTGATCTACTAGGACAAGCTTCCTTTCATTTCCCCAGTTTTGTTGCTAAAAGCTGACAGCTACTTTAAGCCATGAAGACTCCGGTGCTGCCAGAGTAGAACTAAAGAGCTAGGAGGCTGTGTTTTCTTCCCATATTTCATTTGATCTGCGTGGAGTTCTCCGCTCAACTTATCCTTCCAGTTTATTAATAATTATGTGCTATCTGTAGAGGTGTTGTAAGGCAAACATCAGGAAATCAGGGAGTGGGAGGAGCAGGAGAGTGGAAGTGAGTGGGTGGATGGAGGTGAGTTCCCCCAGCCCATCAACTGCATGAGGCAACAGCTTCAGTTGGCCTCAGGGATGGACCAGCCCTGGTTTTCAGACACGGTACTGAAGAATGGGAGAAGATCAAAGTGAGGGGAAGCGAGAACATCTGACAAACAGCCTAATCCTATCTGAACACCTTGCCATTGATGCAGCTGCACCACTGGAGAGTGTGCTGCATTCTATGGAAGGGCAGTCCTGGAGTTCTCATCAAGGTAAGGAAATATTTTTTCCCTTGCCCGGAACAAATTGGCCTCTGCCTTTCCATTGGACCATTTCAGCGACGTGGAGAGGGGGGATTTGCTGCATGGGTAACAGCCTATCCTCCATACCTACTTTACCCAGGCTTCGCGCACTGGAGAGGACACTCTGTTCCAGAACCACCATTCAGACCTTCCGAGACTGAAGGATGCCAACAATTGCCCGGAAGTAAGTCTCCGGTTCCCAAAAGGGTCTACTTGAACCTGCACCAGTGATTTAGCTGATCTGGGAAGGCTGATTGAGGCCAGGAAGTGGGATAGGAATCTGCGCACTGCTGCCGCCTATACCACCCCCTTCCCCTTCTCAACACACACCCTTTTCATGCCCTGTTCCACCTGTACCCCTCCCCATGCTGACAGACCTGTGCTGGGGCTTTTCCTGGGGCCACTGGTGTGCAGCCATGGCTGTACACAGCTTGTGGTTGCAGCCCAGCTATACGAAATGGCACACCGCCTTATGTGACCACATGTCACATGCAGTGCCACAGGAATGTGAGTTCCAGTGGCACAGCAGGACCATAGGATTGGGCCCAGAGCTTGTTGCTTCTTTTCTAACAAGAACTAACAACAAGAACTGTGTTCAAAAGCAGAGCTATAGGACTGGATATGCTACTCCCCAAACATCAGCTGGGGCTGGAGTCAAACAGTTCTTAAAACACGATCCCACATCACAACATACATCAGTAGTTTCTGATTATGGGGAAAAATCTTGTCCACTTCCTCAGATTTCCAAGTGTCTGTGAAAAGGTGGTAACAGTGGTCTTGTATTTAGCTGGAAGCTCCACCCACTTTCCTTAGTAATGGCTTATTCTATGCAGTAAGATTTTGACTGGGAACCATATGTTATCCCGATCGCCCAATTATAAGTTTAGCCTGACCTGGAACACAGGAGTCTCCTCCCTGTGGGGGGAGTGGAGGAGGGCTGGAACTGGGCAGATACAGAGGCTTTTTAAGGGCACTGCACCCAGCCCTCTTCCTCCCCACCTGCCCACCCTGAAGGCATTCTGAGTTTTACTGGTTGCCGTTTGGGGCTGGGTAGGAATTTTTTGCTGCCTGCCAAGATTGGCCAAGGGGCAGGCAGTTTTTTCGCCTACCCCAGACTGTCGGGGGCAATGGGTTTCTCCCCTTCCAACTGTCATCGGTCACCTTAAAAGGGCAGATGGTGTGGGTTAGGAGGCATGAAATGGCCTTTGGCATGCACCTTCAGGAGGCATAGGCAGGGCAGAACCCAATTGCAGTCCTCAGGGGCTCGGCGGCACGAGGACATAGACGGGACCCTGGCCGGGACCGCGGGGTCCGCCTCAGAGGCTCAGCGGCTCGAGGCGGCACAGCCTGTGGTCCGGCTACCTTCCCCTTAAGGGACAGACCTGGATGAGCCTGCGTCGCCTGACAATGGAGCGTGGTTTGGAGTCGGGTGCATGCCAGCCTGGGGGGCAGATGTGTTCTGGTGCCACCCAGTGGTCCCACCTCCACACCACAGGGGGCTTCGCTGCCTCAAATGCTGCAGGTCTCAGCCACCCCTTCTGTTGTAACTGTTAATAAAGTGGCCCCTTCTCCCATGTCTCGAGTGTTCATTGGACGGTGCGCAAACAAACCACTTATTAGACTGTTGCTGCAAGGCTTTTTTCCTAGAACAACTACAGGTGTTTGTTTGTTTTTTGTATTGTACGTATGCCAAAATGAACAATGTCCACATAGAGCAATTTCTTGTCAATGCTGTCTCCAGTATAATTCTGTCTGGAAGTTCCCAGGTTTTCGTAGAAACTAGAAGAGTATTTTCTGTAAATGGCTAGTTCTTAATGTCATGTATTGGTAGCGCATGTTCACACTTCTATTTGTGTGTATAGTATCTATGAATAAAATGAATTAATAGTGTTTTTCACAAAAGATTACACTTCTAGGAAGAAGTCTCAAAATTATAGCTTTAGTGTTCTTGGGTCACAAATTTTTTCAGTGATATTAGAACAATAACTTTTTTTTCAACAGGAAACCATAAAAATATACTTATGGCAAACAATTTCTAGAAACCCACAAAACACTTTATTATGGAACGTAAAAAAAATAAAATGATTTCAGGTTATTGATAGCAATGCCCCCTTGCTTTATCCAGGAAAGAGCACACCAATGTGGCCTGCAAAGTTTCTGTTGTTACCTTTAAAACACAAATTCACTCATATACAAAAAGCAACTCAAGACATGATCAAGTCAAAGTTAAGAATTTTGAATGAGACAAATAGATGTGCATGCTCAACTCTTCCACTAAATCAAAGGACTTAAAATAGTGATAGAAGAACTCCCCTCTGAAATCAGCCCTCTGAAACTCCCCTCTGAAACTCCCCTCTGAAACCCCTCTGAAACTGATGTCCGTCTGGAACATCCTCTTGTCATCAACTTGAGCAGTCATTCTCAACTTTCTTTCAACTACAGCCCCCTGGGAGCTCTTCTTAGGTGCCAGGCCCCCGCATCAAACAAGTTTACAACATGAACAGATAAACATAAAAGCATTTATTATTGAACAAGTCTGGCAAGTCTTTGCCAGGGCTTGAACACCCCAAATGTGCCAGGGCTCCACAGCAGGCCATTTGGCTGCCGTTGTGAATGGATGATAGAGAGCGTTATGGGGTCTAAATGTATTCCTCACTCCCAGCAAGCCCCTAAGCCCCTTCTCCTTCTACTGAACGAGAGGTGATGATAATAGGGAGGTGACATTAGGGTCCTCTCTGTCTTCTTCCCTCACTCCCCAGTGTGCAGTGCTGCAAAGGCATCATTGCATGTACCAGGAACCCTAGGAAGCATGATTTTCCCAAGATAGCTGGTATAGATTTGGGAACCCTGGAAAATTACATATTCCCCAGATTTTTGTAGCTGACATGCTGCTTAGCAAACCGTGACACCTACCTCCAAAACAGCTTCATAAAAAACCATTAAATACCAAAAGATAGTTTACTTTCTTCCAGACCAATCTACATTGCAATTTAATGCTTTGAGTAAATTAACTCAAATTCAAGTGCATTGGAATAACTGGCAAGATCAACTTGCACCTGGCCTTTAATTGCCCATTGGGCTGTCCTGTGGAGCTCATTGGCACAGCAGAAGTGAGTTCTGCTGTTGCAAAATGGCTGCCGATAGAGCACAGGATACTCAGCCAGCGCCCAGTTTGCCATGTTGCTGCAAGAGGCAGCAGTGCCACAGTTTCGTCACCAGACCCTGCCTGACCAGGTAATTAGGGTGGGCGTGGGTGGGAAGGAGGCAAAACCGAGAGGGGAGAGGAATGGGGGGACTGGGAGGCGGTCCGAGGAGGTGCACCTGACCGCAATGGTGTGCATCAAATCCTATCTCCTTTGTTTAGAGGCTCCCTGCCCCTTTCTTCTCTTTGAATGTGTTCTAGCTAAAGAGCTGGCACAGGTCCAAGGAGGCCCATTGGTGAGCGAGAGGCTCACAGAGGAGTAGGAGAAATAATTCCCTTTCCCCACCCAAGCCTTCTGATCTTGATCCCCTCCCCACTTGATCCAGCTCACAGCTTTTTGGTGCAGCTGCATTGGTGGAAGGGAAGAATAGGATTGGGCTCTAAGGTTTACACTGTCCTCCTTTATTTGTAGCATTAATTACAGGCCAAAAAAGTCCCATTCCCTATTGATAATCTGAACAGCTTCTTTTCACGACTCGGAGAAAACAGAATGGGAAGGTGGGAAGCAAACGTTCATTGATCAAATTATCTTTTAAACTTCACTTGGAAGGAACAGAGCTGTATAAGGCCACAGAAGATATAATGGCCTTATTTGAAGTCATGTTTCTCAGCATTGAAACGAAGACAAGCAAGAAAGGGAAGGATCTCGGATATTTCACAGCTGGCACTCTCCCCTTAACCCAATCAACCACGTATTGAGACTTCTCCGTTAAAATTTTAATATAACTTTAAAAGGCTACATGCCTTTTTATGGAGGCCCCACGTAGACAATGGCAGCAGCTATGGCATTGGCTTCAACTATCAAGGTCCACTGCAGTTTTTTTGTCTGACATGTTGCGGATCCAGCATATCACATCTGTGAAGGAAAGGGGGGGGGGAACTTTACCATTGGCACGATTCTGCAGGAGGAACCCAGCCCTTCCTCCACCCAGTCCCACTTGCCCAACAGATAAATAAAGAGGAAAGACTTTGCCGGCATGTAGAGAGCTACTGTTGAATGTTTGGTGCTGAAAAAATTCTCACTTGGGTGGACTTCCTTGACCTTCCACTTCAGATCTTCTCAAAGCCAGCATCTCTATTTATGAGTGGGGAGGGGCACAAACCTATCCATATTTCATATCCATATAGATGTATTTTGCTATGTAAACCGCTTTGTGAACTACTTCTTGTTGAAAAGCTGTGTGTGTGTGTGTGTGTGTGTGTGTGTGTGTGTGTGTGTGTGTGTGTGTGTGTGTGTGTTTCCACGCTAGGCAACCTAACTTTATGTCAATTCAAGGCCATATTCAGAATAGGGAAAGGATAATAAAGAAACACTCCATAGCATGACCTCATTCCTTTCCATTGTGGGCTTGCCTGCTTGATACTGCCTGAAGTGTCATTGCTTAAGGTCATAACAGATTAGCAGACAACATCAAGTCTGAAAGGACACAGAGTAAGCTCTGTGCCACTGGCACCAAGGTGTTCGTTCAGGTTTTATTGGCAGTAAATTCATTCAGTGGCATGTTGCATTCGGTGCTTAGCATAGAGAAAAGCTCCATAAAACCGACTAGCTCTTATGTGGCTACACAAGGCACAGAGTGTGCTGCGAACCTCATTATGCTGAATTAAGAGGACCTCTTGTGCAGTACATTTCCCTGTCAGAGCAGGAATGTACTTTGGTGATTTATAATTTTGATTATTAGGATCTGTTCTGCTTGAGGAGGCTTCTAATTCATCGGACAAATAACTCTCAAATGGATCATTGTCTCCCTCTTGGATTATATCAGTTTGTTGCAGGAGAAATTTAAGCTATCACAACATTTTGGTAAAATATGTGTGTACACACACATACACACACAGAGCAAACAATAAATCTACTGTTGCAACCCTCGTCTCAGCAGATTTAAAGGTTACACTTAATAAGAACTCGACAAACAGAAGGGCTTGGCATTCTGCCATCAGGACTGTTGAACTGTTGAATTTTCATATACGTGTACAAATGGAAACATAGTGTCTTTCTTTTCTAGGCAATGGCATTGTTCATGCAGGTCAAAGCTCAAAGATAATATTGATCTTCTAAAAACGTCTGCCTCGCATGATCAAAGTCTGGGTTTAGTGGATTAAAACACTGCAAAAATGGCTGTTACAACACTTCAACCAATCGTATGAATATCTATTCAGGAGTAAATCTCACTGAATTCAGTGGAGTTTACTCCCCGGAAAGTGTGCATAGGTTTGAAACGTTGTCTTCCCTAGTGCGGTATATTACTTCAAACTCACAAAATTGAAAGTGGAAATTTGTTATGGATCAAATGCCCCACAAACTTGCCCTCTTCCATGAAATCTTAGAGTGGAAAGTAATTTTGCTACACTCTAATAATTATGCAGACTGATAGCTCAGATTAATCCCTGGAGATAATATGTTAGGTTTGGTGTTACTGGGAAAAATATACAGATATTTTCTTGAAATACCTTATAGGGGATGTAATCCTGATCTAATGTGGATACCTGCTTATCTCATTCTGGTTTCATACTGTAGGCAAAATTTTGCCTGACAAACAAATTTTGCAATGTATTTTGTAAAACGTATTTTGGCAACACCTGCCTAGAGTATGCTTATAGAACAAAACCAATTCGAGGTGAGGCAGCCTTACGGCCTGCTTCACAAATATGTCTTCGCATATGTCGCATGCATCCATGTCACTAGATCAGGCACGTGATGGGAGACAGGATGCAGCATGTGCCAGCGCCACTGATCCCAGCCCCCTTCAGGCCCGATCCACCCTCATCACTGCCACCTGCCCTCCCCCTACCTCTGCTGTGCTCTTCACACAACTTGCTATGTCCAGCGTGCACTGCCCCTTATGCTAGCATGTGTTGGCACCAGCAACTGCTCTGCCAGTGTTCTTCAACCTATGGGTTGTGACTCCAATGGGATTGTGAAGCCTCCGTTGAAAGGTTGTGGCAACATTTCAAAGCCAGTGCAGGAGAGGGCTTGGATCCAATCCAATAAGAATACTGCCTTATCAAAACAGACTTTTGGATATAGTCCTGCACAGCCTTTTCTCATCCCACAGTTCCTAAGACCAGCCCTGCTTAGGCTGCTACGTCAGAGGGTTAAGAAAAAAGAGGTAGGGGAAGTGCGGTGGGTGGCAAAGGGGGCAGGTGGTGGGCTGATCGGGTCATGAGAGGGGGCTGAGTTTGGCAGTGGGTCCCCAACCTCATGCTTTATTTATTTATTGGGGTTGTGGCATGAAAAAGGATGAAGACCACTCTGCTTTATAGAGAGTGGCGGTGTGCACGCCGCTCAGGATTGTTTCATTATTCTCTCATTTGCCTGTGTGTGTACTCTAGGCGTGAACTGCTACTTGGTTCATTGCCATAAAGGAAAATGTATCATCTACTTGCAACAATCATTAGTGACTAAGGGCCCAACCCTATCCAACTTTCCAGCACCAGTGCAACCTCAATGCAGCTCTGAGGTAAGGGAACAAATGTTCCTATACCTTGAGGAGGCCTCTGTGAGTGCCTCCCCACTGCAGGATGCAGTACACGCCCCATGGGCGCAACTGCACTGGCACTGGAAAATTGGATAGGATTGGGCCCTAAATGAAATGAAAGATTGGAATTACCCAAAACCAAAGGGATCACTCCTCCTTGTCTTCACACACATTTCTCTTTGAGAACCCAAAGGGGTTTTCTAGTTCTCAGTAGAATTATGTGTCTAAAAGGCTAGAGAATTCCTTCTCCTTGGCTTTGTCTTTAAACATTATGTTTTGTTTTGTTTCCTGTATTTACTGTATCAGACAGAAGAAAACACAGCTACTCTGCTTCACTCCAGAAAATGCTGCTGAATTTCATAACTGGAGCTGAATGGACATGGGCTTATTGTCACCTGGGGAAATTTCGTACAGAAAAGCTCCCTCTGTTCTCTCCAGCCCAAAGTTAAAGTTGCACAAAACACTTCAAGATTGTGTAGAAATAGCAGCAGGGCCAGACTTAGGGCAATTTGGCCAAACTGAGTACCTGGAGGGGCACTCCTGAGGTACGTCTCAGCCAGGGAGGGGCAAAGGCAGTGACGTGATCCCCAGGATTGTGTTGCTGCCGGGTACCAAGGGGGGTTTACTTACAGGGGGGCTCAGCTGGCTCCCAGAGGTGCAGGGAGCCCTGCGCAGCCCTCCGCAGGGCTCTCCAAGTAACAGAATACTAAAAATAAGAGATTGGAAACCACTTCCAGTTTGCAATCATGAAACCAGAAGTGGTTTCCAATCGTTTATTTTTATTCTTTCTATAAAGAATAAAATAATATAAACTATGGTCCATAAACAATAAAAACTGGATCGTGACATCCTAGTTTGAGAACCCTTGCTCGATTGGGACCCACCTAAGTTTACCAGACTTTTGAAAAGAAGGAAGAAATCTTATTTTTATTTATTAATAATCAGGGCTTTTTTTCTAATGGAACACGGGGGGATGGAGTTCCGGCACCTTTTTGCAGGGGCCCCTCCCCTTCGGAGGCATTCCGGGGGGAGAGCAAAACAGAGGCATTCGCTGGGTGGGTGCTGGGGGGTGCAGGGTGGGTGGGCGCCTGGCCCCTGCCTGACCACACAACAACCCCCTCCTGCCCCATCTCCAAGCTCTTGCCTGAGCCCAGTTCACCTCCCCTCCCCCCGCGCTCTGCTTCCCCGCATAGCTTCCAAGCCGGTGGAGGGCACGGGGGACACACGCCAATGCTGAGGAGGAGGACGGACAGCCAGCCAGCCAGCCAGCCAGGGAAACGGGCTGTGGCACCCACAGAATGCCCAGGTACTGGCTTGGCAGAGGAGGAGAGGAAGGAAGCTGGCTGGTGCAACCCCTGTGCCAATCTGCAGCACGAGCCTAGGCATGTCTACTCAGAAGTCTCATTGTGCTCAATGGGGCTTGCTCCTGGGAAAGGGTGCATAGCCTTGCAGCCTGAGAGCCCAAGCCTATGCATGTCTACTCAGAAGTAAGTACCATTGTGTTCAATGGGGCTTACTCCCAGGAAAGTGTCATAGCCTTGCAGCCTGAGTAGACAGGCAGAGGAAGGGCTCTGAGGCTGCAGTCCTCTCCACACCTTCCTGGGAGGAAGCCCCACTGCCTCTAGTGGGACTGACTTCTGAATAGACAGCCATAGGCTTTGGCTCTGAGGCTGCAGTCCTCTGCACACTTTCCTGGGAGGAAGCCCCATTGACTGTAATGGGACTAACTTCTGAAGAGACAGGCACAGGATTGGGCCCTGAGGCTGCCATCCTATCCACAGTAAGCCCCATTCACTAAAGTGGACTTCTGAGTAGTCATGCATAGGATTTGGCTCTTAGGCTGCAATCCTAGGCACTTTCCTGGGAGTAAGCTTCACTGACTAGAATGAGACTTACTTCAGAGTAGACATACCTAGGATTGGGCTCTTAATCCTGGCAGAGATATATATCTGCACCCTGCTAAGGGCAGGTGAAAAGGGATTCTGTGTGTGTACAACGTGCTGTCCAGCCTTGCTAGAGATCTTCCTCATCCTTCCCCCACAAGCATGCCCTCCGCCAGCCAGCATTTGCATCTGCTCTCCAGCAATGCACAGCAGCTGCTCAGGGCAGCAGAGAACATACAATTGCATGCCAAGCACCTTCCCAAAGACACAGAGTATTCTGATACCTGAATTAAACCATATTTAATTGCTTGTTTACAAACGTAGCTGTTTCTATGTGCACCTAAGGACCCCTCTCGTGTAAGAATTCCTTTTTTGTTCTTACTCAGTTGCTTAGCGTAATTTTACTACATGGAACTCATGTAAGCCATTTTTCAGAATCCATTCACTGCTTCCTCTCCTCGAAGTAGTGCCACACTACATACTACATGCTACAAGTGCACCTGTACAGTATTTTTCCCCATGTGTAGAAAAAGTAGCTAGGGGGAAGGGGATGTGGAGATTGACAGCCCAATCCTATGCAGGTCTACTCAGAAGTAAGTTCATCTTTAGGGGGGAAGCACATAAAAAATATTTTATTTCTCCAATAAAAAATGGTTTATAAATAAATAAATAAATAAATAAATAAATAAATAAATAAATAAATAAATAAATAAATAAAAGATTAACAAGTTTACACAAACTTGTAGATGGTGAACAATAAGTGATTTTTAATCCAAGACATCTTCTGACAATTGCATTCCACCCAATCTTTATCTGGATATACATTTGACAGATGCTTCTTGACTACACCTACTTGAAAATCACCTGATAGTGCCCCTATTTTCAACAGAACAGCCATCAAACACTGTTGGTACAATTGTCCTCTTACACGGTGGGATGTGTGGGTGTCATCTTCTACTGTGCAACAAATCAGTTTATAAAGTCTTCAGAGAGTCTGAAGTGAAATTGTTTTTTTTTCATTCTGTTTTATTATGGAGCTGTGAAGTGTTTTCTAACATATAGTATCACATATATTTTTATAGCACTAATATTTTTTTTCCCCCTGACATGTAAAGAAAAGGACCAAAAGAACACTAATGAAGACATATTACAAGCTGACTCAAACCAAGTCCTCCATTTTGTAAAGACGCATCCAGTTGATGTCAGCACATTCTTTTTATGTCTGCAGTGTGTGGAAATACTCTCAAACCATATAGTTCAAACTATTTGGTGAAGTCCACGTAGCAGTCTGCCTGATACTTATTTTAACCTCTCCTCTTTTGTATCGCCAAGATAACCTACAATAAAACAATTGGAATGAAACCATTCCACATATAAACAGACTCAAAAAGTTGTCCTGTAAAATGCTGAGATGTTCAATTGCATTTGTATACCAGGCTTCTTGTTCTTGGGACACCACTGTTGCAAACATGACCATGGAGGGAGCACCTGATGGACGGAGGATGCATGCATTTTCATACAGATGGGATGGCATTTTAGAAGTAACGAGCAGCTGGCTTGATTATGAAGGTGGGATGCCAGGGGTAGCCTTTGCTATTCTGCCTACCATCGACACATCCCAGGCAGCCCAATCCTGAGCTGCCTGGAGCACGGGGCTGCCACAGCACTGAAAATGGCTACTGCGTACACACAACCAGGCAGTCACTTCTTGTCCCCCTTCCCCTAGGTAAGGCAAGTAGCCCCACAATGGGGCTACTGAATTCTGTGGCAACCCTTGGGCTGCGATAGAATAGAAAGGCTCTGGATGCAGAGGAGTGGAGCTCCTCTGATTGCACCTCACTCCACTCACTCCCCCGCGCATGCCTCCTTTTTGCCCTCTGCCTCCCCCGCTTCCTGCCTCCCTCCACGCCCCCACCTACCTCTCCGCTGCCCGGCGGTTCAGGCGACTGCTGAGCGGTGAAGCACCGGCTATCCCTTGGCATTAGCTCTTGTGGTTGGCCGGCACTTAAGCCCCTCAAACGTGCTTTATGCGACATGTTTGCGACAGTGCATGCCGCTGGTGAGCTGGCATGCACTGCATAGGATTGGGGCCCTCAGTCTGTTACACAAATCCCCACTGTGATGATTCTGGAAGCAATTCTAGGTGTCCTATTTAACTGCTTTTGGGAAGTTAGATGAGAGTGGATCCAGAAAGTTTGCCTGTGAAGAGAGTTTTAAAAATGGGTTCCAAAATTTGTGCCCTCGTCAGGCATTCAGTAAATGTGGTCAGGATATATATTTATAGCATACCCAGAAACACATCAGCACTCCTTCCCTGTTACCAATGCTATCCCCAGTGCCAGCATTTCTGAGCCCTCAGATGAACATAAGCCCTCTCAAGTGTCCAAACTAGCATTCAAACTAGCAGCCTCTAACAATAATCTTGCATTTGTGCAATCTCATTGCTATGGTAATGATAATGTAAGAACCAAGCTTTTGTTTATATCTGCTACTAAATTCAAAATAACAGTGGCTATAAGATTTGTGGATCCTAAAATCTTTGATGTGGCTATAGACAGTATCTGTTCTTCAAAAATACTGTAAAAATGAGCATCAAAATAGCACCCAGACAGCAAAACGCTGACCAGTTTTGTCCAGTGTCTCACACTGAAGCTGGTAAGCAACTTAGAAGAGGGTTAGCAGAATTGGAATCATTACCAAATGTGTAAGAACTCTGCCAGCCCATTTCCCAATTGGCAAAGTTTGTATATGAGTGTAAAATCAAAGTGCACATATATACATATTAAACCTGCTACATTAAAATTGCAAAGATACATGGGCCACAAACCTTCCTTTAGAAATGCTTCTACTACTACCAAAATGATTTACAGAGATTATGACAGGCTGTTTTTCAAACTCTCTGACCAGCTGGGAAAAAAAGGCAAAGGATATGTTTAAGTGCTTGGGAGTACAGGGTAGTGGACAGAAGAAGCACATTTGGCAATGTTGAGTAGATTTGTTGGGGGAAGCAGGTCCAACGGCTGTCAGAAGCTCAAGGAGGAATGTGTCAAACATAATAAAGGGATGAAGTCCATGGACAGTTACTAAAGCCAGGTAAAATCAGTTACCTTGACTGATTTTGATTTGATATATTGGCTTCAAAGATCTATATTTACTTTGGAGGAAAAAAAAATTAGCTGGGTTAAAAAGTGGGGGCTTAGGCTAAAGCTACATGGCATAAAGGATATTTCCTGTTTGCTTGTGGGTTGGAAGGTGGAAAAAGATAATTCTGCAGATAGCTTTCAGAACGCAGCTTCAGAGACCATGTGAAATAGCTGCTCCTTTTTTTTCTTCCTGTGACAACCCTTACTTAAGACAGGTGACCAACTGAACTCCTATTTGCAACTTTGGATGATGGAAATAGAGGTCACCCAACTTCCTCTGGGAGTTCATTCCATATCATTTCCTTTTGAAAGTGCAAGGCAACCCAACAACTGACCTATACCACCTAGCTAGACTTTTAGGACTTCTGAACCTCCCAGTACTGGGAGGTGTGGAGGAGTGGTGGTGGAGATGCAATTTAGCAAAGAGATTTGCACAGCTACTATTCCTTGTTACAGGGCCCCCATGGGGTGCTGTCATTTTCTGGAAAGTACAGGAAAAGGATGAGCCGTAGAAGTCTCTTTGGCCAAACTTGCATAGATAGCACTCTTCTACACTTCCCATTGGCCAATAAGCTTTCCCCCCAGGATCCCACTGAGAATGTAGGAGATAGGATTCAATCTTCTTCCTCTCACCTTCTGAGGGTGGGAGAAGGAGGAGCTGAAAAGACCAAAAATCTCCCTTCCCCATTTGCCAATGGGGAGGGTGGGAGGACCCAGTAAGCTCAATGGGGCATGAAGCTCAGTGCACCATGGCGGTCCAGTGCAGGGCTTCTTCCTGGAGCCCCCCAGAAACCTGGTGCCATGACTCTGCCATCAACCATGCGCTTCCCATAAGGGTATGTCAAACTTGGCCACTATGGTTAAATTACATTTACTGAAAATTCATGCCAGAATTGAGCAAGTTTTCTGGTGGAAGGCATATTCCTCTGCTGTAAAATTGGCTACACTAGCTGCTAGCTATGTTTGAATCACTAATAAATAGATATGGTAGAGCTAACAGTTGAAAGTCCTGGGATGTGTTACATGATGTTCCAGAACTTATTCTATCCAGTGAACATGAAAAACTTGTTTCTTGTCTCCTGGTACTGGTTGTCAGCACACGGGAAATACTGTCACACAAATTCCTGGCTACCCCACTGGTCACCTAGTTTTCTACAAAATGGAAAGTTTAAAGCATGTGCAGCTGCTTCTCCACTCAAGTGTGTGCGGCAGTTCATGAGGTAAACTGCTAAGTGCACTGCCCCATGCTCAGTGCCTGTCTCCTGTTTCTAGCACCTCAGCAGGGAAATTAATAGTTCTTGGTCTACAAAATGCACTTAACCTGACTTAAGTTTTTAAGGGGGGAAGTGAATTCTTTCTTGCACAACCATCCTTATAATGTTGTTCCCTGACTTTAACCATGATAACAACATTGTTCCTCATTAATGGTGTATTTCTTTTCTTCAGAGAGGCTCAGCTGACACAGGTCTTAACTTCCGTGAACAACCTTTGCATTTGGGGAGATGAAACCAAACTGTAGTTTACTACTATGCTGTCTTGCTAACATTGTCAGGTGTAACCTCCCTTTGCTCTTCTTGCTTTAGCAGGTTAGAGGTTACAACATCCAAAGGGCGTAATGAACACCACTCGCAACTGATGTTGCCAATTATATGGTAGAGGCGCATGGCTTCTGCTCAAGGCTTTGCAGAACTCCAGCACGACTGTCTGGAAAATATTTCCAAACCACAGTGGCAGAACAAGACAGTGTGTTTCAGAATACACGCTCTATACAAAATTCAAAGTGGATTTCTAAGTTCCTCCTGAGGAATTTTGTGGAAGCCCAAAACTGGACTATTAGGATTGCGCTGTGAGTTACTTGGTAGTTGACTCTTGACCGTTGCTAGCAGCTGCTTCTTTGTGGCAGCTAACAAAAAGTTAGAAGAAAAACAACAAAACTGCTGTTTCTGGTAGTCCCCCTAAATTATCACCAAATTTGGCAGCTTAACATTTCTCTTGTTTAATAGGGCAGGCAACAGTCACTGCTCTCCCTTCCCAATCTGAACCTAAATTTATCTATAGAGATTTTTTTTTTTTTGGGGGGGGGGGGCTCAACCCTTATCTAAACACAGTGGTGGTGAGCGGGTGATATGACTCTTATCCTGGGCCAACCCATCCAACTGAAGTGGTCGCTTCAAGCAGTAGTGGGGGGGGGCTGTCTCTATCTGCCACCTTGCCTCCACCCCTTCTTCCTCTCCTTCCAACCCTGAGATTGGAAAAGGAAGAGGGGGACAGAGAGGAAAAGGAAATAGAGAGGGGAGGAGAGTGCTGAGCAAAAACAGTGGAGAGTGGGAGGAGCAGAGGCTGGTGTGGATAAGGAGGGCTGTGTTTGGCTTGCCACCTTAGGCACCTGGAGATCTTGGGCTGGCCCTCCTGTCTTACATGGAAGAAGAGAAGGATATGGCACTTTTGTGACAATTCATGCTGGCTGAACTTGTTAAGATTGCAATGAATATGACTCGAGTCATTTAAATGCAACAAAGTTCCTTTAACTTAGCAGAAGTCTCCAGGTTGGTCACTTTCATCACCCATTTCTGTCATTACTAAAAATGCATTTCAGGGCAAAAGCTAAATGTCAGCATTGAGTAAAGTTTCATTTTCCCTATAATTGTAAGCAATCAGATATGCTTCATACGAATGGTTGTGCCGACATGCAAATCAACAGCAAACTGTCCGGCTTCTTATTCTTTTCTCTCCAATTTCTCTGTCTAGGTAGTTAAATACACAACTACGTGACTTTTTCTTTTTGGAGTAATGTCTAGAACTTAGGATACTTTAAAATCTGACCTTTTAATGTTAAACGCCAGCTTACCTCCACGGCCCCTTCAAAACTCAAGAATCTTTACACTGTTATTCCCTTAACTATAGTTGAAAATGCCAGAACCTTGGTTATTAGACACTTTGAAGACTTGAAACAATGAAAATTCAGTTTATGAAAAAAGTGCCACTCAGTAGTCAGTCTAAAGGTTAGAAGAGCAGAGAGTTATAGGTGGTCCATTAACTAGGGGCTCCATCACACACTCCTACAATGTGGTGAAGTAGCTTCTCTATGGCACTCTTCCACATTATATTATATTGGCAACCTTCAGTCTCAAAAGACTATGGTATCGCGCTCTGAAAGGTGGTTCTGGAACAGCGTCTAGTGTGGCTGAAAAGGCCAATCCGGGAGTGACAATCCCTTCCACATCAGGAGCAAGTGCAGTCTGTCCCTGGTCTGTCTCCCTGGCTATGGACCTTCCTTCTTTGCCTCTTTGCCTCAGACTGTTGGCCAAGTGTCTCTTCAAACTGGGAAAGGCCATGCTGCACAGCCTGCCTCCAAGCAGGCCGCTCAGAGGCCAGGGTTTCCCACTTGTTGAGGTCCATTCCTAAGGCCTTCAGATCCCTCTTGCAGATGTCCCTGCACCGCAGCTGTGGTCTACCTGCAGGGCGCTTTCCTTGCACGAGTTCTCCATTGAGGAGATCCTTTGGGATCCGGCCATCATCCATTCTCACGACATGACCGAGCCAACGCAGGTGTCTCTGGTCCAGCAGTGCACACACGCCAGGGACTCCAGCACGTTCCAGGACTGTGTTGTTAGGAACTTTGTCCTGACAGGTGATGCCGAGAATGCGTCGGAGGCAGCGCATGTGGAAAGCATTCAGTTTCCTCTCCTGTTGTGAACGGAGAGTCCATGACTCACTGCAGTACAGCAGTGTACTCAGGATGCAAGCTCTGTAGACCTGGATCCTGGTATGCTCCGTCAGCTTCTTGCTGGACCAGACTCTCTTTGTGAGTCTGGAAAACGTAGTAGCTGCTTTACCGACGCGCCTGTTTAGCTCGGTATCGAGAGAAAGAGTGTCGGAAATTGTTGAGCCAAGGTACACAAAGTCATGGACAACCTCCAGCTCATGCTCAGAGATTGTAATGCAGGGAGGTGAGTCTACATCCTGAACCATGACCTGTGTTTTCTTTAAGATTATCGTCAGTCCAAAATCCCGGCAGGCCCTGCTAAAACGATCCATGAGCTGCTGGAGATCTTTGGCAGAGTGGGCAGTGACAGCTGCATCGTCGGCAAAGAGGAAGTCACGCAGACACCTCAGCTGGACCCTGGACTCCGCTCTCAGTCTGGAGAGGTTGAAGAGCTTTCCGTCAGATTTGGTCTGGAGATAGATGCCTTCTGTTGCAGTTCCAAAGGCCTGCTTCAGCATGACAGCGAAGAAAATCCCAAACAAGGTTGGTGCAAGAACACAGCCCCGCTTCATGCCACTTTGGATGTCAAAGGGGTCCGACGCGGAGCCATCGAAGACAACAGCGCCCTTCATGTCCTTGTGGAAGGATCTGATGATGCTGAGGAGCCTGGGTGGACATCCGATCTTGGGGAGAATCTTGAAGAGGCCGTCCCTGCTGACCAGGTCGAAAGCCTTCGTGAGATCTATGAAGGTTATAAAGAGTGGCTGTCGTTGTTCCCTGCATTTCTCCTGCAGTTGTCCAAGGGAGAACACCACATCAGTGGTGGACCTGTTGGCTCGGAATCCGCACTGCGATTCTGGATAGACGCTCTCTGCAAGTACCTGGAGCCTCTTTAGTGCAACTCGGGCAAACAACTTTCCTACAACGCTAAGGAGAGAGATGTTCCCAGATACAGATAGCTCTGTTCCCAGATACAGATAGCTCTGTTCCCAGATACAGCTCTGTTCCCAGATACAGATAGCAGCTGACACCGGCAACATCAAGGGGATGTATGATGGTATCAAGCAGGCCCTAGGTCCAACACAGAAGAAAATTGCCCCTCTGCAGCAGGCGAGGTCATCCAGGATCAGGCGCAGCAGATGGAACGCTGGGTGCAGCACTACTCTGAGCTATATTCCAGAGAAAATGTAGTCACCGAAGAAGCACTGAACAACATTGAGTGTCTGCCTGTGTTGGAGGAGCTTGACAGTGAACCAACCCTAGAAGAACTTCACGTGGCCCTGGACTCCCTTGCCTTTGGCAAGGCACCGGGAAAAGACAGCATCCCTGCTGAAGTCCTAAAGTGCTGCAAAGAGATCATCGTCACTGAGCTGCATGAAATCCTCTGTCTCTGCTGGAGAGAAGGTGGAGTACCTCAAGACATGAGGGATGCAAACATCATCATGCTGTACAAGAACAAAGGTGACAGGGGTGACTGCAACTCTTCCACATAGCTGTGATATACATGTGTGAATGATGCAAACTTGTGAGCCAGGCCCACTGCCCATGTTTTAACACCCTATTGTTGCCCTCTCTCCTGGGTGGATGATAATTTACTTGGAAAAAATTCTGCAACTGATAAACACAACCCATGTGGTTCTGTTATTTACATACATATTGGATTATATAATGGGGAAATGGTTCCATTCTACTAAGTGTATGTGAAGGAGGCTTCAAATTACAAAACTAGAAAGTAAAATTCTAATAATTTTCCTCTGGTTTTCTAAACTACCTTCCTCAGTGACAGGAGAAATGCATGTAACATGATCTGGCATCTACAGTAAACAAAACTGGTCATGCAAAAGTTCGAACAACACGGTGCTAATTTCAAAGTTATTCTCATTTAGATGTAGAAAAACATGGTTTGTGTTTGTTTGTTTAGAGGGGTATCTAGTAACTCCAAATCTATTTTGCGGTGTACAAATGTGGTATGACCCCCAAGAAAATGCAGTAACTGTATTTGACAGTAGAACAAGTCAATCTGTGTCACAATGCACACTCTACATGTCCTGGAAGCAGAAACGCATACCAACATGTGTCTGATTTTGTCTTGTGGCATACATTTATACACCATATGCATACTGACAGAACAGTCCTGTGCTTGTCTACTCATGTACAGGGTAATAGGATAAGTCAGTGTTTCTCAAACTGGGTAGGGACCCACTAGGTGAGTCGTGAGCCAATTTCAGGTGGGTCCCCATTCATTTCAATATTTTAATTTTAATATATTAGACTTGTTGCTACCATGGTATGTGACTGCATCTGGGGAAATGTTACAGATCTGCACTTTGAACAGGCTACTATGTATATGCTTCTAACAATGATAGTAATTAGGACTTACTCCTCTGTAAGTGTGGGTAAGATTGCAGCCTAGGTTTATTAAAAATTTTCCTGCTTGATGATGTCACATCCTGTCATGACATCGCTGCCGGTGGGTCCTGACAGATTCTACTTCTAAAAAGTGGGTCCCAGTGCTAAATGTTTGAGAACCACTAGGATAAATAATAGAACTTATTACTCCTATTGAATTCAGTGAAACCTTCTCTCAGGTATTTGTGTATGGTATTTGTATCCACTAAAGTCTCAGTTTGGTAAGTTTTTTCAACATCTGCCTTCTAGGATGGAGGAGGAGATGGGGGATAGACACACATGGGAGAAGGAGGGCAGACACAACTAGAAAGCTCAACAATTCTCCTGAAATACTGTACTCTAGAAAAGAGGAAGGAGTGGGGGGAAAGAAAGAAGCATGCAGAAAGACTGACAGAGTACATGTGCAAGACTCTAGAAGTGATGGAGAACCTAAGTTAGTGAGTTATCCACATGAGTACTTTCCTTTATCTCACTGGGCCACAATATTGAAATTGGGCATGTGCACTAACCAGGACCACATGAATACTATGAAGAAATCTAGCAATGCTGTGTGGGCAAGAGTAAACAAAATGTTTCGTGGGCAACATACAGTACCCTACTGGGCCTCAAAATGTCCATCACTGTTGTAGACATTATTGCAGATCAGACAAATGGATTACTCACTATCCTTGTCCTTCTTTTCCACATACACTCCGTACTCTGATATTACTCTCCAATGTTTGTTGAATGCATAGGGCAGGGGGTGCTAATATGGTCAATGTTGATGCATCTTTGGGCACATCCCCTGGGAATTCAGTGTTTGTCTGGAAATGACTGAGGGGGAAAAACAACCTTGCCACTTGCTTTTTTGGCAACTAGCTAAAACTATCTCTCCCAAATGGTCATGTCAGTTGTTTTCCTCATTGGTTGGCAGCCCGTTCTGTGTCATCTATCTCCCTATATTTAGGACAACCTTGTCATATTGCCTGGAAGCTGAACTAAACATTGTTATCTGTGTTCTTCTGTTTTGTATTTATTCTCTCACAAATCATGATTGAGTGCCTGCTCCCCACATAACTGGTTTTTTGTCATAACTCTCCTTGACCTTTACTGAGGCTGGATGAATGCCATGGTCCGTATGGAAAAGACTAATGTTGAGGAGAATTCGTCTTGATATGGTCATGGAGTGTACAGTGCAAAAGCTTTAGTAGTACTGGAAACAGGCCAAGGGGACAGTTTATAAGAGGACCTCATTGTCTTAAAGTCAAGGGAAGCGGCAACAACATTTGAAAGCTTTGCAAATGGTCTCCTGCAAGAAAATGGAGACATTAAAGACAACCATAAAGTGGAGCGCATCATTTTTTTTTTCCTTTGAGAGGCACAACTGACTCCTTTGTGACATGTACCAAGCTGCATTATGGTAATGGCAAGGTTTATGCATGATTGAGGTCATAACAAATCATTAATAAATGGCTGTTTCCTACATCTCTGCCTGTGTTCTCTATAGAAATAATCTTGTGTTCCAAAGGTTACTAGAGATATATAAACACTTATGACGCAGATTGAAAAATTTCAAGGTCAAAATAAAAAGGCCTATTCCTCCTCATTCATCATGCTGTCTAAACAGATTTCTAAAACTTAAAAGAACTTGAGTAATAACTGCAAAGATAAACAAAACTTATGAATTTATGGAAAGGGAAAACTGTAGTATGGAATTGCATTTTGTGAAATGTTGGGAGGGGGGAGTGGAAACTCATTTAGGGGCCTGGGTCACTGGTCTATGCCACCACTGGGTTTTGAAAGCAATTCTCCAGACATAGCACCTGGACCATGCATCTCAGTGCCACCCTGGTCTGGCCCTAGCTCTTCTCATCATGTGACACATCATAGCCACTGGTGTTCCTAACTGTTGGAGGTGCAGAAACTCTGGTGTAAAGCAGGTCCCCCTCACCTTTAGAGCCAGTTGCAGCTGCAAAAGCAAAGCTTTCACAGCCATGACTGGTTCTGAAGAGGAGGGCGGCACTTTACACCAGAGTTTGCATGTCTGCAAAACTTCGTGTTTTGCCCCTTCTCCAGGAACACCAGTGATCAGAGCTCTTCTCACAGCAACAACAGCTGTGAATTCAGAAAAGTCATGGAGCTGTGGGATAACGAAGTACAATTATTCCACCACATGGGGTAAAGAAGGGAGCACAGGAACTCAGGTTTGTAAGAAAATGTGTTCGTGACTAAACAAACCACTGTATGTTAAGTCATCTGAATTAACCCCTTCCCATCTGATATAAGTCTCAGAAACCTTTATTGGCATCACAGACAACAAATAAAACATACAAACCATTAAAGCAGCCACCATCTGATATAAGTATCTAACTTGATCTGGCCAATCCTTGAGGTTGACTGAAGTGGTTGCCAGATTTGTGCCCAGCTCTGGCTGCAAGCCCACCTCCATTGGTTCTCCTTCTCCTGGTCTCCCTTGCCAGATGCAAGGGTGGGCACCAGGATAAAGGTCTCTTGTTGTCTTGTGTGTTCCCTGAGGCATCTGGTGGGAAGCTGGACTACGTAGATTGGCCTGATCCAGTGGGGCTCTTCTTATGTTCCCTGAAGCTGAAAAACAAAGGAGGAATAGAGCAGGTGGTGTGGAAGAGCATCTCTGTTCTGCAATACTTCATATCCCAGCTTCTACTCTGTTCTGATCTTTCTTTGTAAATCCAGAGAGCAGAAAGAGAAGCGGTGACAGCTGGCATGTACCAGGTAAGTGGTGGTGACATTTGGTGTGCCACCACAGGTGCAAGAAGGTCTTGGGCCAGGCCTTTATCTAACAATAGGTTTGCTGTGTTAATATCGCTCTTTCATGCTGGTTCATGCTAGTGGTGGGCCACTGTGAGATACAGGAGACTCGACTAGCTAGGCTAGCTAGACTAGCTAAGAAAAAATTATTTTCTTATTTCTATTGCTATCTCCCATAATGATCATTTATTTTTATTTATTTTATTTATTTTTCACATTTGTATACCACCCTTCCACCAAGGAGCTCAGGGTGGGGCACATGGTTCCTTCCTTCCTTTTTTCCTCACAACAACTCTGTGAGCTAGGTTAGGCTGAGAGAAAGAGTGACTGGCCTAAGGTTACCTAGAAAGCTTCAAGGCTAAGCGGGGATTTGAACCTGGATCTTCCAGGTCTAACTCCAACTCCTAAACCACTACAACATCCTGGCTCTTAATGATTAATGATACTGTACTCATAAAATCCAGTATCATCAAGCCAATACATCTCACTGTTATGTGGAAAAGATCCCTTTATGCCACATTCTGCTATCTGATATAGGTTATGTGACATCAGCTACAAAAAGTATGGCCTTCAGATGACTTCTGAGAACTCTCTGAAAGTTTGGTTAGAGCCACAGGCTGGGATTCTTTTCAAACAACATATGCATAAGCTGCTGTAATCATTTCCAAACTTGACAGCTTTAAAACTGGATTTACAGAAAAGAATTAGCAAGAAAAATATGTTACTTTTGCCTTCTATAGATGTAATGAATGGAGTGAATGCAGAATGCAGAATGCAAGTGGTTCATCGGACTGTCTCCACAGACATGACTTTTGCCCAAATGTTCAGACAACTCATCTCATTATGTTCTTCATGTATTATTGTAGTGCTGAGCTTTGTTTATAGCAGACAGCAAAAGATAACCCTTATTCCCCTGAAGTTATTGTTGGGAAAATCAATTCAGCAAAATCCTAATACCACTGAATCGACAGGCACAATTACAACAGTGAATAAAGGAATGCTAAACTCTTGTGGAGATTTTGATAACTGGAGATTTTGCGGCGTGAATGCCATGCTATGCTACTGACTTCCACAAAAGTATTCAAAATTCTTTATTCAAAGATTTGTAATGACCTAGATAAAGATCTTTTCTCAGGTATCTTTGCAATTTTCTCTTTAATCAGAAACACAAATGCAGAGCACATGTGAAAACAAACAGCACTGCCAGCCTGACCGTGAGGTGAGGTGAAGCAGGTTCAGTGGGGGACTGTGAGGGGGTCAAGGGTGCTGCAGATTCAGGGTGTGCTGCCATTGCCAACAACAACCTCCTTCCAGCTCACTACTGATGTGTGCCGTGATGATCTGCTCCCCTCTTGCTTGAGCAGGAAACAACTAATCTCCCTCCTTACCTTGCACAGTTTCCTTAAACCCAAATGGGCAGGACTTCCAGGTTTATTTAGCAGGAGTCACAACAGTGGAACAGAAGTTCTGGGTCATAAATGGCCATGGTGGCACACGCCATTTTGGAGCCACTGCCATCTATAAAATAGGAAAGTATTTTTATTTTTTTGTACCAGAAGGCAGTGTCTCGCCTTGGCCACTGAGGGAGTTGATGGCAGAGGCAGGATTTCTTGGTTCACAGCTTAGCCACGACTTCATGCCAGCTATCATCACTGTTCCTGTGCTTACTCTGTGAAATACCAATAGAAAACAACAACCATTATCTCTTGTACTGCAACAAAGCTATTTATGTAGGGGGGAAATATGGAACTTAGAATGTGGCTCTGTTCTTCGAACTCTTTTCATATTACAAGCAGGAACTCTCCATTCTTCATTTCTTTCTGTTAATTGAATGCATTTTTTAGAGATAACATATTTTGTGCTGTGAAATATTTTCAAGCTTCTGGTTTTCTTTTCTGTTTTTTTTTTTAATAGCAGCATGTGTGTTTACAGGTGCTGATGAAAAAGTTTCAAAGCGACTTCCCATAAAGGCCATCATAAAAGTCACCATTAATGTCAATATTTTGTTCTTTATGGATGCCTAATGCTAGGCAGGTACCACGCTGTCCAAAACATAGCTTAATTGTCTGGAGCACCAGGAAATAACAGTGCGATTAGCAATCGCCATTTAATTAAAATAGTCTCCAGGATTCTTGCCTCTTATGTCAAGTAAAGGCCATGGGCCTGGAGGTTCATTGCTAAATAAGAATATGTTTCTAGCTTGCAGCCTTATTGCCAGTGGATGAAAGATGCTGATATGTCTGATAAGCAACTTGTTTCAGTATTTTTAACTGTATTAAAAAAAGTATTTTATGAAAATTACACAGGCCTACAAAACTGAGAGTCAGAAAAGTTTTTCCCAAACTTTATGGTGGTTTCATATGAATTTGGGGTGCCGATTCCAAAAATGGCATCCGTTTTGCCCTATCATGTCTAATTTTGGAGATATAGTATAGCCGCGTTAGTGAATGGTTCAAGCAACTTCCTCATGAGGAAGCTATGGTGTAGGCTTCCTCATGAGGAAGCTTCTTGAACCATTCACTAAAGAGGCTATGCCATGTTTCCAAAACTAGACGTGATGGGGCAAAACAGATGCCATTTTTGGAATCGGCACCCCAAATATACCCAGGGATTGGTGTAACTTTAAGGAAGCAAATTGTGTGTCGGCCTGAGTTATTTACCAAATCTGATAATTAAACACAAGGCAGGTTTGGATAATACCATCCACAATGCCCCCAACACACAACTAAGGACAATGATGAGCACCTTGATGGTTCGTACATCTATGATTAACAATACAAAGTCATGACTTTCATATGTGAATGGGTCATCACAGATATAGTGCCGCAGATGGAATTTCTATATCACTTACGTGGATGGTCTCAAATGCCATGCTGTGGAGTTGGCTGACATACTCAGACGCCAATTGCTTGAGTCTGGCTCACATATCCTTAGTCATTGCTTGAGGAACATCACATTCTCAGTTGATCTCTTGTATGTGTGAATGGGTGATGACAAAGTCTGACAGTGGTCTAACAATGTAAACATGTTGCCTCACATGTTGCCTCATATCATTACAAACACAGTATCTTTCAAGAGAATCAGTTCACACATTGAGCTGCCAGTCTTCAAGTGTGCAGTTAACAAGCTTAAAGCCCAATCCCATGGTCTGTTTGCAACAGCAGAACGATTGTTGAAAAAGGAGGGTATCCCCACCGGGCCAGTCCAAGCCACTGCCATCACAAAGCAGCAGCAGCAGTGGAACCATGCTGCCATGCCTACCCTGGACCATGCTAGGGCAGATACATTGGCAGCAGGGGCATTTTGTAGGCATGGAGGGGGGTTTCAGGGTGGATCAAGGGGAGGGCAGGGGTGGATTGGGGAGGAGGGTGTGGATTCTGGTGGCAGCAGATTGCACCGGGTCCTATCTTCTCTCCTTTCCTAAGTTCCTCCTCTTAGTTCTCTTTGGAATTACACTAACTATATAGCTAGCATAGGTTCAAGGAAACTCATAGGGCACCAGGAAGCCTAGGCAGAGGTAAGGGAATTGCTCCCCCCGTACTATGCAGTACATGTCTCCATGGTGTGGTTGCATGCTACAGTATGGTAGGGTATAGGATTGGACAGTAAGAGAAACAAATAATGCACATGTGTTGGAGCACATCTTCCAATCAGGATGCCAATTCCAGTTTGCAACATAAATGCATGGTAAGATAAACAGGCTTTACAAGTGACTACACTGACAAAAAACTTTGTAGGCAAAATGCAAAAGAAAGCACAATGGTTTAAGTTTCTCAAAAATAAATGGGTTCCTCATTGTCTAACACTTACCTTACCTTCTTACCCTAAAAGGTGAGAATTCCCGCTCCTCTCTATTTTCCAGAGAAACATCAATTACCCAGTTTCTGACCATTCAGAAGATTGCAACTGTGAATCAGAACAAAAATATATTACTGAGAGATGTTCACCTCTGTCAAATCGCCATTCATTGATTGAAAACATATGTACTTCTATATTAAAGAATTTGTCAAAGATTGATTGAACAATAAGCACCAATATTTCTGAATTTTAAAGCTGCACATGCCACACGTTCAAAAAACTTTTGAGGAGGGGGGGGGTGCAGTAGAACTCCTGATGTTCTGCAATGTTCTCATTATACCCAGAATTACTTTTGCTTGTGTGGGTACTTTTTCTTTTCTTTTTAAGAGAAAATAACGCTGGAAATGAAAGACTCAGTCTTTCAACGGCTTGTTTCAGAGAGTCTTTCTTTTAAGGTCAACAACAGTTCAGTGAGAAATGGTGATCAGGTTCTTCTGGAAACCTGAGTCATTGGTTTGAGAGATAAAGAAGCTTAATGTTTTGAGGACATAATAAGGCACAGAGCATAAGGTGCTCCAAAGGACCTTTTCACCAGCACTGGTCACCCTACGTCCATCAGCTAATCTTGATCATTTGTTTCTCAGCTCCACATTATTATCCTCACAGCGCCTGAGGACTGAGATTAGCTTATACAAGCAGTCAATCTTTTCCTGGTTTGTACCACTTTGGGCTGCAGGTGGGGGAACGGGAACATGTGGATAATTGTATACTTGCCACATGATTAAAACTCTACTATATAGAAAACTGGCATGTCTAGCAAAGAAGTTTGGCCCAGCCTAGTTTTCTTTCTGAAGGTTTATTTTGGTTTTGTGCTGTATGGGTCAGAGTTATTCTGACTGAAGCTCTTCCTGCTTCAGTGTTCCCAGATTGTTTCTCAGATATGATGTAATATCATTTAGCAAGGACTAAACACTGGCACACTGACAAAAACTGGCACAAAATTCTAGCAGCCCAATCCTAACGAAACCCTTTCCCAATGCAGCCATGCCAATGGAGCATGTGCAACATCCTATGGTGGGGATGTCACAAGGTCTATTCATAAAGACTTTCATTCCCTTACCCTGGGGCAAGCCTCCACTGCCCTGATGGGTCTCCTCAGACTTTCGCCAGCCATTTTGCTGCTGCAGAATTGAGGAGAGTAAGCGAGAGGGAGGGGACAAGGATAGTATCCTGGTGCATACCAGTGCTGCTGGGATCCACCCCTCCCTGCCTCTTTCCTCCCTACCCCCACCGCATTCCTCCCACTGGCCATGGTTACACCTCCATGCCAGCTTACACGCACTCCCACAAGTAGCTGCTAGCAGCAGAGGGCTGCTGACACCATTACTGTTTGAGGCAGCTGCTCTGAACTGACCACTCGTGGCATGTGTCACCGTGACCATTTATGACACCAGAACTTGCTGTCATTTCTCCTAGTTAGGATTGGGCTGTGAGAGACTGAGCTGTGAACTGGGATATCTCGTCTCTGCCATCAACTCACTGAGGCTGCAATCCTATCCACACTTACCTGGGAGTAAGCCCCATGGACCATAATGGGACTTACTTCTGAATAGACAGGTTTAGGACTGGGCTGTAAAGCAAGCCACTCTCGGAAGCTAAGCAGGGTCAGGCCTGGTTAGTACTTGAATGGGAGACTGCTTGGGAATACCGGGTGCTGTAGGCTTATACCATAATCTTTCAAGACTGAAGGTTGCCAACCTTAACCATTGCTTCCGGGGTGGGGGGAAATCATGTGAAACCTCTTTATCATCTGCTAATATGTTTAGTAGGGAACAACAACAACAACAACAACAACAGTATTTATATACCGCTTTTCAACTAAATGTTCACAAAGCGGTTTACAGAGAAAAATCAAATAACTAAATGGCTCCCTGTCCCAAAAGGGCTCACAATCTAAAAAGATGCAAAAAGAATACCAGCAGACAGCCACTAAAACAGACAGTGCTGGGGTGAGGTGGGCCAGTTACTCTCCCCCTGCTAAAAAAAGGAGCACCCACTTGAAAAAGTGCCTCTTACCCAATTAGCAGGGGTTCAACCTACGATAGCTATGCCACCCTCCCAATTTTTTGTACCACCATAAGTCGTCTGCACTAGCGGTGTATTTGCCCACCTGTTAAGACATTACATTATAAACAAGGGAGGCTTTAAATTACATATCGGTTTCATCCTAACCATAAGCTTGGCACAGTCAGGCCTGGAATAATCACAGTACTTCAGCATCCTTCAGCATGGAACTGCCGTGGCATTGCCAGGCAGCAGAAATACCCCCAGCATGCAAAGCAAACTTCAGTATGGTAAACTTCAGTAACAGATTTGTTGTTCCACAGAGCTGTGTTTTTCTTTGATTATGGCATGCAATGTAACCAGTAAAAAGAACTGTTTTTAGATCTGGCTTGCAGGCTCACCTCTCTGCAAGGAATAGCAAGCTTAGCTGTGCTGGCATGGCTAATAAGCCTCTGAATTACCCATAAGCAGTAGAGACAGGATTCTTAAAACAAAACCCAGTTTTTTTACACACACACACAGCTAGCAGCTATTCAGACCTATTAGCACCTCTTTTGGTCCCAGGCCTGGCCTGGCTTATTTACATTTGAGCAGATTAAAGGATTTTTCAGGTTCTGCTTATCACCTTGCATATGGGCTACAGCAGTGATTCCCAAACTGGTGGGTTGTGACCCACTAGACAGGGAAGTATTTTGGTCTGGCCCCCATAAGGGATGGAGGCCAGGGGAATGCAGCAATGCAATTCCTAGGATCACGCTGCTGCAGGGGAAAGAGGGGGGTTTCTGGCTTACCTGAAGGGATGGGGAGGGGGTGCGGGGAGCCCCACAGACACCTCCACAGGCCTCCCCAAACCTGGAAAATAAAGAAAATTGTGATCAGAAGTCACTTCTGGTTTCACAAGTGGAAACTGGAAGTGACCTTTGATCACAATTTTCTTTATTTTCTAGGCTTGGGGAGCCCTGTGGAGGTGTCTTTGGGGCTCCCCACATTCCTGGACCCCATGGCTGGCTTTAGGTAAACCAGAAATTCCCCCTTTCCCCCGCAGCAGCGCGATCCTGGGGATCATGTTGTGCAATCCCCCTGTCCCTGCAAGCACTTAAGTTGTTCCCTCCTCCTAAGTAGGACTTTGAGAACCACTGGGCTAGAGTAAAAAAACTAAGAGTGCAGTAATAATGTGCTCTTTGGCTGGCACAAGTCTCTTGAGCCAGCCTGGGAGTGTTGCAAAACATACCATAAGGCACATTTGTGCCTCTGGAAGAGTCTGCTGGGCCAGTGCAAGGATGCATGCCAGCCTGTCACATCCAGCCTCTGTCACCTAGAATCAGCAAGGTTGCATTGGCTGAGGGCAGCTGATGAGTAAGTTGGGTGGGAAGGGCAGAGCAGGGGTGTTTTGGGAGAGGGGAGGGAGGAACAGAGGGTGGGTCGATGGGCGGACATGAGAGGGGGTAGGACCAGCCTCCAGCACTCAGGCCAGATCCTAACCTCCCCTCCCATGATACCGGGCTGCTTGGATCTGCATCAGCGATTTCACTGGCGCTGATCCAAGTAGCCCTATTGCAGCCCTATTGCAGCGGCTGGGGCATTACTTGGTGTAAGGGTATATAAGTCCCCTTACTCTGAGTTGTGCTACTTCCACATCTTAACCTGTGCTTGATATGGTGCAACCCAATTGGCCTGCTTATTCCAGCTCGGGTTAGGATTGGGCTGCCTGTCTTCAATACTATACACACTTTCCTGGGAGTAAGCACCATTGAACACAATGGAATGTACTTCTAAATTGACATGCTAGGATTGTGCCCTAAATTAGCTCTGCAAAAGTTAGGCTGCAAAAAATGCTAATGTGAAGAGCAGAACCCCAAAAGAGAATAGGTGAGCCTTCTTGACAATGGGAATAGCCATAGGTGCGTTTTTACACCATTAATGTTGACAATGTCCCAGAAGTGCATCTTGATACAAATATCTTCAATAGATAATTGGAGGAGTTAAGGTTTCGCTGAAAGCTTTCAAATGTACTGACTGAGGGCCCAATCCTATTCAACTTTCCAGTGCTGATGCAGCCATAATGCAGCCCCGAGATAAGGGAACAGATGTTTCCTTACTTTGAAAAGGCCTCCATGATTGCCCCTGAAGTGCAGGATGCAGTGCATATGCCATTGTCACAGCTACACCAGCACTGGAAAGTTGGGCCCTCACAAAGCCAAGTCCCTGGCCTAAAAACAAATGTGAAAGTTCCACCTCATTTTATCTGGGGGAGTCAGGAACAGGCCGAATTACAGTGCCTTTGGCCCCTAAAACCCTAAATTCCACTCCCACTTTTATAGCAACACACTTATAAAAACACACTTATACTGCAATACACTTATAAAAATTTGACTTCTGAAAAGGTCCCTCTTTGAACTGTTAACAGTAAAGAAATCAGATCAATTAAAAATCAGATCAAATACTTAGAATAACTTTCTGGCACATTTTTATTAATTGGTGCAACCTGCACCTAGGGGAAAAAAAATTTAACCCATCATCCCACAGAGCAGTGGTTCTCACACATTTAGCACTGGGACCCACTTTTTAGAATGAGAATCTGTCAGGACCCACCAGAAGTGATGTCATGAGTGGAAGTGACATCATCAAGCAGGAAAAGTTTTAACAATCCTAGGCTGCAATCCTACCCACACTTATCTGGGAGTAAATCCCATTGACTATCAGTGTTAAAAGCATATACATAGTAGCCTGTTAGAAGTATAGATATGTGACATTTCCCCAAATGCAGTCACATTCCATGGTAGCAACAAGTCTAATATATTAAAAATAAAATATTGAAATGGAGACCCACCTGAAATTGGCTCACAACCCACCTAGTGGGTTCCGACCCACAGTTTGAGAAACCCTGCCTCAGAGGGTTCTGTGAAACCCTCAAAATTACCTGGCTACTAGAATTTGTGGTTGAAAGAAAAAATGTGGTTTGTGAACATGTGAGGTAAATCTGTTCTTTTTTCCCTCTGTTCTTAGATACCATTACTTCATATCTGCAATGCAAAAAAATCACCTCAACAAATAAATACTGTGTCAAACTAACCAAACTGCCAATGCTGACAATAGCAAATAAAAATAAGCTGGAGCTTATGAAATATGACAAGGCATATTGCTGTAATCAGAGCTCCTGCCTAGTATTAACAAGGGAAAATACTGAAATAGGACAATCTAATAAATATAATATACTTTGCCTGATTTCCCCTTCAGTTCATGGGTTTTTCTCTTGTTCCTATTTAACATTTAAAGAGGCAGTATAAAATCCCACCACTCCTTGTTCATAGTAATGCAATTCAATATATATTATTCAAAATGTAGACACCTTGGATAACATGTTGTATTGAACCTTTGTCCTTTCACAACCAAAGGATTTTTTGTTGTTGAAACACATTTTCTGTGCCTACCAGAGATATCATAGTACATCTGGTGTTAGCACTCACTTTCTGTAAAAGGATTATAATTTGATAACTTCCTGTCTTCTCTACAAAGAACTCTTGTTCTTCTTACCAGTACCCAAGCATATTTCTCTGGAACTGGTAGAAACATGTAACATGAGACAACTGCAGCCCTTGTGAATGTTTGGGTCCAGGGAAGGGGAAGATGCCCCCACCCCTTATTTCTGTGCCTTCTCTTCTCTCAGCATGAACTGTCTCAAGGGAAGTCCTCCCCGTCCATAGCTTCCCCCCCTTGCTGCCTTCTCTTCCACAATGCCAGCTTCTCCTCTGTAGCAGTGTAATGCTACTTGGGAAGCAGCCCGAGACCCAAAAGTCAAGCCTGCTTGGTGTGGCGCACTGGAGCCTGAGCGAAGAATGAGACGACAGACAGGTGTGGAAGATAGATGCAGGAGGAAGGCTGTGGGATTAGCCTTCTCTGCCTTTTTATTCACTCTCAAGCAATACATAGCAGGCTGGGGTTACTGTCGGTGAAAGATTACGCTAGCTACTACTAGCTGGCAACAACATTCCTTAGATAAGGAACGCATCTCTAGAACACTGTCTTCCCATCCTCCCATCCTGTTTACGGTACTAGGCAAGAACAGGGCTGCGGCTTTTAGTAGGCTGTGAATCAAGGCTTAGGGGCTCGGAGCATGCTCTGGCCAAACAGGTGTGCAAGAAAGGCAGTATAGAAATACCTGTACTATTATTATTATTATTATTATTATTATTATTATTATTATTATTAATTGCTATAGAGTGGGGGATGCATTCATTTTTGTCTGATCCCATTATGCAACAGTTAGAACTAGTCAAACACCCCTGGGGCCAAAGGGTCAGTTCAGACATTGCATTTGGACAATTCTTGTGCTCACAGAAGTTCATCTGGCATGTTCATTTGACAGCAATTTGGCTGGAGCCAGTCCTTTTTAACAGAGCTGATGTTGGCATGATAGAGCCATTGCGAACATCTTTTGTCCCCCTATTGAAATATATTTTCACCTTACGGAAATATACAGTAGTAACATAGCATTTGTATGGCACTTTTCGAGTATGCAGAGCTACTTCACACGTATCATCTTGATGCAATTCTTCCAACAACCCTGTGTGTTGTATTATTATCCCCATGTTGCAGCTTAGTCTGTAGAGGAGAGAGTTCATGGCAGAGATGAGAACTGAAGCAAGGAAATCCTGACTGGAGTTCTGTCTTCTAGCCTCTATGCTACACCAGTTCTCACAAGCTCTTAGTGGACTGCTATGCATGGTTGGTGAGCTTGGTAGGTAGCTAGTTAGACAAAACTGCTTGTTAGACTGCGGGTGGTATGATCGCTCCCATGAGCTAACTGTCTCAAAATACAACATTTGAACCAACTCAAAGACGTAATATGTTCCAATCTCAGTGGCATCACCAGGGGGGTGCGGGCCTCACTGGGTGACACGCACAGGGGGTAACATGCACTACTGACCAAAATAGCTAAAATCACAGTTTGTAGGAATAACACCATCATGTTATATACCATTTGATGCATAATTTAAGCAGAATGCAATGGAAAAAAAAAATGGAGTGAAATATCTCCACTCTATCAAAAGCTATGGTCAAAAACTAGGAAACAAAAATGCAGTTGTCTTATGTAACAAAAAGTAAATTTCCTTAATTAATGGACCAATGAGACTGATTGTTCGATGAGCCAATGAGATGCTATTATGACACAGCATGAGACCAATAAGGTGTTAGTAAGGTGACACCTGGGTGAGTTGCATCACTAGTGACCAAAATTGCTAAAATTTGCAATTTGTAGGAATATCATCATGTTATGTACCATTTAATGCATAATTTACAGCAGAATGAAATGAAAAAAAAATCATGTTGAAATATCTGTATTCTATCAAAAGGTATAGCCAAAAAACCAGTGGGGCGGGGTAATGGTACATCACCATGCCCACCTCCTGGGTCACTGCCACACCCACTGCATGGGAGGAGGTCCATCATAGGGGTGATGCTCTGGCCTCCCGCACTGTGTGATGCAAACCCTAGTGACACCAATGTTCGTTCTTGTAAGCCACCCTTTTCAATTGCCGTAAGTTTGAATGCACACCTCAAATTTCATTGTACTCTCCGTATTTCAAAAGTCACTATCACAAGCGTGCAGCCATAATGCTGCAAAAGAAGAAACTACCATGAGTAAGTGCTGTGATAGTCCCTTCCCCTGTTCATCTGAATCATTCTCTCTATGAGAAAAATAGATAGCATTGTTCTAGCAACTACCCTCCAAGGCCCTTGGACAATTGCTAGTGATAGTCCTCTTCAGAACATCCTTGTTATATAAAACTCCCACTCATGGCAATTTATTTTTCTCATTATAATATTCAGGGGAGATAAGACCGCTAAATCCAGAATTCAGTTTTCATCACAAATTTGAAATGTAGTTCTCATTTAGGCTGAAAATGACTGACTTAAATCCAAGCATATTCTCTTTTAATCCCTCCCTCCATGACTAAAACAGTGTCGACTGTTCTCAAAGCTTTCCAGTGCAGTGTCCGTTGTCACTGAAGGCACATCCTTTGAATGCGGAGATTTGGCCCAACAAGCATATTGGGTTCAAACGTACAAATACAAAAGCTTTAGTTGGACTATTATTCAGTTGGACTGAATAAAATCCTCATGAAAGCTTGCTTCCCTTACCACTGATGCCTGACTTTCTCTCCCTGAACATCTATCTCAGGCAGGGACAACTGGTAGCCGAATGAATAATGGCGGAATGCATTCCACCATGTGATGTGCTCTGCTTGGTAAATCTCTAGTGATCTCTCTCTGTCTGGGACTGCAAAATAGTTGAAATAACCTCCCCAATTTCCCCCTCCCATTTGCAAGCTCTGAAGTTGGGTAGTCATTTTAGTCATTTCCAGGAAGGCACAATAGACATGTTGTGGGGGAGGAGCACAAATGGATACGCTGCATTCTTCTTGTAAGGAATACATCTGCACAAGTGCGGCCTCAGCATTCAGCCATGCTCATTGGAGGGGCTCACCCAAATCCTCAGTTCCAGGTAGGGAGCATCATGAGGGGGGCTTTGCTCTGTGCCCCCAGAAACCTGGTGCCAGCACTGAGCCTACGGTCCAAAAGGAATTTGCATTAGTGACTCTGTATTCATAAAGGCACAGCTTGGTAGCTTGCTAGTAAACTCTGTTTATTATTTTTTATGTTTGGCAAAATACGATGAAGTCGTTTCACCTAGTTAAGTTGGAAGGCAAATTGCATTGATATTACAGGTGCATGTTATTGCTGGTGCCTAGTTAAGAGCAGCAGAAGTGCTAGAGTGGGAGAAGCTGCTTACCTTATAACATTATTTTATCACTAATGATCTGATTTCAGCTTATGCTCAAATATGCCCTGGCTTAACCTCCAAGTAGCTCAACAACAAGAAATAATTTGAGGAAAAGTTATATAAGCAGTTTATGGGTCGTCTAATCCACAGCTCTCATAGTATGAGCTATACCTCCTTAACCCATTTTTGTCCAGCCCACAGGTATACACATTTGATTCCTTTTGTGTATATGCAACGTTGGGCAGAAATGGCTTAATAACGTTGGGCAGAAATTAGGCAGAAATGAGGTGCAGCCACTTATTACAGCAGATGCAAGCTCCTTCCTCACCTTTCCAAAAAGCTTTGTTTTGGTTTTTATTTTCACATTTCACCACTTGATCGTGCAAGGGACCAAATCGGATGGTCTGCCTTTATTTTGTCCTAAGTATTTGTAAGCTGATTTCTTCAGCAGACTTTCAGGTTTACTTTAGATAATGCCTCTGAAACTCCTAAGTATAGGTGAGTCCTTTTCATCCATGGGTTCGGAACCTGTGGATTTGACTCAGTGTGAGTTAGGAACCTGTGCCAGAGAGCCCCACCTGACCTTCCAGAAGTGTCTGGGAGGCTTTCCGAAGCCCAGAGGTGACCTCCCCTGGCCTCAGAAAGCCTCCCAGTCACTTCTGGAAGTTCAGGTCAGGTCCCCTGGAGGTCCGGGTCCCCTGGAGGTGTTGGAAAGGCACTTCCAGTTCTAGTAAAAACCAGAAGTGCCTTTCTGACACCTGCAGGAGGTGTTCTGAGGCCCAGAGAGGCAATGCACAAGAAAGCCTCCTGGACATGACCGGAAGATGCTTCTGGTTGCATCCGGGAGGTCAGGTGCGGCCCTCTAATGTGGGTTTGCCCACCTGCAC
Organism: Tiliqua scincoides; assembly: GCF_035046505.1. Taxonomy (NCBI): domain Eukaryota; kingdom Metazoa; phylum Chordata; class Lepidosauria; order Squamata; family Scincidae; genus Tiliqua; species Tiliqua scincoides. The sequence goes on from NC_089823.1 coordinate 107,925,869, forward strand.
TTGGCCTGTCAGGACCTCAGAACACCTCAAGATGTGGCCAGAAGGCACTTCCGGTCACCACCAGAGGTCCACTGTGGTCTAGACCCATGGATTCAATTACCCCCTGCAGATAATGAAGGGGCCAACTGTACCTCTCTCATCAGCTGTTATACAAAGGCTGCCTCTTCACGTGCAGTAGAATAAGGTCACAGAATGCTGAGGTAGTAAAATGGACTCTAATAATAATAATAATAACAACTTTATTTTTACCCCGCCTTTCTCCCCGAAGGGACTCAAGGCGGCTTACAACATATTAAAAACATAATTTAAAAACAAATAAATACATATTAACACATCATAAAAAAAACAGCAGTCAGAGTAAAAATAGGTAAAAAGAGCATAGAGCAGCAGCAAGTCATAAAAGAATCAGGCCTGTAAAAAATATTAAAAGATGTTAAAAAGATGTTAAAAGGCCGAGAACTCAGAAGGCTTGTTTAAACAGAAGGGTCTTCAGGCCTCACCGAAAGGTCTCAAGAGAGGGAGCCATTCTCAAGTCAAGGGGAAGGGAGTTCCATAGCGTTGGTGCCACTACTGAGAAGGCCCTATTCCTTGCAGCCGCCCCACGTACCTCCTTAGGCGGCGGCACTTGTAAAAAGGCCTTCTCTGATGACCTAAGAGGACGAGCCGGATTGTACGGGAGCAGACGATCTCTAAGATACCCTGGCCCAGAGCAGTATAGGGCTTTAAAGGTCAAAACCAGCACCTTGAATTGGGCCTGGAAACGAATGGGCAGCCAATGTAGCCGCTGGAGAAGCGGACTACCATTTCAAACAACAAACTTTTTTTTGGGTAGGACTCTCTTCTTGTCTAGCCAAATTGATGATAATATTTCCCCAAATCAATAGCTGCATCCCTTCCTGCTATTAGGAAAATGAGTCTTTTATCAGTTTTATTAGTAATTATAATCAAGAGCTTCATTTGATCAGCTTGCATGAGAACATAATCAAACCTCTGCTGAATCAGGCCAAAGGCTCATCCACCTGGTTCACACAGTGGAAAGCCCAGGAATACAAGTTGAAAACATACCCCTTTCCTGCCATTTATTCCTTGCAACTGGCATCCATCCTGCTTCTGAAGCTGGAGGTAGCATAGAGCTATCATGAGGATTGCCACCGATAGGCGTGTCTTCTGGGAATTTGTCTAATCCCCTTTTAAAGCCACCAAAGCTAGTGGTCATCACTGCATCTTGTGGTGATACATTTCACAGACTTATTATGCACTATGTGAAGAAATTCTGTCTTTTCCTTTATGACAGGGATGCCCAAACCCTGGCCCCGGGGCCACCTGTGGCCCTCAGGGGCTCCCAATCAGGCCCTCAGGGAGCCCCCAGTCTCCAATGAGCCTCTGGCCCTCCAGAGACTTGCTGGAGCCCATGCTGGCCCAAAGACCTCTCACCTGAGCTGTGGGATGAGGGCTCCCTCCACTGCTTGCTGTTTCACATCTATCATGCAGCAGTAAAGGCTGCCTTTTCTTTGTGCAAGGCCTTTTATAGGCCTTGAGCTACTGCAAGACCTTCATTCATTCATATAAGTTCCATCTCTAATAAATTCATTCATGTAAATTTATTCAAATTTGAAATGTAAATTAATTCTTTTTTTCCCCCTGGCCCCCGATACAGTGTCAGAGAGAGGATGTGGCCCTCCTGCCAAAATGTCTGGACACCCCTGCTTTACGATGAATCTCAGAGTTTCCTGTAAAAAACTACATTTAAAGCCAAGCCAAATGTTATGATAATCACATTCTTAGAAGATGTGCTTAAGACAGGAACTATCTCTTCTTAAAACAACAACAACAAAATGCACTCACCATCCAGATTGGAACCATGGTGCACAGTGTGTGTGTGTGTGGGGGGGGGGTCAACTCTTCCTTGTATCATTTTTGCACTACAAATAATAATAATAATAATAATAATAATAATAATAATAATAATAACAACAACAACAACAACAACAACAACAACAACAACAACAACAGGCATTTATATACCACCTTTCTTGGTCTTTATTCAAGACTTTATTCAAGGCGGTTTACATAGGCAGGCTTATTAAATCCCCGTAGGGATTTTTACAATTGAAAGAAGGTTCTATCTTTCAAGAACCACAACAGTTCAGGTGTTTCACTCTGATCTGGCTTCACATTCTGGCCTCCATCCTCCCACGCTCAGAGCAGATGGAATAGCTCGGCTTCAGCTTGTCAGCTGCTTCAAGGTTGCATGGTGCCGGTGGCCTCGAACTGGCGACCTTGTGGATGTTATCTTCAGGCAGACGGAGGCTCTACCCTCTAGACCAGACCTCCTGCCCCTTGACAAATTGTTTGTCAAAGCAGCTATGAATCCCCTTGCAACAAGTATCTGCTTAAAGTACAGCAGAGGAGGGGGGAATTTCTGGTGAGAAAATGGCACAGTTAGCCCTTCCATAAACCATGATCCTAATCTGCCTTCTGTCTTATTTTCTTTTTGAATACAGAAAATACATTTCTGGTTTTAAGCCCTTGCTCCACCTCTCCTGTTGCTTCCCCTTGTAGCAATTTTTAATTGTAACCTCCTCAGGGCAGGCTCTTCCAACTTGTTAATCTCAAAAGCACCCCTCGCACAGATGGTGGTGTATACATAAATAAATAAAAACAGGCTTATTCCTGAAAACCCACAAGAAAAGAGCAGCTACAGGCTATGAAGCAAATGCTAATTAATACAAAGAAAGAAGAGTAATAAAGGATTAAACAAACTTTAAGATACGCGAAATTCTTTGCAGTGTAAAATGTAGACATCAAATGGAGCAAATTAGTGGTTTAGAGGAATAATTATGTTAATATAGCTCTGCTCTGAAAGGTGGTAATAAGTCTAATTTTCCAGGCAATAGGCAATTTGAGTTCTAATTATTTCATTTATAATACAGCACATACACTATGCTATGAATCATTTAAAGCATATCTTGCCTTTGATTCTACCCACAGCCATCCTCGTGGAAAAAAAGGAGCAAATTGGTGGCATAAGCTTAAATACAGATTTAATTCCAAGAAATACCAACATACATCATTAGAAGTGCTGTTGATCTGGACTGTATTAAGGGAGACAAGTTCTTCACTGCACACTGTCATTGCACTGTTCATTACAATGAGAGGACTGCTGTGTTTTAGCAGAGACATATGGGACTGGCTCACACATTCATGTGCATCCCTTGATTTCTTAGGATGTCATTATTGTACACTTGATGACAGCCATTTGAATTTAATTTCACTTAGTATTTCACCCAGGAGATGCGTAACGACCATTGCCTTTCATGAAGAGTTGTTATAATACTTGAATTTATCGTACTTAGATACTCACATTATTGTACATTTCTAGGTTGCTTCAAATAAACACATTCCATAGTAGCTTTCAAAGGTGGCCGCACAGTGGAGGATTTCAAAACTGATGCTTCCCTCCTGACTTTTCTTCTTTTTCTTTCCAGCTAAATTTTAAGCTTTGCATGTATGAACCAGTTGACGGAATTTCCACTAGCTAACCTCCTGTAGCATTTTTATACAGACGTCTGTAAGGAAAACAAAAATCTTACCGCGCCTCTCATTAGCAATAAATACTATTTGAGCATGGAATGCTGAGCGTGTTCTGAAAAACCAGCTGCGTGGGAGAAGCAGCATCAGCTTTGTATATGAATACGCAAAGGCTGGTGCCCTAAATTCTTAAGTGTTAAACTGGCTGTCACTGAGGCTTAGAGCACACTAGTCAAGGATACCATATTCTTATTATCCTAAAAGGAACAGGAGTCAGAGAGCAAAAGGAAAATCCTAGCTCAGTCACTGCAACCAGTGCCATCTAACGTCTAACAGTAAGCCCTCTTTGCTAGTAGAGAGACAGAGGTGTCAGTTGTTATAAATGTGCTCTTTTTCCTAAGACATATGCAGTCTAGCCTAACCTGACCTTGGTTTCTGGCTGGCAATCCTGGGAGCAGGGAATGGGGTGATGATGGGGGCAGTGAAGAGGATGGATCAGACCCAGGATGGGGGCAGAATCAGTGGCAGCAGCAGCACACAATGAATTCTGAGCACCTTCCTGGGCCTGATCTGCCTGCATGGAGCAATGCAGACTTGACAGTTGAGCTGGTGCAGGTCTGGCTTGCCTCATAGAGGTTGCTGGGGCTTACCCTGGGTAAGGGGACAAATGTCCCCTTAGCCAAAGGAGACCTCCAGTTTCCAGAAATCCCCTGTGGGGTGCAACAGAAGCTGCCCTGGCCCCACTCATCACTGCACAAGTGTAGGCTGGAAATGTCATTAAGAACACCTTCAAGGGATTTATGTGTTAGATGCTATCTTGAAAACAATGTATACAAGACTGAAATTAAAGCATTTGGGGAAATCATCAGTTACCATGGCCACTGCTGCATCTATATGTTTTTCCTGCAAAAAACATGTTTGTTGGCTTCTTCAATATTTTGCTCATATAGAACAAAGATATAATTTTTCAGTGTTTACCTTTTCTTTTTTGCAGTCTCTTTGCAAGACCTTACTGCAGCCATTTTCAACCCTTTTCATCTCACGGCACTCTGACAAGGCACCAAAACTGCCAAGGCACACCATCAGGTTTTTGATAATTGCCAAGGCACACCATGCTGCCAGTGGGGGCCTCACCTCCCTATTAGCTCAACTAATAAATTACCTTCTGTCAAATTCCTGTGGCACACCTGTGGACCACTCGCTGCACACCAACATGCCACGGCACAGTGGTTGAAAATGGCTGCCTTATTGGTAACACCTGGCAATGCATATACCACCCCCCCCACATAATGTTTTCAGGGGGGACAGCTTTTTTCTTTTGTAATTGAATGAAGATTATTCTCTCAGATTAATGGGAGAGAAAATGAGGCTGACGTTGAGAAGACCCCTAGTTGCCCAACGTCTTCAACAAGTATGAATGGTCTTCTCTATTAGAGGTTTTCCAGGGAAGGGCAAAGGTTCTGACAACTAGAAAAATAAATTTGAAGGAGGAAATAAACTATCTCGTTTCCTGGCTTTCCATCACTGGCTTCCTGCTCCTAGGAGACATTTCTCTTGGGTTCAAGGCCTTTGATAGACTTACTAAGGAGCTTCCAATGGAAAGCAATGGAAAATGAGAATGAATGGAAATAACACACTCACATGCAGTCAGCCGTGTGCATGTGTGCATACACAATAGATTCAGCACAAAATGAATACAAAACAGATTAAATGGACCCTTGAATCACTGCAGAAGGGTTTTTTTTTATGTTCTTGTGAATAACTGATGGTGTTCTGCAATGGAAGGAAGCAGAATTCTTTCAGTTAGGGTCCTCCCAAACCAGACTCAAAGTTTGATTCTGTTCATCAAAATAATCCCCCATAAGCAGAATAAAGATAAATTAAACCATTATATTTGATGGCAGAAAAAAAATAATAATATAATAACGAGATCAACAAAGGATGATCTATTCCACATGCACATAAGGGAATTAGAAATTTATATTTAATGTTGCTGGAATAATAAAGATGTACATTTTGGGAATAGCACAGGGTACTAATGGCATCCATTTTATATAAAACTGACAGATAAAGTAATTCAGTGCCTTGAATGGAAAAGCTATTAGCTCTTCTATGTATTCAATAAAAGTACATCTTCCTTGTCTGCATACTAAGGGGCTCTAAATCCTTCCGTCTGAGTCATTTTCAGCAGCCTCAAGAAATTGTTGTCACCAAAAACACACTCCAAATTGTTTATTTTATCCCTCATCACTTCCTGAGTCTAAAAAAAAAAAAAAGTAATAAAAGCCTCAATATTAAATCATAAATACACTTGCATGTTTTAATACACTTGTATGCTATGTAAATAACAATTACGAGAAGGGCAACGGTGCTTGACTGCTTTCCCCCAAATCCTATGGCTCTGTGGCCCACATGAGCTCAGACGGCATGCTTTAATTCTTTCTTGCCCACTTCTTTAACTCCATTCCTCTCCACCCTCCATGTTTCTAATTTCTACATGGTCCCCCACCTGCAGTGGTTAAACCCTGGGCACCATATTTCTGCAAGGATGAATGAATGGCAATGAATGGATTTTTGAGCGCTTCCAGAGGTGCCTGCTGGACACAGCTGGAAACAGAATATTGGACTAACAGGACCTCTAGCAGAGGAAATCTTATCTCCTTGTTGGGATTCTTATTACAGTCTGAAACTCAGTGAAATAATTTTGGAAAATTCCTACTTGGAACGTCATTTCTTTAACAATAGGAGGGACTTAGTTGTTTTGCTTGGCTGTGTTCTCAGCTTCACAAGATCCACCCTTGAGTCATGAAATCTGCCCTAGATATCTGATAATGAGAGTCACTGCCACTTGCATCTGTAAGAGTACAGGAGAGTGATTGGCAGAATAAGTGAATCCTCCCATGTCATTTCTCCTGCATCATAAAACCCATTCCTGACATATATTAATATCCCCAGCAGAAGCCCTTATGAATAACCTTTCCTCATCTCCTCTCACCTACAAATAAATGTGATTATTCAGGTCTCTTGCAGTTCACACAATGCATTTAGCCAAAAAGCCTAGACATAATATTGACACATTATTTGTGCATGGTATAATTTTAAAAGTTTGACTATTCCTGTCACTCCTTTTGAGAGCGTTGCTTCTATACACACTGCATGCATTAAATGTCAAGGCCCTAATTCAGAAGCAGTATAAGGTGTCATTTTGTTCCATTTGCTAAAGGGTTCTTAAAAAAAATAAGTGCACTAGTAATAAATATAACAGCCTCTTGAGTGGAAGGTTGCGGGAATAGTCCTTTTTCAGAGGCATCATTTATAAAAACAGTCCTTTATTATATTGAATAGAGCTTTCCTTTATTTACCAGTGACATGCTTCTTGGTATCTTGGGTCAATACTTGAATGAATGAATGTAAACATATTTCATCTGATACCAGACCTTTTGGGCAAGTGTGCCACCAGGCAAGGCCAAAATATGAGATAACTCTCTCTAGTGTGCGCTACCATATATATGCAGCTCCCAGATCCAGTTACTTGGGTGATCTTGTTTCTAGTCATTCTTCCAGTAAGGAGAAAAATCCCCCACCCCATTGGCCAACAGGGAACTGAGGCTGGAGAAAGCATGATTGCCTTCTTATCCCTCTTTTCCATGATAAATGGAATGGGGACACTTCTCCCAAGCAGGATCAGGCCTGCACTTAGGAAAAACATCCCTGCCCCCATTGGGCAGTATGGAAGAGAAGATGGAGGAAGCACACAGACAAAACTTATGCTGGCACTTCTTTCCCCATCCCCTGACAGGCCAACAGAGATGTTCTCATCTGCCTGCCTGCCCAGACTAGTGAATTGGTGGGTGGAAAACTGAACATATCCAGGGGGGTAGTGAAGACTGACAGAAAGGTAGGTTCCCAGTGCACATGCAACCTGCACATGAAGTAGGAGCTTGTTCTTCAGTGTTGTCTCAGGACTTTATGCAATGTGATGTCAGCCCTGAAATGCAACGCTGTAGAGGCAAATAGGAGTGTAGACCTAAGTCTGTGCCATAGCCAGGCTTGTGGACCTTTCTGCTACTCTCTAGGTATGTCACAAAGTCCCATTGCTGATGCCACTTGTAGAATCCAAGCCATGACTTGGCCATTCATGACAGGAGCAATAGCTCAACGCACAACTTTTATATAGTGCACCTTAAAAAAAGCCAGTCCAATGTCTATGATGGAGACATGGGTGTGCATTCATTTTATGAATTATAGAAGACAGCTAGTGTGAGCAATACTCTTCATCACTGTTATTTATCAGAGGTGGACTATCCAATTATGTCCACAGTTACCGAATATTAATGGAGATTCCTGTGACTGGAAAGTAATGTACATAAAGTGAGGTGTGTTACCCTGCACATGCCCAATTTTGTCTGATATTGGAAGCTAAGCAGGGTCAGGCCTGGTTAGTACTTGGATGGGAGACCACCTGGGAATACCAGGTGCTGTAGGCTTATACCATAGTTTTTCGAGACTGAAGGTTGCCAACCATTTCGATCCAGTCAAAACCAACCCAAGAGGCATATGATAATCAGGGGGCCTCACCAACCTCATCTAGTTGGTCGTATAGTTGCAGCCTGTACTTGTAGTTTATTCTTCTCACTGCTCTATTTCTACCCAGGCAGTTGGTTAGGGTGGAGCCACTAGCAAAACTTCCTACTCCCATCACTGATATCATTGTGTGACTCCTGGTTCTTATTGGATGAATTCCATTGCAAGTACCCTTCTTAAGGATAAAGGCTAAATAACAGGCAGCCCATTTGAGGTAGGCTGGAATGACACTGTCTTATCAAGAGTAAGTCTACTTTTCTTTGGCTATAATGGATTCTTCTACTAACGTATTTTATTTTTGGTTCACTGCCAAGGTCAAATAATTATTAGGTTTGTAGTAATTTAGAGTTTGGTGAGAGTTTGATTGATGTTAGCGAGACACTCTTTTAATTATTATGAATTTGGGGAGTTAAGTAATCTCAAGGAAGATTTTAAAACAAAATTAATAAATCTGACAGCTCCAATGAATGACAGGTACTTCATTCTCTTAAGGTGCTGCTTCTTTTGATCATTGTTTAAGTTACTTGTAATGTAATTATGTTGTGTCCCCCAGCTTCTCAGGAAAAGCTCTAACCATTTGATAGCAACAGGAATATTACTTGTTTCTTAGAATTTTCAGTCAGGTACAGAGGTTCTCACTTTTACAAGCCCCAGAAACCATCCTAGGTAATGAAGTCAGTCCAGGAACCTGTGGCATAATAATTAGGAAAGGGATGAGCAGGGCAATTCAATCTGCTCCAAAAATAGTAAACAGAATCAGATTTTTACCTGGATTCTAGTGAATCACCAGAATCTGATGAGTTCTGGCATAACATGAATTTTATCTTCCTATGAGACTGAACTTTTCATGCAATTTGCTACTGGTGCCTGTATAAGAATAGACTTTGGCGGCAAGAAAATTCAGAGGCATATGATGTTCACAATACTTCTTTTTTGTGTTTGGCACAAGATAGGAGAAGGTCTTATAGAGCCCCTTATTATTGGGAAATAGACATAGTCATATTTAGACTTGGCAACATAATGTGAAGAAATAATTCCTGAACCTTAGATTGGTGGTGAAAAAGATTGAATTTTTGAATGTTCCCCACATTAAAAAATAAAAAAGAAGTGTGTATATAGAAAAGTAGCAGATGAAGAAAAGAGGTTGTAGCCCTCCTGTCTGATGCATTTGTTTGTTTTTTTAATTATATGCAGAGTTTCTTGCTATGATCCTCACATGTGGTCTGACATTTGTTTTACCTTGCAGCTAAGAGGGATCTGAAGGCCTTAGGAATGAACCTCAACAGGTGGGAAACCCTGGCCTCTGAGCGGCCCACTTGGAGGCAGACTGTACAGAATGGCCTCTTCCAGTTTGAAGAGACACTTGGCCAACAGTCTGAGGCAAAGAGGCAAAGAAGGAAGGCCCACAGCCAGGGAGACACACCAGGGACAGACTGCACTTGCTCCCAGTGTGGAAGGGATTATCACTCCCGAATCGGCCTTTTCAGCCACACTAGATGCTGTGCCAGAACCACCATTCAGATACCATAGTCTTTCAAGACTGAAGGTTGCCAACTAAGACTTATAGATTGTGATATAATACAGTTCTAAACTAATAGCAAGCTGTAAGTTGTGAATGTTTGTGTGTGAAATGAGGAAGCAACTGATCAGAGCACAGTATTTTAAACCTTTGCTGTTTATTGAACAGATGCACATGAAATCCATAGGTGTGAAGTAGCTAGAAAGCATTATTTGCAGCCCAATCCTATGCTTGCAATCCACCATTGGAACTAGCGTTTCCACAGTCAAATGTGTTTTTCAGCAATTGTAAATGGCAATCTGGTAGAGTGTGTATCCACATGCTTCCAGAATGCCATGGGAGAGGCCTTGTAAGTGGTGGCAGATACAGGAAAGCAGAGGCGAGTCAGGTGGGGTGGGTGTAATGGGGGAGGGCTGGGAGTGGAGGTGATGGCACCTGGTGTGATCATCTTGAGCCAGATGCTATCCTCTTTAGTGCCAGCCAACATCTCACTTTGTCTCCTCAGACTTGTGCCAGCTAAAGAACTGGTGCAGGTTTGAGGAGAGCCATTGCTGGTCAAGGGCTTTTTGGAAGGGTAAGGGAAAATATTTTCCTTTTCCCCTCCCAAGCTTCCCGATCACCCACCCCCACCATAGCATGCAGCTCAACCCCCATTTGTCACAGCTGAATGCTATGGCAGGAAAAGTCATAGCATTGGGATGTTATTTATTGTTCCACCTGTGCTCTAGGACATGTGTATTAACATGCACACACTTCCCCAGGCATACAGGAGAGATATTTGTTCCTGGGTTCATGGTGCATCTACACTGTGTATTGGCACTTAAGGAGTTAAAAGAATAGGCAGGAGTCAAGAGTAACAAACCAGATCCAGTTTATTGAGGGATTGACAACAATATTAGCTGTGGGGAGAAAGCAATAAAATATGTGGAGGCAATAGAATAAAATGTGTTTTCAATTGAATAAACAGATTACATCAAAATACCTATGTTTTGCCACTGACTAAAGTGGAAAGAGGAAGTGTATATGTGAGTGTGGCAGGGGGGGGGGAGATAGGGGTGTCCCTTTTTGTGACTTCAAAAAGCAGGGATGGGAGAGGAGAGATTATAAAATAATCTATAAATAAAATATAAAATAGTGGAATAAAATAGTGGAGTAATTTCCTCATTGCCTGAAGATGGAGACATGGAAACATGTTGGGTGTGCCATATTGCAAAATTCAAATTCTCATCAGTGTGTGAAGTGGCTTTTAGAGCCATGTGGCTTTTCATGGGAGTAAGAGAGAAAGAAAAAAGGAAAAATGACTTTGTAACTATGCCTGAGCTCCAGCCTCTCCTGGCATCAACCCTGGGTCAAAAGACATGAATCTAGTGCCTAGTATGAATAAGGAAGGTTGCAACATCTTACAGCTGAGTACAATAGTGATGTCAATAGAATCAATCAGTTCTAAATGTTGATTGCTCTTTTGTTTACCCAAAATATTTAACATACTGTTGTTCCAATCCAATGCACACTTACCTGGGAGTAAGCCCTATTGAATATAATTGGACTTACCTTTGAGTAGACATACATCAGATTGGGCTGTCAGGCAGAATGTTCAGGTGGGGCTGCCTTTTGATCTGGGCAGCTCTTATTGAGCAACATTTAGCCTGGATCGTCTCCATCTATGGTGACTCTAACCCTATGCAGACCTTTTGAAGCTTACCTTCAACAGTGGGAGGTGGTCTGGTGGCAGGGTTCACACATATGCACTCTATCACACACGCACACAAAACATGCCTACATATGACCAAGTATATCCACATGGGCATTTCTAAGTTCAATCAGGAGCCTACTGCTTTGATGTGCCGTACCCCCTACTCACATTTGTTCAACATACAGAGAAGAGCTTCTGTCTACCTAGGGCGTGTCTAAATTATCTGCCATGTGCATTCTTCATGGCTCAAGATGACAAAAAAAAAAAAAAAAAGTAATGATCTCAAATGAATTAAATGGCAGGCATTTCATAAGACAAGAACCTGGTATAAACTGATGGTCTCATTTTTTTCCCCCCAGCCTGTTTCCATTGACAGGCAGAAATATGACATGTTTCACTCAGGGGCTGTAACAACAAAAGGTAAGAATCAAATGAATGCAAACATTGGGAAACACAGCACAAGTATTGAGATGAGCAAGCTGCAAGATCTGGGATTTAATCAAGGTAAGATATTAATCTGAGCAATTCGTCTTTGCAATGGCACTTTTTAACAACAATATCACACCTGCAAATTGGTTTCCTATTTGAATCCCATGGTAGATTTACAGGAAGGGTAGAAACACAAACGTAGGAACTTTGTCCCTATCTCCATGTTTTCCTTACAATCCATATTCAGGGGTTGACAAAACATTTGCAGGGGAGAATTGGTGGTTAAGAGGGTTTGTTTAATCGTTCTCCCACCCACCAGTTCTCCCTTTGCAGATGTCCACCCATGCTGTTTTTAATCTCTTTTTTTCACTCTCCAGTTCAGCTTTGAAACTGGAAATGAGTCTGCCTGACAAGCAGCAGGAGGGGGAACAACAGGGAGTCTTTAGAGATTAATCAGCCTTTCCTTCTCTCCTACAAACATGCCAGGAAATATGTAGTTCTTCCCACAATGTGGGGAGGGAAGGGGGAAAATGTGGGACAATTTGCTAGGGAGGTAAAATGGGAGAATCTAGTCCATTTCAAAATAAGTTTATGACAGATTAGAATCTCTGATATGACTTTCACTGCCCAGCCCTATCCCCCGCCATGTTATCGCATGCAGCCACACAAGGAAAGCCTTCTGGGGTGTTTGGGTGCATGCGTGCAAAAAAGAGTGAATGAGAGAATGAAACTTAAACATTTGAATTATAAGTTGGAACCTAAGAAGCCTAAAGGTATGTGAATATGTTTGAGTTTGACAAAGTATGCATTTCCCCATTGCATATATCAGTTCACTAAAACCTTATCTCAATTTTATACCAGTTTGATGGCCATGGCCTCCCCTCAAAGAATACTGGGAACTACAGTTTGATTGGGTGCAAAAGAAGGAGGCTGAGGGGTGGAACAATAAGGCTATGCCACCGCTGTGCCATGCCTGAGATGATTATGCTGGCACATCAGATTTGACCTGCTTAGATTGTTGTAAGCCTTGCAGAGATAGGAGTACGAACTTGAATTCTGTTTTTAAGGACCACTGCAGGCTGGGTGGATATTTCTTTTTGGAAATACAGGCTGGTTTTGGGTGGTGGGCCACATTTGGCCCAACGGCTGTAGATTACTGTAGAGCAGAGATTTTCAACCTTTTTCATCTCATGGCACACTGACAAGGTGCTAAAATGGTCAAGGCACAAGGACTTTGGATGCACATAGATCTCCATCTGCCATGGCACTTCTGTGCCCTCTCTGGGCTCTGGATTATAGCCAAAAGGCCTCCTTCTAAGTGTTTCAGAATCACAAATGAAGTATTAAGTGATAATACAACTCTGCAGGTTGTACAATAAAATGGAATAACAATATAAAATCATTCAGCCAGAAACATTCAGTTTTCCAGATGTTTGGAAATAGAAACTCTTCTGTGTATCTCTTCTACAAGAGAAACACAAAATCATGTAGAAGAGATACTTTTGTGTTCTCTGGTACAAGGTTAAGTTGCTTTCATCCTTAGAGATTTCGTTGAATTTCTCTCTTTGACAGCCGACTACACCTCCACCAAGACATATCGCCTTGTACAGGGTGAAACATCTGCTTTTGGATGTCAGAGTGTTGCTAACTGTTTCAGCGTCGGCACTAGGTTTCTTCATCTGTTGTTTGTTGTTGTCAGGAAGACAGTGCTTGTTTGTACTTGAAAAATATACTGACGGTATCATTTTAATGTTATATGTTCAGGGGCAATCGACTTTCATCTCTTCACCATGCTGTTCCCTCACCCTTAGTTACTCTATAATAGTTTCATCCGTTACACACAAAAACTCGTAACTTGCTCTAGAGAAGGATAAGTGCATCTAAGTCCCACTGAATGAATGGATGGACTATATGCCACGGGAGAAACACAGCTGCTATAGAAAATAGCATATCACACAATGACAGCATCCCCCTGTCAACTTCTCCTCTTCTTACCCTGTGTTCTTATGCCATTATGTGGAACTTTTTCCCTGCTCTTGCTCTATTTATCTGATTGCCTATTGGCCTAAGCCTATGGAGGGTCTATGGCTGCAGATCTCATGATCTGCTGCTGTAAGTCATCTTAGAACACCATAAATGCCACCACCATTGTGCAAGTCAGAGCAGCAGATGAAAATGACCAGAGGCTCCATGTGCCAGTCAGAGATTGACCCAGCCCACATCAGAGCAGGTAAGGTGCCTGAAGGGACAGGTTGTGGGTGATTCAAGGGAGGTTTTGGGAAGGAGTGGGTGGGCAACAGGGAGGGCAGAGGGCAAGGGGTGTATTTTGGTGACAGCAGTACATTCTGGGATCCTGTTCCCATTTTCTTGACCTGACACACACCCCTGTTTCTCCTCTGACCTGCACAAGCAAAATACAGTAGAACCTCTTTAAGTTGATCACCCAAGGGACTGGAGGAAATTGGTCAACCTAGGGAAGTGGTCAACATACGGGGAAAAAGGCATTTAAATATGATCATGTTTAGCTCCCAGGACAACAAATGCAAGGCCAAGTTATTATTTAGATTGGATTTTTTAAAAGTTTTATTGCAAATATCAATGATAATTGATCCTTTTGTGATGCTTATTATTTATATCATCTATATCTATATCAAAAGACAGAGAATAAACAGCCCACAATCAGTGTTTAAAAAAACCCCTGAAAATTCATAAGCTTAAAAAAAATTGTAAGTTAAAAAAAAAAAAATACTTGGTTTCATAGCAGACAGGCAGACCAATGCTATCCCTTGCCAGCCCATAGCATGTAGCCCCAACGGCTAAAAAAAAAACCCACTTTTTTTACTTAGGCTGCCTGGCTTCCACTGGGTCTCCTAAGATTCACTGAATGCCAGAAAGTGTTTGATATGGTCCCTCGCTAAAAGCTGTTGAGAAAACTCCACAGTCAGGGAATAAGAGGACAGGTCCTCCCATGGATTGGGAACTGGTTGAGGACCAGGAAACAGAGAGTGGGTGTCAATGGGCAATTGACAAAAAAAGTGGAGAGAGGTGGAAAGTGGAGTGCCTCAAGGATCTGTCCTGGGACTGGTGCTTTTCAACATCTTCATAAATGACCTGGAAACAGGGATAAGCAGGGAGGTGGACAAGTTTGTGGATGACACTAAACTTTTCTGAGTGGTGAAGACCAGAAGGGATTGTGAAGTACTCCAGAACGATCTCTCCAAACCGGGAGAAGAAGCAGTAAAATAGCAGTTGTTTCAATATAAGTGTAAAATAATGCACTGGTGATGGGAACCAAAGTGAAAGGACAGTGGCTTCACTATGCACAAGCAGTATCGCGTTCAGTGGGCAACTCACGGAGGGTAAATTAATACTTTGTGCAATGGTCGAAGTGGTCAAGATACAACTTACAGAGGTGGTCAATATAGAGAGGTTGGTCTCCCATAGTGTATATGCAGTGTCTGTCCATACTGTGAAAATTAGGTCAACTTAAGGAGGTGGTCATTATAGAGAGGTGGTCAACTTTGGAGGTTGTGCTGTAGCTGGCTTAGGTTCAAGAAGACCTATTGACAGCCAAGTGGCTATGTAGAAGTGAGTAAAAATATTTTTACTTGCATCTCCCAGGTTGTCTGGTCGCAGTCCACACACCATAGCATGCAGCATTTGCTCTGTTAGTGTGGCTGCATAGCATAAAATGGTCAGGGATAGTAGTGGACCATATGAGGTAAGGAAATTACAATACAATGAAATCATGACATAAGATTAAATGATATGACATTTTGTAGTGAGGCAGGAAGACAACACAAAATGAGGGTGCCATTTTCAGTGACAGACTCTTGTCTCCAGAGTTGTGAAACACTGTTCTAAAGTCATACTGATGTGAGGCTAAGTGTCTGTTATGCACAGGATCACATAGGAGTAGCTAAGCTACTGGCAGAAGTCAGGTCAGAGGACCTTGTTCATGTGGTCATTGATCCTGAACAATCCTGCCCCTTTACCAAGGGATGGTGTTAAAGGTTGGCTATGTTGAGCAATG
Source organism: Tiliqua scincoides (assembly GCF_035046505.1). NCBI lineage: Eukaryota > Metazoa > Chordata > Lepidosauria > Squamata > Scincidae > Tiliqua > Tiliqua scincoides. The sequence goes on from NC_089823.1 coordinate 107,941,658, forward strand.
GCCAAGGATCCACAGGCTACCAGGAGCCCAACTACTCAACCCATGAAATTTCCTGATAAAGCAGTGATGGCTTGAATCACTCAACTGAGCACTAGCACCGTCACTGCCATGTCTCCCTTCCCCATCTGTGATTGGGCTTTCTCAGAGGCCCCTGTGATGACCACAGATGATATTCCTGCCTCTTTTCACTGCATAAGGAAGGAGTGCCGCCATGCTAATCTCCCCTCTATTTGGTACACCATCCCCTATTTACACAGGTGCAGTTAATCCAAACAATGAGTGAAGCATCCGAACATAAAAGCCACTGAAATTCTTTTTTTGGATTACTGTCCTCTTCAATTTAAATCTGTTGTTTTTCTAGCTCTTCAATACTACTGTGGAGTTAAATCGCTTTCAGACAATGGCTCCTTACACTCCTACACGGAGGAGTTACTTTAGCAATCAGAACTTGAAAAGAGAAACCTCATAATCTGTCAGCAACTGCATTAGGGAGTAAGCCATGCCTGTGAACTGAACATTATGGAAGCAAGGCAATCTGGTGGGAATGTAATGGAGCAGAAGTTGGAGGATTTCTCTCACTGCCATTAAATGGCAGGAAAGTGGAGTCTGTTTTTCTCATCAGATGATATTTTAATGGACTGAGAAGCAGTTGCTTTTACTACAAGGGCTCCTGAAATTTATTGAACAGTTGCACTGATATTTGTCATATCATTTACAGTCCACAGCAAGCTGTCCTGGCATTGCTGATGCTACACATCCTAGTGTGACTGTGGCTACCTCCAAAATTGTCAGTTCACCACTTACCACCAACCCATTGCTCAAAGCAGTCACTTCAGTGACTCGCATGGCTAGGCTGTTCCTGCTTCCTGCTATGTTTCATCACAATCCTAAGAATATCCTAAGGGCCCAATCCTATCCAGTTTTCCAGTGCCGATGCAGTTGTGCCAATGGAGCATGCACTGCATCCTGGGGAGGCATTCATAGAGACTTCCTCAAGGAATGGGAACATTTGTTCCCTTACCTCAGGGCTGCATTGCGGTTGCACCAGTGCTGGAAAGTTGGATAGGATTGGGCCCTCAGTCTCATTGCATTCAGTGGGGCTTACTCCAAGGAAAGTGAGCACAGGCTTGCAACCACTTTGTGGCCCACTGCTAGTTCAGCAGTAGTCAAGGGCCAATATGGTTCCACCAGGTTATATAAAGTTTCAGTCTATGGCCTCACTACTTAGCTTGAGCAATTTGTTGCTGGAGTTATGACCAAGCTGTTCAGAGATGGTGAATAAAACACTTCTTTACCAAGTGCTTGCTTTGCATTTGCATCCAAACCATCTGCTCCAGCATATTCACCCTGAACCATGTGGGTTCAGTTGTGAACATTATTGACTTTAGTATCTAATATTTTTTTGTCCTACTATTTGGGATGGAAATCCTATATGGTGCCATGCGGCAACAGATCATGTACCAGTGTTTGCTTTTGTACTGCATGGAATGGCAAATGGACTCCCAGCCAAATCCTATGGTTCTCTAGAGCCAGTGCAGTGCTTCTTGCGCTGGTGCTAGCCACCGTAAAAGCACCGTAAAGCACTTTTTGATGACTTATAAGTAAGGAGTGATGGTGGGAAGGCCTGCGCCATTCTACTGATGCTGGATTCAAACTTCTGACTGCCAAGGCAGGTAAGTTTTGCACCAGGTGGCACAGGGGCTAGAGGAGGGCATAACAAAGGTGAGGAGGGGGTGTTTCAGGGTGGGGGAAGGGCAAGGAGGGGTATTGTCCAGGCCTGGGAGGGGGTAGTGGAGGAGACCTCTGCCATATCTTAACCCCCTTCCCAGGCCTGAAAGTCCTACACAAGGCTTCTCAGACTTGCACCAGCAATTGAGCTGGTGTAGATCCAAGTAGCCCCATTGAGCAGATTGAGGCTTGACACAGAATAACCCCATCAATTCCCAAACTGTCTGGGAGAGTTTGAGCCGCTATAAGTCCCTGCAGTGGAGGGAAGGGGATGGCGCCGGCGCTGCAGCAATTGCGCCAGTGGTGGGGACATCTGGGCTAATTGTAGACTTACCAAGGCCCACATATGCCCTCCAGAGAGTGGGGGAAACCTACAGGGCCCTTGGCAAGCCTCCCCACACCTTACAATTGTTAAAAAATGTTCACGTGACCCACTTCCGCTTTCACGATAAAAACCAGAAGTGAGTCGCACAAGCATTTTTCAACAATTCTAAGGTGCAGGGAGGCTTACTGAGGGTCCTGCAGGCTTCCCTCACCCTCTGGAGGGTATCTGCAGGCCTTGCAAATCTAAAATTAGCTCTGATGTTCCCAGAACTGGCGCGATTGCAGAAATGCCGGCGCTGCTGTCAAGGTCGCCCCACCCTTAATGGAGCAGGTTCAGAGCTTCTCAAGCTGGGGCATTGCAAGAAGACCTCCAGCCTACTCAATTTCAGCACTGGATATGGTGTGGTCCATGCGCCCCACTGCGCCAGCACCGAATAGGATTGGGCTGTCAAGCACCTTATTGTGTATCATGGTGAGATCCTTATTTACCCTTTATAATATCCAAACCATTCCTAATTAATGAGATCCATGGTATAGTTTCATTTTCTTTCAAGAAAGAGTCTATGGTTAAAGCAAAGAAAATGACAAATCTCGTTGGGTAAGTTGCAAAGTAACTTTTTCTCCATGTGAGTAATTTTGGAACGATTTCCATGGAAAGAGGTGGGAAGAGTGTGGTAGGAGGTAAATATATCAAATGAACACGAAGAGGTGTGTTGTTCATGGTTCATTAAACATGTTGCTCTCCAAGATGAAATTGATCCCGCATGAGTGGATAATCAAGCAAGAGGAAAAAAATAATTGAGAATTAGATCACATAAATATATGACTTCAAGTACAATGCAAGTATTCCACATTTGTTATTGTTTGTGGATTTGTTGGAGTTGAATTCATTGGAGTTTCTAGCTGGGCAAAGAGGCACTTTTTAAAGTGATGGTCTTCCTATAATTAACAGAGGAAGAGTAATTGTCCCTTCCACCCCACCCACCCCCCTAGCATAGTGTCTTTTCTAGTGACTGGCTGGTGTCTCTTCTATATATATTTTTTAAGACTGTGAACCCTTTATTTGAGTTTGTTTATAAACTGCTTTGTGAACTTTTTTTTTTTTTGGTGAACAGCAGTATATAAATGTATAAATATAATGATTAATTAATCATACTTGTTTGAATACAGGAATTGGCTAGCCATCTTTCAGCATTAAGCCTCTTAGGGTTCAAGCTGGGTGGAAATACAGTGAACCCTCAATTTAATTGCTTAATGTGGGAAAGGGATCACTGGTGTACCTGGGGGGGGCAAGGGTTGCAAATACCCCAGGTGGCGCTTTGGACGGGGCGGCACACTGCCCGCCTGTATACCCTTCTTTAAAAAGCAGCTCCCCAAGCCTGGAGAGGAAGAGAAGGAGAAGCTGCCACCATAGCAACTTTTTAAAAAAGTGACTTCCCCTGACCTGGAGAGATGGCGGAGGCAAAGCCATGGCGACACACTGCGCTTGAGTAGCCAGAGTAGATGGGATGGGTGATGACTCCCCGCTGCTGCAGCCCCCCCAGGTGGTTCTGTACCTATGCACTGAGGGCCTCCTCGGCACAGAATCAGGGGGAGTGGCATTTCATTCCTTGACCCCAGGTGGCAAGGTGGCCAGGACAGCAGTTGGATGTCTGAAAGCCTGTAAAATGTGAACGCATTGAAGTCACTGAAGATGCACATGCGCAATAAGTATATGACTGTTTTTAATGAAGCAAAACATATCTGTTGCTAATTAAGTCTGTAAAATCAAGGGTTCACTGTAGAGACATAGAGAGACAGATAAGCAAGGAACTTCTCTGTGTAGGTGTAGAAGAACCACCGTCTATTTTAGAGAGTGACATCCACAATAATATAATAATATACAGTATTTATATACCGTCTTTCTTGGTCTTTATTCAAGACTTTATTCAAGGCGGTTTACACAGGCAGGCTATTTAAATCCACGCAGGGATTTTTACAAATTGAAAGAATGTTCTCTCTTTCAAGAACCACCACGTTCAAGGTGTTACACTCTGATCTGGTTTAACATTCTGGCCTCCATCATCCCACGCTCCGAGCAGATGGAACAGCTCAGCTGCAGCTTGCCAGCTGCTTCAAGGTCGCACAGTGCCGGTGGCCTTGAACTGGCGACCTTGTGGATGTTAATCTTCAGGCAAATGGAGGCTCTACCCTCTAGACCAGACCTCCTGCCCAGACCAGACCTCCTGCCTGTTTCTCAATAGAGAAACAAAGGGATATTTATCAGTTCCAAACTGATTAGTATCATGGCAGAAATGCAGAGTACCTCAATTTATACAGATTATTATATAAGAACATAAGAAAAGCCCTGCTGGATAAGGCCAAAGGCCCATCTAGTCCAGCTTCCTGTATCTCACAGCGGCCCACCAAATGCCCCATGCAATCATGTATCTCTTTTTCAAAGAGAAATGCAACATATGGATGTACTTCTCTGCTTAACACAGATATCAGCATCCTTTCCTGGAGAACAGCTCCTCTACACCTAGCCAAATAATGATGAATTTAAAATCCTTCGTGTGCTCACCCTGACTTCGCTTTAAATGAACATTTTCATTCCTGACTTCAGTTCACAGCTGTCAATTCCGCCAATTGTACCAATTAGTCTCGGGCCTGCAAAAGTTCTAGCTGTGCCATTCTGAGTATTGCAATGAATTCAGCAACACAGTAGCAGTGTAGGTGCCCATTCCAGACATGTGATGGGCAGTGTCACCATCAGGTTTCTCCATTACACCCTATACCCACTCTTTGCTGGCCTATTGGGAGCCACTATTACCATTGGTATTGCGGTTGGTGAGGGAAGCCAAGGTTGAAGGCACTGCTTTTGTGTTTTCTAACAACTTTGTTTACTTTGAAGACAGGAGGCTTCCAGGATGTGACCTTGTTAAGAGATTTAAACAGGGCAAGCCCATCCATGAAATGAATACCATTCACATCAAGCTGTGGTGGGGGGAAGTGGTAGAGATGTCCACCACCTCCCCCACTCCGCTGCCACCAATGGAGGTGGCCTCCTGACTAGCCCTTCCTCTGTGTGGGTACTTTAATCAAAACATGAAATGCAGAGGATGCTGGGATTGCTCCCATTTCCTGCTTTAAAGAGCTATGCAGAGGAAGAAATGAGATCACTGCTTTTCAGTATTTAAAGCACAATTATCTGATCCCCAGCCTTCTTGCATTGAAGGAGCAATGCAAGAAAAAGGTAGGGGACCAGATTGCTAAGATGCTCCCCACTTACCTGGCTCCATCCTCCACAATTCAAATGCAAATGCAAAGGACACTGGGAAAGATCCCAATGCATGAGTTTAAAGAACCTCTTGGAAGAAGAGGCAATATCGTTCCTTCCTCTCTGTTGGCTCTTTAAACAAAGCAGGAAATATGGAGTGCACTGGGAGTGATCCCAGCATACTCTGTTTCCCCTGTATTGATTCAAGAGCCTGCATGAAAAGAGAGCCAAGTAAGAGGTGTGTGAATTGGGGGGGGGGGGGAGCAGTGAGACTGGCAGAGCAGAAGCTCCCTCCCTCAGGCAGCCCAATAAGTTCAGTCAACCCTGAGTTCAAAAGGCAAGGCTTCGCCTAAGCCAGCCAGCTGGAGAGCGAGAGAGAGAGAGAGAGAGAGAGAGAGAGAGAGAGAGAGTGAGTGAGTGAGTGAGTGAGTGTGTGTCACCCCCTTTCTTCAAGTCTCATTGACAGAGGCAGGAGTCAGAAAGAAAGAAAGAAAGAAAGAAAGAAAGAAAGAAAGAAAGAAAGAAAGAAAGAAAGGTAAAGACTCCTGAGGTTGTAGTGTTTGTGACAACTGCTGCAATAAGTAGCCATTGCAAAGCCTGCAACCATTTATTCATCTAAGGCAGTGGTTTTCAGACTGGGGTGTCACGATACCCCAGCCTGAGGGTCCTGGCCTATTTCCCCTTAAGGGGCGGGGGCAGGGGGAGGCAGGGAGGAGGCAGCGGACTGCAGGGACTGGGATGCACTCACCAGTCCCTGCAGCAGCCTGTCGGCGTGTGGCGAGTCTTGCACAAGTGACTGCAGGGCTCCCCAGGTCATCAGAAGTGAAAGTGGAGCAATCGCACTCCGCTTCTGCAAAACCAGAAGTGGAGCGCAATCACTCCACTTTCACTTCCAACTAGCTAGGGAGCCCTGCAGATGCTCGCACAAGGCTTCCCACACCCCTGACAGGCTGCTGCAGGGACTGGTGAGTGCATCCCAATCCCTGCAGCCCTCCTGAGCAGCACGATCCTGGAGATCACATCGCTGCCCTCCCCCCTGCCCCCTGCTGCCTCCCGCCCGCCCCCGCAAGTTCATACAGTGGTGCAAACTCAGAGTTTGAAAACCAGTGCTCTAAGGGGTCTGTGCTGGAGCATTGACTCCTTCAGCTGCTGCACTGGATCCCTATGGCATTTTTGGATGCACAGAGAACATGTCAATGCTGGACTTCCAGGAACACTGAGCTCCAGGCTGTGCGGAGCTTGGCATCACAGGGTTTTGAGCTGCACAGCCACATGGCTTAAAGGGAACACTGCCTACAACTCCCATAAGCCCTTCACTTTTATTTTGTGAGCAAACCTCTGGGGGGGGGGGAGGGAATGAAATTTACAACTCCCAAAATCCACATCTGAACTTGGACTGAGATAACTTATATAACACCGTGGCATATCAGCTTATGCTGAAATTAATCAGTTAGTCTTTAAGGTGCTACAAGACACTTTGTTGTTTTTGTTGAAACTCCTCTGGAAATTCTGTTTCATTGTGATTTTGTTTTACGTGTCTTACAGCACAGTCCCATATATGTTTACTTAAAGTAAGTCTCATTGTGTTCAATAGTGTTTAGTCCCAGGTAAGCACAGTTAGGATTGTGAGCTCCATTTAAAAAAAATGAAATAAACATTTTCTGTATACTACAAAATCCCACACTCTTATGGCTATGATTAGGTCTGTATTTTATTTATGCATATCAGTACCTGTGTATCAGCCTATATGTATCAGTTGCAATCAAGAACTTTTTTTCTTTCTTTGTGTGTGTGTTGGGAGGGGAATATATACCTCATCCTGACAAGGAATTTTGTTTTATGTTAGAAAATAAAAGACTTCTAAGTTAATACTGGATTTCAGGGTTTCAGGAAATTGTTCAATTTAACAAGTAAACATATTTTATTTTATTCTCATCAAGGGGCCAATTTAACCTTTGAGCAATCTCTTTTTCCAGAAGCCATCAATAAATAATTGAATCTACAGAGTGTTTAAATAGGCACTGCAATAAAAATAAGGAAGTTACATATCATTGTTAGGAAGCAAGATTTAAACATGACTGAAACAATTTTATGTCTGCAGTTTCCAAATTCCAAACACTAGTATGTTTCACAAAATAACTGATTTCCTGTGGCACACTAGCAGTCCACAAAACAAAGTGAGCCCAAGGTATCCATCGAAAGAGGAGTGTGTCTTGCTTCCAGTTAGCCATTCTGTCCCAGCTCAGCATCTTGAGGTGTGTTTGGAGTATTCCAATATTGTTCCTGAAACCAACATACAATAGTTACCCACCCTCAGATGTGATTCTCTGTTGTGTCTCTGCATGAGTAATAGGCTGGTTTCCTTCCAATCAGGAGGGGGTGTGCTTCTCAGATGGCATATAATTTTTATGCTTACACACTCTAAAAGTGGGCGTTTGAGGTGTAAAAAGGGTCTTCAAACTGTGTTCTCAGAAATTCTTCAGAAGTTTATCAAAGGTTTTTCAATAAGAAAATCAGTAATGGTGAACAAGCTGTTGTATGAAAGTCACTTTGTGTGCCACTACCAATCTTCCCTTAAAATATGAAGCCTCAGAGTAGCACTAGCTTTTTTGAAGTCCATGCTCAGTTCACACAGGGCAACAGTGAAATACAAGAAGTATGACCAATGTTCAGTGTCATGACCCCTACCTTGAGCAACAGCTCAACTTTAGAGTGTAACGAGGAACCAGTATTTCAACCAGTATTGGATTCAGATCCAGGACTTAATGCTGGGCCAGACCCAGTCATAAGATCACCCAGGATCTACAACTTCCTAAGCCCAACTCTCCAGAAGAACCAACCCTGTCAATTCTGAGGAGCCTATGCTTTCCGTGTTTGCTCACCAGTGCCAACAGGAGAACAGAAAAAGGTTTGCTCAAAGAAGTGCAAAACTACAGTGAGGGCACTTCTTGAAGTCACTTCTTTGTTTAAACCTGGAGTTGGAGAGGACAGATAGACGCTGGAATGGGGAGTCTGGACCTCAGGACATTTAACACCTCAGTTGAGTTCTGGATCCTATCAGACCAATGGGCTCACTAGGAGCTTTCTGGTGTCCTGCTGCCTTGCTGTGCTTTCACATTGCCCTGTTATTCCTCATGGGCTCTCACTTGGGGGCAGGGCATGACTTCCTGAAGGAATTGAATGTGTGCTGTAAAATATGCTAATATGCCATGGTTAAAATACAGGTTGAAGTAGTCAAAAGTAAAAAGGGTATAAACTTAGGAATATCGTTGAGAAGCATCTAACGCTCACGTTTCGGACGTAAAATGGTTCTGAGAATGTTTCTCAGTGGAGGAATTATATCTCAGGCATTGGGATCAATGTTAAAACTAACTTGAAAAAAAATGGTGAAAAGACAAACAGGCTTCCACTGAACCAGTTCTACTTTTCTTCTTTGTCTTTATTGGAGTGATCGTTACATCCCATGAGATGTAATGATACAGCGTTTATGTGGGTGAATATGCCAGAAAAAAATCAGAAATGCTGATTTGGGGAGAGGATTTGCCTCGAGTTCTTCATGTGCCCCAAGGAAGTGTTACATCTGCACTTCTCAGGAAGCTTGTGAAGGTCCTCAAGGCCAGCAGCTGCTGTGGAGGTGACTGGACTCTAATCCTCTTGCCATCACAATGACTGATAAAGCAAATGACAGGTTTCTCAAAGAACGAATGTTTCCTTCCAAAAAAAAAAAAAGCAGAGGTAGATGGATTGCTAACACTTCAAACCCCAAAGGGAGTTTTGTTTGCTGATGTTCACAGTGAGCACAAGAAATAACAAGCAAAGCGGAGGAAAGATCTGAAATCTTATAACTCTTCAAGGGACACTCCACCAAAGAGCACTTTGAGTGTGTTGAGTGCAATATGCAGGGGAGCCATAGACTGACAAAGCTAGTGGGGGAGAAAAAGGGATATAAAAACTAAAGCAAATGAATTATTGTGTAAAGAGTATGATGGCCAAAGTACCATCCTCCCTAAAGGCATTTTCACAATGAGTAATTCTTGAGAGGATATGTAATTCATTCTGTAACAGTTAAGAGTTACAACATGGGGTTGTATACCTGAAAGCAGACAAAAACTCTTTTAGTTAACTCACGGTTTAGCCAAAGGTCATTATAATAACAAAACAGATACAACAAAATTAAATACAGTGCTTAACAAGCAAATAGAGGCATTACACCATCAGTTGCAATAAACCTAATACAGGCGTGCATCACTTAACAACCTTCTGCTTAATGACGGATCGTATATCATATATATAATGGTGGTTAAAGCACAACAAAGAGGCTCTTAATGAGGCAGTCCGGTCTCTCATAGCCAGCAGCAGAGTGTCTGTTTACACAACAAAGAAGCTCTTAATGCAAAGAAGAGGCAATCTATCTCCAGTAGTCTTTGCAGCCAGCCAATGCCTGGAAGGGAAGGCTTGTTTACACAACAATGGCACTAGGTTGGGCTGAATGTTCTCAAGACATAATTAGATAACAACGGGCATTGGAGAACGTATCCCTGTCCATACATGGCACACATGTGAACATCAAATCACAACCATCTTCTAGAGACAGTTCACCATGTTCTGTGCCATACAACTGTGTCTCTCACTGTGACTAAGTAAAAAAATTGCCTTGCTTACTCAAAATGACCTTGGTTTTTGTCAGATCATTCACATTGATGTCACAATCCTATGCCCTGCTAGCTGCGCCATGGAGATGTGCGCTGCATCCAATGGTGGTGATGGTGGGGAATTAGGAGGCCTCCTCAAAGCAAGGGAACTTTCATTCTTTTACCTATTCCCTTAACTCCCTATTGCTCTATGGGTGGGTGGGAGGCATGAGATGTTGCCACTGAGATTTGCTCTCTGCCATCCCCAACACACCTCCTAGCTGCCTCATCCCTGTCTGATCCTCACCCTCTCTGCCCCATCACTCCACCCACCCACCGCCTACCACGTGCCAACTTACCAGGGATGCAGGAGACCCTGGATCCTACTCACTGGCTGGGGCAGCAGCCCGGCAGTACAGAACCATGTGTCACATTTGGCAATGCTGCAAAAAAATGCTTGTTGGTGGAACGTGAGTTCCACCAGCACAGTTGGGATATAGGACTCAGTAGTTAATAACCTAGATAGCAAACTGGCCAAGAATTTCTTCCTGGGGGATGAATAACTATGGCAGTATAACAAATAATGGTGTGTGTCTTCCAGTGTGTTCCACATATGCAACCTTTGGTTCAGGGGTATTTTAATATCAGCCAATGCAGCTTGAAACCTACTTGCAGTAACAACCTCATATAATGAGGAGACTGTCCTAACTGTCATGAAAATAACTGTCTGAATTATGTGCCTGTCTCATGTATATAGGAATTGTATGGGGGGAAAGCAGACTACTGAATCTGAATCATGTTCTCTTCTATGACTGAATCCCATAATCCATTCTTAACTACTTGTTGTTCAAGCATGAGTCCAAACCATAATTTTTAGGAATTGTGAATCCATTCCAGACTGTGATTTTATGGTGTCATAGCTGCTGGCTGACCACTCTTTCGTTAGGTAAATTTCTGGTTAATAGTCCCAGCTGATCAGCTGATCTTGATTCAATGAGAGCTAACGGCCATCCTTTCCGCAGGAATGTTAAGAACTGTTTAGAGTCACTCTGCATTTTTGAGAGAGACTGTGCCAAACTGGCACCCTGGACAGCTCCCTTCTACTTTCCAGCCTTCTTCTCTCCTTCAACACAACCTACAGCCACTATGCTAGTGCAGACTGGACAACTATCTTTTGTGAGTCATCTTGCAATACGTTCCCTTCCCCTGCAAAGATAGCACTGGCTGTCTTGCCCTGCTTTACTTCCTTCCTTCAGTCAGCTATAGTTACTGCCTAGCCCTGGACTTGTTTCAGTGCCCTTCTGCTTCTGAAACGGAGAATCACTTGGTTTTGGCATGCTAGCCCTGTGACACCTGCAATGCAGAGAACACTGATCAGCAGAGGAAGGATAGCGTCCTTGGTCCTTGGCTCAGTCTTGCCACTGACCCACAACCTTCCCACTAACTTTCTGAGTCTTGTGTGCAGTCAAACTGACAACACACTTAGCGCCTCTATCTTTTTTTCTTCTCTGTGTGCGTGCTTATGGGGAGGCGTATTATTTTTCACTAGTTTATGGGATGTTTGAGATCCATGTCAGCTTTTTAGGTGAACTCCCTTAACCATCCTGGCAGCCCACTCACTAGGCCCCATTGGGCAGCTTTGTCCTAGTTAAGAGGGGCTATACGTGAGAATGAACAGGTTCCCTCAGTGTAAGTGAGTGAAGTGACTTCATGGTGCATTACGGGGCTCAGCTGTAGCCTTGGTTCAGGCTATAGGCTACAGAAAATGCAATTCAACCACAGCTTTTTATCATGGCTCATACCTCAGGAACCCTTCTTACTTTTTTCCTTCCTTTCCTTTCTTTCCTTTCCTTTCCTTTCTTGCATTCGTGTATAGCTCCTGCTAAATTCTTTGATTCTCAACCCCAGTTCCCCCAGGTAGCCCTCCAAATTTTCTCTTGTATTCCTCTCTCCCTACTTTTCCTCTCTGATCCGGCACCATTCCCCACTCCTTTTCTTTTTATAATTTACTGTTTGCCATCTCTCTCTTCACAATATATGGCAAAACATTTACACTTAGGTTCTAGCCACATGAATGGCTAACAGATATTATTGCTTTTATTTTAATTCTCCTTCTCAACAGTTATAAACTTGTCCCCACAATAAAAGTTTGCTTAATGTGACTTCTCCCTCATTTCTGTCTTCCTTCCTCATCAAACCATTGAGCTGTACCATTGGCCACTGCACAGGGTCCCAGCAAACAAAATATGTATCTTCCGTGAGTACATGTTGATATTACTGGGGAAGCACACTGGGTAACAGAGATATGCATATGGACATGGAAAAAGTAAGGACAGTTTTAAAGATACATGAGATACTTTCAAAGATACAGCCCAAGCTGCTGCAAGGAAATTTGTTGGAGTACAGGTTTCTCTCTGAGGATCTGATGCAAGGAGTAGATCTCATGGGGAATGTCTCTACCTTCACTTATGCTCTTTCTATACATTTGTATACAAGGCAAAACCACTCTGAACCTCCAGTGTCCTCTCACTGAAGGAAGCAAAACTCCGGAACTGCCTACTGCTTGGGGAAGTAGAGACGGAGTAACAAAATCTTAATATCAAGGGTCAAACTAAATGAGACATATGCCATATCACTTTGTTGTTGTTGTTAGTCAATGGAATTTTTTTCACCCAATTAAAATAGCCCGTAGCTAGGGGGTGTGATTAGGATTGGAACCATTCTGGGAACAAAGCCCTAAAGCCCCTCCAACCTCACTCTACTCTGGTTTCACCACATATCAACCCTGGCACTATGCTATTTAACAAAAGCAGCCCACCCACCCAAACAGGAATGTTGCATGCTCTGGGTCTGGGTCATGTCTAATTTGACTCTGAGTTAAATTATTGCTTGCATTCCTATAATGTGCCTGATGCAAGAGAGGCTGGGGGAAATGGAGATTTAGTTTTATCCAAACCCCAGTGTTCCAGACACTGCTCATTTGCTACCAGATGAACTCTTATTCCCAGAGGTGTGTAGTCTACCTATGCTCTTATTCTCACAGCAGGGATTTCAGGCAGTAAAAATATCAGCTATTTATTCTGGTGAACCTCTAATTTGCCCATATTTATAAGATCCCATATTTCTTCTCGGCACAGTTCCTGTGCTATAACCAAACCTGCAAAATATCTGATAGCTGGGGAAAGAAAGTTGCCTCCTTTCTTTTGGGTGTTACCTGACAGAGCCTTGGGGGTTCTTGTAGCCACAAGATAATTGCTGTTACATAATTATTCCTGGAACTCATTTCCTACAAGACTGTACCCCAATACTTACAGCTTGGGTATACTTAATTTCCTATCAATTTATGTACTGTTTATGATGTGGTGGGCACCTTTTAAAGACAATGATTTTGATTTAGTTCATCTTCAGCTGTTTCCTTTTACATACGTTTTCATTCAATAAAGATCTGAGGCTGATTTGGGCAAGAGAAAAAAAAAAAAAACATTTTATAAATCTGCTTATAAAACTATAGGTCAGCTGAACTAGATTCCACTTCCTGCCCGATCTTGTCTGATCTCGGAAGCTACGCAGGGTCAGGCCTGGTTAGTACTTGGATGGGAGACCGCCTGGGAATACCGGGTGCTGTAGGCTTATACCATAGTCTTTCGAGACTGAAGGTTGCCAACCAACCAGTTATGTGGCTAAACTGAAACAGAAACATATATTGTAACTGAGAGTCCACAAACGCTTATGCAAATTAATACATTATGACTTGAAGGTGCTACAAGACCTTGTTGACAGACTTCCTGCCATTTTTGCAAACATATTGCATAGAAATTGAACAGAAAAGATGCCACAAAGCACTCCTGACACACGCTTCCTGTGATGGGAATCTTAACTGAGTCCAATCCCTCTGTTCCCATCCTTAGACTGCAATCCTATACTTGCTTGCCTGAGAGTACGTTCTATTAAACTCATGGGGCTCTCTTCTGAGTAAACATGCACAGGCTTGCACTGTAACTATCATCCCTGACTCTCTATAAAGGGTATGGCAGAATTAAGTGCCTTCTGTCAATACTTGTATTTCAGAATTTTATTCAGAGGATGTCTTGATTAATACCATCAAAGGCAGCAGACAAGTCTATGCAGGCAGCAAATAAGTATTTTTAGAGCCTTGGGCATATCTGTTAATAACATGATCCAAGACATACCTTTGATCAGTAGTGTTCCTTTCTTGTCTGAATCCCGCCTGTTCGTCTGCAGTGATCACACTATTGCCATGTAAATTCAGCCAGTCATCTAACCTTACTTAGAAGAAAGTGAATTTACAATTTGGATGCCGTGTCCCGCAAATGAATACTGATAGTTGCTGAGCTCATTTTTCAACCCAAATCTATGCATGGCAAATCAGAAGTAAGCCAGTGGGACTTACAGCCAGGTAAGTGTGGTTAGGATTGCAGTCTATCGCTTTACTCGTGAATGGGGGCCATCCTTTTGTATGGATGTACTTCTTTTAAGAATTTTCTTTCACCTTTTGGGGAATTGGCACTTGCTTTAATGGGCTGCTTTGAGTTGGTAACTGAGTTTTGATCCATGCTTTTTGCAAATTGAGATAAACACAAAAGTCCAGTTGTTTTGAACAAACTGCAATGGTTGTGTTTCCTTATACTTTTTTTTTTTTTTTAACCGACTGGGTCGGGGAATCTGTTTTGTTTTTCAGTACTTTTGGGAATGATTGGCTGATTCATATATTGCTACACATTGTTGTAATGGCAGTAGGAATCACAGTGTTCTGTGAATAGACGTGGAGAGAGAAGCAGTTCTCTAGAACACCAGCTGAGTGAATGGTTGCCACCATTTTATCAGTTGTAATAATGTTTCACAGTGTTGTTTTTTTCTTCCACGTTTCATTCTCCTGTGGCATCAAAGTTTGCAGCAGCAGATATGGCACTTGTTCTAGACCAGGGGTCTCTAAACTTTTCGGCTGAAGGGCTGAAAATCAAATATCTGGCACCAGGTAGAGGGCCGGAATAAAAAAAATTAAATATAAATATTTAAATAAATACATTCAAGATGGAACTTGGATGAATGAATAAATGAATGGGCTCAAATGTTCAGGACTTCTCCAAGCACAAACACAGCCCAAGAAATAAAGCACACACTTAAATGGACCCTCATTCCCCCACTCCACAAGCACAACTCTGGTTGTGTTTGGTCAACTGTGCCAGATGCTCTCAGGGAATCAGAGGCTGGCCGCAGGTCAGATAGAGGCTCGCCACGGGCTGCATCTGGCCCCCGGATAGGGGTTTGGAGACCCCTGTTCTAGAGCAGTCTATCTCAACGCTTGTCCCCCACCATACTACTTTGCATGGTTCATCTATTGTAAGTACCATCGGATTTAACTGGCAATGATGTCATTGCCAGTAACTTCCTGATTGGGAGGCCAGACGCAATGCAACAAAACCAATAAGAGACTAAGGACGGGCAGGAGTGTTTTTTGAGTGTGTGAAAAGCACATGCTGGAGCTGTGCCTGCCAAGCTGAGCCTCCTACTGCTGCTTGTCCTGTTGCATTGCTGGTCTCGCTGCCAGACAGCTGGGGTCTGGGTGGGGGTCCCGCAGATACCACCGGACACCACCTCAAGTACCACCACCAGTTGAGAAACACTGTTCTAGAGCAAAAGTTGCAGAAAGGATTACAAGTCTAACCAAACAAAGTCACTGTCATTCCACTCTATTCCAAGCCTTCATTCATTTCTGCTAGCCTGAAACCTACTTTATTTTTACTAGCATGAACTCTCTTAGCCTTCATCTCTCTCACATTTGACTGATAAAACAGTGGGGGAAGCAGGCTTACTTATGGTGGCTCACCATCACTGTACCACAGTGCCATCATAAGGTTCTGCACAATAGGCCAAAGTTCAGACATCCAGTAGACCAGGGGTGTCAAACTCATTAAATACAGAGGGCCAAATAGCATTCATGATGCCTTCTGAGGGCAGGAAGTGATGTCATTAAACAGGAAGTGATGTCATTAAGCAGATTATGACCAGAAATAAGCACTTTTTTCTTAGGAACTCATGAGCTGCAAATGACAGAAGAGAAAATACGTAAATCTTGACCATATTTTCAATGCAGTGGTACCTCGCATAACGAATGCCTCGCGCACCGAAAAACTCACAGAACGAAAGCGTTTTGCGATTTTTGGTGACTCGCACAATGAATTTTTATGACCCGTGCTTCGCAAGACGATTTTTTTTGTTTTGTTTTGGTTTGTTTTAAGGGGGGGGGGATCTTCATGCCAGTTTATGCTCACATTCACCCTAAGGAAGGGGGAGGATCGTCATGCCAGTTTATGCTCACGTTCACCCTAAGGAAGGATGATGAGTTCTTGGGGTTTCCTCGTGCAGCAGCGGGTCAGTCAGCATCCCTCCCTCCCTCCCTCTCACACACACACTTATGCTCTCTTCACCACCCCTCACTCACTCACTCACTCACTCACTCACTCACTCACTCACTCACTCACTCACTCACTCACACACTCACTCACAGGGCCAGGCTCCTGTGTGCCTGTCAGGGGTTGCACGTTCTTGCTCCCGCCCGTTTTTGTGCCCCCCGCAAGCCTGGAACATCACAGCCTCTCTCTTCCCCCCCCCCCGCAAGCCTGGAGCATCCCAGCCTCTCTCTCCCCCAAGCCTGGAGCATTGCAGCCTCTCTTTCCCCCCACCCCAAGCCTGGAGCATCACAACTTCTCTGCAACACAAACACTTTTCCCCCTCTCTCACACACACAGGCTGCCCCCTTCTCTTACACACACAGATGCTCTGCCCCCCCACACTCACACAGCAGGGGAGGGGTGCCTTCACTCACCTCATCCAGCATCTGAATGTAAGCCCCCCCAGCAACCTGCCATCACAGCCTCCCCCCCCGCAAGCCTGATCCCATTCACCCTAATAAGGGGGGATCTTCATGTCAGTTTATGATCCCGTTCACCCTTGTAAGGGGAGGATCTTCATGTCCATTTATGATCCTGTCCACCCTAGTAAGGGGAGGATCTTCATGTCAGTTTATGATCCCGTTCACCCTAGTAAGGGGAGGATCTTCATGTCAGTTATCATCCCGTTCACCCTCGTAAGGGGAGGATCTTCATGTCCGTTTATGATCCCGTCCACCCTAGTAAGGGGAGGATCTTCATGTCAGTTTATGTAAGTAAGTCCCATTGTGCTTGCTCCCAGGAAAGTGTGCACAGGATTACAGCCTTCAAGCTCCCCACTCAGCATCCCCCCGTTTTTGAAATCCTCAGTACAGTATGTATGCCTTTAAAGAGCACTTAATAAACACTTTGTAAACCAAATTTGACTTTGTTCTGACTTTTCTTGCCCATAGGAACGCATTAATTAAATTTCAATGCATTCCTATGGGAAAACGCGCTTCGCAAAACAAAAAACTCGCATAACGAAAGGACTCGCGGAACGAATTAATTTTGTTAAGCGAGGCACCACTGTATATGGAAGAGCTCAATTGTCACATGGGCAGCCCTTTCAGCAGTGACACCTCAGCACAGTTCAGCAGCTGAGAGCAGCTGATGGGGGTGCTGGGAGAGCTCAAGGGTCAAATAAAGAGCTTCTGGGGGCTGCATCCAGCCAATGAGCATTATGTTTGACACCCCTGCAGTAGACACCTACAAAATTTGAGGCCATCTTGCACCTGGGCTGCTGCAGATATCAGGAAAAACTGAGCTGGCTCCTAGACAATTGTACTAGTTCCCAAGTCAAGAACACTGCTCTCCTACAGCTTTGTGGTTCTGCAGATGCAGGTTTATGGTTGTTTATTTTTCAGCCTCTTTGCACTGGAGGCCATTCCACTACCAGCCACTAATAGCATAACTGGAAATCACGTGAACAAATTTGTGTGATAAACACATGGATATGTAGAGGTTTATGAATGGAAAATATAAGGCAAGGATGCCGCAGGTAAAGAGATGACATTTCATGAATTCATTAACAGTCTTGGCATTACATATGACTTATAAATAGAACAGCTCTGCTAGCTTGAATGTCAACAATGGTGAGAATAATTTTAAAGAACAATGAAAGGACTGCAGTAGGCTAATTCTATAGGTAAGAAACGTGAAATAAAATAAATTATATTGGACAACTGCTTAAAAACTTAAGTACTGTAGAAGAAACAGGATAAAACTCTCCAGCCTAATTTTCGGGGTACTTGACGCCACAGTCTGTTGGACTATTGGGAGTATTTAACTAGCCAAACATCTGTTAAATAACAAAGGCAGCCAAACATTTGTCATCAGCAGGGTACCTAAGTTAACACAGAGAGCATCTTTATGCTCCAGAAAGTTTACAATCTAGTAATTTGCCTGCCACAGGCTGACTGGCAGAGAGCTAATTAGACATGGGACCTATGCATCTTGATTTAGAATAGGCCTTCCTGATACTTTTGGAAATTTCCTACTGGGAAAAAAGAATGGATTTTTCTTGGATAATTCTTCAGAAGGCCCAGCCTGAGGAAGTTCCCCCAGCATAGCCAGTGCTCATATCTCCCAGTTGTCCTCTCCCTGCCCTTTCCCCAAATTTACAATGGGAAGCAGAGGACAACAGAAGCTGATTGCTTACAGCAGCCATTTTCAACCACTGTGCCATGGCACATTGATGTGCCACAGGAATTTGGGGAAATATCATTTATTAATAGGGCCAATGGGGGATGTGAGCCCCCCACTGGTAGCATGGTATGCCTTGTCAATGGTCAAAAACCTGATGGTGTGCCTTGGCAATTTTAGAACCTTGTCAGTGTGCCGTGAGATGAAAAAGGTTGAAAATCACTGGCTAACAGAAATCAAGGGCTCTCCCTAAGTTTCCAAGTTTTTTGCAATGAAGACTTCTAAAGACACAGAAACCCACCATGACTATAGTAGCTTTGGGAATTTTTAATCTACCTGGTGGTACACGAGTCAAGAAGGATAAATAACTTCCAGAGGCAATCTGAACATGATCAGAAGTCTTCAGAGCAGAGTGAAAAAATGTTTTGAGGACACAATTCTTTAGTTTCAGGAACTGTACTTTTTTATGGTTTTAATTCCTCTTGGTGAAAGAGTAAAAAGAAATTATTTTTAAAAAAAAAGATAATTCATGGCTGCAGGAGCAATTTATCTTAGCCTTCAGCTTAAGCCTTCCGTTTAAGCCCAGTTGATGATTTCGCTCCTCCTGTTTTCTTTCCTAATTGTACATTTGTGAAAGTGTAAGGGATGGAGGAGGGAAACTGATATGTGAGAGAGTAGGTGCCGAGTGTTATGAGCCATGTTGAAATTAGGAGTGTGATTGGGCTTGGCTCACAAAGCCTTTTTCTGAGCTTCCTTCTGAACACACACACACACACACACACACACACACACACACACACACACACACACAATTTCTGAAATTCTTCTCCAACCTGGGGGGGTGGGTAACAATAAAGGACGTTGAAAAATCCCACACAATCATTACAGAACAGCATCTGGCAGCCAGAAAATTAAAGAATGAATCATACTATAAGACTCTAAAAAGACAATCCTGCTATGAGAGTCTCACTGTTTTTTAGATTTCGGGAAGGCAATATGCCGACTTTTGGTATTCTCATATCTCACACGGCCCACTGCAAAACCATGGTGTGACATTGGTCTACCGCTCTGGTGAGAGGCAGATACCAAGCCAAGAGGTTATGTGTTCAAAGGTGCTGTAGAAGGCACTGTCATGGTAAATTTTAAAGTGCAGGAGCTTGCCAGGCCACTCCTCAGCCGTATACCATTAAAGCTATAACCAATGGGAAAAGGGAACCAACAATTAAATTTTATCATTAGAGCCTCTCCTACTGCCATTTATTTTTTCTTTGAAACATATTGTACAGTACATCATGTTAAGATCTTCTAGCTCATTTCATCCCAGACACTTTGAGTTGGTTGCAATATTTTTAAAACAAATATATAAAGATCAGAAAATGGAATTCAAAATATTCCAGAAAATGTAAATGGTATATGAAAGTGCTCAGCTTTGATAAGATTACTGATAAGTCCCACCATGTTCAGCAGGATGTACTCTCATATAAATTTGTCTTGGATTGTATCCTTAGTGTAATATAAGCACATATTATCTATCAGGTAGAACTTGGAAAAAGAGATGGCCTAGATCAGTGTTTCTCAAACTGGGTGCGTCGCAAGCCAATTTCAGGTGAGTTCCCATTCATTTCAATCTGCATTTTATTTTTAATATATTAGACTTGATACTACCATGGGGAACTTGATGCATTTGGGGAAATATTACTGATCTGTACTTTTAACAGGTGACTATGTATATGCTTTTAACAATGATAGTCAATGGAACTTATTCCCAGGTCAGTATGGATAGAATTGCAGCCTTTGGGATGTTTGGGGATTTTTAAAAAACAACCACTTGGGAGGGTTGGAAGTCTTCTTCTTTATTTTAAATAAAATGTTTTAAACTTATAGTTATTTTAACTTCGAATTAACTGATTGATTTGATTTTGCTGTATGGGGGTGTAATCAATTTTCCTGCTTGATCATGTCACTTCCAGCCGTATCATCACTTCCAGGTTAATGACATCACTTCTGGTGGGTCCCAACAGACTGTCATTCTAAAAAGAGAGTCCCAGTGCTGAAAGGTTTGAGAACCACTCAGTAGCGGACCTCTGATTGATGGAATGGGGCAAATGCCCTGGGCACGGAGCCTTGTGTGTCTCTAGGACTGTGCAGAAAGCCTTCTGAGGCTCCTGACGTGGTCAGAAACTGTGCTTCTGGTTTCCTGGAAGCAAGGTTTGAGAGCCCCAGGATGCTTCAGTAGGCTTCCCAGGTGTGTCCTAAAGTTGTGCGAGGCTTTGTGCATTCCAGGTAAATGGGGGTGTGGATTTGCATGCAGGGGGGTGGCGGCATCCTGCAGGGATGTGCCATCATGTACTTTCGCCGCGGGGCTGGGGAGGTCTGCCACTGGAACCACTGACTGTGCCCCTAGGCAGGTTTCTCAGTTTGCCGTCTACTGAACCGGATCTTAAGAACATAAGAACAGTCCCACTGGATCAGGCCATAGGCCCACCTAGTCCAGCTTCCTGTAACTCACAGTGGCCACACCAAATGCCCCAGGGAGCACACCTGATAACAAGAGACCTGCATCCTGGTGCCCTCCCTTGCATCTGGCATTCTGACATAGCCCATTTCTAAAATCAGGAGGTTGCACATACACATCATGGCTTGTAACCCGTAAAGGCAGCTAGCGTGCCTGTATGGGCACGCTAGCAATGATTGCCATGCCTAACCCCCTATCAGCCGGCAGCAGGGCTTTGCTGCCAGCTGATTGACTGGCTGGCATTAGGGGGCAGGACGACTGAGCCTGATCTAGCGCGCAGGCACTAGACCCGGCTCAGTTCCATTCCTGGAAGCGACCGGACAGGACGCTTCTCCAGGATCGGGAGAGGGACTGCCCTGCAACGGGGCTTGGGACACGTGTTGCCGTGCTGGCAAGCTCCCGTCACCTGCAGCAGTGGGCAGCCTCTCTAGTTTAGCTCGGGGGGTGGGTGGCGCTGCGCGCTCTGCCTCGCCGCATTTGGGACGGTGGGCTCACGTGCCCTGCGGGCAGCGCTTGAACGGGGACAACCCGCTGCGTGCTCTGCAAAGGAGCGTAGGGAAGGGGTGGCCCATTGCGTGCTCTGACCGAGCGGCAACATCAAGGTGTATGAGGATAAAATGGACCAAAATTGGGGTGGGGCCTTGAGTACTTTCCTCCAGGAGTGTCAGTTGCTTATTGCTCTTTTGACTTCATGTATAATTAGAGCCCCTGCTTGTCCTATGTACCGTTACCAGGTAGAAATATCATTATACATTGTTTCTTACATCTAGCACTGAGCTCGTACATCAGCAAACAGGAGAGTGGGGACTCACGCATGTATGGATTGTCCCCTCTCATAGATTCGCTCCGGCTGTTGCTGTTTCTGTGCATTTCCCACATGGAGAAGGAATATTTTGAACAAGTGTTGGTCCAACCCTTGGGAAAGAGAAAGCAATGCTGAAGCAGACTGTGCTAGAGACACAGCAGCTGCTCCTCCTCGAAGCATCTTACGTTTTCCTTTCACTAATGCCAGCTGAGCAGCGAGAGAGTAATGTTAATAACAATACTTCAAAAAAGAACCCTGCATACTGTTTCAGACTAGAAAATGAGAGTGAGAGGAAACGTCAAAGAAATAACTATTTTCTAGTCCTGCTGCTATCTGTGTTGCCTCTGACTGAATTCTCACGCTCATTGTAAATGTCATTTATTGACCGACAGCCCAATTCTATGGGCCGCTTAGGGCAGCCATACCCCCAGTCAGCAACCATAACTGCCACTGCAATGTTGTAAAAGGTGTGCCACTGTTGTGCACTTCAGGGTCGCTGGCATAGATGGCTGGAGGCTCCACACGCTTTCGATTTGTAGTTCAGATTGGTGGGGGAATAGCAGCCATGACTGGGACGGTGATGGGGGAGTGGCGGAATTCATCTTTCCATTGCAGTGGTCCATGCATGGTTGCAACTGATAAAAGCAAAGAAGGCCAAACAAGATGTTGAAAGTCATAGTTCGTTGGCCCAGACACCAGAGGTATGCGGTGCAGGGGTGGCAGGTGAGGCAGAACTGTCCCACTGGTGTCCTCAGAAAATAGGCACAGCCCAGTGTTGCAGGCACATTCTGCCCACTTACTCAAGTGCAAGTGGGTGGAATGCTTGCACAATAAATGGGTTACAGTCCAATCCTGAGCTCCCGTGGCATGCGGCTGTGGCGGCACTGAAAATGGCTGCCGCCGCATCCTGTACACCAACGGTAGCCACGGGCAGCACCTTGGGAGAAGGGGACAAAAGTCCCCTTCCCCCGGGTAATGGAAGTAGCCTTACAATGGGGCTACTCAATTCACCACAGACCAAAAGGTTGGTGGTGAAGTAAGAGCATTTGTGTCGGGCGCCGAGCCCCATACAAATGCTCTGGATCTGGTGGAGCAGATCTCCACCAGACCTGCCTCCCTCCCTCCCCACTCCCTCCCCACCGGCATGCCTCCCACCTCCCCATCACCCTTCTCCCCGCCCTCTTCCCATCTTCCCCCTCCCCAGAATGCTCACCCCCCGGCCCCCACCCCCGCTTTCCTCTCTGTGGCTCGGCGGTCTGTGATACTGCTGAGCGGCGGAGGCCAGGCATCCACCTGGCGCTAACCCAGCACCAGCCAGCACCAGGCTAGCACGTGTGTTCGCTTGGTATTAAGCCTTGCAAACGTGCCTTATGGCACATTTGTGAAAGTGCGCACCAGCATTAAGCCGGTGCGTCAAGCCCAGGATTGGGCTTAGACTGCAGTGATGCTGGAGGGGAGGTTCTGCCTCACCTGCTGCCCCTGCACCCATGCCAGACTTGCACAGCTGGTCTCCTGAAGTTGGCTTGCTCACAAATGCAACAGATTAGAGAAAAACATGCCCTTGTGAGTAACACATCATTGAAATTTCACAATAGATGTTCCCTTTGTGTACAGGTTTGTGCAGGGCTTTTTTTCTAATGGAACGCGGGGGGACGGAGTTCTGGCACCTTTTTGCAGGGGCCCCTCCCCTTTGGAGGCATTCCAGGGGGGGAGCAAAACAGAGGCATTCGCTGGGTGGGTGCTGGGGGGTGCAGGGTGGGTGGGCGCCTGGCCCCTGCCTGACCGCACAACGACCCCCTCCTGCCCCCACAAGCTCTCGCCTGAGCCCAGCCCGCCTCCCCTCCCCCTGCGCTCGGCTTCCCCATGCAGCTTCCAAGGGCTGGTGGAGGAGGGTGGAGGGCGTGGGGGACACGCGCTGATGCTGAGGAGGAGGACGGACAGCCAGCCAGCCAGGGAGACGGGCTGTGGCACCCACGGAACGCCCAGTTACTGGCTTGGCGGAGGAGGAGGGGAAGGAAGCTGGCTGGTGCAGCCCCATGCCAATCTGCAGCACGAGCCTAGGCATGTCTACTCAGAAGTAAGTTCATCTTTAGGGGAAAGCACATAAAAAATATTTTATTTCTCCAATAAAAAATGGTTTAAAAATAAATAAATAAATAAACAAACAAACAAACAAACAAACAAATAAATAAATAAATAAATAAAAGATTAACAAGTTGTGAGTTCCTGCACCTTTTATTTTACAAAAAAAGCACTGGGTTTGTGTATGTTGCAGAATTAATTGCCAGATGATTAAGAGATGCTACTTTGTGACTGAGAAGCTTCCGTTGGATCCATCAGTTTGGGAACTTTAATTTGCTTGGTTAAATTCAGTCAATTCTCAGTATCCACGTACTCTGTTCCCATGAATTTGCCTATCCATGGGAACAAAAAGTGTGACTTACCTCATGCCATTTGCAGTCTGTTCTCACTTATCTGTGGCCATTCTGATGCTATCAGGGCCAATCTGAAGCAATCCCAGCATCCGCAGCCATTTTGAATCTCACAGTGGCTATTTTGTGGAATCTTGTGGTGGCCATTTTAAAGCTATCTGGGCCATTCTGAGGCTGACCGGTTGGCAACCTTCAGTCTCAAAAGACTATGGTCTAAGCCTACAGCACCTGGTATTCCCTGGCGGTCTCCCATCTAAGTACTAACCAGGCCTGACCCTGCTTAGCTTCCGGGATCAAACAAGATCGGGCGTGTGCAGGCTAACAGTTGCTATTCGCAGCCATTCTGAAGCTTTTTGTGCCATTTTGATTTTCCCCTAACCCCATTGATCCAATAGGATCAATTATTCTGTAGCTGTTCATTCAGTACCTGGTGGGTTTTTCCCACTGATACAGAGAATTGTCTGTACCAGGTTAAACGATCAAAGTTAGCATTGTTGCAAGTGTTCATCCCACCCTATTTTTAATCACAATAATTGAATACTACTTCTTTATCCATACAGTCACTTTGTAAACATGTCCAAGCTACAATGGCAGAAATTTTATTTTGAGGAGACTAAGAAAAGAGCATGTGGAGCGGTGAAGGAAACTGGAGTTAACAGATTGAGTGCTATTATTTCTTGTCATTTAAATGAGCAGAACAGTTCAGTTTTGCAGGGACTGATGAAAAAGAGATGGGTGTCTTTCCAAGGGTAAACGAGCATCAAAACAGCGATCAGAAAAGCCTTAACCTCCAGTGACAATAATGATGAAAGTAGAGAGCTGAAAACAACTGGAAATCCTTTTTGCATGCCCTCCCTGCTATTGCCTGGCTGTTGGGTCCGGAAAGAACAAAACAACACTCAGTTTCCTAGAGGTTTGAATGACAATTGGCAACTTCACAAAGAAAGAAACAAAAGCTTCATCTATCCAGTGCACTCTAATTATGCTAATTGCTAACAATTTACCAGTTAACCAGCAGCCTCTTACCTTCCTTTTGAACTCCCATTTGTTTTGGACTTTTAAGCTTTCAAAAAGACCAAATGCTAATGAGAAAGTCGCTGATTTGTATAAACAACCAATTCTTGTTTTGCAGCTGGGTCACTGCTGCAAACAAACAACAAAAAAAGTTCAGTCATGCAATCAACTGCCACTGTTCCTCTATTTTATGTCCTACAGCCTTTGTTCACTAATTCAATTCAATGATTTATACAGCCATCATTCATTCATTTCTTAAAATTTAGAAGCTCTGCAACAAGACTTTTGTTGCAAACCCCCACACACACACCAGGGATGTGCGGTGGGTGGGGAGGCAGGTGAGACAGAACCTCCCTTTCAGAGTCCTTCAAAAAGTGCCGTTGCCATATGAGGTGCTCAATCACTCACAACCCACATGTGGAGGTCACTGCCAACAGCCCCATCTGTGGAATCAGGTGAAACCAAAGGACCAATCCTGTGACACTGTCTGATTTAAATCTGTTGGAGAAGTGACAGCATATGAGCTGGACCACTGAGTGTATGGTCAGCAAGTGTATAGATGGTGGCCTCCACCAGTAGGGGGAATTTGTCTCTGGTTTAAAGGTTTGTGCATTGCTTCTCTCCTTCGATGGTAACTGCTCTAGATTCCAGGAAAGGGGGAGTGGATAGATTTATGGAGGAAAAATCCATCGCACGTTACAAAGCATGGTGACTTGTAACCTGTGATGACTGTGCAACCTCTGGGTTTTAGAGGTAGCCTATCTCTGAATGCCAGATCCAAAGGTGCCTTGTTGTCTTGTGTGCTCCCAGAAGCACCAGGTGGGCCACTGTGAGATGCAGGAAGCTGGACTAGGTGGGTGCTTGGTCTGATCCGGCAGGGCTTATGTTCTTAACCTCTCTTGTCTTGTTGTTTCTGCCTGTGTGCAACAATGGTTGCCATCCTTTATTTATCCCAGTAAAGGCAGTTTGTGAATGAGGAGGGCTGAACAACACAGTGATTACATGAAGTGTTAAATTAAGCAGCTTGTGCAGCCACTGCCTATATTGAAGAACTTCTGGAGTGAGCTTGCTGTTCCCCTGGGGGTCCATGGGCCTTCAGCTAGTATCTGACATGGCCAGGCAGGTTAGTTAGTGCCTGACCTGGCAGCTTCTAAACCTGTCCCCAAATATATGGAAATCAACGGATTATGTTTTCTATGCATGGAGATAAACATCACAAGGTGCTAATGCCTACAAGTCAAGCTACAGCTAAAGAATAGCTACAGGGACCAATGAAGAAGATGGCAACCAAAAGGACAATCCTCTTGGGACAGGAAGGGGCTCGCTCTCTTCCTGACAATTCATGTCTTGAATTGTATTGTATGAATCATGTATTCATGTATTCTCTCATCAAAAATGTTGAATGGGTGTATGACACAATCTCTCCAATCCTTCTTATTAATACCGGAGTGGTTCTCTATCACTTGGTTATCCAGGCACCGATCCACGCCATCGACGCACAAGCCAAAATGATTTCTGCAGCGAAGAGTAAACCTCTTATGTCAGCATTTCCACTAAATTAAAATGCAAATGTCAAAGACTATAAAATTCATTTTCAAAAGTGAAGGTTATAATCCTGTTTTTCAAGAAGGTAAGACTTCTTAGCATTCATCCACTGTGCATGTATATTGGCTCCCCCCGCATAATGTGGTGGGAAGGAATGGCGCTCGTTGCATGTAAAAGGAATTGTGTCGGATGATTTGGGCGAACAAATGCAGATAGGAAATGGGCTATTTCTGTCTTATTTTATCATGAAACATTCCTTGGCACAGCATGTGGTGCTTTCAGAATCAAGCTCAGTTGTTCAGCTCTTGAGCTGTGCAGATTGGAGAGAAACTGAACTTATCTCGCCACTTAATTTAAATCAATTTTATTGCACAGGGAGTAATAAGGACCCGCCGGTTCCTTTAATTCTCAAAATGCTAAATACTTGGGACATTCTCCGGGTGTGTATGATATTTTCATTAATCTCCCGAAGAACTTTTTTTTCCCGTTATTGGGCTATTGGCCAACTCAGTATTGGCCGAGGCCAAACAATAAAACTGGAAGTGGGTGGCATTATCTTATTTTTCAGGTTCTGGAATTCATCAAGACTATAAACGCCCCATCTTGCAAAAAATAGGATTTCATTACATTGTTTCAAGCAAGTGTGCTGCAATTGAGAATTAACTTTTATTCATTTGTTCCCTCCAGTGAGAAATACCCAAACAATCCCAGCCCACATGCACTGAGGAACAAATTGCCCACAACAAAGAATGTGGATGTTGGTCTGTTTTGGTTTTTTTCCTTGCTGTTTAAAAACTGCACAGAGGGTGCAAAATTGGTCAAAGATAGACCAAGAAGCCTGGGGGGGGGGGCGCTTTAGCTCTTTGCCTTTGTCATGGTTTTTATCCCAACTGTGCCTCCATGGGACATTTTTATTATTATCATTATTTTAAGCATCCATTGACTTTCAGCTTTTCCCCTGTTTTGACAAGTTTCATGCCCCATGGTCAAGAGAGGGGCTGCCAGCAACTGCATGCTGCATCCATGGCAGTAGTGCATAGTGGTTAGCACGCTCACTCCTTTCCCCGTTCCTCTCTTTCTCGTGTTTGGACATGTAGTTCACTGGGGAAAAGCCTTGGTAGATTGAATCCAGGAGACCAGGCTAGCCAAAGAGGCTCCCTGTGTAGAACCCCCTCCTAGAACAGTACTAAAACTCAGGAGTCTCTATCAAAATCATTCTCACTGTAGTGCCTGCAGAGTGAGAAGACATGACAATCCATTGATGTTTCCCTTATCAGGCATACTCAAAGTACAGACATGCGCCGCTTACCAACTGTTCACTTAACAATAGACCGCATATATGAGGGTGATCAAAGCACAATAAAGATGCTCTTAATGAGGCAATCACATCTCCCATAGCCTGCGGCAAAGTGTCTGTTTACACAACAGAGAGGCTCTTAATGCAAAGAAGAGGCAATCTATTTCCAGTAGCCTGTGCAGTCAGCTAGTGTCTGGCAGGGAATGTATGTTTATGCAACAAAGGCAATAGATTGGACTGAATGTTCACTTAATGACCTGATTGCATAACAACAGGGATAAGAGAGCATATCCCCGTTGTTAAGTGGCACACACCTGTATACATAAAAGGTTTATTAAATGTCTTATAGAAGATAAGAGATAAAAACATCAAATGACAAATGTAAGAAGCATTGATTTTGGCAAGAAAGGGGTTGAGTTAACCTGCACTAATTACTGCAGTGCAATAATACAAGCAACCAGCAGGAGGCACTGCAGAATCACACAATCCCTGCCTGGATTGCTGGTTGGCTGGAGGAGGAAGAGAAAGACTACCTTCTGCTTGGGAGTTATTATTCTGCTGGAGTGATGTCATCCTGCCCTCTGATTGGAGGAGTGCCAGATGCTTGGTCACTTGTCTCCCTGTGAAACTTGATCTTTACCTTTTCCATACCTGGATGACAGCAGGTAGGAATCAGAGTCAATCAGCAGCTGAGTCCTAACCCAACATTCCTGACTTTGCAGTAGGAAATGAGATGCAAATGAAGTTTCAGCAAAGAATCTCTGAAGGTTCTGATGGGGAAAAATTCCCCAAGCCATGACACATACATGCATAATTCCACAGAGAAACAGGAAAAACTCCACAGAAAAAGGAACAGAAAGCACATAAATATAGTGATTTTATGGCACATCAAATCTCTGGGGAGTGTAAAGAACAGGGGAGGAGGAAAACAGGCCAACATATGAAGGTTGTTCAGCCATCTCTACATGTTTTTCACAAACTTTCCATCTACAGCAGTGCTTCTCAAACTTTTAGCACCAGGTCCCACTATTTAGAATGAGAATCTGTCAGGACCCACTGGAAGTGATGTCATGACCAGAAGTTACATCATCAAGCATGAAAATTTTTAACAATCCTACCCACACTTACCCAGGAGTAAGTTCAATTTACTACACAGTAGCCTGTTAAAAGTACAGATCTATAATTTTCCCCCAAATGCAGTCACATACCAGGGTAGCATCAGGTCTAATATGTTAAAAACGAAATATTGAAAATGAATGAGGACCCACCTGAACTTCACTCATGACCCACCTAGTACAACCCACAGTTTGAAAAAACACTGATCCAGGGTTCAAGATACCTTTACCTTGGATATCTTTCTAAGTGGCATCATGTGTATTGCAGTTTGGGAAAGCTTTAAGAAACTGATAACAGCTCAGGCTGCAATCCTAACCTCACTTTCCTGGGAGTAAGTCCCATTGAACACAATAGGACTTACTTCTGAGTAGACCTGGTTAGGACTGTGCCCTCAGATGTCTTTCTTGCATTGGGCATCTGTGTTTGTAGGATTAAACTAGACAGGATGAGAAATGTGTTATCACATTTTCCTATTCAAATTTTCCTGCATACTATAAATGTCCGTGTCCATCAGAAGGCTCATCTGATCAGAAGGCAGCACGTGATGTACTATCAGGGGGTGGATGGAGGCACCACGCGTGGCCCAGTTCAGGTCTTTGCTCTGGGCCCCCCAAAACATGGTGCTGGTTTGATATGATATATGTGTATCATATAGTGACTAGTGGCTCCTTGTAGATTTGTCTGTAAATGTGTCTAATCCTCTTTTCAAGTCATCCAGTCTTGAGTAATCGCCACTCAGATGTTGGGTACAAGGGAGAGAATCTTTTTCTGTAGTAGCAGTCAGACAGTGGAATGGCTGCCTTTATAGCGGAGACATGCCTAGCTGTTTTGGAATTAAGCACTGCATACCACCAGAATTCTAACTTGTCAGACTTTGAGTGTTGACAAACATTGCCTGCTTTTTTTTGTAGGGCAGTTAGGACCTATTTATGTCAACAGAACTTTTGTAGCTCAGCGGAATCTGATTTGCTTTGATGCTCCTGATTTTTTATGTGCTGCTCCTTTGGCTGTTTGTTGGAATATGTTGTTCTATGGATGCTGTTTTATTTTGGTTTGCTGCTATTTTGCAAGCTGCTTTGATGATTAGTGATAGAAAAGTGGGGCAAAACGTTTTTTGGAAATGAAAATAAATAAATGCGTGCAGGAAAAATGCAACATGTGAGCTCGCTGGCATTTCTGCACTGATTATGAGCTTTGAAGTTGAATTAGGTTGTGCTTTGCCCTGACCCTGGTCTTGCAAGGATTGAAGTGATAGGCAGAATAATTCCGCACAGCCAGCTTCCTCAGGGGTTTCAAGTCAGTGAAAAATGTTTTATTTAGCGCATGTGTTGTGCCTGAACCTGGGTAGAGAGGGAATAGAAGCACTCTGGCTAGCCACACCTAGGGGCATATCTAGGGTGTGGCACGATGGGGCATTTGCCCTGGGTACCACTTAAAGGGGTGCTGGGTGAGGACTTATGGTGGCAGTGAAGCCCTCCATCCACAGCACTCTGGGTGTTTCCCTGCCTCCCTGCAAGGGGGGGGGCACTCATAGCCCATAGTTGGGCTCACCTGCTCTACCAAGGTTTGATTTGGCTCCAAAAAGGGGCCATTCTGGCGGGGGGGGGGGTGTAACATCCAGGCACGGGTGAAATGATTACTCAGAGTGGTCACATAACCGCATCACTGCATTGCCTCACCCTGGGTGCCATTAGGCTCTGGGACGTGGCTGGCCACAACCCTGTACCAATGTGCTCTGTGGCTTCATCTCCTGCATTCATTGATTATCTGCTGAGAGAATCACTGAAACCCACATTACAGAAATCTGGCCAGTCTGCATTCAAGAAAGTGGGGAAGAAATTCTCCCTGGGTTCAGTGCGTGTTTCTGCAAATATTTTACCAGAATATATTATTCGGTTAAAATAAAATATTTTATTCTGGTAAAATAAGTCCACACCTTCATGGTGGGTGGAATCATAAGTTTTAAAGCATCTCTTTCACTGTCTTGGAGTGTGGGGAAGGGGAAGGGGCCCAGCCAACTGCCCCGTCTCCAACCTGGACACACCTCCAAAAGGTCCAGGCGCTGGATGTTGGGTCCGGGAGGCACCAAGACTCAGCCCATCCATGCAGCGAGGTGGCTGGGGACCTGTGAGGAAACAGGAGTGGGAAGCAAGAAGAAACTCCTGTTAGGCGTCAGGGGTTTGAGCGAGACAGATGAATGTTAAGCTACTCTCCAGATTACATTGCGTAAACAGAAACTGGACTACAGCCTCTGCTTCAGCTCTAATGGCGGGTAAGCAGCGTGGGACCCCAGGGAGGGAGGCGGCCCTGAGAATGGACATTACACTTCTCTTTATGCAGAATCAACAAGTGTTTCAAAAACAATGCTTGCCCTGGCACAGACATGGGAAAAAGAATTTTGAATGTGGACTCATTAAAAAAAATAGAAAAGGACGTATACTCCTTTTCCTAAGATTGTCTTCCTTCTCCACTCAAACATTTGTGCAATGATCAAGAGACTGAGTGACTTTTATCATGAAGCCTTGTATGAGCTCATGTACAGTGATGCCACTAAGCATCAGGGGAGATTAATATGCCAGACAGAAAAAATGAGATTGTGCATGCAGGGCTGGCAATTCTTCATGGTTCCTTATGTAGGTCATGAAAAAGAAACAGAAGGCTCTCTGGTTACCATGCAGTGCCCAAAGTCAGGGTCAGGCAAAGTCTGACAACTTAGAATTCTGCTCATATGCAGTGCTTCATTTTAAAAAATTAAGTATTTGGAAATGTCATTCAGACAAAATGAGTTGTGTTTTTTTTTTAAACATTAGACAAGCATAGATCCAGTTATGTAGGAGGAAATGAGAGACTGTTAACATTTATATTCTGGTAGTTAATATAGAATATATTTAAACATAATAAAGGTCAAGTTTTAGTACTCAAAGGTTCTCCTTCAGCCTTAGATTGAATTACCAATGCCTCTTGCTGCTACGAAGATGGAATTTTTGGCACTTACATAGGAGTGCAGCATGGGCTGCTGCCTGAATAAACGGCATCTTCTCAGAACAAAACCATGTAACATGTGTGATTCTGACATGCCTTCTGACTTCATTCTGACTTCATTCTGACTCAATGCCTTACATTGAGTCTTCTTTTTTAACATTTATTTAGGCTGGAAGATACCATGCAGGTCATCAAAATGACATTGTCCCTGAAAGAATGTCTTCCAATCTACATTAGATGGATCGCACAAGACAGGAGTAAAGGAGGTAGTGCTCGGAGACAGACAAAATATAGGGGAAGAAGTGGATGACTGGTGGAAAAGCAGGAAATACAAAGTCGGATGGGTTTGGGGAAAAGCTTGCAGATGAATTGTCCATTCAGGAAACCATGCCCTAACCATTAGCTCACACTGAAGGAATTTCCACAGATCATCTCAGGCAATTAGCAAGCAATCGGTTTTACAAAGATGCGCTGTCAGGCTCAGGCTCAGTTGAGAAGGTCTCATTCATGTTTTATCTGACTTATTAATTGGCAAATCTGTTGGACCGATGACGAATGGAAATAGTCTGTCAGGAATGAACAATTCGAAGAAAATGGTAGAAAAAGAAGGCCTGAGTTTCTTGA
Organism: Tiliqua scincoides; assembly: GCF_035046505.1. Taxonomy (NCBI): domain Eukaryota; kingdom Metazoa; phylum Chordata; class Lepidosauria; order Squamata; family Scincidae; genus Tiliqua; species Tiliqua scincoides. Next base: position 107,974,524 of record NC_089823.1, read on the forward strand.
GCTGGGCGGCACCCTTCTTGTGCGTCTCTTGACGTTTTCTTCAGTGTATGCTTTGAGAGACAACCGAGAGACCAAATAAGGGGGCAGAGTGCAACTGTGGGCAAACCCCAGGCAAGCTTTCTCATCTAGGGTAGCTCTCACAGTGATGAATCTGAAACTGTGCTGTACAACCTTTAGACTTGGCCTCCTCTCTTCCAGATAAGATGTCTGCACTGCAAAAGACCCATCATTATTTTCCGGCAATTATCCCTGACAGATGACAACCCCAACTTATTTCACTTATGACCTGGACAAGATTTATTCTCACATGTGGCACATTTTGGACCTAGGGATTTAAAAGAGAAGTGGCATAGGATGTTAGCCTGAATTTTGACATAATGGTATTGGAGGACGAAGGCAATTCTCAGTGCTGCCTCCAAGAAAAAGCAGACCCTGAAATGTAGCTCTCCAGTAACGGAAACCGAGGCTATGCCCACGGAACAAGATGCAAAACCTCCTAATTGGCACAGTTGAACAGGCCTTGTTTACATGTTGAATTGCACAGATTTGAGAAACGACAGGACAGTTCAATGTCACTAACACTAGAATTATGACTCCTGCTATCAGAATGGGATAGATTATATTATGCTGGTAGCACTCATAATCTTTTTATTTATGTATTGTGTATTTATTGCATCTGTTATTCACTTTCCAGCCAGCTGAAGGCTGAAAACAAGCTCCCAAAGCAATTTAAATAATAAAAGGGTTCACTGTGTTTGGTGGAAGCATTTATGAGTGTCTAGCTGCAGGTTGGGACAGACAAAAAACCTGAGGGTGCAATCCTAACCAATTTTCCAGCACCAAGCTAAGGGCAATACAGCTCCAAGGTAAGGGAACAAACATTGCCTTATCTTGGAGAGGCCTCCATGACTGCCCCCCAACTGAAGGATGCAGCACATGCCCTACTGCCTCTCAACTACACCTACACCCCTGGTCTGAAGTAAATTTTGGACAAAAGCGCAGCCGTAAAGTGTTTAGCTTTGGCTGAATAGAGCATAGTTTTTGCACTAATGCAGCAGTTAATGTGACTCATTTTGAACACATATTTGCTTGCACAGCAAGTCTTAGGACTGGACCGTAAATTCATGTGAATTTTAATGATATGCTTAATGGTAGCTTCCTATTATTATCACAGCATCATACCATCAGCTCTTTTTATTGTTTCTTTTTTTTCTAATTCAAACTAGCTAGTAAAATCCCATCCGACGTACATTATACCGCCCTTGATCCTCTAAGCTTTTGGTAGGCAATGCAGTGTGGAAAAGAGAATGGGCAATAAATTCCAAATTTAATGCAACCCAGTGGAAGAGATAAGACAAGATGATACTGATATGTAGTAGAAGCTACTCATGAATATTGGGAGTTTTTTTTTTTTTTTTTTTTCAAAACCTGACTTGGGATATATGGGATTTGTGCTCGGTTTGGGATTGCTAAAATGTATCACCAAGAAAAACTGTAACCTATTTAAGACCACCCTTTACTCCGCTCAGCCCCATAGCCTTTACATCCATCAGAGAAATTGCAGTTGAGATCGGATTGAGCAGGTCGTTTATTTATAGATGATGATAACGACAAACAAATCTTTACTCACCGTGCCATGCAATCTCAGCAACAAATCCAAATGGCACAGTAAAAGCTTGTTCCCAGTTCAATAAATATAGCTATTGCGTGGGTGCATTGTCATTAAATGACTGGGATAACGAGAAAGCATATTCCTCTACCTTATATTATCCATCGTACTCCCGCTTATCACAGTGATACATGTCGCGTTGGATACTTGGTTCTGTACTGAAATGTCATATGCTTACCGATTCATGCAGACAGCAAACTTGATTATACGACCCGCAATCAAGTTTGTAGTACTAGGCTGCGTTTTTCTCCCCTAAATGACGGTCACCTTTTTGTCTCCTTTTGGGAGTACCAGATCCCATACATATGTACAGAGAAATAATTTGGGTACTTCTAGGGAGAAAATGGGAAAGTAGTATTCAAGGGGTGGGAGACCTCACAATCTACAATTTTGCTGCCATGATCACTGCCATGTGAGAAGTCTGGAAGCCTGTGAAATGAAGCTGTGATAAGAAAAAGAACAAAAATGACATAGTTCAAGAAAGAATTAGTTACTTCTGGTGACAAGAGTCTGCTAAACTACAGATTTTACCCACTGACAAACCTGGCATCAAAGACTATGGCCTCTTAGCATGTCAGATTGCTACCTGACAATGTAGTACATTTCAACCTATTATGCCCATATTGCAGCTGAGGCTGGGAGTGGTGGTGGCGGCTTGCTGAAGGTCACTTAGGGCCCAATCCGGTCTCCTAAGCACTGCCCTGGCAATGGCCATTGCAAATGTGCCGTAAGGCACGTCACAGCACCCAGGAGAGGAATGCTGCCAGTGGAAGGCCAGTGGCAATCAGTGCTAGGCCTCAGAACCAGTGGAACGACCACCTTGAGCCGCTAGAGATAAGTTTCCCACCAAGTAGTGGGGAGGTGTTCTAGGTCGTGGGGAGGGTGGCAAGGAGGCAGGGAGGGGGATTTCTGGGGGCAGTTCAGGCCTGCATCCCACCCTCCATTCTGGGCCTTGGAGCCCTACATGAGTCTCTGTGGTTCTGTGCCAGTTTAATAGCTGGTATAGATCTTAGCTTGGAGGCAGGCTGTGCAGCGTGGCCTTTCCCAGTTTGAAGAGACACTTGGCCAACAGTCTGAGGCTAAGAGGCAAAGAAGGAAGGCCCATAGCCAGGGAGACAGACCAGGGACAGACTGCACTTGCTCCCGGTGTGGAAGGGATTGTCACTCCCGAATTGGCCTTTTCAGCCACACTAGACGCTGTTCCAGAACCACCATTCAGAGCGCGATACCATAGTCTTTCGAGACTGAAGGTTGCCAACACTGCATAGGGACTACTTGGGCCTGCATGGGATAAGGGAACTCATGTTCCCTTAAGCCAAGGAGACCTCTGGTTGCTTCCTTGGCCCCACGGAATACAGTGGCAGCCATTCTGGTACCATAGCAGGGGCAACCGACATAGGATTGGCCTGCCTGTAAGTTCATGGCAAATGGATATTCAAACCAGAGAAGTCCAGATCAGCAGCTAAGGACTCAAACCGATCCTACTTTCCAGCACTGATGCAGCAGCAATGCACCCGGAGGTAAGGGAACAAACGTTCCCTTACCTTGAGGAGGCCTCCATGACTGCCCCCCCCACCACAAGATATAGGACATGCCCCATTGGCACGCCTGCATCAATGCTGGAAAGTTGGATAGGATTGGGCCCTTAGGGCCAATCTTATAGGTGGCGGTGCTGCTAGGTGCAGTGGAACCAAAGCAGCTACCGCTGCATCCTGCAACACCAATACAGCCACTGGAGGTCTTCTTGGGGGGAGGGGACTTTCATCATCTTCCCCGGGGAAAGCCCCAAGCCCAACAATGAGGTCTCCACCAATCCTGCCCTGCTGGATGATCCCTTTTTAATATTTTACTGCAGTGAGCATGCCGAAAGTAAGGAAAAAAAAGAAGCAAATATTCCAGGGTTTATGTGGGTCTCTTGGTGGTTTGAGACTTGGGCCATAATGAAAGATATTTGAAAGATATGAATTCAAAACAGCACACTCCTGACATTTTGAAAAGAATGCATTTCTGAGCCACTGAAATAGCCAAAAAGCTTTAATGATACATTACCTGACATAATGAATGTTTGCTCTCTGTGCTATTCCAGTTTCTTCCTAAGATGCTGATGGTCTGAATTTGAAAAAAAAGGAATAAAATTAAATATGACAGTAGGAGGAAAATGAAAATAAGACATACTCTTAAATTATATTTCCCAGAAAAAAATGAGAATAAATTGAGCAAGATTACAAAGTGAGGTAGTATTATTTATGGGTCTGCATCACTCGGCTAATAACTTATGGAAGTTTATGACTGCAAATGAAACAGAATCAGCAATTTCCTATAAATTTCTTGATTATACTTTAATAACAAAGGTATATTATTTTGGTGTGGGGGAAAAAGGCTTCAGTTTGAAGTTATGTTTGGTACAGAAGCGTTTGTGTAAGCATCTCAGAGACAATTGTTTGTGTTAACTCAATTTTATCTTCAACGTTTCTTAATTTATCTCCTTATCTATTTTTCCAAGGTGCTAAAAAGAACAATATGAAGTAAATTGTTGAGGCTCAGCTCTAAAAAATGAAGAATAGATCCAATAATTTGTAGCTGCAGTCTAGCAAGTGAATCCTTTTACCTTCCTTTTCAATGGTGGTGGAACTACAGTAGGGCAGGCAGTGTCAGCCCAATCCTATCCACACTTTCCTGGGAGTAAGCCCCCATGATTCTATTGGGACTTACTTCTGAGTAGACATGCATAGGATTCGGCTGTGTACCTCCCCAGACACAGGTACCATGGATTGTGCTGTACACTACCAGCTATGAAGATAATGATAACCTATGTAATATTTTCTTTATTTCTAGAATAATTAGATGTATTTTCAAGGTATTAGATAAAAAAAAAAAGTAGATAGCTTCCTGTGAGACTTAATGAAGGCTTGATACCTACGTTAATTCAAAAGTGTCAATTTTATTTTTGGGAGGATTGTAGTACCAAAACGAAGAGAGTGATATGTTTTGTTTATAAGCCTGTAAACTGGAGTTGTCTAAATTAACAAACAGGTTAATTTGTTAAATTAACAAATAGGTATTTAATGAAGAATTAGAACTGTCTCACCAAAAAGACAGCTGGAAAGAGTTTCACGGTCCAATTCTAACTAACTTTCCGTGCTGTGATATAGTGGCAGCGGTGTGGTCTCTGCTGTGTCCCATGGGAACTTCTCCTTAGGGTAAGGGGATGTCTCCTTGCCCTGGGGTAAGCCGCAGCAGCTGCTTGAGTCAACTTGGACCTGCACTAGCGGTATCACTGGCACAAGTCTGCTTTGATCTATGAAGGAGGATCAGGAACAGGAAGGGGCTTAGGATTTGGCGGTTGCTGCTGCTGCAGAACCCACCCCCTCCAGGGCCTGATCAGGTCATCCCCCACCATGTCACCTCTCCGTTCTGCCCTTCCCCACCACAATCCACCCTCCCACCACCCTTTCCAACCTCCTACACCATCATACCTTCCTCAACAGGTCCTCCAGGCCAACAGGATCTGCTGGCACATGTAGGAAGGTTCTGGCTTTCCTGCTGGCGAACCAGCAAAGCATCAACTAGTGCCAATGGAATAAATGCTGTGCTGGTGGGGCAGCCCAATAGTATCCAATATGAGCTAAGAATCCAAACTATTAATCTGTGGACTTGGAACAAAGCTGTGTGTAAAACCGGAGTCACAATTGCTTAGCTGCAGTGTGCTGGTGGTTTTTTGGTCAGTACAAGTCAGCTGTGCTAGAGGCCACAAACCCCCACATTCACTGAAGGCATGAAAGGGGAGTGTGTTGGGCAGTAGCACCCCCTGTTCTGGCACACCTGCTGTCCTTGCCCACTGGAAATCCCCTTGTTCAATGCCTGGCTGCAAAGGGCAGCATTAAGCATGAGGATAATTCCTCTGGGCCTGTAGAATCTCAACACATGAGGGCTTTCTCCCTGAGTGGAAAACCAAAGTGAGGTTACAAGCCTCTTTCTCCACAGAGGATGATGGAGCTGTGTGTACAAGACTTTACGTCTCCTGGAGGGAAAGCTGTGATGGAGTGAAGGACCAGCTTGAAGTAGGTTGCGCCCACCTTGGTGCTGCTCAGAACAGTTTGACAGGAATGCTTGCATGATCTCTGGGAATCATTCATCCCACCTCAAGTGAAATGGCAGATGATGCTCTATTTTGGCACCTATTTTGGTCCATGCATGTATATTTACATGTCAGCACTAGAGACCCTGAGAGGAGGCCTAGGATCTGAAGAATGACGACCTGGATGTCTGCTTATATGCATGAAACAAGGTAAACTTCTCCCAACGTTAAAGTAGAATGGTGATCGGTACCAGCAAACAGGCACTCTCCTTATTAAACACATAAGAATACACATAAGATTAGAGCATGCATGTGTTCAGTTGTGTATATTACCAGGCTGTCTGGCTCAGTTGGTAGAGCTGCCGCCTTGTATGCCTGAAGATCGAAACAACCGGAAGTACCCGAGAACTGACGACAGGCTGATATACTGATGAGCTGACCCTCGGTGGCAGAGAGGAGTTGCCGTCAAGTGGAGCGTGAGAGGCGAAGGGCCAGAGAGAGGCCAGACCGGGAAGGAATCCAGCTGGAAAGAGGAGTTCGATGAAAGACTAGAACCATTCAGTTGTAAGGTTTAGAACAGCCTGCCTATGTAAACCGCCTTGGATTAAATTCTGAGGAGAAATCTGACAACCAAAGAAAGGCGGTATATAAATACCTGTATAAATAAAATAAATAAATAAATTTCCACTCCTTTGGGGAGAAGCAGGATCACTGAAGTAAGGTGAATTATGCATACAGATGTGGATTTTTGTATGCAGTGGTAGATGTGCATCATCTACCCTAATCCCCTGACTCTAATCCCCACACTCTACCAAACATAAGGTCTTACCAGGAGAGTAACAGCCCCATCCTATCCTTTCCCCCGCTATAGCATGCAGCCATGCCAAAACTGGCTGCACTGTATGATGGGGGGACAGATCAGGAGGCTTGGCAGGGGAGAGAGAAGATATTTTCCCTTAACCCTCTGTAAACCTCCTGCTTGCCAAAGCATCCTCTTGAACCTACACCAGCTCTTTAGCTGGTGCAAGACCAAGGAGCCAATGGGAAGGGTTTGCTGACTGCTGTTAAAGGGTACAGCATCTGGCATGAGTTGCCTACGCTGGGTGCCGCCACCTCCTGCCTCTATCAAGTGCCCAATCCTCCCATCCTTCCCCTTCCCCATTCTGCCCCTCACTGACCTACTTGAGTTGGTGGGTACTCCTGCCCCCACTGTCATCTGCTGGGCCTGTGTGTTCTCTCTGGTGGTGGGCTGAAAGCACCTGGTTCCACATGCTGCCAGCAGGCCATTTACTACTGCCGTAAAGCATGTACTGCCACTAGAATGCTAGTTCTGGCAGTGGGGATAGGGGATAGAATTGGGCTGTAAACATCTGAACACATCTTGGTGGCTCGCAACTGAATGTGTGGACTGAATCAGTTGAAAAGTGCAGGTGAGAGGAAGCCTCTGCCTGTGGCATTGATTGGGCTGACTCATTGTGGCAAATGGCTGCTTGCCTTTGCACTCATCAAGTGACTTATGTGCATGTGTGAACAGGGTCTTAGTGGTTTCTAGCTGTTAAAGTCTCTCTCTCTCTATTGGCAACCTTCAGTCTCGAAAGACTATGGTATCACGCTCTGAATGGTGGTTCTGGAACAGCGTCTAGTGTGGCTAAAGAGGCCAATTCGGGAGTGACAATCCCTTCCACACCGGGAGCAAGTGCAGTCTGTCCCTGGTCTGTCTCCCTGGCTATGGGCCTTCCTTCTTTGCCTCTTTGCCTCAGTCTGTTGGGCGAGTGTCTCTTCAAACTAGGAAAGGCCATGCTGCACAGCCTGCCTCCAAGCGGGCCGCTCAGAGACCAGGGTTTCCCACCTGTTGAGGTCCACTCCTAAAGCCTTCAGATCCCTCTTGCAGATGCCCTTGTATCGCAGCTGTGGTCTACCTGTAGGGCACTTTCCTTGCACGAGTTCTCCATAGAGGAGATCCTTTGGGATTCGGCCATCATCCATTCTCACAACATGACCGAGCCAACGCAGGCGTCTCTGTTTCAGCAGTGCATACTGAACACATATTTGATTCCAGCTCATTCCAGGACTGTGTTGTTTGGAACTTTGTCCTGCCAGGTGATGCTGAGGATGCATCCGAGGCAGCGCATGTGTACTATTCAGTAATATTGGTGATTTTCCATCTCTGGCGGGGGTGGGGATAGCTATGCAAATAGTTGCAGGTGATAAATAATGAAATGAGGAACTATACTGCCAAGCACTGCTCTTCATTTGTGAACAATTATATAAATGAACACCGGCAACTTTTTAACTCCAATTAGTTCATGCCACTGCAAATGGAACACAAGTAAGGTGAAATAAATGATCGAGTTAATAGGATTGCCTAATGGCCACTAGCGTTTTTATCTGTGCTTTGGGGGCCCAATTACATCCTGATTAATCAAGAAAATTGGAAGGATTGAATGAAGTGGGGAGGGCTTTACAGGAATCAATTTGGCAAGGCCTTAAGCAGCCAGACCTGAAGGTATGCATGAGGGGAAAACCAAGAAGAAGCAAGATTTACATCTTGACCACTTCTGCGCGGATCAGGACTGCCTGGAACACTGGCCTGAGCGGGCAGGTGGAGCAGCCCCTTCCCAGAACCCTCATGTTACTTAAGATTCTTATTCCCTGCAGGGCAGGCAGAAAATGTGATGCCCAGGCCAAGGGATTTTATGCCATCACCTTTTGTAGAGGCCAGAGACATCTGCTTTATTTTATGTCATTTTGGTTGATGATTGACAGCCCAATACTAGGCAGGTCTACTTAGAAGTAAGTCCCATTAGATTCAATGGGGCTTACTCCCAGGAAAGTGTGGATAGGATTGGGCTGTTAATACATTATAAATTTATATATTTACGTATACACCCTGAATGCTAAGGCCGAAAAATGGTACCTAAGCAAATATGGACAAATGTGAATAAATAAGAATATGAATAAATAAATACTCTAATTTGAGGTCACAAGGGGAGCAGAAGAACATGACAGAACATCAGCTGATGGGATCTGGTTTCTTCTCATTATTTTTGTTTTCATTTTTTCATTTTCATTTTAAATTTAACAGACTATTTGGTGGAGTGATGACTCTCCTTTCCCCACTGTGAAGGCACAGCAATGCCTGGCAAAACAGCCGTGAATAGTGGACATTTTAATTTTACAAACGGTAACATTTGCAGGCTGATGCTATCAGAAAGATCAAGCTGTGCAAACTATGTTGACCATCAGGAATCAGAAGGTGGTTTTTATCATACTCAAACATAACACGAATTAAGTGAAACAGAAATCCACTACAGCATGAAAAACTTAAATAGCACCCTTCAGTTGCACGTGGGCTACTATCTCTTGCAGTCCAGAGTTTTGAAATGGCCCCTATTGCTAGTGGTTCTGGGACGCGGGGCCCAAGGCCCTGGTACTGCTTCACCTGTTCCAAGCAATGGGTCTAGCATATTGTTTTCTCTAGATCTCTGCCCCAGGGACTCATAGTCTCACTGAAGCTCATTAGAAGACCAGTCCTGAACAGACCAATACGAGCATTCAAAGCCAATCACGGAAACGGCTGAAGTACAAAGAGTGATGAATAGAGTGATGTGTTAGAAACAACTCATCTGGATACTTTACACAAGTACACATGCGGCAAAACAACTGAGAGCCCAATCCTATGCATGTCTACTCAGAAGTAAGCCCCATTAGAGTCAATGGGGCTCACTCCCAGGAAAGTGTGGGTAGGATTGGGCTGTAAAGCATCTCTAGTGAAATTGATTGAAAAACAATTTCTAAAAACCATTATAATGCATTTGTTTAAAACAATGAATATTCTTTTTGCTGCCTCTACAGATTACAGCAGCTTGAAGAAACAGTTCTGGCTGCTAAATAACTCGAACTGTTAAATGTAGTAGTAGAATCTTCCCCTATATGTCATACATGCATTCTTGTTATGCTGTTGCGATTGCATATCTAAGGAGAGATTGCAGACTGCGATTGCAGTCTAAGGAGAGAAAAGATGGCAGGACAGATTTAAAAAGAGAGGATAGGATCCTGGCACTGCTGGGATCACACCTCCTTGCCCCCTGCCTTTCCCCTCCCAACCATGACACGCCTCCACTGCCCATTTACCAGAATCACGGTAACCTGGTCTCCTCAGGAGCAGGGGTGTGAAGCCGCCACCACTTTGCACAAGCAGGTAGGACAGGTAGCAGCAGTCTGATCTTTGCACAATCACTGAGTCTTTTATAGAAGTTCTACTGTCATAAATCAGCCATAGGATTGGGCCATAAATGTGCTGAAGACCACTGCTTTTAAATGGCCTGATCCTATATTGGAAGGATGTGCAGGCTGTATGTCTTGACAACACAAGATCTGGGTCTAATATCAGTTGCACACGTTAGAGTCATCCACCTATATTCCAACAAGGGGAAAAAAAAAAAAAATGTCAATTTGAAGCAGTAGATGGAGTGCTGGATTTGGAATGGGAGACTTGAATTCAAATATCTGTTCAGTCATGAGGACTGAACAGGGTTCAATTACTGCCTCATATCCTACATCACAGGATTGTTGTAAAGATAAAATGGGAAAGACCCACATATGCTACTCTGGGATCCCTAGAGCAAGGACAGGACGCAAACATGATTAATAGAGATGCAACCAACTCAGATTATTGCAGGGGGGGTTACAGTTCCCTCTTATTACCACTTTGTGGCTTTGTTGTGTCATTTTTTTTTCAGAATCATTTTCAATGCCATAATAGACTGTTCCAGAATGAATTTCATTCTGTATGTGCAGTTATGGGGCTTGCAATATTGGGAAGCAAGTGGTTGTTGAGTTACTTCCATCTCCATTTCCACAACTGCATGGAAGCATTTCAAAGTTCTGAGATTCTGTTCTCTGGGGATTTATCACCTCCAAGACATGAGTGTACCCTAAGGAAGACTGATTTTATTTGTGAAAGTCATGGGCTCTAAATTTATCACTACAGTATCAGAATGAAGATGGAAACTGCTCAGGGTTGACTGCATTGCATGTTTCCTCTCCCTCCCCCAAAGTACCTTGCAATATTTTTGCTCTTCATTTTCCCAACTGGAACATCAGTCAAAGTCATAAAAAGTCTGCTGTAGCAAACTAAAATAGCTTAGGGCTATTCCAAGAACTTACAAAAAGATCACCTGAGGGCATGTGAGAAGGGTGGTGGAAATGAGAGGCCTACCGTTCTTTCGTGGTCAAGCATTTGTTCAACTTGAGTGACAGTGACAATTCTGACTGAAAAAGGAGGGGAGGGAGGAAGAGTTTTCTATAGCCACCTCCATTGACATTTGAAGAAATGGGCAAGAAAGGAAGCTTCTTTGGCGGAAAAAAGGCTTCTAGGGAACTTGAAAACCATGGCCTTCATCATCCTATTCAGAAGTCTTCCTGTCACTGGTTGAACCTCTTTCAGCCTGTCTCAGTGCAAGAGAGACAGGACTCATCTTTAATTTATAGCTCTTAGGCTTTGGAGAAGGGGAATGAAAGTGAATACGGACTTTGCTAACTTCTTGCCTTTGTACAGATTTCTATGAAACTAAAGCCTCCTCAGACATTCCAAGTCTGCATATAAGAATGCATAGAGAGCCCCCGGATCATGCCAAAGTTGCCCTACCCCTGCTAATAATGCCTGCGCTTAGCCTTGCCCCACCCTCCAGCTGTTCATCGCATGGCACAATTCCAGGGACCTTTCATACATTGTTGTACACAAATTCATAAGTGAAAGAAGAAATTTAAAAAGAAGAGAGACATCAATACATCTATATTCAGTATACAATTCCAGTGGGTTTGCTCTCATGAAAGTGTGCATAGGATTACAGCCATAGACCCTGTGCAAACATAATCCTAAATCCAAACTTGTTTTTCTTAACCACATTAAGCATTGTATCTGAGTACATAGGATTGTATTCTAAGCTCCTCTTCTGTACACTTCCATTTGTATAAGATGGAGGGTGATTTGGCCGACCTCCTGTTAGATCTACAGTGCTCTGCACCCCATACAGTCCAGATTTTTGGAGGGCACAGAGAGTTGTTGAGATGAGGAAATGATGTGTAAGTTAAATTCTTTAAAATTCCATCTATGCATGCTTCTTAGGATTCAACTCCTAAATTGTAGATATTAGTTAGTTAAAACCAGGATGTGAAACCAGTATTTGAAGCCAGAGACATGCAGCTCCGTGCCACATGCCTAATCAGCTGAGTCAGTGTTTCTCAAACTGTGGGTCGTGAGCCAATTTCAGGTGGGTCCTCATTCATTTCAATACTTTATTTTTAATATATCAGACTTGATGCTCCCATGGTATGTGACTGCATTTGGGGAAATGTTACAGACCTGTACTTTTAATAAGCTATTATGTATATTCTTTTAACAATGATAGTAGCCATCTCCTCATGGCAGGAGGAAGACTTTCCTTCTTGCAAGCTATGGTAGGAGCTCAGAAACAGGAAGTGTGTGTGACTAGTGCTTCCCACCACTGTGCAGCATGCAAAATCAGCTTTGGTTTCATGCCTTTGAAACAAAGCATCCCAAATTAAACTGGCTTGCTTCCAAGCACTCCAACTTAAGTGATTCATGGAAATTGCTGAACATCTGGACCCGCTACTCTGAATTGCAGGGTCTGTTGACAGCTGTTCATGTGCTTTGGTTCTATTCATCTCATTTTGTGGGCTCTTTCTTTGGTGAAGGCCTCCAAATCAAAGCCTGGTGATACTAATTGGATGGTTCTTGTTATGGCATTTTATTTGCCTTTGAATGTACCCAAATAAATGTTTTGCTTGCTTGGGAAAAGGTTGTTATCAAATTATGTTTCAGCTCTTTCAGTCCACTAATGATCCTTGATGTCTAACAAACATGCCTGTCATTCAACTGTTAGAAGCCTTGGGGGTGTTACTGATTCTCATTTTAGAGTTGAGACTGCTAGAACACTCTGAGCTTTTTTTTTCACATAATATTCCAAAAATCTGTATCCATCAGCTTTGCTACAGACCTGGATTTTATGTCAAAGGACTATAGCAGCAATTTTTAACCATTTTCATCTCACAGCTCACTGACAAGGCACTAAAATTGTCAAGGCACCCCATCAGGTTTTGGACAACTGACAAGACAGACCACAATGCCGACGAGGGGCTCATATCTCCAATGGCCCTAGTAACAAATTACCCTCCCCTGAACTTCCACGACACACCTTTTGACCATTTGTGACACACCACTGTGCCATGGCACACTGGTTGAAAATAGCTGGACCATAGAGTACTCCTGGGATCCAGGGTGTGACACCCCATGCCTGTATTCTGTTGTAATATAGAAGAGCTTGAGTCAGAAATGTGGGTTTCCCCACTTTGGTTAGAACCCAATCATTGTGCCTTTCATGGCAGCTACAAAAAAAAAATGGCTAATATCTCCAAACCTGAAATCACGGGGTGGGGGTGGAGATAGTGCAACCCAACAGAAGGCGAATTGGGGTAGGTTCTACAAGTGACCTCTAAAATCAATGCTTGCCCAAGCCTTCACCTCATCTGAAATACAGTGGTGCCTCGCAAGACGAAATTAATTCATTCTGTGAGTCGTTTCGTTTTGCGAAATTTTCGTCTTGCGAAGTGCGATTTAAAACAAACCCCCCCCCCCAAAAGGGAAAAAATTCATCTTGCGAAGCACGGCCATAGAAAAATTCGTCTTGCGAGTCACCAAAAAAATCACAAAACGCTTTCGTCTTGCTAGTTTTTCGTTGCGCGAGGCATTCGTCTTGCGAGGCATCACTGTATTATGCTCCCTTTCCTACCCCATCTCTCTTTTTGTGTGTGTCTATATTGGTGTGCATGCACCACTGCTCTCATTTCTTCCTCCTCCCCTCCTCCTCCTCCTCCTTCTTCTTCTCCATTGCTGTTACACACTGTCCTCTATGTCCTCCTTTTCCATCTGCTTCCCAATCTTGGTAAGTCAGCAAAACAGAAGGGTCTGGAGGAGATGCAAGGCAGTGGCCTACTGCATCCTTGCCTCCCCTCTGTATACTTCCTTAGGATCCAGGGAAGAAAGAAGCAGAAGCAGCAGAGGTGGCTGCTGGGACTGGTCTCTTGCTGCCTTCCTCTTTTGGCCTGATTGGACCAGCCTAAGAGGCAGGTGAAATGACCAGCCCAGCTTGGAGCTGGCTGCAGCTGATGAAGCAAGCCGTTGGGCTACTTGTTCTCTATCCTTCCTGGCTGGATTCGTCAAAACACATGGGCAGTCCAGCAGCAACACCACAGGGGCAGGGTGAGCATCAAGCAGAGGCAGTGGGCATGTGTGAACTATGTGGTTGGGGTGTCCTGTCTAGCCCACTACCTTAAACACTCACTTCATTGTGCCTCATGGTGAACCAGCTCTGCCCGAAACTCACAATTAGGTCTAAGACTTTGAAGAACTGCTCTGCTGGCTCAGATCAAAGGTACCTCGTTCTGTTTCCAGCAGTGTATTTTTATATTAATGTACTTTTTCAAATTTCAAAAGAAATCTGCTCTTTTATTACCCTCTCTGAGTGCAATAGTATATGGGTCAGCAACAAGAGAACTTGAGAAGCTCCATTAGAATTTCCATTATGGTGACCGGCTGAAATGAGGGCAAGGCTGAGGTACACTGAAGATGCCTCTCTCTCTCTCTCTCTCTCTCTCTCTCTCTCTCTCTCTCTCTCTCTGTACAGCAAGGAATACTAGAAATCACAGTGTGTCATGCAAGGGTGGGTGAAACTGCATCAGCTAAAATTCCCCCTTCCACATAGCTATAAAATCAGGTTGCCAGTTCTTTTTTCATACCCAAATGTATGAAAGTTTCCCTAGGAATATTGTAAATAAAATAAATGAATACCCCTCCCTCTCTCTGTGGCTAACTGGCTGGATGGAACACTGTTGGTGGTCATTTTGGGAGCACTGCTGCAAGAGGTGGCAGAGCTCTGTGGTCATCACTGGTTCCCACCACACCTGCCAGAGCAAGTAAGGCAGCAGTGGGGACATCAAGTGGGCAGGGCGGGGGTGAAGCTGGGTGGGGAGGCTGCAGGAGAGTGTCAATCTGGCAGCGATGGTGCACACCCTATCCCCTCTTCTAGCAGTCTCCCTGCCCCTTCTTCTCAGACATGCACCAGCTAGAGAGCACCAGAAAGGAACATGTTATATCCAGCTAGAGAGCTGGTGCAGGTCTGAGGAGACCCATCGTTGAACAGGAGGCTTACAGAAGAGTGAGGGGAAATAATTTATCTTTCATCTCTGAAGCCTCCCAATCCACTCCCACACTGGATATAGCATGTTCCTTTCTGGTTTGGCCACATCAATAGTGGAGAGATAAGATTGGGCCCTGAGCGAGTGAGTGTATGTACACAGATATATACTTTGAGATCCTCCCTATATCTTGGTAACTCTTGGAATTTCTGTTTGAATTATGAAAATGTAGCTGATATTCTTCAACTTCTTCATAAACTTCTTCAACCATCCTTTGCTTGGTGTGTGTGTGTGTGTGTGTGTGTGTGTGTGTGTGTGTGTGTGTGTGAGAGAGAGAGAGAGAGAGAGAGAGAGAGAGAGAGAGAGAGAGAGAGAGAGATGCCCATCACAAGCACAATTAGAAAACATTTTGCTACTTGGTACTGGTCCAAATGTTCTGTTTCCATCCATTTTTATTTTCAAATTTGTTCATCCCAGTGTGATAGACTATTACGACCAGTCTCATTTAATTAGTAATCTCCTCCGTGAGGATTCACATCCTTAGCACCCTTGTTTGGAAATCAGAGAGAACTGAATGCAATTAAACACAATTACTTTAAGCTTGCCTCACTCTAATCCAATTACTTAACATGTTTAGCCATTTAAAGCCAAATCCTGGGAGGAGATGAATGCCTGCAACTTCTGCTGAATAGTACCCTTAACTCCTATTAACATCAAGAATTCATAAAATGTCTTCAGTGGTATACAACAGCTTGCCCTGCTAATCTTGTTCTCTTTTGAGTCAATGGAAGTTGAGCTACTGATCTCATTTGTAACCTAATCTTATTCTGGCGGCTACCAGTGAATACAGTATTGCTGAGTCTGCTACCAGTGAATACACTGTAGTCGACTAAAATACTAGGTCCAGATTATAACAGTTAGAGGAATACATATGGCCAAGAATCACTTAAAAAGTGATTGACAGCATTGACTTATATGTCTGAAAAGTGAAGAAATAGCTATTTTGGGGCAGCCATAACATTTATATGGAATTGGCACATGTGAAGGCTGCCATTCAGCAGATTTTGAACATTCACTGTAGCATATGCTGATCTAAATAAATACGTGTGCCATAACTCACAATTTGTAATTGTCACATGTTTTAGTACTGAGGAATGTGGCGACTGACTACGTAGGCAGTTATTTGACAAATTTAGGTTACAATCAGAGACACGTCCACAGTCATCGGCATCATAATGCCAAACTCAGCAGGGTTCTCTAGGAATGTCATTTTAGAACACTCACTGGGGACAAAAATATATATAAATGAGGTGTCAAATTAAAGCACAAGCCATGTAGATGTGCTAAGAAACAGTAATTTTGCCAATTTCCCACAGGGGCTTGGGAAAAAAAAAAAAGAACCTATCCCAAGACAAATAAAGACAGATTGTTATCTGATAGTCTGTGAACCATCTCTAGTGACAGCAGTTCAGCTGCTGTGATGTCACTGAAGTCTAGAAAGAGCTGGGAAGGCTGGAAGATTGAAGAGGAAACTGAGGCCTGGGCTGTGCAAGTTGAAGATTAAGATAGTACAATAAGAAGATGATTGAATAAATTATGTTCTTTGCAAAGTATTGGTGGCAGTTCAATAGCGTAACTAAAGGGGATGCAAAACACTAAGTTTAAGATTTCTGGAATTTGCTGCAGCCTGGAATGGCTCCGAAAGGAGAGAGGGCCACCTGCATGCTGCAAAACTTAGTGTTTTGCACCTCCCTCGTTATGCTAATGGTTAAATCATATTTTGAATGAACCTTTTCATGAAAAACTCCCTGGAAACAGAAAACTAGCACAGTCAAAGGACTAGGCCAGACCCTTTATGCCTTGAGTGCTAACTTTCTGTCAACAGAAGAGATTTAGCATGGGGCAATTGTTCCCAAATGGTGGGTCCATGGTCCACCAGTGGGTCATGACCCAATTTTTGATGGGTTGTGAAAATTACAAGGCAAATTAGACTTTGTGCATCAAGGGTTAAACAACCTGCTTCTTGGGGGGGGGGGGCACTGCTGCCCAGTCACCATTATAGCCACAGAGGCTTGAGCGGCTGGTAAAGTGAAACTACTTTTTCAGGTGGATCCCAATGCTAAAAGGTTTGAGAATCAATGACATGGGGGAACATTTCAACATGGCTTCTTCTACTTGTAGTGTGACTTGCTGGAGTCCAGTATATCACTCCATCTCATTCTGCTGAATGTCTAGAACCAGCTTGAAGAAAGGGCTTGCAAGGAGATAAGGAGCAGGTCTGTAGGTGGTGCCAGAGTGGAGCAAGGAGGAAAGACAGGAAGCTGTCTCTCCATTTCCTGCCATTGTTGGAACCCTGACAGAAGCAGGAGAGATGAAGGCAGAGGTAAGCAGGAGAAGCACATGTAAGTTATTCATACTTATGGCTCGGTCCTGTGGGCTCACTGCAGTCTGGTGATGTAGTGTTCTTCAAAGCAGTCACAAAGCATGACTTTCAAGTGGCTACACCCTACGCAACTAGCTTCCCAAACTGCCCTGGTGAGGGGGGCAGGCTGTGGAAGAGGAGTGGGTAGAATGGGGAGAGGAGGAATGGGGTGGAGAGCAAGGCAGGGAGGGCTGTACTGATGGCATCAGTGCTGCTAATATCCTAGCTTCTTTCCTGGCCATGACTCACCTTGCCAGGTCCACTCAGACTTGTACGGGTCCACTCAGACTCGTACCAACAAAATTACTGGTGCAGGTCTGAGTGGACCCACCAGGGCAGCAGAAGCTTATCTCCAGGCAAGGGAAGAAATATATTGTTAACTAGAGAAGACCATTGGGACTGCCCGCCTACAGGTTGCAGCATGTGCTGCAGTGGTGCAGATTGGGTTGTTTAGTTACAGTAGGGATAGCTAGAAAGCCTCAATATAGATAAGGAACAGTTCTCCTTGGGCTAAATGTTTATATTTAGGATATAAGAACATAAGAAGAGCCCTGCTGGATCAGGCCAAAGGCCCATCTAGTCCAGCTTCCTGTATCTCACAGTGGCCCACCAAATGGACAAGAGCATGTGTGTGAAATGCCCCACTGTTTCTCGTTTAGAAAGTGAACTTCTGTGACAAAGCTTGCCCTCTAGCAAATGCACTTTGTCTCTTCTGTGACCCCCTCCCCCCATTTTAGGGAGTTGCCACCAGTTACAGTTCCCATTTTGAGGAGCTGCAAGTTACAGATTTGCAGTGGATTATTAGAGGGCTTAGACAATGGGAAGAGAAGAGAAGAAAGCAGCAGCCAGAAGAGATAAACTGGGGACTTAGTAAAAGACACTTGCCTTCTTCGCAAAAGAAGGGTGTGAAGTTATAAGTGAAAGGAGTTTGGTCAGGATTGTGCTTTAAATGTTTTTGTAAACCTGGTTGTGATATAAACTATCTAATGTTGATTGTGCCATCCCTTTTTAAAAAAAGCAATGAAAAAGCTGTATTAAAGAGAATGAAGTTTAAAGGAGCAAACTCACATTTTCCCTTCAATTAGTTTTTGTGAAACAAATTTTATGGGAATATTCATACCCATGTTCAGCATCATCTATACTACCACACTTTTAAAGAGAAAAAAGAATTAACTTTTCCATCTCTCCTTTTCTTCATTATCCCACCTTACGCGAACAAAGAACTAAAATCTATTCCCTGTTAAAGGCAGAAAACTGTGACTTTAAAAGCAAGCATGCTGCTGATCTAAGTCTGGAGGGCAGATTAATAGATCCATCCCCCTACAAAAGCTATTATAGGATTCCAGCCTGACAAAGAACACAAGGAGACATAAGCAAATGTGTAAACTCTGTAGTTGATCTTTCAGGGTGCATGCAGCTGTCATGGCCATCACTCACTCTTGCCCTGGTTTTACTCCACTGTAAATTAATTGATTTCAGCTGAGCTCCACCTGCAATAATCGCACTGGATTTACGCTTCCAAGAAAGGAAAACACAACCTGCTGACTCTTGTATATTTGCCATGTATATTACCGGACTCTCTCCCTGGAAAGCTTCTCTTTCCTACCGTTCTGTAGCTTGACTTATAATACCCCTTTTGCATATAAACCTGACACCTTTCACCATGTGGCCACAAGTTAGTGGCTTCTTTTGTTCATAGTCAATATACTCCCCAAAGGCCTTATTAAATTACCGCAGTCTGATGAATCTATAGTTTAGAGAGTATAGATGCAAGTTCCAGAGAAGAAAAATACCTTACCTCTTTGGAACCCTATCTGCTGCCACCTTTCACATTTGGAATAGCAATGCATGTGTAGTTACAGGAAATAATACTTCTCCTCCTCCTTCTCCCCTCTCTGATGGACAGTGGCTTTCTTCTTCTGTTTTGTTCTGCCTACCTCCATCATGGCACCAGTGTCATGGTCTCAGAGTATCATGATAATAATATGACTGTTTCTACTGCAATAAAATGCATCAAGGTTACTGTGATGGGTTTGGTGGGTCTCAATGATTGGAATCGACACAGGGAAGTTTAGCCTCTCTTCCCATAATAAGTCGCTGAGTGACCCCTTCTTTTCAATCAGTGAATAACTGCTATTCACTTATAGATCATAGCTGCTATTTACTCAAATGGGAAATAATGTATTCACAAGTCATTGTTATGGTGAGGAAAAAACCTTCCTTCTGCTCTTGACTCAGCCACCTCTGAAAGAATTCTAGTAGAGGGTGCATTAGGGGAGATGTATACTTCATTCCATCGGGGAACCTTGCCATATACAAGCTTTCTCAGTGCATCTTCACCCATAAAATGGTAGATAATATCGGATGTTTGTATATTTTATTTGTTATCTGTGATACCAATAAAGGTTTCTGATATCTGAAAATGGTAGATAAGGGAGCAGGTGTCCTACTTCAGTAGCCTTCAACATGTCTCACTTTACACCTCAACTTGCAACATGGAACCCACCTTCAAGAGGTGGGGAGGTTGAGAGAGCTGGGTAAGTGAGTGGCCAAACTCCTATGGTTCTTCTTCCTTCTCTTTTTTCTCTCTTGTTCCTGGCTACAGTTCAAGTTAGGTAGGTCTCAGTCTCCAACAAAATGTTGGCAGTAGCATTGCTGCAACTCAGCTGACTCCTGACCCTCCAGTTGAAGAACTCTGTCTTACTTAACTTTAAGTGAACATGCTATAATCTGGATCCCACAGTAACCAGCTGTCTGTAACCAGATGAAGTAGTCGATGATAGAGTTTGATGGAAAATATGGGCTTTTGTCCATTATGTTCTTAACAACACTATCAGATGTATTATCTATCCACTTACAGCACAAGCCTATACTCAGAAGTAAGTCCCATTGTGTTCAGTGAGGCTTTCTCTCAGGTAAGTGTATCTAGGATTACTGCCTCGCTGAGGTGCTTTCCCTCATTAGTTCAATGCCAGCCACTCTTATTAATCTCTTTTTCTGCCCTGTTTGCAAAACACATTTATCTTCTCTTCTTTCTTCATTAACCTCTACCAACCACTGAGAAACACAGACATAATGTTATGCTTACAGTGTCTCTCATCATAGCCTTATTTCCATACCACCTTTGCAGACATTTCTAACTGCAGAAGAGTCTGCGGGTTCACCTTGCTAACAAGAGATCATGACTTGAATGTAAGTAGTGTACTCTTGCTTGTAAATGCTCTGGCTAGACTTTTCCCCTTGCCCCCCACAAAAAAAATTCCAGCATTATTGGAAAAAAAGGCAGTCAACTAAAACTAGTGGTGTTAAAAACACTTCAGAAGACAGCTGTTCACATTCTCAGAGAAGAGAAAATGATACGGAAAATGCACTCGTTGGATCAGTAAAGAGAATTATGTGCCACTTATATAATGTAGGCAAGTAAAATACCCCAAGGTTAATTGAACCAGCCTCAGTGGGCCATGTCTGCCATAGTATTCTCCTGCTATTGTTCTTTGTTTTCAACAACTTATCTGAATAAAACTTAACTTTTCTCACCAGATTCCATTTGATTTGAAGGTATTCCAGTGACTTGCCGTGAAATGAATTGCTGGGAAGGAACTTGCTGTGTGCTGCATTTTGGGAGCTACTGGAAAGTGCAGCACCTGAACAATCATAACAGAGGCTGAGCTCTTGCTGCCCCATCTCTAGTCTGTTCCTAACAAGCAAGCATCTTTTACTATCCAGGGAGAGACTAGCACTAAGGCAGACAAGAGCTGAACCTCCCCAGTGATCATGCAACCAGTCAGAAACTGGGTGGGGCACTGGTGCAATCACAGGGAATCACACTGGGCGCTGCAGGATCACAGGGGAGACAGCTTTTGTCTGCTGCAAGCTCTAGTCTAGCGGCAGTGAGAGCTCAGCCTCCCCTGTGGTTGTGTAATCCCTCAGAAACTGAATGCTCATCGAGGAGGTTGAGGCTATTTTGCTTGGAGTATCACAGGTGAGGCTCTGCCTCCCCTGATTGCAAGTCCCTGAGGTATTCAAGGTATTACTGCTGCAGTGCTTGAGAAGATCACTCTTGCTATTTTTTCCCCAAAGACTAATAATGCTCACTTTTTTATATTGGTCTTGGCCAGGGCCTGCTCCAGATTTCAAAGGGCCTCCTTGTGCCCTTAAGTTTTGTAGAGTTTACCTTGGCAGATGGGGTGAGAGAGATGAGGCAATGACTGAGGTCTTCTAGGCACTCTGCCACCACAAGACAAAGGCCACGGGCATCTCAGGGATGGGCAATGGACCATCTGAGACCCCTAGGCTCCCTGTAGAAACCCAACAATGCTGACTGCTGATGCTGGACTGCTGGTCCAGCAATGATTACTGGAGGCATGAAGAGAGGCAAAGACTAACAGCCCAATCCTGAGCTGCGGGGCTCGCAAGGCATTCAACATGCGCTGAGCAGCCTGTGGTGGCTCCTTGGGGGAAGGGAAGGAAAGTAGCCCTGCAATGGGGCTATTTGATTCTGCAGCACTTGACGGTTTTCAGAATTAAAGAATCCTGTGTTGGGCCTCATGGTCTGATACAGGGCTCAGGATCCAGTGGAACTGAGCTCTGCCGGTCCTGCCCCTCCCACCCTGCTCCCTCCCCTGCCACGGCTCCTCCTCGCCCTATCCTTGCCCTCCCCCAACTGCCCTGCCCTGGAATGCCTCCTCCATTCCTCCACTAACCTCTCCGCCACCCAGCAGTTCGGGCAAGCGCCAGGTGGCTGAACGTGGGCCCAGCAGTGCTGACCTAGCATGGGCTCGCTCTAGGCTAGCTCCGACACTGGGCCCATGGTAAGGCTCCCAAATGTGCTATGGCACGTTTTGCAACAGTGTGCACTGGCGATAAGCCAGCGCACTGGGCTCTGGATTAGGCCCTGAGGCTGCAATCCTATGCACACTTTCCTGGGAGTAAGTTCTATAGAGTGCAATGGGACTTACTTCTGAATAGATTATGCATAGGTTTGAGAACTGAGACTGCAATTCTATACATAATTACCATCAAACTCAATAGTTCTTGCCTTTTAGTAGACATGCATAGGATTGTACTGTTAGGAAAGAAAAATGGAACAACTAGGAAAATAAAACCAGAAAAGAAGCAAGGAAATAAATCTAACAAAAGGAAAGAAAAATATATATATATACATTTGTAGCAGCCCAGATACAAAGTGTTCTGTGACATTTTAGTTTTGCCCAGAATCTCAAATGCACCTCCTTAAAAGGGATTGGCAACAAGGGAATGGCAACAGGATACAGCTATTGTATTATTTTGTCTTGAGTGCCCCCTAAGGCATCTGGTGGGCTACTATGAGATGCAGGAAGCTGGACTAGATGTGCCCTTGGCCTGATCCAGTAGGGATCTTATGTTCTTATGTACAAGTAAATTTCACTGGAGCTATGGGACTTACAAATAAACATGTTAGAACTAAATTGGCTTGACCTGAGTTTTCAGAGACTTTGGGTATAGATTTGTGAAGCGCTGTGTATATTGTGCCAGAGATCAAAGCAAAAAGAAAACCATTTTACAGCATATGAACTGTAGGTCTCCTCCACTAGGTCTGGAGGTCCTCTTATGGTCTCACGGGCTTGGATTCAAAGTTGTGTAATGCGAGCAGAAAGGCACTTCCACTCAGTTTCTGTTAACTCTCCCATTATATCTGCAGTTCTTCATATCATATCACATAGCATTCCTGAGAGGCCCCAACCCTCAGGACCAGATTGGGTAGTGATGCTGGGGTTACAGTGGGAAGGAAAGTTCCATTCTACAAATGGAACACCATTTGGTATGGTTATCAGCAAAATTAAGGCCCCGGTTCTATTCCCCAACAGTGCCAATGCAGCTGTGCCAAAAAGGCACATACTACATCTAATGGTGTGTGTGTGTGGGGGGGGGGGGACCCAAGGACAAATGGGAGGTAAGTAAAAAAATATTTTTTTTACTTACTTCTGCTTAAGCACTGATGGCCCAGTCCTATCCAAATTTCCCACACTGCAGCTGCAATGTCACCCCGAGGTAAGGGACCAAATGTTCCCTTACCTTGAGAAGGCCTCAGTGACTGCCTTCCCACCACAGGATGCAGCGTATGCCCCATTGGCACGGCTGCCCTGGCACTGGAAAATTGGCTAGGGTTGGGCCCTGGTGCCATCCATGGGTCTTCTTGTACAAACATCACTGTGGTGGCATATATCCAAGGAGAAAAAAGGGACAGGGAGGTTTAAAATTGCGCACATCTAAACAACAACTCAGTGATCAATAGAACCCAATATGGATTTGTCAAATATAAATCTTGCTAGACAAATCTCATCTCCTTTTTTGATCGGGTTACTAGCTTACTGGACTGTGGGAATGCAGTAGATGTAACATATCTTGACTTCAGTAAAGCATAAGAACGTAAGAACAGCCCCGCTGGATCAGGCCATAGGCCCATCTAGTCCAGCTTCCTGTATCTCACAGTGGCCCCTCCAAATGCCCCAGGGAGCACACCAGATAACAAGAGACCTGCATCCTAGTGCCCTCCCTTGCATCTGACATGGACCATTTCTAAAATCAGGAGGTTGCACATACACATCATGGCTTGTAATCTGTAATGAATTTTTCCACCAGAAATTTGTCCAGTTCCCTTTTAAAGGCATCTAGGTCAGATGCCATCACCACATTCTGTGGCAAGGAGTTCCACAGACCAACCACACGCTGAGTAAAACAATATTTTCTTTTGTCTGTCCTAACCCTCCCAACACTCAATTTTAGTGGAGGTCCCCTGGCTCTGGTGTTATGTGAGATTGTAAAGAGCATCTCTCTATCCACTCTATCCTTCCTGTACATAATTTTGTACGTCTCGATCATGTCCCCCCTCAGGCGTCTCTTTTCTAGGCTGAAGAAGCCCAAACGCTGTAGCCTTTCCTCATAAGGAAGGTGTCCCAGCCCAGTAATCATCTTAGTCACTCTCTTTTGCACCTTTTCCATTTCCACTATGTCCTTTTTGAGATGTGGCAACCAGAGCTGGACACAATACTCCAGGTGTGGTCTTACAATCAATTTGTACAACGGCATTATAATATTAGCTGTTCTGTTCTCAATACCTTTTCTAATGATCCCAAGCATAGAATTGGCCTTCTTCACTGCCGCCACACAAAAGCATTTGACAAGGTCCCACATGGCATCCTAATCAGCAAGTTGGTAAAATACGGGTTTGAGGATACAATTGTTAGATGGATTTGCAACTGTTTCGACGGCTGTACCCAGAGGGTGTTTGTCAATGGCTCCGTGTCAACCTGGAGGGTGGTTTAGCCTGGGGTGCCCCAGGGCTCTGTCTTGGGCCTGGCTCTCTTTAACATCTTCATCAATGACTTGCATGAGGGGATACAAGAGAGCCTCACCAAATTTGCAGATGACACCAAACTGAGAGGAGTAGCAAACACAACAGAAGGCAGTAGAAGCCTTAAGGAAGAACTAGACAAAATGGAATACTGGGCTGAAATGAATAAGATGAAGTTCAACAGGGAAAAATGAAAAGTTCTGCACTTGGGCAAAAACAACCAAAGATGCAGGTATAAAATGGGAGATACATGGCTTTGGTAGCACTACATGTGAGTGAGATCTTGGAGTTGCGGTGGATCACAGGATGAACATGAGTCAGCAGTGTGATGCGGCTGCAACGAAGGTGAATGCAATTTTAGCCTGCATTAGCAGAACCGTCGCTTCCAAGTCATGAGAAGTTGTGGTTCTGTTTTACTCTGCACTGGTTAGACCTCACCTGGAGTACTGTGTCCAATTCTGGGCACCCCACTTTAAGAAAGATGCAGCCAAACTGGAGCAGATTCAGAGGAGAGCAACGAGGATGATCAGGGGGCTGGAGGACAAGCCATCCGAGGAAAGGTTGAGGGAACTTGGCAACTTGGCATGTTCAGCCTGGAGAAGAGAAGGCTGAGAGGGGATGTGATAACTCTCTTCAAATACCTAAAGGGCTGTCATATGGAAGAAGGGAATAATTTATTCTCAGCTGTCTCTGAAAGTAGAACTACAACCAATGGGTACAAACTGCAAGAGAGGAGATTTCGATTGGACATCAGGAAAAAATTCCTGAAGGTCAGGGCTGTTCAGTGGTGGAACAGATTGCCGAGAGAAGTGGTGGACTCTCCCTCACTAGAGATATTCAAGCAGAGGGTTGACAAGCACCTGTTGGAGATGCTCTGAGAGGATTTCCTGCCTAAGGCAGGGGGTTGGACTAGATCACCTATTAGGTCCCTTCCAACTCTATAGTTCTATAATTCTATGAAAATGGAGGGGATAAGATCTGTCATGCACCATTGCCACTGGTTCGCAGCCCAATCATAGGATTGTGCTGTATGAGATGCAAATTTTGAAATTCAGACTACCTCATACAGTGATCATTATGAAGAAACAGCCCCATATCATGAGTTTCAGCTGGTCAGAACACACTATTATCAATTCCAGACAAACATTCTGGAACATTCTGGAACAATTCTCACAAACATTACAGAAATGGCTCAACAGCCACTCAGCTCTGGAGTAGACACAAATCTTGGGGCTGAGATCAAAACTATGGTAGGGCTGTGGTAAAAGCCCAACACTTCATATAATTTCCAAGTGCAAAAATCTCATACATTTCTTCCACCTTCCATGCTTGCTTCAGAACCTGTCAATGCGCAGTGATTACAGTATCTACTTGCCAAGGAAGAATTCCTGACTGATCTTGGATTAAGCTGGCCAAGAGCCACCTGGCCACCTTATTGAAAGAAACTCCATCTTCTATCAACCTCCTCAGGATTGTGAGACTGTCCTCTTCCTTGTGTTCAGACCGCTTCCTGTTGTATTTCAACTCTAATTATATCCCAGGGTTGTTGTTTTCTCATGCTAGAAGCCTTGAAGGAGCAGGCATTTGTCCCCACAGATATTTCAGGAATACTGCTATAGTGAGGTTTTTTCCGCCTAAACCCATCCTGCAAGACCATCCTCTGGACCGTTCACTTTTGCTCAACCTTTCCTCCTCCCCGTTGGCTGCCTCCACCAATCCTGCTGCTTTATTTGACCTTCAACTGGATTCTTCAGATTGTCCGGCTGGCACATCTTCCAACCTCTACTCCTTTACTGCGAAGCCTAGTGTTGACTCTGTGGCCTCCAGTCGTCCTTTGAGGACCTCACCCGACTGCGACAACTTAATTGTACCACCTGCCTCCAACAAGAGTGTTTTTCCTTCCCCCTCTCCCGCTCAGCGACCGAGCATTCCTTTATCTCCTACCTGTATTGTGGATAGGTGCTCCCAAGGTGGTCCTTTTCTTCTCGTTGATGCCTCAACCCAACTTGAACCCACCCCTGAATTATGACTTCTTAGGTTCCAACTCCGAGGGGGGAAGATTGCCCATTCACATGGAGACTTCTTTGATGCTTCCAGTTCATACCCAGCCACCTACATCTGTCAATTGTCCCCCCCCATCGCCAGCCAAAACCTCTGCAATGGGAAGCATCTCATCTAGCTCCACCAAGTGTATAACTTCTACTAACTCTACTTGCTGACTACCAGATGCTCCCCAGATTGCCCCAGACTTGACTTCCATCCTCAAGTTGGTGTCCTGGAACATTGCGGGCTGGGAGAAAAAGAGGTTTGATCAAGATTTCACCAACTTCCTGTCTCTTTTTGACATTATCTTTTTGCAAGAGACTTGGTCTCTCTCCCCGCCAACCTTTCCTGGATTTATCACTCATCGTCTCCCAGCTTTTAAATGCAAGCAATTGGGCCGCTCTCGTGTAGGCCTATGTTGCTTGTTTAGCTCCTCCTCTTGGTTTTCCCTATTTCCCCTTCCTACTCAATCTCACTTTTTGCAAGCTTTCTTATTCCAATGTAAGGAGCTTAAGATTATAATGGTTAATATATATATCCCTCCCTCTGACCCTTCCCCTCATGTTTTTTGGAGTGTGGTTAAGACCTCTGTTGGAAAATGTCTGGCCTCCATGCCTTCTGCTCTTCTTCTAATTATGGGTGACCTTAATACCAGACTGGGACCAAACAATCTTGCCCTGGCCCATTTTATGAACTAGGACCTTGATAAGCAAATCCCCCCTTGGTTCCAGGGCTCTAGGTCCTCCAAAGACCTTGTTATTAATGGTTACGCCCCCTTTCTAATTGATTTGTGCTCTGAGCTCAATTTAGTTATTCTCAATGGTTCTACCAGAAGGGACATTCCAGGCCAATTCACTCACTTCGCTCCTAGGGGGACCAGTGTTATCAATTATGCACTTGCCTCCCCAGCTCTCCTCCCGCTTTTCCCTGAATTTTTCTGTTAACCCCCATTCGGATAGTGACCATTTACCCATTCAACTATCCCTAGCTCCTCCCCTTTTCATGTCTTCGCCTAAGAAATCTTCATTACAGCCCCCGCCCCGCATTAAATGGTCTCTTAGGATAGAGGACGCCTATCATCATTGGACCAAATTGGACAAGTCCATTAATTTAAGTCACATGTTGGCAGAGACTGACTCGCCTTCTACTGCTGTTCTAACCTTTGACTCTCTCTCCGAATCACTAACCCAATTTCTCAGAGCTTCTCTTCCTCCTCACTCTGATAACCGTGTCCCTACTTGGTTTGATTCGGAGTGCTGGTTAGCCAAGGCTCGAGTCAGGCAGTCTTTCCTTTTAGTATGTTGTAACCCTTCTCTTGACTCCTTAAGATCTTACTTTTACTTGAGGAAATGTTGCCAGACCCTTTTGGAGGAAAAAAAAACAAACACTCTTTGCCCAGCACAAATGGCTACATCTTTATGAGGCAATTTTATCCAAAGACCATAAATCCTTTTGGTTCCTAGTTACCCATTCCAACTTGCCTTCCTTTAGCAACGTTCCCTCCCCTATCTCCCTGCCAGTTTGGGTAGCCCATTTTTCGGAAATTTTCTCTGCTACTGACTCTTGTGATCCCCCTATTCTTATCCCTTCAAATTTCCCGGAATGGCCTCCCGTTACCCCGGACGTGGTGGTGGGGCTAATTAATACCTTGAAACCCAGGAAGCTCCCGGCCCCAATGACATTCCATGTGAAATTTTAACCAGCAACCCTTCCTGGTGGTCAGAACCCCTATCTAACCTATTATTATTATTATTATTATTATTATTATTATTATTATTATTATTATTAACAGTATTTATATACCGCTTTTCAACTAAAAGTTCACATAGCGGTTTACAGAAAAAAATCAAACAACTAATGGCTCCCTGTCCCAAAAGGGCTCACAATCTAAAAAGATGCAAAAGAACACCGGCAGACAGCCACTAGAAAAGACACTGCTGGGGTGAGGTGGGCCAGTTACTCTCCCCGTGCTAAAAAGAGGATTACCCACTTGAAAAAGTGCCTCTTACCCAGTTAGCAGGGGTTTTCTCCTTAATTAATCAATCTGGTCTTTTTCCCATTTCCTGGCTTTCTTCTAATCTCATCCCTATTTTTAAGAAGGGTGACCCTTCCCACCCGGGAAATTATTTTAAAAGACCTATTAAAGGACTCATATCTCTCTAAGTGGTTCCAACTTATTGATCTCAAGTTTTTATCTTTGGATTTGTCCCCCGAATCTCTCGCGAATATTAATCTCCATAGGGCCCATTCAATCATTAAATCCAAACTTTGGGAATCTGAATCCAATCAACTCTTTTCCAATCTTAATCCTATCTGTTCTCCTCAGTTTTTTGGCCTTCTCCCCTCACTTGGCCACCCTTTTAACTATTTTAGTAAGTTAATTAACCCTATTAAAAAGAGAGCGTTTATGCTTGCGAGATTTAACATCTTCCCTTCAGCTGTTCACTCTGGCAGATTCTCCAAGATCCCACATGATTGCAGATTATGCCCTTTTTGTTCTCTAGAACCAGACGCAGTGGCTCACATACTACTTTGTTGTCCAGCCCACCAAGCCCTTCGAGACACATATCTGAACCCTTTCCTGTCTTTCTTCTCTGGTTTCTCTACTGAAACTTTACTTGCCCTTTTAAGTGATAGCTCTGTGGCGATCACTAATGCTGTAGCAGATTATCTTTCTGCTGTTTCCAAGTTAAAATTCCCTCCCTGACCCTATATTTCTTCCTTGTTTCCCCTCCTTTCTCCCCTCATTAGTTCCTTGCTGTGATTTTCTCTTTGGTAACATAGCCACTGCGTTGGCTCTTGTTATTATTGTTATTACTGTTATTAACTGTTTTTAATGCCAATAAAGGTTTATGGATGGAACCTGTCACTTGGGGTCATACTGGCAAAACCAATCTGTGCGGATTATGTATTTGTATATTAGGGTATTTTACAAAAGTGGTCACTGGAGAATGCAACCACTCAGCTCCCATATGAAGTCCTTGCAGTGATTGTTCCAAAATAATGAGAGGCCACAGCCTGGAATAAATTTTGCCGGCGAGTCACCAGCCAATTATGTGAAGCAGAAGTACTGTATATTGTTATTTCCATAGAAAAAAGAAATTGCGGTCATTGTTATAATATTTTAATGGCTCATAAATTTGTCATCGGAGACTGACATCTATAATTATTACTAAACCACTTCATCTAAAAGAGGAAATCCATTAACAGCTTACACAGGACTCTAAATGCTATGCACATAAATCATTGGCTTATAGGGTAAGCCTATGCACGTCGATTCAGAAGTAAGTCCCATTATGTTCAATGGGGCTAACTTCCACGTAAGCGTGCACAGAATTGAAGCCAAGGCTTGCAATCCTAGTCACACTTACCTGGGAGTAAGCCCCATGTATTTTGATGGCACTTACTTCTGAGAAGACATACACAGGATAAGCAAATGATAACTGAATGAAAGAAAAATCACCTAAATGTGTATGTCTTCCTGGCTTTGCTTGAGTTGCTTTTTCTTCAAACTTGAGAGGATACCTTTTATTTTCTGATATTTCTCTGTATGAAGTTTTGTCAAGAAAGTATGAACATAATTTCTTAGATTTCCCAACCTAATGGGGAGAGATTATGAATGTTTTCTTGACCTCA
Source organism: Tiliqua scincoides (assembly GCF_035046505.1). Taxonomy (NCBI): domain Eukaryota; kingdom Metazoa; phylum Chordata; class Lepidosauria; order Squamata; family Scincidae; genus Tiliqua; species Tiliqua scincoides. The sequence continues at coordinate 108,004,924 of NC_089823.1, forward strand.
CTGTACTGGAAGAAGCTGAGGCTCTGCTTAATTAATGCCAGGTTAATTGATGTCAGATTGATTAAAAAAAAATACCCTACCTGTGTAGGGTTGCATATCCTTGGAGTCATGAAGGTCCCTTTTCAAACTCTGTGAAGTCTGCAGGCTGAGTGTTGATTTGAGGCCTCACTTCCTTCACACTGGATCCCGGTGATATTATTTTCCTCGCCCTGCAGTGTACCCGTAGCCAAGGCCCCTCCATGTGTGAGGCAAAGGGAGACGGACTCAATTGCTGTTCCTGGAGTTGTGTTTAAATTCATTGACATTTAAAGTCATTAAAGTCATTGACATCTACACAAGGTTCATTAGCAGGCCAGTGTAGCAAATTTGCATGTTGGAAAATAGGCACAATGCCACCTAGAGGACACTCAAGGGCATTGTATTTTCCAGAAGGCAAAAGACTCAGAGGCTGCCAGCTTCAGATCTTTACACTTCAGTTGCATGCCTGCCATAGATGGGGACGGGGCAAAAGCCCCAGGCGCCAGCCGCTGGGACCCCACAGAAGCCTCTCTGAGGCTCCCAATAGGGGCAGAAACTGTGCTTCCGGTTTGCTGGAAGCACAGTTTATAGCGCCGGGGAACCTCACAGAGGTTACCCCGGTGCAAGAGGAGGTCACGCAAGGCTCCATGAGCCTCTAGTGAGTGGGGGGAACAGATTCTGTCCGCGGGGGGTGGCGATAGCCCACGGGGGGCGCCATCGCGGAGCTTTGCCCCAGGCGCGGGGCTGCCGAAGTCCTTGGCTGTTACACTTGTCTTCTCTGACCTGAGGGGGTTATGTTCCTACCTGGCTTCCCCTCCCTCTCCTCCCTCTCCTCCTGGTCTCCCAAGATGCAAGCCCTCTCTCCATGAGCTCTGACTAGCCACATGGCATCAGCCATGCCATGAGGTCTCACAGACCCATGCAGAGGGCATAACTCTAAGATTCCCTGTTCCAAAGTCTAGGACCTGTGCAGTCAATAGGAATGTGCATGCTTGTGTATTGTAAGTAAAGCATTTTTCTTTGAAAACTTTTTACTTTTTCTTTGAAAACTTTTTCTTTGAAAACTTTTTACTTGTTCCCATTTTACTGTTAGCAACAACCTAGCAGGGATTAGTGGAGGGTAATCAGAAAAAGGGCCTTCCACTATATGACTCTGCTTTTTCCAACTTCCTAAGCCACAGATCCCTGGAATGTTAACATCACATTCATAGGGGTAGCAAACCAGTTCCAGTGGATTAGGCTCTCAGTATGATACCTAAGATAGTGTCTTTTCTTCCATGCTCAGTGTCACATTTGGATTTGGTCTCAGTGAGCAATGAGAGAAAATATATTGACTGGCCACTCTTTTCAAGAGGCCTCTTCTCTCGTAATGAGCGTCCAGGAGAGAAACACAAAGCATGCCACATTTATGAGCTGCATGCAGTTAACAAGTGTTCCCAAATCTTTTACCTACATTAAATGAATGCCTTTAGCCTGTTAACCTGTCACTGCAATATTCTCTCCTATGCCCAACAGAACATGACAAAGCAGAAAAAAAAATTACAAGGAAAGACAGCATGCAATCTAAAAATATATGTTAACTCTAAAAGACAGCAGGCAAGCACCAATCCATCAACAGACAAGTGTATTGTATAACTAGAGGAATAAGTTTTCTTCCAGAACTTTTTCTTTTTTGGTAATATCCTCTAGGTTACGTAGAATTTTTTTTTAATGAGATAGGTAAAGATCTTACCTTTTGCATTTGTCAGCAGGAAACTACCGAATCCTCAACACATGTGGAGGGAGAAACATTGTTTGCCTTCTCCCATTACATTAGAACTCAGGATCATCCGATGAAATTGGTTGGCAGTGTATTCACAGCTTCCCAAAGGATGTTCTTCTTCCTGAAACACGTACAGTACACATGTATTGTCCCAAGAAGTGGTGATGCCACATGCTGTGTGATGTCAGACTTTTGTTACAGCTTCCAGCAATTATAATTACACTGGTGTTCTATTAAGATAAACACTATAACCATGTCCAGATTCAGTTTGTCATTAACTGGTGAAAGTCCAAGGCACAATATGGGGCCGGCAGCCTCAGGAAGGATCCAGTGTGTGACACTGCCATCAGATCCACCCCTCCCGCTGCCTTCTTACTCCTGTTCCTCCCAACTTCCTTGCTCCTATCCTGCCCCCAGCACTTATCTGTAGGAGGCAGCTGCCGTTCCAGATCTTGCCACTGCGCATGTCACCTCTGTGGCCTTCTCTGGTGGTGGGACAGAAGTACATAGCTTTGCAAGCTTCCATAAGGCCATTTATGATGGCTGAAAAGCAAACCCTGCTGCTGGAACACTAATTCCAGGGGTGGGGGGATAGGACTGGGTTGCAAGTCATGTATGTGCTTATATTTTGGAAACAACTTGTTTCTAGGTTAACCAGATTTTTCCTTGTAATAACAGAACAAGCCACAAAAAGAACAAGTTACATGCATTAAATATTTAAATAAAAGGGGAAATCTATTTGACAGGAAACTCACCGTGAAGAAAAGCAGCTGAGGGGTTACAAAGGGAAAGTGTTGGCTAGGGATAGGGGGACGCCTACCTCTCTGTTTCTCCAGTATGAATCATCTCTTACGAAGAGAATATGCTTTTGAAGGAGCCATTGCAGTTTTATTTACTACATCCAAGTAATCGTGGACAAACAGTACAGGGATATGTACTCCTATTCATTTCTGAGGACCATGGCACAGGAGAATTTCCTGGTTGCAAGTAGCCAAGTTCATGCGTTTGAGAATCTAGCTACACAAGGTCTTAGGTTTTTCTCTTAAGATGACTATGGATTGATGTTCACCCACATAAGGATTTCTACTTTTAGAAAGACTTCTCAGTCACCTTAAAACTACCTCTAACATCCTAACTTTAGAGCTGAATGAAAAAAAAATGAAGCTATGCCATACTACTCAGAATTAAAACATCTGTTTTTTTTCATGTATTTTGATAGGCTTCAGTAAATAATCTTAAACTGAACGAGTTAAGGAAAAGGAGAGAAGACATTGTATTGTTTCAGAGAATTGATATTTCTGTTGTGCCAGAGCAATCTCTCTAATTTAACTCTTTCTTCTGATAAATCGTCCTGTTTCATTTCTACACAATCTCTCCACTTTTATTTATGTTTCCTTCCACCTACATTTCATTTTCTCCACCTCTTTCTTCATGATAAATCAGCTGATGTTTTCTTTTACCCTGCACCCCACAATAAAGGCACAGGCAAGGATCTATGGGAGAAAGGGCCACTTTATTAACTATTTAACTATTTAACACATATCAAATACAGGAGGACTGACATTAAGTCATGGGGGAAATGGAGCTGCCCATTTACATCTCCCGCATTGGTTATGGGCGACAGCACCTGACTCTGGGCTGAGGCAGGCCAGAGGACTGACGCCCCCTTCTTTGTCACCCCGAAGGATCATGTTGGCTGGCAAACCAGGCCACCCAGGTGAACCTTAGGTGCTCCTTGGTCTCCAGGTCGAGGTTTGTCCAGCCCACCTCAACAAGTTGGGTAAGCAAGCATGATCAAGCATGGGCTCCCCTCAGCCCTTGCCACCCCACGGTGTACACCAAGCTTGCCTTACCTACCCAAACCCGCACAACACCTGCATAAAGTGACCAAATTAAACATATTTGACAGCCCAAATGACTCCATTAAAAACTCTGCAGTCTGGGGTAGGCGAAAAACCCACTAACACTACAGCCAATTAGTTGATGGTAAAAAATTTGGGTTTCCTTAGTCACTCTTTAATGATCTCTGTACTGATCATATTGAGTTCTTTTCCATTAGTACTGTTCCTTTATTTCCTCCTCCTTCTTTGCAGCTTTATTCCTGTCCAGAGGTGTAGTTCAGATAGAGCAGGGGGTCAGAGAGTTCCAAGACTTCTACAGCAGGAGAAGCCATTACATTATCACCCAGAGTTCTCTTTCTACTTTTTCAAAGGACCTTAGCTTGGAAAGCATCTGATTCAGGTGGAGGCACACCAAGAAATTTGTCTGAGACATATGTTCATCGGCTGAAGTCTAGGCCAGTGGTTCTCAAACATTATAGCACTGGGACCCACTTTTTAAAATGACACTCTATGGCAGCCATTTTCAACCACTGTGCCATGGCACACTGGTGTGCTGTGGATGGTCTGCAGGTGTGCCACAGGAGTTTGGGGAAAGTCACTTATTTGTAGGGCCATTGGAGGATTTGAGCCCCCTACAAGCAGCATGGTGTGCCTTATCAATGGTCAAAACACTGATGGTGTACCTTGGCGATTTTAGTGTTTTGTTAGTGTGCCATGAGATGAAAAAGGTTGAAAATCGCTGCTCTTTGGGACCCACTTAGCTTTACAAGGCTTAAAAAAAGTTTCACTTTACCGGCCGCTCAAGCCTCTGTCTGTATCATTTTTCCAATGGTGGTGGGAGAGGTGCCTTCTGATGCGTCTGCTGAGGTCCTCATTCATCAGATTGGGCACAAGGCTGAGAGACAGAATGGGTGCTGAACACACATACACAAAAGGTTAGGGAAGGGAGCTGGGCAGTTGTGTTTTAAAATCACAGAGAGCATTAACTCAAGCAAGAGGATTTTCATACATGATACGAAGAGTTCAGTCTCTTGTACATCCCTAATCCACGTCAAAGAATGACAGTCTTTGGGGTTCCTTCTATGACTGTAGTGTTGGGTTATCCTTAGAAAGTGCTTTAGAATCACATACTGTTGTCCTGTTTTATTTGCAACCTGATCCAACAGAGTGAATATAGGAAAACTGTGGCTGTGTTGAGGAAACTGAAAAGCTGTTTTGTGGGAAGAGGGAGTAGTAGCAACTAAACCACTGATTAAGCGTTGCTTATAGTGTTACTAATGCATAACTGAGATTCTTATATGTGAATGGGAATCATGTGTGTGGCCTCTATTTCTTTGTACTCAACTCAACTCAATCCAGAAACAGATGTGGAAGACTGTTTCAGACATGTATAGTACCTTGTTTGATTAGGGGTCAGTTCAGAAGATATTCTGAGTCAGCCCTTCTTACACATAATTAGGGACATGCACAAACGTATCTCTTTCCCCCTCCTAGTGTATTGCTTTTCTTTTTGTAATCAGGGAGATACCATCCAAATCATGCCTCAGACAAAATTTAAATACTGCTTTCATGTAGATCAGGGGTGCTCAAACTTTCAACTTTAGGGATGCTGGACCTTTAACAAGTGTATAGAAGAGAGAATTGCAGCAGGTGCAACTTGTCATCCCACAGATGACAAGCTACACCTGCTGAAATTCTCTCTTCTATACACTTGTTAAAGGGCCAGCATCCCTAAAGTTGAAAGTTTGAGCACCCCTGATGTAGATCATATGTGAGGGCAGGTTAGATGACTTCATCCCCTTTTGACAAGGGGACAGGCGTGTTTGGAGAGGGAGTGGGAAATGCATGTTCCTAAGATTTGACTGTAGAAAGTGACAGATTGGATGCATCACTTAAACTAGCCCGATTATGAATGATGTTTGGTGGGGTGCAAGGAAATCATCACAGTTTCTTAAACTGATGCTAGGCTCCAAATTTCTAGGAGACTGAAACAAAATGTAGCAACTGTTACCCTGCACATGCCTGATCTTGTCTGATCTCAGAAGCTAAGCAGGGTCAGGCCTGGTTAGTACTTGGATGGGAGACCGCCTGGGAATACCGGGTGCTGTAGGCTTATACCATAGTCTTTCGAGACTGAAGGTTGCCAACCAAAGGCTACAGTTTTGGGTCTGCCAATGGCCTTGCAGCCCAGTCATTTTTAGGTTGTGCATTTGTCAAAATAAAGTCTGCCACTTCTTTTTTGCCACTCATTTTTTATGAATGAGCAGGTAAATGATTTTATTTTTGAATGCTGAGTGCTGTCTTCTGTGTTCTGTCCACTTATTCTTTGGCATGATCATTTCAAAGTGTAGTATTCAAAACAGATGCAAACTGAAATAGCCAAGTGATATTATAAATCCTGGGTTGTTCTCTCTCCCCCCCCCCCCACAAGTCATTTCAGAATAGCTTCCCTGACAGGCCCTTCCACATCAGCACTAGTGCACAACCAAGGGGGATGGATTTTGAAATAAATTTTATAGACACTGAGATAGCATTGTGGCAGCAATTCTTTCAAGTCATGATAAGTTATTACCTAGAGCGGTTTCATTAAATTAATGACACTGACACTTTCCCCAAGAGATTATTTTCCAAATCTGAACATCAAAAAGCTAAGAGTGTAATAGTGAGCCAAACTTGGGCATTCTAAAGAATAATTGTCTGCTGCTCCAAGCGATGAACTGGATGGGTGTGCAATTATTACAACAAAAGATCCCTACGACAGGATAGTGCTATTAAATAAACATAATAGTTAAAACTCAATTTTCTGTATAAGGCACTCATCTTTTACTTTATACCATAAAAATCAGTTTAGGGCTGAACAGTGATAGGGGCAGTTCTCTTTTTCCCTTAATGAAGCTGTATGCCAGGCAGATGGAGTGACTTTATGTCTCTTTTGAAGTCAAGATGGATAATTCAGAGCAGTCAATGCTTTATTATTCACCCAAGGTGTGGTGCTACCTGATTGTCATGCAAATCCTAACATCGTCTGGTAGTTAATTCTCAACTTCAAAAGTGCTCTAAATATTGAAGAGTGAAGCAATTATTAATTCACTTGGCAGAAATAGGGCTAGCTACAATTGCTGCCAGCTTTAATTGTTTCATTAAAACTCCCTTCTTGTGTAGAGATCCACACTGATAATCCTTCACTGTCACTTCAGGCCCCCTTCTAAAATCAGTGCAGCCCATGTCAAGTAGTCTTGAACAGTTGCCTGTAGCGTCAATTGAAATAAACCCAGTGTTCTGCCATCTGTTGTCCCGTGTATGTGGCTGGTTTTTGTGGGCAGCATCACAGCCAGAAACCATCTCCGATACAGTAATTGCTTCCTTTGTGGTCATAATTGCCAAGTGAGCTGCTAGATCTCCTTCCTAACAACAAGTGTTTGTCCTCTGACAGAATGATGATGCAAGGATTTAGCAACCAGTTACCTTTGCTGTGGAGTAACTAGTAAGTTTAGGTTTGCTGCTTCCTCTCATTCTTCCCAGGCAGGGAACTTTACATCATACGGTGAGAGGGAGAACATTCTGCCCACTTACAGAGTGTATGCAGAGTTTACATAGGAAGGGAGACATTAATACTGTTGACAGTCCCTTTATTCACAGTTTCAGAAGATTCTAGGGGAGGAGTCAAAATCCTGGATACTTCAGGGGGACATGGGAGGAGGGCTGGAAGAGGGAGATGAAGATGGGGCCAGAAAGGAGGAGACAAAAAAGGAGAGCACAAGGCAGAAGGAGAGAGAGAGAGAGAGAGAGAGAGAGAGAGAGAGAGAGAGAGAGAGAGAGAGTCTTCCAGGCTAACTTGGCAAGGGAGGGCATTGTAAAGAAGGGAGTGGATTGTCTCTATTCCTTGAGGTCCCTCATGCAGAAGAAGATTGACAGCCCAATTCTAACCTGACCTGGAGTAGGCAGGCTGGTGGGCTTGCCCTGCATCCAAGGCAGGGTTGGGGCCAAAAATGGCGCAGCCTGGGGCAAGAGAAATGCTTCCCCTTATCCTGTGTTGTGCTGCCACAGCCCCAGTGGGGCTACTCAGATCTCAGCCACCTCAAGAGGTGCTGCAGATCTGAGCAACATGGAGCTACCTGGAACAGGGATAGGATCTGGCATAAGTACTGGATCCTGGCCCTGCCCCCAACCCACCTACCTGCTGCCTACCCTGAAACGCCACCCTCCCCATGCCCCCCCAGACCCTGTGCTGGCTGAGATTAGCCAGCACGGACTCATCATTTAGGCCAGTTGACTGGGTCTCGTGTCAGCCTCCAGAGGCCGGTATATGTTCATGCGCTGGCCTCCTTCCTCTTCCTGTGGTGCAAAAGTGTCTTACGACACTTTCATGACACTGGTGGGCCAGCGCAAGGGACATGTGTTGGCCAAAAGAGTACTCTGGATTGCACCCTGAATAGCATTGCAGAGGAAGCCCTGCCCAGTGAGTGAAGGAGTGGCTAGAGAGCTTGATTAGTGGTATAAACAAACACACAGGGTACACATCTGCATGCACAAAACTGGTAAGGGAAAATCGGACTGCCATTATTCAAAGAGATTCTGAGTCTGCTTAGCTGCACTGTGTAATATCTCAAGTCACCCTTTCAGTCTTTGACATGCAACGTCTGAGCGATGCTTCGGCAATTCAGAATCAATACCTTCAGTACCAAGAAAGGCTAGAGAACTTAACAAGGTTTTATGAAGTATGTAGCATGCCAAGGGTAGTGAGGCATGTTCATTCAAAGGGAAACTGGCAGCAAAAGTGGTATTTAAAAGGATGTATAACCTTTTAAAGGTCAGCCATTCATTCCCCCTTTCTTTCCCTGTCCTGTGACTGAAATAAATGTCTCCATAATTCCAGTGGTGTGTGTGAGTGTGGGTGTGTGTATAGCAAGAACAGAGAAGTTTTTCTGCTTAGTTCACTGGGTAGAAATTTGACACAACATGGTACTACTGTCTCAGTTCTCATGACTCTTGCAACCTTAAAATATGTTAAGACGCTAAGGATCAGCACATAATCACTAAGGCTGGAGGTTACCAATAGTAATGTCTGTCTAATTTCACAAAGAACTATGGGCATGAGTCAACAAAAATTAAAGACTTGTGTTTCTGCACAGTCACGTATACTGAAACAACCATTTCTCCTGGACAGAAAAATAAAAAAAGAAACTAACAAACAGTCCAATTCTATCTTGGTCTTGTGCTAATGGAAATTGTGTTCCATCAATACAAGGCAAGAGCCAGTAATGTGGCAGCTCCTGTGACAACACATGGGCCAGGCACTTCTGGAGCCCCTACTGGAACAGGCAATCTGGGGCAATCTGGGGCATTTTGGGGGAGGATTGGGGTGGAATCAGGACCATCTGGGGGAGGTGTCAAATGTGGGCAAGGGGCAGATATTGGCAGCAGTGGCACTAATAGTTTATGTCCCCAGTCTGAGCTCAACACACCCCCTTCAACCCATGTAGTTTTACTCCAGCCAAAGAGCTGGTGCATATTCAGGTAGGCCAATTTGAGACAAGGCTGAGGTGGAGTAGATTTTTGCTTACCTCTCCATTGCTGCCTGGTCCCCAACTGGCCCGTACTTGTAGCAGAAGTTGCACCAGTGATCTGAGCCAGTCCAGGATAGGACTGGGCTATTAAGAAAAACTGATAACTTTGGGGCATGCCCATGGGTTTTTGTATGAGATGTTAAATTCATACATTAAAATCTGTAAAACCACACACGATGCAGTAACAAGCTGTTATAACAACGAAGAGCATCAAGTGTGATGCCTTTGTCTCCTTTAAATGCAAAAGGTGGAAATTAGTTCAGTTGTAAAAAAAAAAAAGGTAAATGGAACAGGGTTGAGGGAAGCTGTGGTCAGGAAGCCCAACTTAATCAGGATTTCCATATATGACTAACCGTGCAATCCTTGACTTCAGTGGTTCCCAAGCTTTTAGCACTGGGATCCACTTTTTAGAATGAAAATCTGTCAGGACCCACAGGAAGTGATGTCATGACCGGAAGTGACATCATCAACAGGAAGAGTTTTAACAATCCTAGGCTGCAATCCTACCCACACTTACCCAGGAGTAAATTCCACTTCCTATCATTGTTAAAAGCATTATTAATATTAAAGGTATGGATCTGTAACATTTCCCCAAATGCAAACACATACCATGGTAGCATCAAGTCTAATATATTAAAAATAAAATTTTAAAATGAATGGGGACCCACCTGAAAGATTGGCTCACGACCCACCTAGTGGGTCTCAACCCACAGTTTGAGAAACACTGCTTTGCATGTCTACTCAGAAGCAAGTCCCATTGTGTTAAATGGGGCTTACTCCCATGAAACTGTATAGGATTTCTGCCTCAGGACATCAGTACTATACATACTTACCTAGGAATAAGCCCCATTTAACACAGTGGGACTTACTTCTGAGTAAACATGTATAACATTGTGCTGTAAGGCAACATGGGAGCCAACAATGGAACAATTTTTCAACAGTCATATAATGACTCTGTGGTAACAGATGAATTACATCTTACACAATCTGAAAACTAGCTGAGTATGAACATATATAGAAAGCACATTTTGTGATCTCTTCATTGCACACTGAAAGGAAGCTCCAATTAGGTTGGGTTTTAGGACACCAAAGTTCTGATTTTTCACTACAGGCTGCATCTCACTCAACACAGACTTCTTTGTAATCAAAAAGGTTATGAAGAATCTGAGAACTCGGTCATGAAATTGGTGACTACATTTTCCGAAGAAAATTCAATCAGCCTCTCGTATCATAGCCCCGAACATCCATCAATTTTGTCGCAGAACATCTGTATGGCACAACTGATGTGCAGCTTTTTGCGGATCTCCAGAAGTATGCCAAAGTTTCTATCTCAAAATTCTGCTGTGATGTTCAGCTTTGTTTTTTCTTCACAATAGTGATTTTCCAATTTAATTGCTCAGATGATAAACACACTGCAAAGCTGAAATATATTCAACTCAAGATAGTTGTTGGTTGCATTAAGTGAGGGGATTACCTGAGCTTTTGTGCATTTTTGTCTATTTTTGGTAGGAACACTACATTGTGGGAGGCTGTTGTTTTTTATGTACATGGAGAATAATATCACTGTCGCAGAAGGAACTGCTGCAATAGATTTTTGTCACTGTGGTAAAAGCCAAACTGTCAGAAATATATATGCATGCTATCAGAAAACAGTATTTGACTACACTCCTGGCTATTTCTTTGACCACCTATGCTACAATATACAAGACTATAACTTCCAGAGAATTGATATAAATGGGGTCAGTGATATTTCTCATGTTATTTCTTGTTACTTGGTGAAAGGAACATGGGCTCCTAGCCATTTACTGTAACTGAATGGAAAGTGGGATGGAAAGCCTACCCTTTTGCACGTGGAGGAATTTCTCACTCTTTGCTAAATAGCAAACTTCCCCAAGAGGAGAGCAGGTCTCAGTGCTTCCTGTCATATGTCATCATTCCCATGTATTTGATCTGCGAGCACGGACTGTTCAAAGCCAGACGTGGAACAAAACAACTGCTGCTGAGACCTGGGTTGATACACCTAGGTGAGTGTCCCAGTGGGCACAGTGATATAGCATATGTTTACTTCCTCTATGCACAAAGCATACTTTGTGCATTAGGCCCTGATCCTATCCCTCACCAGTTTACATAACACAATGGTGGCAAAAGAGTGCGCAATGTATCCTGTGTGGTGGGTGGGTAACCAAATGGCCCAGGAGAGGTAAGTAACATTATTTTTTACTGGTAGGCTGCCTGGTTACTAATAATGGGTCTCCAATGAGATTCTGGGGATAGGATCCCGGCATGTGTTGCCGCTGCTATCAAAATCTGCCCCTGGTTTGGCCTGCTCCCCACACCTATTGTCCTCTGAACTGCTCCCTCCACCTTACCTGCTCTGGTGTGGCATCCAGGAACTTGCATAGAGCCTTTAACTGCACTGGCAGGTCTGTAGCACACAAGAGTGCTGCGGGTTTTTCAATGCTGTAAGAGGACTTATGGCAGCCGATGGTGAGATCAGCCACTGTAAGCCCTCGATTGCATTGCACCGTAATCCTGGTAATGTGTGAGATGTGTGCGATTAGTGCTCCACATGGAGGCCTATTTAAGTGGTGACCTCATTTGTGTGATCTTCCCACATTTTCGAAGGGAGAAAAACTGAATGAAGAGAGCTTATATTCCGTTTCGTTTGGGTGCTTGGGGGAAGGGAGGAGTGTGTGCCACCAAATGAAAGGATAAGCTGGCCAGGTAATTGTCCCTATCCAGCATAAAATGCAGCTTGAAACAGGAGGCGAGAAACGGGTCCAATGTTTTAAACAAAAAAATATTCACTGCCCTGCCCACCTCTCTTGTTATGATTCAGGGTTAGTTAAAAGGCACCCAGATGACAGCAACAGTACCAGCTGAGTAGACAAGATAGATCTTTAATTCCCCACCCATTTCAAACTCTAGCCTTTCTCCAGGGGAAGCATTGCATCATAAATAAGTACAGCAGTTGGATTTGCTCACTGATTCAATGGAAGTCACCCATTCAATGAGCAAACCAGCTGCCTTATTTATTGTGATGTCATGTTTTCTTTGGTGTTCGAAGCACATTGAGAATGTAAGATATTTTTTCTCAACACAGCTGCTACTGTTCCAGGGTGGGGGTCATGGTATTTTTTCCCCCACAGATGCTGGATCCCTTTTGTTGCTTTGTAGGTTAAAATATATCCTTAAATTATTCTCCAAAAAAACTTTGAGGCTAGAAAGAGAATATGGTCCCAATTCGGGCAAAATTTCAGCACTGAGACCTTTTGATTACAACCAGTGAAAGTTGCATACATGGTTATAAAACTGAGATAGAAATTAGCACAGTTCATACCCTGTGTTCACTGTCACATATCAAATTTTCACTCGGTATCCCAGTATGGGTTGCTTCACTGAGGAAGCACTTTGGGTGTGTGTGCACACGGACATACAAGGGAAGTTATTGCTTTTCACTGCTATATTACATTCACGTGAAGGTACTGCTTGAGAATTCTGACTTCCACGTGGCTTCTTCTGTGCAAGGCTGTCTCGGCTGCAGTATGTGCAGTATGTGGAGTCTTCAATAATAGTCTAGCAGTCAAATTCTAACTGAACACCACCTGTGCTTTGCAGCTGCACTAACAGAGTGGAAGCTGCATCCTGTGGGAGGGGGATGGTCACTGAGGACTCCTCGAAGTAAGAGAACTTTTGTACTTTCCCTGATAAGCCTAACTGGATCTGTGCCCGCACTTTGACACAATTCCAAGTGGACACTGGGGAGGTGGATCCAGGACAGAAGAGGGTAAGATATTGATGGAACTACTGCCACTGATATCCAACCCCTTCTTGCTATTGAAAAAAACCCCTTTCCACCCAGTCCCTGACCAATTCTGCCCACCTCACCGCAGCAATGTACCAGAGCAGGGGCATTCAGGAGTGCTATTGTTGTGTGAACTGCCATTTTTACTGCCATCCTCCCACTGCCATTTTCAACAGTGGGTTCAGCTGCACACGGCAACATGTCACATTTTGCAAAGACTTACAGCCCAATCCTATGCATGTCTACTCAGAAGTAAGTCTCATTAGAGTCAATGGGGCTTACTCCCAGGAAAGTGTGGATAGGATTAGGCTGTTAGAGGCCTGTTAGGATTGGGTCTCAATCATGTTTCAATGTTATTCCATATAAAACATTTATGCAAAACTAGTATTTCAGGGGAAAAGGATGGCCGTCTTCCACACTACAGGTTGTTCACCTCAAGTCCTTATTGCCTGGTGAAACCATCTCTGGTTTTGTCTCTGCCTGTGTCACTGCCTCCATGGTCAGAGGCAATATACTGCTGAATCAGATTCTGGGGGAAAAGAACATGGAAAGGCTGTCAGCTTCAAGCACTTGTCACCTGCATGCTGTTGACAGTTCCCAGAAGCATCTTGCTGGCCAATGCTGGAAATTGAATGCTGGACTAGATGAATCAACTTCATGGTTCAGAGGTTATGTACCTATTGCAAAGTGCTTAAGTACCCACCAGCATCACTCCTTTCATCATTGACCACAAAGCAAAACAGTCACTTGGAAACCATTCTCAGCTTCTCACAAACTACCATCCAAGTATTAGGCTTCATCTCGGCATGGAACTTAAAGCTAAGTAATTTTCATTAATTTCCATTTCTCTGAACCAGTAGGTTGATACTGAAAGTTAATCAAAACCTGAATATTCATCCAGATATTCTGAGATAAGTTATCTTTCAATGAACTTTCTGATGTCAGGCTTAACTGAATAAGAATTGTTTGTTTACGGTTTCTGAATTTTTCAAAAAATTTCAGCCTCTATAACTCCATCTTCTGGCCGTCACCATCTTCTAGCCGTTTCCCGTGATGGTGAAACTTTCCTTCACTCAGCCATCTGTACAGTATATTTTAGCTCTTGGGCCAAACGTCCTTCACAAAACTGATTTTAATAGAGGGACTATTTATGTGCCCTTAAAACCACAAAACCCATAATCCATTGTGGCCAGAAGTTGCATAAGCATGCTCAAAAGCAACCAGCGTCTTTAACTGTTTGGATATGCTATTGGGATTCACATTTTCTTAGGCCCCCTTGTGATTTTTAAGACTGTGTTTTCTGTATCATGCCAAAGAACAACTCCTGAATTTGTGTCCATACTGAAATTGAACATTTATCTTTACAAGGGATCTAAACGATGCCTGGATGATTCTTAATCAATTTTGGCTGCAAAAGCAAAATTGCCAAAATGTTGAAAGTGTTATTTTTACATTATATATTGTACAACTGCGTGCAGAAAATTATTGGGGGGGGGGAACCCTGACAACACTGGATTTTGGGGGCATGTTTTAGAGATTTATCTGATTTGGATAAAGTTGAAGAAATCACCTTTGTTGCTGGCTACATTCTAAAATGTCAGGGATGGGTAAATGAAATTATCATGACTGATAAAATCAAATTGTTTCTGCTGGTAGGACGGTTGTCCCTTCTGGGATGCAGTTGACTGAGAGCCCAATCCTATCCACACTTTCCCAAGAGTAAGCCCCACTGACACTAATGGGACTTACTTCTGAGTAGACACACATAGGATTGGGCTGTGAGTTATTATTTCTCCTGGTCTGGGCCGCATACTTTTGAGATGGGGTTAAGTTCGCCCACGCTTTGCCATCCTGCTTTATGTGTGACTGTGCGTGGGTGTTAATGACTCCCTGGACAGAGGCTAGGAAAAAAAATATATGACTTGGGGCAGATATAAATACTGAAGTGAAAGTGTGCTGGACACAACTGTCTGTCAGTTCTCCTGTAATGGTAGATCACAAACCTTTCTCTGGGAAGCTGCTGTTTTCAGCTCAAGAGTTTCATTCCTCCTCCTCCTTTTCTTAAAACCAGCTGCTGCTGACACATTTTATTTGGAAGTCTTGGAGCGGAATCGTCTTCAAAAGAGTCCGTGGTCCTCACAATCCTGTCAGGTGTACAGGCACTTAAAGAAGTGTGCTAATGGCTCTCACATGTGCTATGTCAATTGTTTCTGACTTTCACCAGTAATTGTTAGAAAGCAGAGCCCCACAGTGCTTCTTGTGGGTTCTCCTAATGGTTCCTGCGACATGCAATGTCAGTTGACGTTTCACACAAACCTTTGAGAACTGTCTTTGCTTTGTTTCTGTCTGCTAACAGCTGTGTTCCTTACATCCTGCGTCCTGTCACTAAGAATACTTGGCAACTGGAAATGTGCGTGTGAGTTGCATGTGCATGCATGCCTGTTACATCTGAAGAGTCAAGCTCTGAGCTACTGCATGTCTTGCTACAGGCATAAAAATCTATCATTTCTGCAATCTAAAACTGCAAGGCTGAGATAATACCTCACATTCAGCCTTCAGTGAAGTGCTGGAGGAAATAATAATCACAAACACTACAGAGAAAACTTGTCTCCAATGTCATATGGGATCTGGAGCAGTACAATGGTTAAGAGTATAAGCACTGAGCCAGGAATTCCTTGCTTCTTTTTTGCAGCTAACCTGTCATCGCTCTCTAAATTGATTTAGGGAAAGCCACTGTGCCTCAATGTCCCCTTCCCTAACTCTGCAATATCAGAAGAATTGGACAGCCCAGTCCTAACTTGTGCTGGAACAGGCAGGCTGACAGCAAGTTTTGCTGTCTGAGACTTGACCTGAGGCAAGGGAAAACTTTTCCCTTAATCCCGGGGAGAGCTGCAGCAGCCCCAGTGGATCTACTTGGATCTGTGCCATCTAAAGACGTGGTCAAATCTGAACAGCCTGGGACTGCCCTGGGCTACCTGGGAACAGGGATAGGATCTGGCATAAGTGCAGGATCCTGGCCCTGCCTTCAAATCCCTACCCGCCCGCCCTTGGGAATGCCCGCCACCCACCACCCGCCCTCCCTGCACCTTGAAATGCCTCCCTCCCACTTTCTCCCTGCTCTCCCCACACACACCCCCTCAGACCCCTGCACTGGCCAAGTTCAGTTGATGCAAACTCACCTAGACTGGGGCTTGCGTCAGCATGGGAAGGCAAGCGCACATCCGTGCTCCAGCCTATCTCCCTGAAAAGTGGTACAAAGGTGCTTTACAGCACTTTTGTGACACACTTTGGCTGGCGCATGGGACTTGCGTCGGCCAAAGGGCCACTCAGGATTGTGTCCTAAGTGTAGTATAAGTGGTTGCTTTAAAGATGGCCAAAAGCACATATTGAGCATTTAGGAAAAACACTAGGTAAACATTAAGGCCAAGACCTAAACTGGTGTTAATTGAGAACCAAGATGGTGAAGTACAGCCATTTTCAACCACTGTGCCGTGGCACACTGATGTGCCTCGAATAGTCTGCAGGTGTGCCGTGGAGTTTGGGGGAGGGTCATTTATTAGTAGGGCCATTGGAGGGTGTGAGCCCCCTGCTGGCAGTACAGTGTGCCTTGTCAATTGTCAAAGGATGGAAGGTGTGCCTTGACAATTTTAGTAGCTTCTCAGTGTGCGGCGAGACAAAAAAGATTGAAAATCACTGGTGTAGTCGTTCTGGCATTGGACTTAGATCTGGGAGATCCAGGTTCAAATCCTTGATTAGCCATGAACTTCCTGGATGACCTTGGGCCAATCACTATCTCTCGGCCTCACCAGCTCACAGGATTGTTGTGAGGACAAAAAAGGGGAAGAGCTATGTACACCATCTGAGCTCCTTGGAGGAAGGGTGGTTTAAAAATGTGAAAAATCAATAAATGAAATTGCTGCTCCACTCATCCTTAGAGGCTTTCCAGCTTCAAGGGGCAGTGCACCCTGCACCTCTAAAGGATTGGTACTAGAGTCTGAGAAACCTCTTGAACAGCCACTATAGGTCACAAGGATTGACACTGAAAAGTAATTTTCCCCTCCACCAACACCACAAATGGGCTTCTTCTGCTTTATTTGACCTTTGGGTTAGCTTGTTTAGTGCCCTTAAAAGCTAGCCTTCCTTTCATGTTGTCATAATCAACATGCAGGAAATGTCTTGCCCTATTTGCATCATGTACACTCAGGAGACAATCCCTGTACTCACCCAATTGGTGAGAACATCTACTCCCATTGGATGGAAGCAAGACAATGATCTCCATCTCTTAAGTACTAATGGGTTTGCAGAACTACCTCCTTTCACTAGATCACTGAGACAACATGGTGACCCTTGACCCCTGAAAAATATAATGTGAATATTCTGCAGGATATCTTGTGAATGTTCTTCATGTTTTCACATATGGAAATGTATATGTTGATTTTTCAAAAGCATTTCCGGCAAGCAGAATCGATTGTGTGAATGTTAACGCATGGCCACAAGACAGCAGTGGTTTCCAATCTTACCATGGTCACAGCACCCTTCTTTCATGACACCCTCTCATGGCAGCACTGTGCCATGGGAGGGGGAGCCAGACTCCAGCACTTTCCCAATTTCTTGTGAGAATAGTGTGAGGTCTCAGGAGAATAGCACAAGATCTCATAAGAATTGTGCAGTCTTTGCCAGGCCAAGATGGTGGTGCTCATGACTGCTGGGATGAAGAGGCAGCTGGGGACATCCTGTAGTGCGCCTGTGAATTTGCTGCAGCACCCCAGAGCACCATGGTACACAGTTTGGGAACCACTGCATTACAGCCTTAACCTGAACAGCATCAAACAGCAATTTCCATGCATAAATAAGCCATCCCAAACTAAATGCCACAAACATAACTTTAATGTCAACTCTTGACATCTCAGATAAAAATGAGTTGCATCCAAAGAAAGTTAATCATGACTACCCACCATTGAAATCAATGTAACTAACTTTGATCCCATTCATTCCAATGGGACTCAGTCATGACTCACTTTCTTTGGGTACAAAGCAATGCTTTTCTGTGGACTTTCAACTAAAAGTGTGAACTGACTCCAATGAAAAGCACTGCTTTGTACCCCAGGAAAGCGAGTCATGACTGAGTCCCATTGGAATGAATGGGATCAGCTATTGGATCATCAGCTGTTGGATAATCCAAGGGAAGTCATCAGGTATTGGATAATCCAAGAGAGGAGAAATCAAATGATGTACTTGCACAAGGACTTGGCCTATAGTGAGCAGAACCTGGCATGTGCAAGTTTCACCATCATTTGATGTTATGAGAAATATTACCTGAAAGAAAATGAATTGGGCTGGCATGCTACAAAAGCAAGTGCATCGGTGGATGGACTGGACTTTCCATCTTGAGCCCTAATGATTCCATTACATCTCTCCTTGCATCCTAACTCTGCTGTCAGCTTAGTTATGACAGAAGGTTTTATCTTGGTGATTTTGCAGTGAAAAATCATGCACTTCTTATTATCTGCTTTTTCGCTAAACTGATCATTTATTTTCGAAATATTCCCTATTCATCAAGTTTTATCTTTGCTTCTTCAGTGAGAACATGCTGTGCTCCTTTGCCATACTCAGAACAGAAATGCAAGAGTTGCACTATTAATTTATTTATCCATTAAAGACAGTCACAATGTGCATACCTAATGATAGTTTCCAAAGCAAAATTTAAGTACCATCTGATTTTAACCCTGTGATTAAAATAAAAGGTATAAAAAGCTCCTTGTATCTCTCTCTCACACACACACAAGCACAGAGAGAGAGAGAGAGAGAGAGAGAGTCTCAAAACACCCTCCTGCTTCTCCCTCTTTCCCATCTCCCACAGTTTTTTTCTGATTTTATTAATAACCTTATATATTAATTAATTATATTAATTAATTAATATTAATTAATAATTAACAATCCTCATAAAGGATCCTCTTCCATTGGGTTTATCTCATGTGTTAGATCTTCTTAACTGAAGTGTCATGGTCTGGATGTTTTTGTGGCATGGCTTCTGATATACTTTCCCTGAAGCTGCATTCTAGGATGTGGAAATCTTGGCCAAGAAGACTGATCAGGAACAAACTCCTTGATCGGGATAACAAGCTTGCCAGTCAAGCCCAAACTAACTTGAACCCCTCTTCCCTGCTACCCTCTATATTACAGCTAGCCTGCTGGGTTTGTAGGGCAAGACTAGCTACCCTTCCTGTTTTTCTATGTCTTGCCATATTTCCATATTCTCCATGTAGAGGATGGATTTGCCTTTGTGTTCACTCTAGAGCATTGTTTCCCAAAATGGTGGGTCATGATTCACCATTGAGAACCAAAACTGGACCATTCCCCCTTAAGGGAAGTGGCTCAGTAATAGGTGCCCTGACAACATTGCAGCAATTGCCTAGGGGCCTTGTGGAGGGTCCGGGAGGCCCACAGCCCACTCCATGGGCCTCCCCAATTCAGATGGTCTGCAGGAGTTTGGGGAGGGTCATTTATTTTGACATGAACCCCCTCCCAGCAGTATAGTGTGCCTTGTGAATTTTCAAAAAAATGATGGTGTGCCTTGACAATTTTAGTGCCTTTCCAGTGTGCTATGAAATGAAAAAGGTTGAAAATCGCTGCTGTAGATCAGGGGTGCCCAAACCCCGGCCCTAGGGCCACTTGCAGCCCTCAAGGACTCTCAATGCAGCCCTCAGGGAGCCCCCAGTCTCCAATGCTCCTCTGGCCCTCTGGAGATTTGTTGGAGCCCACACTGGCCCAACGCAACTGCTTTCAGCGTGAGGGTGACTGTTTGACTTCTCACGTGAGCTGTGGCATGAGGGCTCCCTCCACTGCTTGCTGTTTCACATCTGTGATGCAGTAGCGGCAGCAAAGGAAAGGCTGGCCTTGCTTTGTGCAAGGCCTTTTATAGGTCTTGAGCTATTGTGACCTTAATTCATTCATATACGTTCAGATTTAATATATTTATTTATGTAAACTTTTGTAAATTTATTCAAATTTTAAATGTAAATTAATTCCCCCCCCCGGCCGCTGACACAGTGTCAGAGAGATGATGTGGCCCTCCTGCCAAAAACTTTAGACACCCCTGCTGTAGATAAATAAGTGACAGTAGTTTCTTCGTCAATTTCAGTGACTGGTTTGTTTGGCTTCAGTTGTTTTT
This sequence comes from Tiliqua scincoides, assembly GCF_035046505.1. Lineage (NCBI taxonomy): Eukaryota > Metazoa > Chordata > Lepidosauria > Squamata > Scincidae > Tiliqua > Tiliqua scincoides. The sequence goes on from NC_089823.1 coordinate 108,025,088, forward strand.
GACATGTGTCTCCCTCTGTTTGCCAATCAATCCTGCCAACAAAATGTGTATTAGTTTCAGTACAGTAGTGAACCTGTCATTCACTGAAAGGGGCAAATGCCCCGGGCACAGAGCCTCGGGCACCTCTAGGACTACTTCGAAGCCTCATTGAGGCTCGCGACATAGATGGAAATCTGTGCTTCCAGTTTGCTGGAACCACAGTTTAAGAGTGTGGGGAAACCTCAGATGGCTTCCCTAGTTCATCCTGTAGCCATGCGAGGCTTTATTTTGCTCCAGGTGAGTGAGGGGGGTAGATCTGCACGTGGGCACAGCAACATCTCATGGGGGGTGCCATCGTGGACGATTGCCTTGGGTGTGGGGCTGGGAAAATCCACCACTGCTGGGGTAATGCAATTATGGGACACTGCAGCCATGGGCAACGAACCTATGATGGGGCTGGGGATAAGAATAGGCCCTCAGTTTGGCTGTACTTGTCGTAAGAGGCGACTAAACAACCACCGGGTAGATGGGACTCGTTAGCCTGGGAAGGCAGCTCATCTGAGAGAAGGAAAACTCTGATCCCAAACCTCCACTGCCTTGTGGCTACATCCAGTTATGGAAAAGGCTTCAGGAGTCAACCTCGAGGCAAAATCCGGAGCCGGAGTCCCTGAGGCAGTTCATGGCTGAACACAGTCGCGTTCTGGCAACTCCTGCGACGTCGCTGGAACCAACCGTATTGGCTTCTGCCTTTCCACTGGACCATTCCAGCGACCTGGAGAGGGAGGATTTGCTGCATGGGTAACAGCCTATACTCCATACCTACTTTACCCAGGCTTCGCGCACTGGAGAGGACACTCTGTTCCAGAGCCACCATTCAGAGTGTGACACCGTGGTCTTCCGAGACTGAAGGATGCCAACAATAATGAGAGAGAGAGAGAGAGAGAGAGAGAGAGAGAGAGAGAGAGAGAGAGAGAGCATTTTGCAGTGAAAGGATGGGAGTGAAGGGATAGATACCTGCCAGTTATTTTTTTTCCTCCTGCCTCCTTCCTCACAACCTCCTGCCAACTGCATTTACCCCAGCAGGGATCCAGACCATGTTTGTGAGGAAGATACAGGTCCACAAAATGTGGAGTGCATATATATATGGGTAGGGGAAAGCAATTGGCAGGAGAAATATATAAGCACTTCTTTTTCTTCCAGCCTATCTATCTCTAGTGCAAAATGCTCCCTCCTGTGAGCGCTTTACAAGGAAGAGGCCATCAGGGTTTCATTAGAAATGGTTGGAGTGTAACGTATAGTTTGCCTTAGGAAACACAGTAAGTCAAAGAGAGAGTTTCATCTACTATCTATTGCAGCAAATATTGTTGTGACTTTTACGCCTCGTGTCTCAGTGCTAACAGTGACTATTCACTGAATCTGCTCCCAAAGGGAAGTATGTCAGTTTTTTAAAAAAAATACTGATGTCAAACCGGAACCTTTCTATTGCAGCAATGACCCATATTGCATATAAAGAATCAGGTTTCAGGCAAATGTAAGACTCCCAATTGTCGTAAGGTTCTTTTTTGGTCATATTACCACTTACCAGCTTCACATTTGCTATACTGTCATTAACAATCTGAACCTGGGGGAATATCCAGGATTTTATTAAACTGACACAGTGACTATATTTCTCCTTCCTGAATTAGGACTGATTCTCACTTTACTTTTGATGCTCGAGAATCCATATCCATGCACAAAATAGATGTGGGTCCCATGAAATGGGAAGGATGTGCACCTGCAAATTCAAACATTTGTTTCTGTAAAAAACTGGGAAGTCAGCTGGGAAAGGGTATATCCTTCACAGATTTCTAAAGATCCATGTGTTTTATTCTGTGCTTCATCACTGATGGAGTGAGTTGTCCTTTATACTCAGGTTCATGTACTTGAGTGCATAATGTATAATGACAATTCAGCTTCCTGAGAATCTTGCTTTTCATTTTAAGCTTAAGTTTGTAGTCAGTGTGACCGCATATATGGTAGAAATAGGGATGAATAGACTTTTCTGATCCTTTTCTAAGGCTATTTACATGTATCATACATTGTTGTCTGTCTGGGTGTTCTGTGTGGGTGTTCTGTTTTCCGGTGAATAACTGTGTATACCATTCATTTCAAATGAAAATGTAGGATACTTTCTGCAGATATATCTGTGCTGTCTGCACATTGAACATAACAGGTAAATAATTATGTGCACTTATGCACATTGAGGGCGCAATCCTATCCTGTGCTGGCACAGGCAAGCCAGGAGGCTTGCGCTGTATCCAGCGCAGGATAGTGGCCAGAGGCAGCTCAGCCAGAGGTAAGGATAAACATTTCCCCTTACCTCTGGGTAAGGGCTGCTGGCCCCTATGGATCTCCTCGGACTTGCGCCACCTCTTGAGGTGGCGCAAGTCCGAGGAGAGCGGAGTGTCTTGAAGTCGTTCCATTCTCCCTGGAAACGGGGGGGGGGATCTGGCATAACTCCCGGATCCCAGCCCCACTTCCCACACCCTACCCGCCTGTCTCCGGGGCTACCCATCGCCCACACCCCCACCCAGGAACACCTCCCTACCTCCTCCTCCCCACCTCCCCCACATCTTTTCCGCTTGCGTTGGCCCAGCAGGGCCGAAGCATGCACTTGAGGGGAAGCCGGCACAGGGGCTTATGTCAGCCTCCATAGGTCAGCGCTTCTCAGAGCACTGGCCTGGTTTCCCCTCGAGGAGGCACAAACTTGCTTTAAGACACGTTTGTGACCCCCCCCCAAGTCCCTTGGGCTGGCCTAACACCTCGTTAGGATTGTGCCCAGAATGTAACATGTACGTTGTAACATGACCTTAGTTTTCTGATCATCTATGCCCTAAGTTCTATTCCTCTTGAATCATCATCCAGCTAGAATAATTTCTAAAATTAATTCTGAAATTAGTTCATGTACACTTTTTTGTAGCTTTCAGTGCCTTCATCTGTACCTTTCCTCCTCTGTGTTCCTGCTGTGTGCACTTGCATTGATAGAACACTGCCAAAAATCAATCTTTATGTGGTCCTATGTATGCAGGCTTTTAAATGCAGTGTTTACTCCTGTGCACTGCAAAATACCATACAAAATAGTATTTATATGCCTGTATGTACAATTTTAGAAACATCTCAGTTATGGGAACTATAGGTTGAAATTTCAGGATGCAGACGAACAGCTGAATAAGATGACCAGTACTCATAGGCTGGGGTTCATACACATGCATGTAGAAAACTTACAGCCCAATCCTATGCATGTCTACTCAAAACTACTCAGGTGCGTTCCCTACTCGGGTCTGTGTCTCGAGGTGGGGTTAATTCGGCTAAAGACAATTGCATGGCTAAGATTACTGAAATTTTGGTTTAGGATTTTCTCTAACCCTACCTCCTCTGGTCTAATGCACCAATTATTGTCGGATTCAGTCCTGCCATTAGAGATCACCGATCTTCTAACCAAATTTAAGTCTATAGGGCTGGACACTGCAGAGCTAGGCATGATTGGCTGTGATGCTGCTTACAGAATCGTCAAAGAAAGAATTCTTGATATTGAACAACAAGAGCTGTTTAGTGCCGCCAGAACCATATGCTCTCCACTCTATCTCCATGTTCCAGTCAGTTTTGGGAAACCGGCCTCTTTCTTTTATCACCTGGAGTGCCCGCAGGCTTGGAGAGCATTCACGCTTGCAAGATGTAACGCTCTTCCATCAGCCTTGTTATCGGGTAGGTTCAGTGGTATTCCCTACTCGGAGAGGAAATGCAAGTGTGGTAGGGATTGTATTGAGACTATAACACATACCTTTTTCTACTGCCCACTACATGATGTTTCACGCAAGAAATATCAAGGCCCAATGTTAGCTAGGATGCAGGGCTGGGTGGACTCAATCATGCTTCAGTCTCTCCTTTCCACACCTGACTCTGAGACCCTTGATAAAGTCGCTTCCTTTTTATCTGGGGTAATTGCCAGGCAGAGCTCTGGGATTCTGGGCAGTGTGTGAGGAAAAGGCCGATGTCTATGTTGTGTTGTCTTTGTATATTTTTGTTTTGTTTTGTTCTTTCTCTGTATTTTATGCCAATAAAGGTCTTACTGAACTGAACTGAACTCAAAACTAAGTCCTACTGTAGTCCGTAAGGCTTACTCCCAGGTAGGTGTGGATAGGATTGCAGCCTTAATTGTTCACAGATGTATCAACATTTGACAATACAATCTGAATATGTGAATTGACTCTGCTGAAAAGATTTGAATTTGAGCTGATGTAATGGGACATGGCAGTTCTGCGTGTGGTGCTTGATGTGCAATAGTTCATTGGAATGTGCATGTCACTACTTAGTGCTGCAATGTTCTAGCGTATGGAACACCCTGAGTTCTCTGCCATTTCACATGTTCAGACTGGGTGCAAATCACAATATTCTCTCAATGCCACTTCTGAGTGTTCTTAAAAGTTGAGGGGAGGCACTGAAATGAATACAATTATTCAGGGAAAATGGAAACATGCTAATATCTCATATTTGAAAACCTTTTTAGAAGGCATCTAGGGACACACTGACAAAAGGAAGAAGCAAAAGAAATCACTGGGGAAGTTATAAAAACATTTCAATTTAATGAGGCAAAACGATTCAATAATTCAATATAATGATATATACTGACACAGTCAGGTGTGATGTATCACACATGGGGAACTTCATAAAGATGCATCATTTTGTACAACCACTTACAACTTTTGGACTAAAAGAAAAGCGATACTAATTAATCATATTGATTTGAATTATCTGGTGTGTTAGCTGCAGATTGGAGAATCAAGACTGCATGTCCAAACTCCCACTGGTTTACTGGCAACCATATTTTTAAACGACAGAATAATTATTTAAAAAAGGTAGATGAAGTGCCATTAAAGTTGTCCACACAAACCATCTAAAATAAAATAGGAGAGCTCCGTAGTTATGTTTGCATTGCACTTAAGGTTCTATTTATCTTCATATATGTGGGTGTCCATGAATCAGTGGTTTGTTCCCACAGATTCTACATCCGCTTCAAAGCACAACCGGAACCAGCCAAATGGATATCCCTGTTTAATGGGAACTCATGAATCACTGAGCAACCTATGCTGATTCAGTTAGAACTAAACAATCCCAAAGATGTCAGCACAGGAGACCAAACTTCTCAAATAATAATTGGTAAAACTTTATATGCCCCCCCCCCACTTATTGAGAGATCACAATCAGGGTTGGTAGCATGTAGACAAGGAGGTAGTCAAAGGAGGATGGGTTTTGAGCCTAATCCTTAGCATTATGGAATGCAGACTGCATTTAGTTCTCGGTTACAATTTCAGCTGAGAACTTGTGCAGATTTCAGGCAGAACTAAGATATGACAAGGAGAGGATCTCAGGCGGAGGCATCCTACTATTATCTCCAGTGAGTCAGGTTCGTACTCATGCAATTGTAGTCTGCTATATCCAGCACTGATTCCTACTAACTGAGGACCAACTCACGTTAATCAGAAACTGAGCTGAAATCTGGGCTGAGTGATTCAGTTCAATGCAGACTGCACGGAAAATCAGGACTTGGGAGTGTAATGGAAGCATCACAAAAACCTCTTTGCTATATGCTCATCCACAACTGATGTTCAGATTACATAAGTCACAACTCCTATTTTACAATGTGATATAATGGCTGAAAAAAACTGTTCCATGATTGACTCCCATGTTGCCTTAAATGTAGAAATTCCAGGTACACTGGGTTGCCCGATTGCATTTTTTCTTAGTTCTGCCTGGTTGACCAATTTCCATAAAAAGCTTATGGGGTCAGGGCTACATCCCCAACTTCTGTGTGTTCCTCCAACAGAGCCTGCATGCCACGTCTATGCCTTGCATCACCTCTACACTAGCACTTGTATGCTTTGTAGCAGACGTTCAGATGAATGTGTCACCTTGAATTCACATCAGGCTCGTCACGTGTGAAGAATGGTACATGAACTTGGGGCACTATGACTGTTCAATCAGGGATCCTTGAAAAAGTGAGTAGCCTTCTTTGAATGCTAATGAGCAAACTGAGACAAAATCAAGGCAAGCAAAACTGAGGATGGAGCTCTGGTGAGCAATCAAATTGACCACTTGCAAAAGCTCTAGTGTAACATGTCCACCACTGCTGTCACTTCCACCCCCTCCCCACTCCTCTTCACCCAAAGCAAAGTGCTATCTTTGGTAGTAGGAAGACAGGAGCAGTGAGTAGTTCCAATGCCATGGCAACATCTTTTCCTGGTAGTGAATGTCTACCAGGCCCAAAACCTCTGGTGGAGATCTCATGCAATTTATCATTTCTACCTGGGAAATGTCCCTTCAAGGTTCTTCTTGAGAAGCAACTGAGATAGCTTTCATTTCCCAGCGGGGTATCCTTGGACTAGGACTACTGGTCCACTTCTGAAAAAGATGCCACTGAAGCCCGTGAAGTGCTAGCTACCATCCCCCACAATTCTGAAAGGTAAGCACTTTTCCCTGAACACTCACAAAAGGCTCAAGCTCTTGCAAGCATTTGCAAGGAATGTGTGCAAAAGTTCAACTCCATTGAACTTCATATTGAACTCCATTGAACTCCATTGAACTTCATATTAGGTGTGCTCATGCATCCCTAATATGAAAATTGTCTGGAAGGTCAACTTTGCACTTAATTTTCCACCTCTAACTGCCCAATCCTATCCTTTCCCCTGCCACAGCATGTAAGTGCTCTAAAACAGGCTGCTCTGCATACTATGGAGGGCAGTTGGGAGGGTTGGGAGAGGTAAGGAAAAATATTTTCCCTTGCCCCTCAGTAACCAATGGGCTCTATATCTGGCACAAATCTAAGGAGACAAAGGGAATGTGTTGGGATGCTCTGGAGGGGGAAGCATCTCACGCAAGTCACCTTTTTAAGGGTGCTGCACCTCCTGTGGATCACAGTTCCAAACTGCTATGGTATCCATCCCACCCACCCGCTTCTGACAGTAAAGGACCAGCAATTGCCAATGACCAAGTTTTGGCTCTGTTCCTAAATTGGGAATTGAGCTTTATATCTATGAGTTAAATTGTTAATTAATTTAGCCCATCTGGCTTAAAGTCAACCCCACAGGATCACAACTGGTAGATTCAGTGCAGATTGAAGGAAAGAAGAAATATTGGGGGGGGGGGATGACTGGAGAGAGATTTCACACATTGGAATGATGAAAGAAGATGTACCAAATCAATCTCTCACAGCTTATTGACTTGAGGTGACCTGGGCTCTGATGAACTCAGTGATCCCAAGACTAATGAACTGGCAGATCAGCAATGTGTGGGCCTCCTTGGCACAACTATGTGGGTAGTTATCGGTAAAGAAGAAAAAATGGCAATTATGCAAAGTACCCAATGCTTTGAACAAGGATGGGCTACCTAAGCAAGGCAGGCAGTACCAACTAGAATACCCAACCACAAGTAGGGGAGGCTAGTTTTGACCTGTGAAGGATTACATGAATAAGAGGCATAAATTAATAAAGCTGTGGCCTGTAGTAGTCAGTGGCATAGCTAAGGGGGTGCAGGGGGTAGCAGTTGAACTGGGCAACAAGCTTCAGGGGGGCAACAAGTTGAGCTTGACACTAGTGGCCAAAATTGTGAAAAAATTGGTATGTACAAATAATACCATCATGTTATATATCATTGGACAGGTAATTTAATGCAGAATGAAGTGAAACAAACCTCATTTGAATATGTCTATTCTATCAAAAGATATGGCCAATTAACCAGAAAATGAAAACACAACTGCCTTATGGATCAAAAAGTGGATTTCTTTAACTCAGACCTATGAGACTGATTGTTCTGAGAGCCAATGAGATGTCATTATGATACAGCATGGAACCAATAAGGTCTTAATATGAGTCAGCTCTTATTTCCATGTATCATAATACAGCTACCCCTGCTAACTGGGTAAGGTGGCAGTTTTTCAAGCAGTGTTCCTCTTATATTTAGCAGGGGAAGAATAACTGTCCCGCTTTACCCCAGTACAGTGTTTTCACCTGATTTCCCCTTTTTTAAAAGCCTGGGAGGGACATCACTTCCAGTTGTGACATCACTTCCAGGGCATCATTTTGAGCTCAGCTCAAATGCTACGCCACTGATAGTAGTTCAGTTCATCCACCATGTTTGCATTCTGGAATGTGGGGGCAACTGCATATCTTTTACTGTATAAAATGTGAAATAATTTTAAACATAGCTAGGCAATGCACTGATAATATGTAATTTAAGAATTTGGGAGAAGGGAAATTGTCATATATGCTTTGGTGTGGGATTACAAGGTTATAGTATCATTAAAAAAACAGCAGAAATTGAAATCTCTTTCTAGTGTTCCTCGCGCCAGTTTTGACTGTGCGATTCCCGGAATATGCAGAGAATAGAAATTTTCTAAGGCTGCATGAAAGGTGTGCACTCTGACTACGTTAATAAGCTGTCAGGAACATGGTGCGCTTTTCTCTTTTCGTTCCATTATTAATTAGATGAAAATGTGGTGGGCTTTTGAAGGTGCTGCTGGAGCAGAGCTGATGGTTTAATAGATTCTAATTTATGGGAACCATAAAGCCAATTTCAGAAATCAGTTAGACCTTTTGTCTGTATAGAAAATCAACTGGTGTCATCGCCCCACCCCCTCGACAGCGCATAAGGAAGGCTGAATCTGAAATAGTTTGCACTGCAAGAAAAGCTTCATTGAAACGGCATATAAATACAACCATGTCAGGAGAATTCTGGTGTACCCAGGAAGAATGGACTACCTTTTATTAATCTGATTGCTTGCTAATGGTCAGGGATGAGCCACTGATATTTCCTGAATAGGAAGTAGTGGTTAGAATTTTCCTTCAATGGGCAATCTAACTGCAGGATGAGACTGTGTCTGGCAGACAGGAGAAGCGTTTCAAATTTGGGCAATGACAGAGATTCAGAAAGAGCAAGACAACTGTGATTTTAAAAAAGTAATAGTTTGACTGGAGTGGACCCATCCTGTAGAAGGAAATTTGATGCCAGTTCAGGAGTTGTGTTGCCTGCATTGTCTATTTTTTTTTTCCTAATATGCTCTGCTTGCATATCTGTAAATACAAAGACACCATAAGTTGCCATGATTCCCTCTCATGTAACACTGCCATGCTGTTCCAGAACCATTCAGCTACTTGGGGATGTAACAACAACATCCTAATAATGTATACATGTGTGACTCATTTTGTCAAAGGCAAGAGTAGCTAAATGGTGACTTGTAGGTGGATTGTTAACTGGTGGTTAACTGTGATGTCGAATACCATACAGGTTGTGGAGACAGCTTTCTTTTTCCATATGAATGAAAGTGAGCATAAACCCTTATTAACATTTGGCAAGCTCCCAGGGAACAAGATGAGAATGACTCAGGAACTGGAGCCAGGTTCTGTGTGCAGATTTAAAGTACATTATATTTTTCCAAAGTCGACTTTTATCACATTGCAAAAGATCACAGTTAAGGTTGAACAGGCATCTGTCAATCATCTGCGTGCATATCTAGAAGCGAACAGACTTTATATCTGAACTTGGGCCTCTGCAGGGCCCAAGTTAAATGGGAATAGGAGCCCTCTGGCTAGCCACGCACAGTGCCAACACTGTGTGAGGGAACAATCCCTGAGGGAAGTGCTGAAATGAGGGAGACTTGCTCTTCATCGATCCTTGCAAAGGCAAGAGTTTTGTTGGTTTGGTTTTTGCTTTTTTTTAACATGAGCTGGGGGAGGAGAACAATCGGGTATTTGCTAGCAACTTATGTGAGTTTCAGAGCACCTTGAAAGAGAGTGGGGTTTTGGAAACAATCTCAATGAATTATTTATTTATTTTTCACATTTGTATACGATCCTCCCTCCAAGGAGCTTTGGAAATGATTTAAGCCCAATTCCCAAACCACTACAACAGGGGTCTCCAAACCCTGGCCCGGGGCCAGCCTCTTGTCTCCTGAAAGCCTCTGGCCCACTTGGCCAAATATGACTGGAACTATGCTCTTGTTGTGTCTGGAGGGTGTTTTAAGGGCCAGAGAGGTTGAATGAATGAGCCTATTCATTCATTTATTCACTCATCTAATTTCCATCTCTAATTTATTTAAATAAATTTTATATTTAAATTTTTTTTTTTCCAGCCCTCAACACCGTGCCAGATATTTGATGTGGCGCACTGGCCAAAAAGTTTGGAGACCCCTGCACTACGACATCCTGGCTCTCAGAAGTAATTTCTCAGGATTACTTACTTGTTAATGTTGGGTTGATTGACATATCAGAATATAAGAGTGTAGTCAGAGAAAGTAATAGCAAAGTGTTGCCTCTTGCTTCATATAGTTGCTCTAGGCAAAACAGTTGTTCTTTGGTATCCTCAGTAGATCCATTCCAGGATCCCTGCGGATACCTAAATACATGGAGGTCACCACACCAGCAAACTGGAAGTATCTTTCAGTTGTGTCTGGGAGGCCTTCTGAGAGCCCATTACCATGCATTCCCCAATAAATACAGCCGACAACAGGTATGGGATTAAATGGGCCACTTTATTAACTTACAACAAGCGCAACAAGGCAAAATAGGAAACAATACCCAAACTAAGTGCGGGGTTCTAAATGGGGGAAACGGCCAACCGTCTACGTCCCCCAGTCTCATAGGGCGTCCACCCAACTCCAGGCATAGCTCAATTGTTATTAAGCCCGCCTTTCACTGTCGCCCAAAGAGGGTAAGCCAGCCAAACTACTCTGCCTTCAGGTCACCCCTGCAAGGCCCTAAAGTTCAGACCAGGGGCTAGCCAGCCTCCCTGAGCCGGACAAGCATCCAAAGAGTGGTTCTGGTTCACCCCTGCCCTTGCTGGCTTAGATTGGACGCCGGAGAAGGTCTTCTGTCTACCCACCCCGCACTTCTACTGCCACAAGGGGAGGTCAGCCTAGCGCTTGGCCTTCCCTGTACCCAAAAAGAGGTTCAAGCCTTGTTGCAACTCTGAAAGAAAGCGCCCATAACCCATAGGAGAAAGGTGAACTCCATCGCCACGATAAAGAGCAGGCTCCTCAAAACCAGTACTGGGATGATGGATAGCCGCTCCACCAAGCTCCGTGACGACCCTGCCCAGGTAAGCGTTGACCCTTTTGCGTGCTACCTCTATTCTTTTAACACAACTTGCCCACCGCCAAACTCGCCTAGGCAGCATGTCAGACCACAGGATAGTGATCCCGGGAAACTGACGGACTAACGAGTTAAAATCCTTGCGGGCCTGGAGCCTCAAGGACATGGACGTCCTCTGACCCAGGTCATTTTCGCCCAAGTGTACCACGATTACCTGCGGCAGGGGGTTGACAGCAAAACAGCTGAGAAAAATTGGCCCCAGCACATACCCCTCTTGGCCAACCAGTCAATGTGCGCAATGTGCGCCAGCTGAGAGCCGAAACTGGATGACATGGCATGCTTCCAAGCCCAAAAACTATGGAGTGTCCGCAGATCAAAACCCTGGCTGGGCAGCTCCTTCGTGGACCTGTGGGAAAAAGAAGCACATTGTGAGATAAGCTCACTGGACAGGCCAAGAGAAAGGAGGAATCCTTCCTCCGCTCTAATACTCACTCCCATGGCCAGTCACGGTCAGTGACCTGGTCTGCCATGAGGCGCCCCCCAATGGCCGCCAAAATGAGGCCCCAACAGCCACCCCTAGGCAGGGAAGCACCCGCAGCCCGCAGCCCCCACTATCAGGGTGCTCTAGCACCCTGCGCCCCACGGTGCGGCAGGCAGAGCACGCAGCAGGCGGCCCTTTGGTGTTGCCGCTCGGACAGAGCGCGCAACGGGCCACCCTTAGTGCTGGTCGCTTGCAGAGCGTACAGCGGGTCATCCCCTGGGCGGCCTCTTGTCGTTGCCGCTCGGTCAGAGCGCACAACGGGCCGCCCCTGATGATGCTTGCGTTGCAGAGCGTGCAGCGGGTCATCCTCTAATTGATAAACCGCTCACGGGGAGCGGTCTTGCAGAGCGCACAGCTCGCCCCCTCGGAGCGGTCTTGCAGAGCGCGCAGCTCGCCCCCTCGGAGAGGCCACCCACTGCCACTGTTGATGGGAGCCTGCAAGCACGGATCGCCGTGCTCCAAGCCCTGTCGCGGGGCAGCCTCTCCTCCGCTCCTGGAAAAGCAACCTGCTCAGGCGCTTCCAGGAACGGAACTGAGCCGGGTCTAGCGCCTGCGCGCTAGATCAGGCTCAGTTGTCCCGCCCCCCAAAGCCAGCCAGCCAATCAGCTGGCAGCAAAGCCCTGCTGCTGGCTGATAGGGGGATCAGCCTGGCAATCATTGCTAGCGTGCCCATACAGGCACGCTAGCTGCCTTTCCAATGCTTCCTAGTGCCCAGGACTGCAGCTGTGCTGAAATGGTGACCATTGCATCCAGTGGGGCTGGAAAGCAGTGCCAGGTCTCCTTGGGATAAGGGAGCTTACACTCCCTTACCCTGTGTAAGACCTGGGTGGCCCCAATGGGTCTCTTTAGATCTGCACCCACTATTGAGCGGGCACAGAATCTAGGAGACCAGTGTTGCGTCTTCCAGGCCGGGAGGAGGGTCAGGATACGGTGGCAGAGGCTGCCACTTTCTACGCCCCTCCCACCCACCAACCTACCTTTCCCCCACCTTCCCCCCACCCTGGAACATCTCCCCCGCTCCCATTCATCATTTTGCCACCCAGCACTCGCCTGGAGCTCCGAGTGGCAGTTGACTGGCTTCTGCCCAGCGCTGGTTCAGCGCAGGGCCTGACAGCAAGTGTTGCAGACGTGCAGTGAGTGCAAGCTCTGGGCCAGCGTGGGACCAATAGGATCAGCCCTGAAGCCCGCCAGCCAGGGGCTTGGCATTTGCAGATATTCCATTATGCAGATGCTGCACCCACAAATATGGAGGGCCCACTGTATAATAGTCAGGCAGTTTCTAGTGTCCATAGCCAAAGAGGAATAATCCATCATGGAAGGCAGGAGTTTCTATATTTAAAAACAAACAAACAAGATCATCTCCAATTCTTAAGCAGAGGGGCACCTTCCATTTTCTTTGTCTTTGTAACTGAAGAAGCTGCAGGCCCTTTAGAACATATACATGGCTGAGTTCTTACAGTGAAACGTAGCTGTGAAATTGGCCCGAGGGCACAACATGCTCTGAGAAGAAGGAGGCTGAGATGATGTTCATGCAGAGGTCAAAGGCAGGACAACGTAAGACTGAGCCAAAGCACATCGGAATGTTTTTATACTCTGGGGCTATCAGGAAAAGTTTTAAAATTAAAGGGGTGGAGCAGGAGCAAGCTGCAGCAATGTGCAAACTGATCCATTAGAAATGATGGTAACTCTGGTCAACAAAGGCACAGACTTGCAGAGGAGTCTGAGACCTGTAACGCTTAGTACATAACTCTAACTCTACATGACAGTCACTATCCTCAGATCAACTAAGATGTAACAAACAAACAGTCAGAAAATTTAACTTTTATAAATCATGGGGCTAAGGTGAGATTGCAAATTGTCTATGCAAAAGGATTTTCCACTCCTACATTCCAATACATCTCCTTTCTCCCTCACCCTGTGCCTTCTGTAAGAAAAGGCAACAAAAATGCAGTTTTCCCAACATGCTTTTGTGGCTTCATTTGGTGTCTGTGAAACAGTATTGCACATGAGCATGGTGTTTGTGTTGTTTGGTTGGCTACTTGTATTGATTTGGTAATGTTTTAATGTGATTCATTTGATAGGTTTAACATTCCTGGAGGTCACATTTTTGGGGCAGAAGGGGAAGATACGTTTTCATATATACATAAAATAAATAAAAATCGAGTGTCTGTGAGTCTGATGACAGATTCATACATTCTATTTTTTTAGGTGTGCAGATAAGATGCATTGATATGTACACCAAAAATGTAACACATGACTTTATTCTTTATTTACCTACTTAAAACCCATATTCCACCAACGATGTGTTTGTGCAACCGTTTTTTAAACAGGGATTTTAAAAAACTGTCTCAACCAAAGAACCTGAAATTTGCACTGTGAACAGTGTAAGGGTAGTCCTTTTTCAGAACAACAGGTTTTATGACTGTCCAACCATGTTACCATGTAAAAAACAGGGGCAGAAGTTTGTGTTTTGGGGTTTTTTTTGGCACTCTACATTTGTTCATTCATAGCCCCCTCACCAACTGAAATGAATGTTCCAATTTTGGTTTCTTATGTTAGGCCAGAGGCTAACCTTTGTCAGAATCAAATTTAAAACTTTCAGGTACAAACAAGCACCTGTACTTATTATCTGAAGAAACTGATGTACAAACACATCTAATGGCATTCTCCTGCCTCTTTTCATCCAAACTGTTCGCCTTTGAATTTTTGTAGGCCAGGGATCTCCAATCATTTAGGCAGGAGGGCCACATCGTAAAAACCTGACAAGGTGTCAAGGGCCAGAAAAATTAAAAAAAAAAATTACATTAAAAAATTAAATAATAAATACATTAGAGAGCAAAAGCAGGGGAGAAAAAGATCTTCTGGCAAACCAGTCCAAAGCCTGTCTGCTCACCTATGCCTAGTCTCCACATGTCCAGCTGAATGTGTGAAAGAAATCTCCATGCACATACAGTTATGTGCACATATGCCTTCCAAACACCTGAGAACCATGCAGTGTTAGGCTTGTCAGGTGTGTGGAAGTCCATGAGCCACTTTATGCATATTGAGGTTGCTTTCATTGGTTTGGCAAAATGCAGAAATACTGAGTATGGGGTCTCCTCAGTCTGCACTGATGATGCGTCTGGAGCTAGTAGGTGTGTTGATATTGGGCACAGCCAGTGGGTACAAGCTCTTCCCCATTCACTATATACATGAAGGGCAGATGTCTACACAGGACCTCTGTCAACTGAGAACATGAATTATACAGGTTAATTGAATATATTGGCCAAAACGTAACTGTTGTATACTTGGTGGCAAACCTAGTTTTGTTATCCTACAGGGCCAGCTAGGACAATATTTTAAAGCCTGAACCAGCCCCAGGTGTTAATTGATGTTCATTCTCACAGCAAATGCACATCTGACCCCTCCCTTCACATTCCCCACTTAAATCTCCAATTGCGGGGTGGATGGGTGTTTGAATCACCCCCTTACACATGTTGCTAACCTAAATACATGCAGAGCATATAGGGGAAGAGAAATGGGGGAGGGGGAGCAGGAAGGAGGAACAGCCAGGACCCTGCCATGAGCATGCACATAAATTATCAAGTGGAGCCAATTTGGTCTTTAAAATACTGTGGGCTTAGATACATGAAGTGGCACTCTGGTATGTGTAGCATTTGTATCATGCGACTACACCAGTGTGGCATATCCCTAAACAGATAGAAAAGGAAGCAACTGAGTTTGAATCAAGTCTAAGCTTGAGTTGTCTGCCTGCCTGCCTGCCTGCCTGCCCACCTAAATTAAGTCTATTATCTCAGTGGATGCACTGACCATATTAACCAGGACCTGGAATTCAACAAGCTCAGTAGTTCTTTTGTTCCCATGGCTCCCATTTCCCATGTTTATTATTACAGCCTCTGTTACCTTAATCCCATGTGACATTTTCCAGTGCATTCTTCATTTTTTTTCCCTCACATCACTCGCAAATGCTTAACTTTAAATGCTCTGTCAAACATGAAGAAGGGAAACAAGGTTTCCCTTTATTTTTAACAACTCTTCAGTCCACAGTATCCCACTGTAAGGCAAATGCAGTAACAATTCTGGTAACAACATGTATGAGGACACATAAAACTGAAAGGCGGCAGTCAGAGTCTCACAGGGTGGGGGAATGAGATGTAACCTTGCAATCCCGGGCTTCTCACCTAAGCCTTACTCCTTCGCCTATAAAAATGCTTTGACATGAATTCCAAAGACTAATGTCTAGCTGTAAGTACATGTTGTCATGAGACAGTGAACAAAGGCAATGGGTGATTTAGGGCTTCATCTTCAAAGTGGCCTATGACTTCTGTCACAGTGCTAGCCAAGAGCAAAAAATCCTAAATCATGATAGGAAAGTCCCCTTCCTCTCTTTCTTTTGGGAGACCCTGCTTACAGCCAGGCTGTCATTCTGATGAAACTCATCTGCAAAATCTCTTAGGGTGTAATCCTAACCAGCAGTTATGCCAGCATAGGAGCCCCTGGAGGGTTGCAAACATGCCATAAAGCATGTTTGCGCCTCTGTGGGAGGAAGCTGTGTTGGCATATCCAGATGCGTCGAAGCACAGAGGCTGGCGGAGGCCTCCGCGGCAGCTTCCTCCCTGCCGCTTGCGCCAGCGCACAAGGCGAAGGTAGGCATGAGGGGCTGGGAGGAGGCAGGAGGGGGCGTTTCTGGGCGGGGGAGGGTGGGTGATGGGCGGCCCCGGGGGCAGGTGCACAGGGAGCCCGGGACAGGGCTGGAACCTGGTGGTTGTGCTGGATCCCAACCCCCATCCCCGGGGAGAACAGAGCGGCTTTGAGCCGCTCTGCTCTCCTCGGACTTGTGCCAGCTCCAGAGGTGGCACGGGTCCAAGGAGACCTATTGGGGCACGCAGCCCTTACTCAGGGGTAAGGGGAAGAGCCTCCCCTTGGCCCTGGCTGAGCCGCTGCAGCCAACAAACCTGCGTTGGATGCAGCACAAGCCTCCTGGCTTGCCTGCTCCAGTGCAGGTTTGGATTGCGCCCTTAGTAAATGACAGGGAAACAAACACCCGGTTTTAAACCTGGTGAGAGCATATGTTCTATATCACCCCTGCTTTGCATTCAGGTACTGATTAAAGCACAGAGATACAATAACAACATCTAACACAAACATATATAGCTATGCACAGCAAGGTATAGCTTCTGATCCCTATTCAATAGAGAGCATGGGCAGCAAAAATGCATCATCTGATAAAAGAGTCTCGAACCTCATCAATCAACTTTTTTGTAAGGAGCAGGGAAATGAAATCCAACACCCCTTTCTTCTTCTTGAGCAGCTGATTGGCAAGATTCTAGATTTTTTTTTTTTTAGATGGGGCTATGCAGATAAAGCCCAGCTCCTAGATTAGGCTGATGAATTGTGTATAGCACCTGTTTGTGCATGAGATTCTTCATTCAATGATCCTAGCTGAATCAACCCTAAATTCATTTCCCTGAATTAGAAAAAGAAGGGAGAGGTGGAGTGGAAGAGAAAGTGTGCAGGAGAGGAGAGTGGAGAACTAAGGGCCCAATCCTATCCTACTTTCCAGCACTGATACAGCCATGCCAGTGTACGCTGCATCCTGCAGTGAGGAGGCTGTCACAGAGGCCTCCTCAAGGTAAGCGAATGTTTGTTCGCTTACCTCGGGGCTGTATTGAGGCTGCGTCGGCACTCAAACATTAGACAGGATCAGATCCTAAATAATCTTCTCTTTCATTCCCCTCTTCCTTTTCCAGTCCAGGTAGTGAGAGGAGAAGGTACAGTGGAAATGAGTCAGCGCACAAAGGTGGGTGCCTTCTGCCATCCAACCAATTTATTGTTAAATGATGTGTAAGACTGAATGCTGCTATAATTGAAAGGTGAGAACCAAGAATAGAATTCTTAAAGAAAAATTAGGGAGGGTCTAGCTGAAAGTATCATGACATCATACAATAGTCACATCTCACACTAAGGCTCCAATCCTGTCTTCTACTACCAGCACTGATGCAGCCAGGCCAAAAAGCTGCACACTGTGTTCTAGGGTGGGGGTGTGACTCAAAGGTAAATGGGAGGTAAGTAAGAATAAATTCTACTTACCTCCACATAAGCTCTGGGACCACCTACGGTCAATAGGCTATGGGTCTCCTCAGACATACACCACCTATTTTGGTGGTGAGGAGAAACAAAGGGATGGGGAAGTTTACAAAAAAAGAGGATAAGAACCAGCATTCACCATTGTTACCACATCCTCCCCGTCTCCTAATTCCTGCCCTGGATTGCCTGGTTCCATACCCTCCCCACCCACAATCCATCCCCCATTCTGACCAACCTGCTCTGGAGAAGGTTGCCAGCTGTGGCAGTGGGCGGCTATTGCTGTTTGTAGCAGCAGCTCCCAACTGGCCACCAGTGGCGCACTGCACATGCAGCCATGTGACCTGTTCCAACAGCAAACCTCTGTGCCACCTACTGGTGTACCTGGGGGTGTCAGGGGGACAAATGTCCTGGGGCGCCACCCGGAGGGTGCTGCCACGATCACCTCCCCCGCCGCCAGATCACCAACGCCCCGCTGTTATTGTTTTTTTAACAGGCCTGTCCAAAGCCTTTTGAGGGCTGAAGGCCATCTGAGACCTCCAGAGGGCCTTCTGAGGCCTCCAGAAGGCCTAAAAACGTCTGGTTTTCAGCGACTCACACAGTGGGGGGATGGGATGGGGAGTGGCATTTTGTGGTCCTGCCCCATTAGGCACAGGGGCCAGGTTCCCACTGGTTCCACCTTTACTCTGTTACAACAGCAAAACTCTGCGGATAGAATTGGGCTGTCAGTGATATAAAGAGAAAAAACATGCAATATATTGTCTTGTCAAAAATATCTTAAAATTTTAACGTGGTCCTTATTTGGAAATCAGTATATCAGTTATATAACAAAAATTTTCTACCTCAAATACACTCTGCATAAAGTAAATTCACACTTACACATTCATTTATTATAATCATTTCTGTGTTCGCTATTTTCAGATTAAATTCATCAGTTCATATCCCTTCTTTCTAATTTTTAAAGTGCCCCTCAAGCAATACACAACCCTCTTCATCACTGTAATGTACCACAAAATATCAGCATGAACAAATTAATGTTTCAGCTTAACACGGGTAAAGTAATTGTTTGCAATCCGACATTACAGCAGTCAAACCTAGAGTTTACAAGAGTGTGGGTGAGTGCTGAAAGATCCCCTTGCACCCTATAACAGTGGTACCCAAACTATGGGTCCGTGCCCCACCCAGTGGGTCACAACCCAATTTTTGGTGGGTTGTGCAACTGGCAAGGCAGATTAGGTTATGTGCATCAGATTTAAACAATCTGCTACTTGGGGGTAGCACTGCTGCCCAATCACCATTATAGCCACAGAGGCTTGAGTGGTGGTGGTACTTGAGTGGTGGTGGTAAAGTGAAATTTTTTAGGTGGGTCCTGACACTAAAAACTCTGGGAACTGCTGCCCTATAGTGTTTAGCAACATTTGTAGTTTGACCCATTCTGCCACTTCCAATGTGACTAAACGCTCGATCCTATCCTTGAGGTACCAAGGATCCTATCCTTGGTATATCTCCAGGAATGTCTGCACAATGATGGTCCCACCAGCACAGAAGCTTTCCCATTGATGGAAACAACACAGGCACTGTGCAATGCTTGAAAAATGCTGTGTCAGTGTAGCTCACACAACGCTCAGGTGCCAGTGGAACTCTGCCACTGGAGAGGCCAAAACAGGGAGGAGTCTGGGTTACGACATGGGAGGGAAGAATAGGAGTCGACATACATCTTATTCTATGTCCCCCTTCAGAGAGTGGACATTACCCCAATGTTGGAAAAAAGCTAATTCTACAGAGCTGTTGTAAGTAGAAGTAACCCAGTAAGCAACAATGGAGAAGGAAAAACATCAAAAAGTTGCAACTTCTGCAACTCCTCTGCCCTGCCCACTTTCTTATGATGGATGATACAGATTTCATTTGGCAGCATACCACCCCCAGTACTGCAGACAGTAAACCAACAGGTGCAGCCAGACTTCTCTGGAACCTGTTATTTGGCTGCTGTTGGATAATGTGAAATGGCATAATGACTCCACTGGGTGAAGGTGGTTGGTGACTGCACTGGTGCGTTTCTCTTTCAGATGCTGCTCTGTTGTTGATGCTGTTCAGTGTCATGTCTTCTGGGGCTCTGATGGAGAGGATGCTCCTCAGTGATCACAAGCCCCATATTATCTGCTCCCATGGTAGATGGTGGGTAGCAGTGGCAGGGGAACTGGAATGACAGCATACTGACAGCCATACTGGCAGGTGAAGCAAAAGGCATGGGGTATACTGGGGTGTGGCTAACTGGGTGGGATGCTTCAATAGGTGCCCTGGGTCACATGCCAGCCCAATTATTGGCCCATGCAGTGCTTCCACTGCTAGGTCCATGTGCTACCACCTCCCAGTTCGGTGTGCCTGTTTGCAGCAATGCAAAGTCTTACATGGGTGCTGTTTGCCCGTCTCCTGCAGTGGCTGGGTCATCAGAGAGCAGCTTTGTGGAGCAGCTGGTGCAGGTTCTAGACCTGCCTCTCTCTCTTCTTTTTGTTCCTGCCATGTGTATTTTTGGACAGTCACTAAACAGGTGAGTGCCTTGCTGTTGAGGGCAAGTCTCTCAACTGGGTTCAACCCCAACTTGCTTGGATCCCAGCGTGTGTAGTTGTGCAGTACCCTGCTTTGCCAGAGTATTGTTGAGTCTCCCTTGTGACTTGCTTTCCAGTCTCTCCTCTGGCACAAGTTCTCCTTCCTGCTGGTGGATGTCCTCATGTCATGAACGCTTGCTATGGAGACGTTTTGTGTTTTTGTTTCTCATGGCTACCCTCTCCCAAATAAGCTGCCTTTCTACTTTTGCTCTGCTGTACTCAAAAAGGTATTCCTGAATATGTGTGTGTATTTGAGTGGACTGGAACCCTGGGGGCAGGCGCTCCTAGTGACTCCTTGCATTTGCCCTTTGCTGCTGATGCTACTGTTGTAGGAAACTGGGGGCCAAATCCTATCCAACTTTCCAGCACTGATGCAGCAACTGTTACCTTGCACATGCCCAATCTCGTCTGATCTTGGAAGCTAAGCAGGGTCAGGCCTGGTTAGTACTTGGATGGGAGATCGCCTGGGAATATTGGGTGCTGTAGGCTTATACCATAGTCTTTCGAGACTGAAGGTTGCCAACCATTTTTTTGCAGCTGTGACAATGGGCATGCTCAGCATCCTGCAGTGGGAGGGCAGCCACGTAGGCCTCCTCAAGGTAAAGGAACATTTGTTCCCTTACCTCTGAGTTGCATTGCAGCTGCATTGGTGCTGGAAAGTTGAATAGGATTGGGCCCTGGGGTGCTGTGGAGTGTCGTATTGTGTGTATGTGTGTGTGTATTTTTGTGTGGTATTCTTATGGCATCTCCCCGTGGTTGGGGGTGCTGCCTGTTACTGTATGGCTCATTCCTAGTGGGTGGCGAGGGGTGCCTCCCCAGCATCAGCCACTCCTTTGCTCTGCACCTGCTTTCACCCTTGTGGCGCTTCGCTGGCTGCCAATGTTGAGGCTGATTGGGTACAGTGACTGGATCCTATGTCAGCACAGGGTCCGAATCGCATTGGGCCCTTAGTCATGCCTAGATCCCTGTTCAGGCATTTGCTCACTTGTAGAGAGAGAATGTATGAGAGGCTCCTCAGGAATAAGCACAGTGGTCCTACCCCCCCCCCCCAACTGATGGCACACCATGTAGCAATCCCCCACTCTCTTCATATGCATAACTGGTCAGCAGAGATAAATGCTTAATGCAAGGAGAGCTTCTCCCCATAATTGGAACTCTGGAATGGAGCTAGTTAGCACACCATTGCAGGGCAGAACTACCATGCAGTATTCTGAGGAGTCCATAACATGTTCCCTCTCTGTGGGACAAGAACATCTTCAGAGGGCTTAACCTTTTCTGGATTGTACCAAGGACTACAATCTGGAGGATGCCATTCTCTCAGTGAGGCTTATGATTGACTTTTTTTTTTTTTAAAGAGAGCTCCAAATGTTGCAGGAATTAGGGGTGGGGTTTAATACCTGAAAATTAAAAAAAAATGCAAAAACTGTCAGGCATCTCTAAACCATTGGTTATACCTGCAGGCACTCTGTAGATTAGATTTCTACACTCACCAAGTTTATGCAACAGGCATATATTGTGCTCTTGACACCCCCCCCCATCCCTGGTTTTTGCTGTTCCATCCCTGGTTTTGTTGCAGTAAAGCAACAAAGCAAAAATGCAGTCCTACCAAGTCCCTGGCAGAGCTGCATTATGTAGCTGTTGGACTGCATTCAGCTTACCAGGTTAAAAGTTGTGCAGGCCTGATTGATATTATGACCAACTTAACCCAGTGGTTAGTTAGAGATCTCAGATCTTCAGCATCTATAACAAATTGGAGGGAAGGCAGATTTCATGATGGGAAAAAGCACACCTAGATCGTGTCTGGAGGCCACTACTCCTGAAAGTTTCTCTCACCTACATGACGATACCATAAGCAATGCAGCTGTTTTCCACAGGGGACATACTTCTTTGGTCTGTAGGTGGCAGCAACCTGCTGCAGTAACAGTTTCTAGAACTTTTTTCTGTCAATTGGTGGACTTTTAACAGTACCAGGATTGCTGTCATCAGTGATTTACAGTGATCAGCTGATTGACTTTTGCAGCCCTAATGGTATGAAAACATTTTACCTTCTTCTGCTTTGAATAGGCTGCAGGTACACGAACAGGGTTAAAATGCAGACAGCTTCTTGTCCGTTGTTCCCCATCCTCCAGAAATGTAATGCGAAATGTCAGAGCCCACACCCCCAAGTCCATTGTTTTAAGAACCTCTTTGCACATTCTATTTTAGGTATATACCGAAGATGTTTTCAGTGTATGCCTAGAAATGCAAAGCATGAATGCCCCTCACTTGTATGGTCTTTGAAAATCAAGATGGATTGTGGCTTCCTGATGATTCTAAATTTAGTGACAAACCAGCATGTGTCGCCTAGTAATGAATGAAACAGCCTGAAGTCCAATAAGAGGTCCAAAGGATTCTTATGGTTGTACAGTTACTTCTGATAGGCATGAGTGCATGCTCACTGGAGGATTTTAGTTTTGCAGTTCAGTTTTCTAATCTTGAGCAACACAGTTCCATGGAGAGGTCATGCCAATTCACATTTGAGCAGGCTCTGGTTTGTGTGCCAGTTCATTTTATTTCGTTTAAGACATGGTATCCCCATTTTCTGACAAATGCTCCATGCTGCTTACATCCTAAAACATATCATAAAAGCCACAATTTAATCTATTACCAATAAAGAGCGGCCATCAAATATAAGAGATCTCAAATATACAAGATTGATATCGGAATATCAAAGAGCAGCCATCAAATATATGACCCAAGTAAAATAAATCGCTACTCAAAGACTGGTAGTAGATGATTGAGCCTTCATGTTGTACTCCAGGCACTGAGAGAGCGCTAAGCAAATATCATTAAGTGGGACGTCTTTCCTTAGCTACAGAGAAATTACAGAAATTGCTCAGTTTCGTATTCCTACTGATGTCACCGCTTGAATGGAGGAACCATAGAGCAGATCCCCTCTGATCATCTTAAAACCCAGGAGGGATCATACTGGGAAAGCTATCCTTGCAACTCCACAGGGCCCAGGTTGTAGGTCAATGCCAATGACTTAAATCATTCCAGGAAGCAAACAACCGTCTGCCTGTACCACTGATCTCCCCTGTCAGAATCCAGAATTCTATCCAATACGTCTTACTCCAGGCAGTTATACTTTTGTCCAGAGGCTTTTACTGCATTCAGTAAAACTGTGGGAAATACAGCTTGGTAAGACAGTGAAAACTGTACTTCAGAACTAACCGCCACATCATTCTCCCTGAAGTCAGTCTCCTACTGTTGACGTACGAAGGCCCTGAAATTTGCTTCATGCGATTGTGTGTAGGATTCTCTCTCCCCCCAGCCCCACCCCCAGTTTTGTTCCTGTGTTTCAACTGGCTCTTCAGAAATATTTTCCCTTCTTTATCTGAAACATTTTGTTCAACAGCCTCTAGCTTCTGAATTTAGATCGCATTAGCATATTTGTTAAAAACAAAACAACTGGCTGGCTTTCAAATGTCTCTGCTATATGCAAGTGCTAATTTAAGGACAGCCATAAAAATGTACACAGAATGTTCCCTGGTGGCAGGAAAAATTATATATTTCGTCTGACCCTTCTAAAATAGCTGTCTTAGAAACAGAGTGTGGTGAGTTTGACCATCTTGATAACTCTGAATGAGTGCTTAGAGATTTAACAAAAGGAACTTAATGGTCCTTAATGACGAAGGGTTCTTTTTTCCTCTTCATGTCTTAGAATCCAGCCTTTAGAAGGCGAACCTCTCACAGCTGGAGGGAGGAGCAGAGAAAGCATTTAGAGCCTGATGTGCAGTTTGAATTGAGACCGACAGATGCCTTAAGCAGAGATTATTCAATGAGTTTCTCAGTGCGCCATGAGTTGAGAAAGGTTCAAAATAGCTGAACTAGCTGTTTGCCCTAATGCTTATGTACTCTGTGGTTACATCTTCTGTTCTTCCCACATTCCATTTTTGCCTGCAGAGACAAACGCTGAACCTCAACCTAGTGGAGACTTTCTTCTCACATTCTGAAACTTCCGGTTGTCAGAATCTCCCTAGAGTCAGCATTTATCTCTGCAAACAGGTGTTGAATTTTGGAAGAGCAGGAGGTGTGACCATGGAGCACATCTGCACTGGAGGTGACAATAAATGGTCGTGCCTTTCCTCTTATTTGTTTGCTTCCTCTTTCCCTTTGAAGCTGGGTCTCAGTTTGGAGGGCTGAAGATTCTTTTAGGAACCCATCCTTACTGCCATGTTTACTTCTGCACTTATGCTTGCTCCTTGGAAGGGAAGTATGCCCATACTCATTTTTGGTCCATACTCCACTCCTGCCTGATCCAAGCCTTCCTTAAAGGCCACTGCCAGGACACTTTTGCTACTGACGCACTGCTGTCCCATTCTAATAGTTTTCTATCTCTATCAATAGTTTCCTACCTCTAACTAGCAGCTACCACCCAAACGTTTTTTCTCCACAGAATGGCCCGTAACAATTACAAAGCACCATTTCCAAATATTTGGAATTCAGTGTGCATAGTCATCATCATTAGAGATATCCATTTACTGAAATGAACATGTCATAATGCTTTTCATTGCTGTAGAGATAATGGCCATCACAGAAGGGACATAGTAATGTGGAGATGCCCTATCATAGGATCCACAAGCAAATATAACTTAGTATCACAACAAAAGCTTCAGCATACCATCACCATGAAAGATTAATCATGAACATGTAAGGACGTCCTATGGTTAGTTCACACAATTACCAGTTGAGTCTCATTATTCTCGAGGGTTCTGTTCCCAGAACTCAGGTGAATGGCAAAAATTGCAGGATAGCAAATCAATAAAAACAAAGTTTCTTTGCTCTGGTAATTTAGAAACAGCTTTGTTGACCTTTGTGATGTTAAGAGAGAGTCATTAAGAGGACAACCCAACAATCAGTCTCTCTCCAGGTGCTTAGAAAGGATTGTCTTTCTTTCATGTGTTCAGGGGGAAGAGAGGGGGTCACTTGGAAAGAGAGATTGATGGATTGTCAGCTGGCTACCCTCTCTCTAACTATTGTAAAGGACAGTTTTCCTTTAATTTAAAGGGCTCTTCTCATCATATTGAGATAAAAAAAATCTCTACAACAGTAAGAAAAGCATTTTAAAGGGGTGCATTTTTCTCTTTCTCCAAGGATCAGCACATTCCTTCTCATTTGCAGTGGCCATTCATGTTGAGACAAATCCGCGTATAAAAAATCAGTGTATAACAAGGTTGGACCTGTATAAGTGCTTTCCCTTATATTCCAGCCATCGCTCTTGCCAGGGCTGCAGGTTCTTTTTGAATTCCAAGGAAGAAGCATGTCTAGTCCAAGGCTGTCATAAAAGAGTTTTATTTGTCTAAAACAGGGGTTTCCAAAGTTTTTGGCAGGAGGGCCACATCATCTCTCTGACACTGTGTCGGGGGCCGGGGAAAAAAAGCATTAATATACATTTAAAATTTGAATAAATTTACATACATTTACATAAATGTATATATTAAAGATGAATGTATTAAAGATGAACATTCATCAGTTGTAAAACCACCAGTGAATGAAGGTCTTGCAATAGCTCAAGGCCTATAAAAGGCCTTGCACAAAGCAAGGCTGACCTTTCCTTTGCTGCTGCTGCTGCATCACAGACATGAAACAACAAGCAGTGGAGGGAGCCCTCATCCCACAGCTCATGTGAGAGGTCAAACAGTTGCCCTCATGCTAAGAGCAGTTGCTTCGGGCCAGTGTGGGCTCCAGCAAATCTCTGGAGGGCCAGAGGCTCATTGGAGACTGGGGGCTCCCTGAGGGCTGCATTGGGAGTCCTCGAGGGCTGCAAGTGGCCCCAGGGCCAGGGTTTGGGCACCCCTGGTCTAAAATACTAGAGCATCAACTTACAGGAGCACTCCAAGCATTCAGAGGCATCTCCAGGCATAAACTTATAGCATTTCCAAGCACCAGACTTACACAGGTCTCTCCAGGCATTTCAAGGTGACCCCACGGTCGACATAGCCTCTAGCATCCATCAGCAAGGCCCAGGAGCAAGGAGCTAAGCTAATCACAAGCTTATACAGGCTAACTGTTTACTTTGGCCAGTGTCTTCGGAAATCAGTGCTAAGCTAATTAGCAAGAAAAAGACTAATTGACAGAAAGATATATGTTACTGTAAATATTACTATAGCCCAGATGGACAAACCGGTATCTAAGAGAGTACAGCAAACTAGTACAGCAGATAATTGGCCAGGCTGATACAAGCAAGAGATAAATAGGAACTGTGAGTTTCTGGAGAAGGCGCTGTGTCACAATGGCCAACTGTGGTGGAGGTTATTTGCTTTCAGCTGAACTTCTTAGAAAAATCAGCCTGTGAGAAAGCTGAAGTTCCCTAAAGATGGGTGGACATGCAAAGATGGCTGGCCGACTAGAACGATGGCTGTCGGTCGTTGCACCTTATGTGAGAACAGTTCTGGCTCCTCTTCCACACAATTGACTATCTGCACAGAATATGTCCACGTGAACTGTGAGGCACACAGATGACGGTTCTGGCAACTGCCATAATTTTGTGTGCGCATGTGGATGAGTATGTAAAAAATGCTCCAGTTTCCATAAAAATGACTGGACATTTAATTTGAAAACCACGTTTCCTATAGTACATGAAAGTCTGAGGAGAGTGAGGCAAGGGGGCAAAATCCCCAGGGTCCAGGTTTCCAGGGAGCCATGACAAAACAAACTAACAGTACAAAGCAGATTTATTATAAAATTTAGGAAGGGGAGGCCAACCAACCATCTTACTGCAGGCCCAATGCCAGCTGTCAGCAGCCCTGACTACATGAAATGGTTTCTTACATCAGCCACATGACATATGACAGAAAACACATGCCTGCTTCACAGTCCCACTAGGCTGGTGCTCCAATCGTAAACTGTTTCTCCCACATCTTGTATATCATGGTCACATCTGAGGAATGGGCTCCACCAGCAGACCCAAATGGCCTTGTTATGAATGCTAGTGGACATTTATGCTATTCACATGCTGTGCATTCCTGTTAATGTGTATGGTCGAAGGAAGAGGATCATTTATCCAGAACTTAGAGCAGTACCCATGAGCTTACTAAGATCATCATTAAGAATATTTCTATACTGCTTTTCAACAAAAAATGTTCTCAAAGCAGTTTACATAACAAAATGGGGGGGGGGATGGTTCCCTATCCCACCTCAGCCGATTTCTCATCACCTCTACAGTTCACCCTTTCCCATGTATTGCTCACAATATTCCATATTCCAGTATTCCAATATTCCATATTTCTTACATCCTCCAGCCCAGGGGTGTCAAACATAAGGCACCAGGGGTGTCAAACAAAGGAAAAGAGGGGGGACCCGGGAAACTATAGGCCGGTCAGCCTAACATCTATACCGGGTAAGATGGTGGAATGCCTCATCAAAGATAGGATCTCAAAACACATAGACAAACAGGCCTTGCTGAGGGAGAATCAGCATGGCTTCTGTAAGGGTAAGTCTTGCCTCACAAACCTTTTAGAATTCTTTGAAAAGGTCAACAGGCATGTGGATGTGGGAGAACCCATGGATATTATATATCTGGACTTTCAGAAGGCGTTCGACAAGGTTCCTCACCAAAGGCTACTGAAAAAACTCCACAGTCAGGGAATAAGAGGACAGGTCCTCTACTGGACTGAGAACTGGTTGAAGACCAGGAAACAGAGAGTGGGTGTCAATGGGCAATTTTCACAATGGAGAGAAGTGAAAAGCAGTGTGCCCCAAGGATTTGTGCTTTTCAACCTTTTCATAAATGACCTGGGACCGGTGCTTTTCAACCTCTTCATAAATGACCTGGAGACAGGGTTGAGCAGTGAAGTGGCTAAGTTTGCAGACGACACCAAACTTTTCTGAGTGGTTAAGACCAGAAGTGATTGTGAGGAGCTCCAGAAGGATCTCTCCAGACTGGCAGAATGGGCAGCAAAATGGCAGATGCGCTTCAATGTCAGTAAATGTAAGGTCATGCACAT
The DNA here is from genome assembly GCF_035046505.1 of Tiliqua scincoides. Lineage (NCBI taxonomy): Eukaryota > Metazoa > Chordata > Lepidosauria > Squamata > Scincidae > Tiliqua > Tiliqua scincoides. Next base: position 108,053,406 of record NC_089823.1, read on the forward strand.
TGGGGCAAAAAATCAAAACTTTACAGATAGGCTGATGGGTTCTGAGCTGTCTGTGACAGATCAGGAGAAAGATCTTGGGGTGGTGGTGGACAGGTCGATGAAAGTGTCGACCCAATGTGCGGCGGCAGTGAAGAAGGCCAATTCTATGCTTGGGATCATTAGAAGAGGTATTGAGAACAAAACGGCTAATATTATAATGCCGTTGTACAAATCGATGGTAAGGCCACACCTGGAGTATTGTGTCCAGTTCTGGTCGCCACATCTCAAAAAAGACATAGTGGAAATGGAAAAGGTGCAAAAGAGAGCGACTAAGAAGAGGCGCCTGAGGGGGACATGATTGAGACGTACAAAATTATGCAGGGGATGGACAGAGTGGATAGAGAGATGCTCTTTACATTCTCACATAACACCAGAAGCAGAGGACATCCACTAAAATTGAGTGTTGGGAAGGTTAGGACAGACAAAAGAAAATATTTCTTTACTCAGCGTGTGGTTGGTCTGTGGAACTCCTTGCCACAGGATGTGGTGATGGCGTCTGGCCTGGATGCCTTTAAAAGGGGATTGGACAAGTTTCTGGAGGAAAAATCCATTATGGGGTACAAGCCATGATGCGCATGTACAACCTCCTGATTTTAGAAATGGGCTATGTCAGAATGCCAGATGCAAGGGAGGACACCAGAATGAGGTCTCTTGTTATCTGGTGTGCTCCCTGGGGCATTTGGTGGGCCGCTGTGAGTTACAGGAAGCTGGACTAGATGGTCCTATGGCCTTATCCAGTGGGGCTGTTCTTATGTTCTTATGTTCTAAGGCCCTGGAGCTGAATGCAGCCACTGGAAGCTTTTTATCTGGCCCTCAGGCTCTCAGCTGCTGACCAGTGCTGAGGTGTTACTGAAACAGCGACCCACATGAAAATTGGGCTTTCCCATATTTTGAAATACGATCAAGATTTGCGTATTTTCTCTTCTGTCATTTGCAGTTAATGAACTTCTATATGAGAGCAAGGTTCTGATTTCTGGTCATCAGCTGCTTAATGATGTCACTTTCAGCTTAATGAGATCACTTCCGGCCCTCAACAGGTGCCCTGAATGTGAACTTCGGCCCTTTGTATGAAGCGAGTTTGACACCCCTGCTCCAGCCTATGTTTCTTTTCATCATCACTGTGGTTCCAGTTCTGTGTGTGAAAAAATGATACTCTTTACTTGCTTCATCCAAAGGGAATTACATTCATCGCTTCGTTTATCTAATCTTTCAAACTTTTAAGTCCGTTTGATTTGTTGTCCATGTCTTCGTGAGGGCAAAAATAAAACAAAGTAATACCCCCCTCCCCTCCGAAGCTGGAGTTCAACCAGCAAATGTGGCACCCGGGAGTGTATTACTAGCCCTCTTTTTGACATATTGCACATTTGCTGAATTGAAGAAAGCACTGTAATTGTAGAGAGCAGCATAGTGCTCTTTAGAAAGAAGTACTCCCGATTATCCAAGCTGTCTATTCCAGTGATCATTATCCAGTGACAATGTGATCAACCAGTGGAAATTTGTCTTTGGTCAATCAAATTGCTTGACCTGGAAGACATACTCGGTATTTTTTTGTTGCTGCTGCAAACTTGATAGCATTACCTATGTGAAACAAAGGAATTGTATTCCACTCTGCACAACTTTCGTGATGACAAAACATCTGTTGTTCTCTGTGCTCCCTGTAATTGCTTCCTACAGTATAGCAATAATGGAAAATGATGCTTCTGTCTTTGTGCCGCAGTCACCATAGCCAGGGCAACAGTGGCCCATGCACCGAGCTGTTATTTTACCAGCAGTGCTTGCATGTGTTACAAAACACGTGAAATGTGGACACATGGAGGGATGGGACAGTTGTGCTCAGGAACCCAGTGTATTGGCCAATGGCACAATTACATAAAAATGAGAGGAACATGGAGACAAGGGTGAAAATGCATAAAGATTTACTAAAGTGCTTGAAAACCAAAAAAGGGGGGGACACAAACTGGGTGTAGTGAATTTGCTCATGCACACTTAATCTAGACAGGGGAAATTCTTCTTAACATTTGTCACCGACAATGGAACTCTGGGGAAAAGAAGGAGGAGAAGCTAATGGCCCAAATCCAATGGGGTTATTATGACAGTAGATCTCATGTTCCACTATTGTAAAGGTCACAGCAGCACCATAAATGACACACTGCTGCTATTTGCATCAGAGCCATTGGTGCAAACAGCCGGCAACTTCACACACCTGCTGGCAGTGAACCCAGCCTGTTCCAAAGGAGGTAAGGAGACAGCAGGGACGTGTTGTGGGTGGTTTGGGGGAGTTCAGCACAGGGAGGAGGGCAGGGGGAAGGCAGATGGCTGGAGGGGTGGATCTTGGCAGCAACAGCACGCACCAGGATCCGATCTCTGCTTTTCCAGCCTGACCTGCGCCCTTCCCCTCCTTGGACTTAGAACAGCAAAATGGCTGGTGCAGTCCCAGTGTGCTCTGCATTTCCTGCTTTGATGAAAGAGCCTGCCCAGAGGAAGGGGCATATAATGAGGCCAACTCTGGCTGTAGTGGATGGGGGGGGCGTCAGTTCACCACCCTCCAAACTGCTGCAGATCTGAACAGAATCATTTGCTTCCTAGAAAGGCAGACCCTACTCTGAAGCTGATCAAAGGGCTTGAGCAGGATCACAAGGGTGAAAATGAACCTTTGGATAACCTGATCTCAGAACATTTAAGGCTTTAAAAGTTAATGCCAGCAATTTCTATACACTCTCAAACAGATGTGCCCAGTGAATTTGTTTTTCTCTCTGTGGTGGATCCCTAAGAGCGCAATCCTAATCAACTTTCCAACACCGAGGTAAGGACAATGCCACTCTGAGGTAAGGGAACAAACATTCCCTTATCTTGAGGAGGCCTCCATGACTGCCCCCCAACTGCAGGATGCAGCACATGCCCCAGTGGCACAGCTGTGTCAGTGCTGGAAAGTTGGTTAGGATTTGGGCCTCAGGCTAGCCACATCAGAAACTGCTTTCCCTCAGTTTTGAAACAGGTTTGCAAAGCAGCATGATAGGTTGCCATTTGAGACATTGAAGTCCACACCTACCTTGGTCATGTGGAAATAGTGGTAAAGTTCTTTGGATCTAGACCAGGAATCTCCAAACTTTTTGGCCAGAGGGCTGCATCAAATATCTAGCGTGGTGTGGAGGACCGGAAAAAAAAAATTAAATATAAAATTTAAATAAATAAATTAGAGATAGAACTTAGATGAGTGAATAAATGAATGAACGGGCTCATTCAGTCAATCTCTCTGGTCCTTAGAATACCCTCCAGACATAATCAGAGCACAGTTCTGGTCATGTTCAGTTGAGTGGGCCAGAAGCTTTCAGGGGACAAGAGGTTGGCCGCAGGCTGGAAAGAGGCTTGCTACGGGCTGCATCTGGCCCCCGGGCCAGAGTTTGGAGACCCCTGATCTAAACCATCAGACACAAGCCAACTTAGCAAATCCCCTTGAATGAAACAAATTTCCTGCATACCCGATGGCATCATTTTGATGCACATACAAAAGAATTATGACATGCAAAGAATTATGTATACAAAAGAATTATGACACATCTTTCAGAATAGGCTGGAAGGTAGGAAATTCTGCACTCCGGCAAAGGATTGTCAAACAGGAAGCAGAATGGTGTAAAATGGAACTGGCAAACCCTCTGCATAACCTTAAGGTAATATATGGGCTCTGTCTCTGTGTCTATTTATTTCACCCCTAACAAGGTGATAATTCAGCCACAGAAAACTAAATCTTCCTCTCGCCTTGAAAACCGTGACAATAGATTATCATTTCCAAGCGATCAACTCACTAAATACAGTTCAATAAAATATTATAATGGTATCAGAAGAGTTTGGAAAGCTTGGAAGACTCTCCAGCAGGTGTCCGATAGAGGCAAACTTAGAAGTATGCGATAAATAACCTCTATATTTGAGGATATACTAAGCTTACATTCAGTTACATAACAGTATATGAACAAGCCAATGTATGCTCATTCAATCAGCAGTAAAGCCCAATAGAATTGTACTGTTAATGTAAAAGTGAGTAGCAGTGGCATTAAAGACCCAATCCTATGCTTCCCAGCACTGCAAGGAATAGCAGTGCCAAATGGCAGCTGCTGTATCCTGCAGGGCGAGGGAAGCTGCCAAATGAACATTAGTTCCCTTACACGGGGTAGAGCTCAGCTTGTCCCCATGGGTCTCCTCCAAGCTGCACCAGCTCATGAGCTGGCAGAGAACTGAGGAGGTCTATGTCAGGCAGCTCGGCACAGGAGAGGATACAGGATACAGCAACAGCATCTGCTGCCACCCCACTTCCCGGCCGGATGCGCCCACCAACCCACCCTCCCTTCTCCCAGTTTCGCCCCCTGCCCATCTTCCCCCTGCCCTCCCCCTCCCGAAAAACCTTCCAGTTGGCTGACTGGGATATTACCGCCTAGTGCTCCAGCGATGTGTCATCCCAGCAGTGATGCTTTCCGCCAACTAGCACTTGCCTCTCCGCTAGTCCTGGGTGTTTCCCGCCATTGGGAAAGTGCCTTATGTAGAAGTAGAAGGCTCGAAGTTGTTTCCCTCACGCCATTCAGGTATCTTTGAACACCTTTGTTTCAGGTGTGAAGTCTGGATGTCTCACTTCATGTCTTTGCAGAATTAGGCATTTCATAAAAACTCGTTTTATTGCTTGCAGAGACTAACCTCAATCCACAGAACCAGAAACGGAGCATCACGCACATGTGGCCATGTTTTCAGACATACCCAATGTAGATCTTGGAAGTTTGTGCCCCATAGAAATGAGGCTGCTGTTCTGCCTGCTGTGCCAGGATTCTGTATGCACATACCTTTCCACCCCCATTCCTATGGGGTTTTGCATACAACTCGACCTTTGTGCAACACTTTGTTGCATTTGGAAACGCGCATCCTGATTAGAGACCATTTTCAGGCCATTTCCATGTGGTTCTAATGGTTCCAGACCCAGGACCAGAAGAGAATGCTGAGTCACTTTCACTGAAATCTGTCTGGATGCACAAGCATGCCAGTGTTCAACCCAAAATCAAGTCAAGCTTTTGCACATATTACAAAGAATGAAAAGGGAAAAAAAAATCTCTAGGAGCAATCGCTGTTCACACAAAGGTGCAAACGTTTATGGATACGTTCACTTTTGCCTTCATTCTGCATATAAACAGCAGGACACTTTTTGAGCTTCCCTGATGGAATATGTGCAGCATCTGCAGAAACTGGCCAGTTGCAGAGATGACTCCTACCTTGGGAAAAGGAAAGGGTTACCTTTTTTTCATCTATCACTTGGATGAAGGTATATTGGATAATAAGCTCCTGCTGCCTCTTGCCTGCTTATCAGTTTAGCCAAGGTCAGGACTCCGCATTTGAGACTATTACTTGTCATCACGCTATGGGGGCAACCTATCACTTGTTCAATAATTCCTCTCCTTGACACAGCTACTCTTGAAAAATTAGCACTCTTTTGCAACTTTACCTATTAATGACACTTCCCACGCCACCGGACTTGGCTTAATTAGTGGCAACTCCCACAGAATACGCAATGAGCCCAGAGAATTTTATGCCTACTTGATATGTGGGCTGAAAGAAAAAGACAGAATTCAATTTTGGTAATTATAGAGGGGAGTGAGTTTAACCCAGGGTAAAAAGGAGGGGGAGGGAATGAGTGATTCATCGGATTGGAGATGATAGAATACAAATCGGATACAGATCTTCCTCCAACTGCAAGCACATCATTATATTTTCATGTTGTCATGTTGTTTATCATGGGAACGCAATCTCTCTCCCGATATAGTCCATTCAAAATATCATCAATCATTTATTGCTTTAAAATCAACTGCTAAGATCGTACCGCCAAGTGTGAGATCACCTTTCAAAAGCAGGAAAATATAACATCATAAATAGCCAAAATCCCTGGATGCCTACATTCTTATTTTGAATCATTCTGGCTGCATTATTTGGCAGCTGTTTAATTAACAAAGCTCAGATATTGAATCAAGTTAAAGAATTATTAATGCTCCAATTCACTGTATTTCTTTACATGTATAATATTAAAGGTCTCCATTTTCATGAGATATTCTAAAGTCTTTATCGGGTTTCAAATTAGCTAATTTCATTTATTCACCTGTTGAAAAACTCAGTCCTAGGCTTCTCGGTGCCTGTTGGAGCAGCAGCGCCAAAGCAGCTGCCACTGTATCCAGAGGGTGCTGGGAAGCCTCTGGGAATCTCTTCTTGGGAAGGGGACTTGCATCTCCTTCCCAAGAGGAAAGCCCTGGCCCCAGCAATGGGTCTCCTCATATCTGCGCCAGCAATTTTGCTGGCACAGACACAAGAGCCTCCATGTGGGACATTCTGGGCCAACACATAGTTCAGGATCCAGCACAGCAGGGATCCATCAGTCCTGTCCCCTGATAACCCAGTTCCCCCTGCCTCACCCTCATCCTGCCTTCTACCCCACCCCCAGAGGCCACACCGCCACCCAGTAATTTCACTTACCTCTGGCATCAGCAGTTCCTCCTTCTGTCAGCATTGGGCCTGGTCCCTGACTAGCCCTAGCCAGTGCTCCCCACTCTCCAGGTGCCGTAAATGTGCTTTATGGCACGTTTACGGCACTCAGTGCTGGCACTAGGTAAGTCTAGGATTGGGCCCCAACCATTCTACTTTTGAAAGTTTATGGCAATGATTCCAATGTTTTGCACATTTTAAGCATGTCATGGAGATGGAGCTATCTCGCAACAGACAAACAAAGTAATGGGCAGAGTCAAGCACAGGCCAAGGATCTCAACCAGGAAGACAGTTCATGAAGCGTGGCGGCAATTTTCTACATCCACCGCGATTTTCTACACAACGAAATAAGATTCACCACAATGGGTTGATTTCAGGCAGTTCATTTTTTTGCAGGTGGGTTGTGCGTTTGACCTACGTTATCCATTCCGCAGGGTTCTAAAACAAAAAAAAAAAAGGAAGCACGAATTCCACGGTCCTATGAAAAAGAAGTGCTATCTCAACAAAAACGCAGGCCATTATATCCGCATCTCCACAGATAACTTGCTTCCTTGTCAAATGCTTGATTACATGTCTAACACTGAACCATCGGAAAACGTCTTCTTGTCAGGGACTTCAGGAGAGCCTTGCTTGGTCATAAATATCACAGAGAAATATTGAAGTACTACCGACTGCTTCCTTTTAACAAGAAAAATCACTTGTGTCAATTGGCAGCCCTTTTTGCCAAATTTTAGTATTTACATAAATTGATGAGTTTAGAAGCACTTTTTAATTTTTTTGGGGGGGGGAGTGACAGAAGGAGCTGGGAGGGTGATAGGGTTTCATAAAATCATGCATGGTTTGGGCAGACATTTTCTTCCTGTCTTACAGCCCTGGGGACATTCATAGAAACTGAATGGAAGCAATTGAGGATGCTTATGGGGATGAACATGACTCACGGTTGCTGGTGTTGGCATGCAAGGACACTGCACTTCCTTGGAAGTTTGCATAGGGGTTCTTTGTGCACAACTGGTACTGCAGCATTTGACATGTGACTCTCCTTAGAAGAACTAGCGCATGAATCCAGAGATTTTCTATAGTCTTGTGCATGTATATAATACATTCCATTAGAGTGTGGTTGGCATCTGGATCCCCTTGTCATCTAAGGATGATTTGGAAAGACATTCTGTATTAGGGAATCCTTAGGTCTGTATCCCCTAATATATCTCTGCACAATACTAATCCTGACCTGTGCTGGCCCTGCTCACAGTTTTGTTTCCTCTAGGTTGGTTTGGGTATCAATGGCAAGTTGCAGCTTGCAGTAGGTGATTGTCCTTTTAAACATTCAATCATAAATCTGTTCTGGAAAAGGAGTGACCCCAAAAGAACTGCTTCACATATTGTGTAATATAATCTACTTTCATATTACCCTGCACATGCCTGATCTCATCTGATCTCAGATGAGGGTCAGGCCTGGTTAGTACTTGGATGGGAGACTGCCTGGGAATACCAGGTGCTGTAGGCTTATACCATAGTCTTTCGAGACTTGGAAAGGTTGCCAACCATAGGATGACAATCGCCATTCATTTAGATGGCTTTAAACAAGGATTACAAAATTTCCTGGAGGGTATGTCTACCAGCAACTATTGGCCATGAGAACCACAGGAAGCTCCATCTTTTTAGGCAGCGTATCTCTGAATACGAGATGATGGGCACAAGCTATGCAGGGAATTGTTATCTTCATGCCATGTTTTCAGGACCAGTCTGCCCATGAGGCAGGGTGAAGCCACTGCTTTAGGTAGCAGGTTGAAGGAGGTGGCAAACTGGTGGGAGTGCCTGCAGACCCTGCACCTGCCCATAATCTTCCCTGCTCACCCTCCTAGCTGCTTGCTTGGTCCGCAGCTAGGCTGCTGCCAAGTTCTCCATCACCTTCCAAACTCTGAAGAGTGATTGTAAAGGGAAGGGATGGCAGCCAGCAGTGACTGAAGCTCCTGCGTGGAAAGCTGTCAACAATCTCAGATCTAGTGCGAGTCTTGAGGCTATATTGATGGTGATTTGCTCTTAATGGCAGGCAGCACAAAGCCATCTAATTTAGTATCTTCTTTTTTCATAGGGTGCTGCAGTAGTTTTTGAACAAGTGTGAAACTTCTCAGGGAAATGATCAGGGCCACAATAGATGCCGGTACAGTGATTCTTATATTAGGCGTTGTTGCTTCATTGTTAGACACTTCCACCTATGACAATAGCCTGTGAGTCAGCTCTCATGCCAATTGGAAGTCAATCGAACTTGCAGTCATGTATGAATGTAAGTATACGGCACGGAAGCTTTTGAGGATAAATGCATATTTCTGCAAACAAAATGGATTGCCTCTTCAAAGACTCAAGGAGCAAGCAGGCTTTTATAAAGAATCACATAATAGTGGGTTTCGTGATGGGCTTGTCTTTATAAAATGTCTTGCTCGGAAGTACCATAAACTATGTCTAGCTAATAAAACATTTTTTGTAACCTACATTTTTTTTGTAGCCCACATCTTTGTGTCATTTCCATTGTTCTGCCATCTCCAGCTATGTTTACTGCAATCAATGTTTTTAAGAAGCCTGCAGCAAAGTATTGTTTACCTTGCTTGTGTAATCATCATTTATTTGAGCCTGTAAACATTTTAGACAATTTACTGTTACTCAGCAATGGCAAACAACAGACAGCAAGGAGCATCTGAATCTCTCCAACACAGAGCTGCCATAAAGTTTCACCCCAGTTTGAAATATGTCTTGACGTTGATTTTAGAACGTTAAGCAAGCAGGCGTAGACATCTTTACTTGTTCTCGGTAAATCTTAGTTTGCTACAAATAATAATAATACAGGTATTTATATACCGCCTTTCTTGGACATCAGATTTCTCCTCAGACTTTAATTCAAGGCGGTTTACATAGGCAGGCTGTTCTAAAACACCGTAGGGATTTTTACAATTGAAGAAAGGTTCTATCTTTCAAGAACCACAACATTTCAGATGGATCTTTCTGATCTGGTATCACATTCTGGCCTCCAGTTTCCTCCCACGCAAGCTGACAAGCAGCTCCTTCATCTCTCACTTGAAGGGCGGCCAAAGTGCAGGTGGAATAACTTGGCTTGGCTTGTCAGCTGCTTCAAGGTCTCGCCATTCACGGTGCCGGTGGCCTCAAACTGGCGACCTTCAGATGTTATCTTCAGGCAAACAGAGGCTCTACCCTCTAGACCAGACCTCCTGCCCTGCCCTAGTCCAGGCCTCCTGAAATGAAGGGCCAAAGGACACAACAGTAAAGCTTGTTATTAAGAGATGATCTGAAAACAGGAAGCAGAAAGAAAAAAAAAATCCTTTTTTGTTTTCTTTCAAAAGGAAGCTGTGATGCCACCCTATCTGAATCCAGGACTTGGTGCACAGGAAGGAATTAATGCTTTCTCCCAATGTCATTTGCCTGCAGAAAAGCTTCCCTTGCTGAAGTTTCTATTTATTTCCAAAGTGCAAAAGCAAAACACTTCCTTTTACTTCCTGTTTTATTTTTCTTTTATTTCTTTGCTTTAAAAATGTATATCTCACTCTTTTCCTTAAGGACCGAGGGCTGTTTACAATATAATTAAAACACACTGCATTGTTAGTTTAAAAAAAAATCAACAAAAGTGCAAAAAGTAGAAATGGTTGCCAATCAACGACAACAAAATCATTTTACACAAGCAAAAGCATGCTGAGAACTCATAAAAGGAGTCCTGAGGTGCCTGGTGCGCTGGGCTGCTGTGGTGCCAAAATGCATCCTGAATGCACCAGGCAGCCCCCGCTGGCTCCTCAGGAGAAGGGGACAGTCGTAAGGAACATTTCCCTGCAGAAGGAAAGCAACCCAGCAATGGGGCTACTCAGCTCTATGCAGGTTACTTAGAGTTCTGTGTCGGGCCGAGAGTCTCAACGTGGGACTCTGGATCTGGAGGAACTCAGCATAGGAGGACCTAAGACAGTGGATTGGGAGGTCTGCTGCCTTGGGCCTTCTATAGGATTGGGCCATTAATGTAGGATTTGCTGGGGGGTCAGTAAAAATGCTAGGACGTCCAGAGGTTGAAAAGAAGGAATAACGATGACACCAATTGAAGTTTGCTATGTAGATGTGCCCTGCTAGTTGGTGAATGAGAAGACATTGGCTGATGAGCTACTGAGTGATGTACGTTCATTTGTAAATCATCCCTCAGGTGGCTGCGAAAGGTCTGCAGAATCTTCTTTCATATGCCAAAAATTATGCAGAGTAATTTTTCCTTTCTGTTTCCAACAAAACTCATGCGCTGAATCCTCAGCAGACTTTCAAAGACAGCTCTAAACCAATGATCAACCAAGGTCAAACTTCACTTGACAAGTTTCACAACCGTCCTGTTCTGACTGGACTCAAATGAGTGGCTGAGGGAAACTTCAGCAAAATATGAACTTCAGCATGAATTTATTTTAAGGAAACTGGAAAACTAGGTGCTGAATGGATGTTCTTTTACCTATCTCCACCTCTTATCTGAATAACTGAGGAGTAAGATATAACTACGAGTAAGGAAACAAAGGCAGGGTGTCACAAATTTTTAGTATTTTGGACTTAGCAGAAGCTATACTCCCTAATTTTTACACTCTTTCAAGATGGGAGAGAGAGAGAGAGTGAGAGAGAGATGTTTGACTTCTAGCAAATGTGATATTAAGGTACCAGTCATCTGGTACTATGTTTCTGGATACGACGCCTCTTCAGTTGCTACACGAGTCACGACCTATCTGCCTATTTGATCAGCTAGGGCAGGGATGGCGAACCTTTCAACTTTAGGGCTCTTGGATCTTTAACAATTGTGTAGAAGAGGGAGCCTCTGGCCTCTCCATTCTGCTCGGATGTGTGCCACCTCCTGAGGTGGCGCAGATCTGAGTAGACCCATTGGGGCCAGTGCAGAGCAACACGGGATAAGGAGAAAGTTTTCCCCTTGCTCAGGTTCTGGTCCCAAACTTACACTGGATACAGTTCAACCCTGCTAGCCTGCCTGTTCCAGTGCAAGTTAGGATTGGGCTGTGAATACTCTCAGGAAGTCCCTTTTCTGCTCATCTGGTGTCAGGGGTCTCAACCTTGTGACAGAGTCCTGGGTGCAAGGATTCTGCCAACACTGCCAACTTATCAACATTAGCAGGGCCTCTCCTTGCCGCTGCCATGCGCAAAGTCCTCATCACTGTCTGTGGCAGCAGCCCAGAAGAGCACAGCTACGCACACTTCTGGAACAGTGTTTATGACATTGTAAAGTGCATTCTGCCGCTAGAGCATTGGTTCTAGTGGCAGTCACGCCACATAGGATTAGGCCGTGACTATAATATTAGGTTCTCTCTTGCAACAGTAGTTGTTGGTTCAGCACTGACTATATGATATGGTTAGCATTATACACGCTAAATATGTGGCATTTGGCATCTCATCAATTTGAGCATTTTCGTATCGTGGGAGAGCAGAACCTGCGATGGAGAGTGAGGCAACATTAGGGAGCAAGGAGTAAGTAAACATGTTTATGTGCCTCGACAAGACCACTATTCTAAAAGCATTATTTGGCTGAAATCATCTTGTTCTTGTAGGACTGGAACATAAACGTTAATATGGGCAATCCATCGACTCCTCTGAAGGTCAAACTATGCAGATCCAGTGACATTTTTATTAGATGATCATCGGGAGGGAAGGGAGGTGGAGTATGTCTTTGAAGCTCACAACAAACACCAATTTGATGTTGCGCAGACATAACGCATCGAGCTGGCCAATAATGTTAAGTAACAGAACACATTATGGCCTGTTTTCGCTTTCAGATCCAGTCACAGAAGCAGCCAGTAACGACGTCCTCTATTTGCTACCCAGCAAAGTTACGTCTGCCATGGCAGATTTGTAGCTCTCAACATGTTGGCTGACTTCCCTACCACCATATTTATTTCTTGCTCATCAATCTCCTCATTGCAAAAGTACAAACTGGATGTTTTCCCTTTTTTTCTGCATAGCGCATTAATGGGGCAGTTGGAAAGCTGGCCTCACAACAGCAACAAACTGCTTTTCTTGTAAATAGCTACTGCATAGTGCTACAAAAGACAAAAGCATGCATACAGAAATGTCACAAAAAGGCCCAGTTGTATCCTTGAGTTATACCCGTGTATCAGTGTAGACACACCAGTGCGTGGAGTTTCACCTGTCCACGGAATGGCTCTGATGGTAGGTGGAGATAGCACAGTGGGAACATAGTAGGTGCAGCACCTGGGACTTTTCCACCCTTCCCCCATCCCTGCCACTGCAATGTATGATGCTGCATCTCTCTACCCCCTCCTTCTTCACCCCTTGCCTTGGCAGCAAGTAGTAGCATTTCATTTTAGTCAAAGCCTGGTGTTATTTGGATTGAAAGATGCAGTAAAAAGTTTCCTGAGACCACAAAAAGACTGAAAGTGAAAAATGCCTCGAGTTTTTAAAGGTTGCTAGCTGCCCTCTGTGAGTAGGGGGTTAAATGCTCAGTTTCAAATGTTTGCCCGCCTCATTGACGTTCTCTCACAATGTCTCCTTCCAAAGCTAGTGAGCTAGGTGCTGGAACTCTTGGACATATATAGTTAAGAACTGAGGCATTGCCAATTCAATTCAGAGTTACATTCTTAGGCACTGATATCAGATCTCTTTAGGGTTATCATTGATCACTTATTAATACTGCCTATATTGCCCATAATTCAACCCATATTTAGAAAAGCCCAGGCAAGATAAGTGTTAATGTTATAGAAGGAGAGTCATCTTCTGCTTCAGTCTTGTTGAGATACCTACCTGAACTGAATGCTTTGTTCATGCTGGAAAGTGGCACGCAAAGGCACTCCCACCATGCTCACAGAACCACATGTGACACTGGTGTGGTGGTCCATATATATACCGAAGGCCAAACTGTGCACATTTCTCTTCTCCTAAAAGGGGAAAACATTGCACAACAGAGACTACTCAGAGTGTCTCCATCACATGATATAGGTTTCCGCATTGTTTCATAAAAACAATGGATTATTCTGCTGGATAATGTTCATGTCGTCCCTCCTGCTTTAACCGGGTTTGGTCCTACTAAAGCAGTTTTGCTATAATTGTCATTAGCTTGTAAGCTGCCCTGTGAGTTTCACATTGAAGGGTGGCCTATTTTTTTAAGAAGAAAAGAACGTGATGAAGGCAATAAATTGGGTTATGCCTGCCATAGGAAGGCATATGCCTGCTTGAGTAGGCATCTGATCTGTTCCCCTGTGGTGGCGGAGAAGCCAGATGTGTTGGGCACTGTTACGACGGCCTTTCAATTTGTGGTGGTCAGAGCCTTCTGGGCCTGGGTGTGAATTCTTACTAGTGATGGGCAAACTCTCTTGGGCTCTGTTTGAATCTGGGCTCAGCAAACAAAACTAATCTCCCCAAAACTTGGAAAGAGTTTCATTTTTAAAAAAATGTATTTTTATTGATTTTCAAAAAAGCAATAATATCTTTTCATAGAATCAATATTCATAACACGGGCTCAATTTTGAAGTGGTGAAAAAGTAATTTTTTTTTTCTCTGTTAGGAAAATGACAGATTCCAATCATCTCCCCATAACCCACCACTATGACTTTCCCTCCCATACTCCCTTTTCTTCTACTGAATTTATCTGGCAGGGAAACAGTGGTAATAAGGATCTCTGTCTCTCTTCCTTCCCTCTTTCCCTTGTTCATGACACATAGATGTATCAAGTGCCCTGATGGAGGGAGGAGTGGGTGAGAGAGATTATGCTACCACCCCCCAAATAAAGCCAGGGAGGTTTTGAAGAAAGGAGTGGTGGAGCAGGGAAGTATCTTCCTTTATAGGTTGCAGCTCAAAGCTGATGGTTCACAGCCTCTGGGAAATGTTTTCATCTTGAATAGTGCATTCTGCAGTTGTATATAATAATTCTGCAAAACGTGTTTGAATGCTTACCAATTTCTTTTTAAATCCATGCGCATAGGAAGCTAGCATGTCAGGAAGAAGATCATCTTTTCCGCTGACGTTCAATACAATTATTTTTTTATATCCCACCTTTCTTCTGTTGGGCACAATCAAAATTAAGATATTATAGTTGTCAAAATGCAAAGTCAAACAAAGCGAAAAGATCAGCAAAACACAGTAAAAAAAAGAGAAAGGTTAAAAGAACTAGAGTGATTAAACAGGGCAGCAATAACAAATGGAGGCTGGTCAGAAAAGGCCTGCTGAAATAAAAATAAACAGCCTGTTTTGAAACACTTTGTAGAGAGAATGTTAGCTGTGCCTCAAGTGGGAGGGAACTTCATTGGCCCTCTTTTGCATCCCTTACAAGTCGCACCTGAGATGGCAAGGAGACCAGCGAGAGTACCTCTCCAGATGATCCTAATGCAGCAGTTCCCAAAGTGTGGGTTCATGGCCCACCAGTGGGTCATGACCCAATTTTGGTGGGCCCCAAAATTTACAAGGCAAATTATGCTTTATGCAGCAAGGGTTAAACAACCTGCTACTTGGTGAGAGCGCTGCTGCCCAGTCGCCATTATAGCCACAGAAGCTTGAGTAGCTGGTGAAGTGAAACTTTTAGGTGGGTCCCAATGCTCAAATGTTTGGGAACCACTGTCCGAAGGGACAGTGGAAGAAGACCATCCTTCAGGTTCCTTGGCTCCAATCTGTCTTCAGCTTTAAAATTCCTAAGCAGTACCTTGAATCACTGGCAACCAATGCAGCTGGAACCGATCTATGAGCATGATCTATGAGTGCCTGTGAGTGCCTGCCAACACTCTTGAAGCTGCATTTGGCACCAGCTGAACTTTCCAGGGCAGTCCCTCCTACAGTGTGTAGCAGTAATCCAAATGAGAGGCAACTAAGGCATGGTTAACCATAGTCAGGTCTTCCAGACACAGAAATGGGTATAACTGGCATCCCAGTCAAAGCTAGACAAAAGCACTTCAGGTAGCTACAATCACCTGGGCATCCAGGAGTAAAGCTCAGTCCAAGAGTAGTCCTTGTGGCTGCAAACAGTGAACCTTGCTTGCAGTTTTTCTCTGTGCATCATTGTTGGAACATTCAAATAAGCAGCCATTCACTTGCACCCCGAAGAGGTACGACCCAGGAAAAATGCTTACAAGTTGATTTGATGAATGAACAAACTGGTCCTGAAGCCGATGTCTGCAAAGGCTAAAGACTGTCCGCTGCAAAGTGGGTGCGCTGCTAGGAGGGGGGGGGAGATTTGAGGAATCCCTTTAAAATTGCAGATTAGAATGCCTGGAGAAAGAATTGCCATGCAAGCCCAGCCTTAAGCCATAGAGCAATGATGATGGTGTAATATTGGAAAGCATACTAATAGCACACGCTGTTAAATCTGTAGTCTCGGTTTTGACAGATAATCAATGTCTCATTTGGTGCATTACACTTCCTTTAAGTAACAATCCACACACCCAATGAAATTCAGAAACATACTCCTCTAAACTAGAAATTTTGGAAACTATCACGAGTGCATGATATCGTTGAAAGAACTTTCCAATGTTCAAACTTCCTTTATTGTTCATTTGTTCATAAACTATACTAGGGTTTAAGTAAAAAAATTTAATGTACAGGTGTATGTTGCTTAACAACAGACTGCATAATGACAAACCAGCAAAAGAGCTGGCATGGGACCAAGGAGATCCATAGATGATAGGGTAGCCTACTGGCTACCTACTGGGAGGTAAGTAAAAAGCCTGCCTGATCTTCCTCCCCCCCCCAAGCATAATATGTGGCAGGTGCTCCAATCAGCATGGCTGAATGGTGGAAGATGAGGGGGGTCAAATTGGGTTGTTAAATACGTAATGTTAATAAATAGTTCTTTTTTATTATTTATAATGTTGCAAATATAATTTCATTATACATAAATAATAATGGGTCCCCTTTATAAACAAACACACCAACCTAGGAAGCAGCTATGCTCCATCATAAGAGCCCTCCTGGATGAGACTAAAAGTTCTCCTAGTCCACATCCTGTTGTCCGCAGTGGCCAGCCAGATGCTCCTGAGAAGTTCAGAAATGGGCCATGCAGGGAAATTGCTTTCTCCCTTGGATGTCTCTCAACATCCAGTATTAGGATTCATATTGCCTCAGAACCTGGAGGTAGCATATAATTATCATGATTAGGTTCTAGGTAAAGCTGTCCAATCAGTGTCCACCCCACACAAATCCAGAGGCCATCCAGCTCTCATGTGAGTTGGCTTCCCCAAGCAATTGTGAGCACAATTCAAACTGGAAGATCCACTGGTGCAGCAGTCCCTGGTGAATAAGCAGTGCTGGCAGGGAGGACTGCACTGCCCCACCAACACTTCATCCAGGCATTCCACTGCATGCCACAAGTAAAGAGACCAGTGTATGGAGAAAGAACAATGAGACCAGTGTATGGAGAAAGAAAGCATCTATACTTGTAAAAAATAAGGACGTTTTGCCATAAACAATTTCAGTAATATTCCATTTCCCATTTATTTTGTCCAGTATTTCATCTTCTACCTGAACAGAGCTGCAGACTTCTGCTACAACATACTGCCAGCCAAAAATGTGACTATAAAACCACAGTGATTGACCAGATGGAAAATGGCTGCAACTAACATCTTTAATGGGGATTGTGCTTGTTGCTACCCTAAAGTAAATAAGGTTATTTATTTAGATGTTTCATTGTAGTTATATAACCAGATTGGCAGAGTCAGGTTGAAACGTTTGGGCCTTACTGTTGGCTCACACAACCTGTGACCCACAAAACTGAATGTAGCCCCCCCCCCCAGCCATATATGGCAACCTGCCAGGGCAAATCTCCATTTTTTGCTGCCTGCCTGTGACTGAAATGGCTGGTGGGCTTTATTCCGCTTGTGGAGTTAGATGTTCTACAACCATGCATTGGCTTTTGATCATGACTTCCTTTCCCAGGATTACATAGGGAGCATCATGTCAACAGTTCTGACCTCTTTTCCCATTGAAGAGTTGTTTTTCTTTCTGTGGACATTGCAAAAACTAGGACACCAGCTTTCCAGGAGACAGAGGGGGACAATGACAATAAATTGAATGGGCAGTTCACAGTCTACTTTCTCTTCTGTAGCCCAGTGGCATATGTAAGGCAATTCTGGTGAACAACACTCCATGAAATATATTTTTCATTACTGTCTTGCTAAAAAGAAAAATCAGCAACATTGCACCAGATGTGTCAGAAAAAACTGACATCATTATGAACATAAGAACAGCCCCACTGAATCAGGCCATAGGCCCATCTAGTTCAGCTTCCTGTATCTCACAGCGGCCCCACCAAATGCCCCAGGGAGCGCACCTGATAACAAGAGATCTGCATCCTGGTGCCCTCCCTTGCATCTGACTGAGCACCTTTACATCTGGAGCTACTCTGGAATTGTATTTTGATGGACATTGTGGGGGAAAGAAAAGACTAAGGGCCCAGTCCTATCCAACTTTCCAGCACCAGTGCAGCCACAATGCAGCCCTGAGGTAAGGGAACAAATGTTCCCATACCTTGAGGACATTTCTGTGACTGCCTCCTCACCACAGGATGCAGTGCGCAGCCCATTGGCACAGCTGCACCAGCACTAGAAAATTGGAAAGGATTAGGTCCTAAGAGAGCAATGAGGTCTATAGGATGCCAGCAGAGATAGATTAGGAAAGAAAACTTGCAGAATGAAGAAAAGTAATTAATGCATTCCTCAAGCATCCATCTTATGGCCCATTTTCTCTCATTTATAGCTGACTTTTAGTGACCTCAGAGGAAGAGCAACATGGTACAATTAAATTGTTGAATACATCAAGCTAGGAGGCATTGTTAAAGCAAATGATGAGAAGGAAGTTACACAAGACTACTTGCCCTGGAGCCATACAAATGGCATGAAAAGCAAATGCCATACAGAGTGTAAAGTCACACATTTCATTGCAAATAACAAACAATTGTTGACTCTGGAGATTTGGATAGGTTACAAGGTGACGGTGAAACATCAGTGTGCGGTGTTCTCAAAGAAACCACATTCAATTCTTGGGTGTATCAAATGGCAAAAGTTCAGAAGAGTTAGGGATGGAATTGACAGGCGTTCCAAATCAGTTTGGCGGAAGGGAAGGATAACAGTGCAGTTCAAAAAAGGAAATGGAACTAGTGTAAAGAGGAGCTTTAAATCTGCTTGCAGGGAGAACCTAACTAATCTGGTGAGAGGTTGTTAAAGGAGCTTGACCTAATTTGCTTTTGGGGAGAGAAATACGATGATTTCATAGTCCAAATATATTGAAGGAAGAAATTCAGCAGAAAGGAAAAGTACATCAGCCACAAGACAGATGGCCGAATCCTATCTGGCCCTTGTGCTTATGGAACTTGGTTGGCAACCTTCAGTCTCGAAAGACTATGGTATAAGCCTATAGCACCCGGTATTCCCAAGCGGTCTCCCATCCGAGTACTAACCAGGCCTGACCCTGCTTAGCTTCCGAGATCAGACGAGATTAGGCATGTGCAGGGTAATGGAACTTGTGCTCATTCAATGTAATGCCTGGGCTGCAGGTGCGGCAGCCACTGCAACAGTGCATGGGCCAAGGCTGCCAGCTCAAATGGCTGGTGGCCATAAGCATGCACCAGTGACCTCCAGAGTCCCAGTTGAACAGGTACATCGGAGGAGGTGGCATTCTGGGGGAGGATCAGGACAAGAGCAGGACCAGCCAGGGGTCTGTTAAGAGCAGACTGGCAGCAGATAGCAGCAGCAGATAGCAGCAGCTATGGCCCTGTCCTGGGCTTGACATGCCCCCTTGGACTCACCTGAATTTAAGCCAAAGAGCTGGTGCAGATCTGAGTAAGCCCACTGGGGAACAAGGCAAGAGCAGAGTGGGGATGGGGCAAAAGTTCATAGTTCAGCAAAAGAGCAGACGCTTTGCATGCTGAAATTTTCATGCTCAATTCCTGGCATCTCCAAGCAGGGCTGGGAAAGACCCCTGCCTGCAGTCTTGCAGAACCACGTCCAGTCAGTGTCAACAATCCTTACCAATGGTCTGTCTTAAGATAAGCAGCTCCTAAGTTTTAGTTTGCTTATCAGAACCCTCACAACTGAATCATGCCTACATTTCACATTAACACACAGTTCCAAAATACATATATTTAGAGTTTCTGGTATGTTCAGGATTTCAGCCAGTGCTGGTGAGCTGGTGCAAAGTCCTGCGCTTGGACCCCCATGACATCCCACTCCCACCCTCTGCTGATGCATTGGGTGCTTTCATTGCCTCTAGGACGGAGAGTTTAGAGATCCGTCCAGCCAGCTGAACCCTGCGATTGATGTGGGCCCTCAGCCATTGCCTGCCCTGGCTGACCTCTGATCCCTTCCACCAATTACAGCCTTGATAAGGAAAACTGCCTTCAGTTAGAGGGGATCTCGGTTAGTTATTATTGCATTATTACTACTAGCAGCAAAATTCCAAATAGCCCACCTGTAGAAGAATGTTGTGCTCAGTTAGAGGACAATATGTAATAGTAAGGAACATGATAAGTAGGGCTACGTTTTCCATCCAGTTAAAAATGAAGTCAGCTCCCTAAATCTTGATCTCTTTCTAGAAAAATGTTTCCCCCGCATACAGCAAATAGATATAGTGAAAACTTTCTGCCAATACCCACAGAAATTCTTTTCTGTATAATATAGAATATAAAGTTTCTGATTTTTTCATTGATAGATATTTAACTTCAGTGAGCATTCTGGTGATCACAATATGATATGATTGATATGTGCATCCCTAAAATGTCATTTGGATAATATTGTACTCACTATCTTTGAATGACAATATATTTATTATTTTGCATTGTTATCGTTAACTTACTGCAAACAATAAATGCAGTCAGACAAAACATTTTAAAACATTATAATTTCAGTGACTTATGGCCCAATCGTATCCTTTACTTGTGCTGGAAGAGCATGCACGCCACTGGTGTGAAGTGTTATAAAAGTACCGTAGAGCGCTTTGCGACTGTGCACCTTCCCACTGGTGCCAGCATGTGGAGGGACGCCCGCCATAGTACATAAGTCTGGTACTGGGGTGGTGGAAGGGCAGGGAAGGGGAGGGTTGGATGGGTCCAAGAGGAAGTGGGATCGGCAGTGTGGGTGCACACCATATCATATACCCTTTCCTGGGCCTAATCCGCCAACATGGACCAACGCGGACTTGTGCCAGCAATATTGCTGCTGCAGGTCTATGGACTCGTTGCGGCTGCTGGGGCTTACTCTGAACCAAGGGAACAAATAACCCCTTACCCTCAGGAGACTTCCAGCAGCCAAAATTCCCCTGTGGGATACAGCATTGCTCACACCTGCACTGCTGCATTGGTAAGGGAATTTAGATAGGATTGGGCTGCTAAAAATACTCATTGAAGATGCTTCATATTTACAAAAGAAGCAATAACTGAAGATACTTTATATTACGGATTACGGATTGTGTCAGAAAGTTGAAAAGTAGCAAAAGATACACTTTCAGATACACACTCTCCCTCTTGTCCATGATGTAGAGCTCCTGTGTTTCACCAAATCAAATTACCTTGTAATAGGTGGTGGACGCCTGCTTCCCCACCTGGCAACAAGCTATGAGTTAGCAGCTGTCAGTAACAAGACCATTAATTCCCATCTAATTTCTCATTTAGTTCTGACATCCAAGCACCCAGAAAGAGCACAAAAAGGAAAAAAAAGAAAATAAACCTTCTGTAGACTCCAATGGAATGATAGATTGGACACAGCATTTTTTCTGCACAAACTGATTTCTGACAATTTAGTTCTGATTTAATTCTGATCACAAAATACCACTTTGAATGCAGTATTTTTGAATAAAGTTGCTCTCTCTCTCTCTCTCTCTCTCTCTCTCTCTCTCTCTCTCTCTCTCTCTCTCTCTCTCTCTCTCTCTCTGAATTGATCTGTTTTGCAGATGTAGGTCTTGCAGAGGTAGGAAATCTTGTCCAACAGGTTATATTCCTGCAATTTTATTTTTAGCCTGGAAGTGCTGCATCAGAAAGCTTCACCTGTTACATTTTTGCCTTTTGTGCAGCTTTTACAGGTCAGAAAGCTCCGACAGAAATACACTGGGTCCCCTGTACATGTTTCCTGAGAAATGACTGAGTAGAACAACCCTGGTGGTTAATTAATGGCATCTCAGAGCAGCAGGTCCAGGGAGTATATCACCCTGGACAATCTAGAGAGAAAGAGGAAGCCAAGCTGAAGAAAAAGATTAGAAAGTAGAGAAGAATAAGAGGCTGATGTGAGGGGGGAAAACTCCACCTATACATAAGCTCACTTTATATTCAGCCTGAGGAAAGGACCACTCATTCACAAATACTGCTTTCTAACTCTGCATTAACTTGAAACGGCAGCAACTGTTACCCTGCACATGCCCGATCTCGTCTGATCTCAGAAGCTAAGCAGGGTCAGGCCTGGTTAGTACTTGGATGGGAGACCGCCTGGGAATACTGGGTACCATAGGCTTATACCAGAGTCTTTCGAGACTGAAGGTTGCCAACCATTAACTTGAAAATAAGGACTAACCACTGCTTGCAGTGTTGCCACCAAGTTGTTGGGGGCCCTGACACAAAGCCTGCTGCTTGGGTCTCCCACGTTTCCCCCTGATGGCACACTGTATGCTGGTGCCACCTGCCATCATGGGTATCTGCAGGGGTTCCGTTCTGGAACCCTCTGTGGTTAATTGAAATCACAGATAACCAGGGACATTCCCCCCCCCACTCTCTGGGGGTGAGGGGAGCTGGGCTCACCTCTAGAAGTTTCTGAGGCTTGCAGAGGCAGGGCGCGACCCACCGTGGCTGCTGCAGGCCTTAGAATGGCCTCAAAGGCAAAAAAAAAGAAAAAAGAAAAAGAAACTTCCAGTTTTGTGATAAAACCGGAAGTGATGTTTTAAATACCTTATAAGGTATTAGAAGGCCCAGGGAACCCCTCTGGGTTCCCTGCAGATGTCTGCAATAGTACAGTCTGATGCTGTCCTAAAATCTCAGTTTGAGCACTTTTGTCAAAGAGCAAATTAAAAATCTTTGATAAACCAACAGATAGATCAATATGCGCACACAATATTTAGAAAGTCTGCCAATCTGGTATCAAAGGTTTTCATTGTTGGAAAAGGAGGTTCTGGCAAACACAGCAATCAGCAGAAGAACTCTTTCCCTTAGGTAAATTCCATCATCCAGCCAGTTTCCTGCTGTTAATAAACACACTTTTTTTTTTTAAACAAATCAAAATAAAAACACTTTGAGGCTGCAGTCCTAACCACACTTTCCTCTGAGTAAGCCCCATTGAACAAAATAAGACTTACTTCTGAGTAGACCTAGTTAGGCTTGTGCCCTTAGTTTCACAATTGTATGCATCTTTGGAGGTTTCTGAGACTTCTACAATTTAAGGAACAGAGAACTGTACAGCTGTTCTTCTTGCATGAATGAAAAGAAGATGCTCTTCAGCAATGGCTGGCTGCCAATGGGGACAGGGCGCAACAGCCTTGCCGTTGCTGCTTCAGTGGTCAGGAAGGGAAAAGAGGAACATGTGCGACAAAGGGAGGAAGGAACAAGGGACACACCCCCTACAGGTTATCACAGAGGGCAGGTCAGGTGTCTTAGGCATCTGGATGGCACAATGCCCCCTAGAGTCCTTCAGGCATATCCCAACAATTATAAGTTATATATGTTGCTGGCGAATTGAATGGTGTCCCGAATGCGCCTAACAGCCTAGTTTTCCAATGATCTCAAATTCATAGACATTTATGTCAAAAGTTATGCTGCCAAGTGGACATATATTTACAGTTGTGCTTTCAATTCTTCATTAAATTATTCCATTCTTTTCCTTGAAGGTCCTTATCACCAGGCAACGCTTGCATAATATTCCTATGGCATGCTTTTCCAAGAAAGAATGGCTAAAATTATACAAGAAATTTTTAAAAAATTAACAAAAAAGCCCCACACCATCTACTCAAATTTACTAATTTACTGTGGAAACTCATTGTTTAACTGCATGCCATTTTCTAGATGCCTATGCTACCAGCAGAATGAATAAACCTGTTACAATTACATTTGCATTTTCTGTTGACAAGTTGTTATTCATTTATAGACTACTTTTTGTCTATTGATGAACTCAGTGCAGCACAAATAGGGTGGACTCAAAGAGTTCTCCCAGCTAAACACTAACTAAATCAAGACCTGCTAACCATGTTAGCTATATCATCACATGGAGAACATTGTTTTTAAAACATGCCATATAAGCATTCTTAGTAACAATAATAAAGTGCCCTTTAGACCATAGCCCTAGGACCTAGCGTCTCAACTCAGTTCACCATTGATAGCATCACTCTTCTTTTTTTATTAGATATTTCAGAATTACTGTTCTAATACTTCAGTAATATAACTGACAAGTGGTGGTTGTTATAGTTCTAGAGTGGGAAAGAATACTTACCTGGAACTAAGTCATAGTAAAATGAAGCGATGCTCCCAAATTTCTTTGCTGTCCCAGGACGCCTCCACAAAATCATAGCTTGGAGACTTTCACACAAGTCCTGTTTCACACAAGTCCTGTCCTGTAGTCTTGTACTGTTTATTATGATGGTAGTTATTGATATCTTAAGTACATAGCTTGGAAGACCTGTCTGGACAAAAAGTAGTATAGAAAGGTTTGAAATAACACACAGTGCTAAACTAAGCTTATTTAGTACCTCTAAATTCAATGGAATCCAGGGCCCAATTGTATGGTGGGCTAGCGCTGGTACTGAGTTCCAGTGACAGCGCTGGGTGTCCTAAATGTGCCGTAAGGGCAGGGGGGGGAACCGGGGTGGGAGGGGGGTGGGACTGGTGGAGCCCTATCCATATAAAATCTTATCCTCCATCATGGGCTACAAAGCCTGACATGGAGACTTTCAAGTCTGCACCTGCAAAATAGCTGGCACAGGCTTGAGAAGCTCCAAAGTCCCCTTCCCCCAAAGAGACCTTTCAGCAGCCCTGGCAGTGCCACTGGATCCAGTGCTACACTGGCAGCACCACCGGGGATAGGACTGGCCTGTTACTCTCTAGTAAGTGTGTTTATAACTGTAGGCTAACTGTTAAATTCTAGGCACATTCGTGCAGAAGTACGTTCCATTATGTTCAATGGGGTTTGCTCCCAGAAGTTTTTCTAGTGTCATCTTAAGACTGAGTGGGCTAAATGTTCTGCCTTCATCTTCTCCCTGTTTGAATTGCATCCAGACTGAGGAAAGAATTCTTGCTGAAAAGCATGCATGCCACATTGTGAACTTTCATTGTGACAAAGGTATTCTTTTATTATTCTTGTACTGTTTTGCTGTTTTCCTAACATATAATCTTACATGTTCCATTTTTGTACTAGAAGCAGGTATTCTTAACCACCTTGTTCAGCATATAGTTTGGCTACTTAAAAATGATAAAGCAGGAGATTATTCTACTCACTCAGAACAGCAGTATCGGGATAAATAAATAAATAAATAAATAGATGGATGGATGGATGGATGGATGGATGGATGGATGGATGCTATGTTTGCCGGGACATCTATATCAGTAAGCCGAAGGCCACCCAGTTTGCTTATTCAGTAGGGAGAGAAATACACTTTTTATATGTTCAGAAGCACTGCCATGCTCAGTTAATTAGGAGAGATATGATTCCTGAAAAGAGGTGGGAATGACTGCAATTAGTCACTATGGAGGTTGGTATGTCCAGAAAGATGCACTGGTACAAGAAAAATTCACTGATGTGCTGAACCAGTGTGCATTAGGCATGTGAATAATATAGGACACACATAGCACACATGCACCCACTCAGCAGCCCCACCAACTGCAAAATTCATTAGCTGCCACAACCTCCTGTCCAGATTTGTCAGCTTGAAAGAGGAGAGAATTTCTTACTTGAAAATGTCTTGTGTCCCTATTCCTATTAATAGCTGTAAATCTCTGAAAACTATGGATGGAAGACATTGGATATATGCAAATTCTTAATGCATGGTTCCAGTGAAGAACATTTGTCAGCATCTCAGAAAAAATGATAATCTCTTTTCAGATTATGGCAGAGCTGAGGCATTCTGTCACCTGATGATTAACGTGATTACCATCACATTGGAACATTCTGTGAAAATGATTGGGTATTATGCAAACTGAGACTCTGCTGTGTGCACAGTGAACTTGTCTCATATTGAGCATGTGTGAGTGTGTGCACACCCATGTACACATAGAAGCATGTTTACTTATATAAATGGGCACCATGGCCACATTGGCCATTTGTGGTTGCTGTGTGGTGTTGGGGGGCAGAGGAAAGTCTGCGTAAGGAATATTTAGCCATGTAACCTGTGTTGGAGGGAGGCAACTGCTGGTAAATGGGAGGGATATATTTACATTGATACACCACTGGAATGGTGTGCATTTGATAACCTGGGACATTCTAAGCTTGTGCACTAGACTAGATTATAGCTTCTCCATAGTAGCCAGTAGTGAATCTCTTGAGTTATGTTCATTGTTCCTACTGTGGTATTAGTTTAATTGATTTTGTTGTATTATTTCAATTTCATGTATTTTGTCCTTTCTATATAGTCTGTTGCTTTTATCATATTTGTAAAAGCAGGATATGAAATGATGATGATGATGATGATGATGATGATGATGATGATGATGATAGGCATCAATCAACCACCAGTGATGGCATCTGGCCTAGATGCCTTTAAAAGGGGATTGGACAAGTTTCTGGAGGAAAAATCCAATACAGGTTACAAGCCATGATGTGTATGTGCAACTTCTGGTTTTTAAAAATGGGCTACATCAGAATGCCAGATGCGAGGGAGGGTGCCAGGATGCAGGTCTCTTGTTGTCTTGTGTGCTCCCTGAGGCATCTGATAGGCCACTGTGAGATACAGGAAGCTGGACTAGATGGGCCTATGGCCTGATCCACTGGGGCGGTTTTTATGTTCTTATAAGCTTGCTTTGGTCAGACTCATAAATTGCCCAGGGATTTCATAAGAACAGCCCCACTGGATCAGGCCATAGGCCCATCTAGTCCAGCTTCCTGTATCTCAGCCCCACCAAATGCCCCAGGGAGCACACCAGATCACAAGAGACCTCATCCTGGTGCCCTGTTCAGAACAGAAGGAATTTCAGAACAGAAGGAAACAGCCTCTGGTCTCTGCCATCAGCAGAGAACTACCATCTGCTGGATTTGAGAGAGGTGTGCATTTGTGTGTGTGTGTGTGTGTGTGTGTGTGTGTGTGTGTGTGTGTGAGAGAGAGAGAGAGAGAGAGAGAGAGAGAGAGAGAGAGATCATTTCAATCTATTACAAGCAGCCTTGGAGATCAGTCAATCAAAAGGCGGGATATGAATCTTCTAAATCAATAAACATGGGTTGAGCTACACAAAATCCCTCCTTTAGGGAGTGGTATTGTTTTCTCTGCTTCCAATTTATCAGCACCAGACCAAAATTTAAGAAACCTACCCATGAAGATATGCCTTCCTACACTGCCATTCTTCATTTTCCCTGACACTCCATTAACTTCAGGAGACGTATATGAATATTAATAGGTCAGAGAAGCAATGGAGTACATTCTATAGCACTTGACATAATGGTAGTTGTTAATCTCAATGTTTAAATGAATGCAGAAGCCCCAACTTACCCCACATGAAAAATGCAGAGAAATTCTGAGTTCTGCATGGGCAGCCCAATTCTACCTAACTGCTGCATGCTGATGTAGTTGTACCAGTGAGATGCATGTTGCATCCCATGGGGAAGTTTTGAGCCATGAAGGTAAGGGAAAATTTGTTCCGTTCTCTGCTAGGCCACCCTTGTCACCCTGCTAGGTCTACCTTGCTTGGATTATACAGCTGGTAGAAGTCCAAGTGGACCTGGAAATGTAGATCAAGGTTGGGAAGGGAGATTGAATATTGGTGTCACTCCTGCCACTGATACCTCCTCCTTTCTGGAATTGTTACACCTTCCTCCCTGCCCCAGTCTCCTCCCTGTTCTTCCCCCTCCTCACCCTGTTCTGCCCACCCCCACCTCTCATCCACCCCTCATGCTGATTTACCTGCATTGGGGCTCATCAGAAGGCCACTGGTGCACAGACCCAGCTGCTTGCCTCTTGCGGCAGTGGCCAGGCAGTGCTGCAAGATGTTGTTACATTTTTTGACAGCCATAAAGGATCTTACATTGTGTAAGGCCCTGTTAGGATTGGGGCCATTAATTGTTTAAATTCCACACCCATTTTCTTAGGGGCAGGGTTTTTTGCTTGGTGGCCCCTGAATTAGAGAATTCCCTACCCAAGTGATCAGAATGTCCTTTTCTTTTATGCCGTTTCAGAGATTAGGTGAAAACCCACCTTGGAAATTGAGGCTTTGGCTTTTGGTCTTACTTTCTGATATTTCACTGTTGAGTTGTTGTCTGCATTTAGATTGTCATCATTCTGATTTTGAAATACTCTCCATGTCACATGATTTGTTTTTAACCTTCTATGATGAGCTGTGTTCAAGTAATCCTGGATTAAAAGCAATGTTTAAATAATGTTAATCAATAAAAGATTATTGTACCCGATGACTTTAACGCCAAGCTAGAAGATCCAGCATAGCACACAGCAGAATTCACTACATTGTCCCACTTCAGTGCTGCTAGTGAAGTGTACATAACGAAGCAACGCAAGGTGAAAACCCAGAAGACACACGCATGATCTCTAACTCAGCATGATCTCTAACTCTAACTCAGCAGTGCCCGCTGTCTGCTCAGATTTCAGATCTGATCTCATTTGCTTTGCTGAAAAATGAAACCTGAGATCCTGTAAATTGAAACAAAGCAAGAGAGCTTAGAAACAGCATCCTCCTCCTTCACATGGTGGCCTTGAAATAATGAAAGGTCAGAGTTAGAGATCGTCTGTCTCCATAATTTCACTAGCAATTGGCAAATACAATTTGGAAACTGCCAAGGAGTGAAATTGATCACGCTGCTGGAGGGGGGGGGGAAGAAAAGTATCTGTCACTTAAGATTTCTTTACTCCTGTGTCACAACAGAAATGAATTCAAACACATTTGTGTTTGACATTATACAATCTTCTCCTGCAGTCTGCTCTATGGTAATCATCTTCTAAGCAAAGGTGAATGCCTATGGTTGGTTGGCAACCTTCAGTCTCGAAAGACTATGGTATAAGCCTACAGCATCTGGTATTCCCAGGCGGTCTCCCATCCAAGTACTAACCAGGCCTGACCCTGCTTAGCTTCCGATATCAGACAAGATCGGACATGTCTAAGTCTAGTATGTAAACCATGGATGTTGTGTTTTGTTGCAGGTGTCCTGGCTGCAGTCAGCTCCCTCTGCATGCACACATGTTGAGAGTGTGTTGAAGGGTGGAACTTCATAGGATTCAAGCAGATCCCTCTCATCCTCCATGCTGTTGCTGTGCTAGACTAATCTCTGCCGTGCTGGGTGTACTCCAGCATATCCTGCAAATAGATTCAACCAGAGCCGTACTTACGCTTCGCATAAGGATTGTCCAGCAGCCAGCTCCTTCACGGTCTCCCGGGATGCTCTCAGCAGGAGCTGGAACAGAGCAGCACAATGAAGGTAGGGGAAGACTGAATGGTCCTGTGCAGGGTCAGCTTTAAGCCAGTTGGGCCAATTGTCCCCATTGGGCCCCATGCCTAAGATGACCCTGTGCTAGCATAAAAAAATAATAAAATCTATATTTTTATTACCGTTAATTCATTTCACAGCCACTAAAAAAGTGGTTTTATAACTACTTACTTTTCAAAGATGATCTACATGTTTTGTTTGTTTTCTTGTAGGCTTACATGGATGCAATTTTACATTAAAATGTGCTTAGATCAATTCATTCATGTGCACTTTTTAAGGGCACCTTTTGACAGGGCACCTTTTCACTTCTATCACAGAGATATAAAACCTATAATACCTTTGATTTATATCTCTAAGAAAGACCTTGGCTATGAACTTGGGGCGCCGCAAACATTGTTTCCAGTTGTGCTCTGCAGCTCTTAAGGCCAGCTCCTAAGGCTCTGGTCCTTTGTGGGGTACTAGGGGATGACATCAGTATTCAGTCCGCTCAAGCATGGGCCAAGGGCCCACACCCATCAAAAGGGCCCATGTGGCTGGGCAACCAGTGAACCATCAAGCCCAATGGCTGTTATAGTACTCAATGCACTATAAAGGCTTGGGCAGTGGGTGCCATAGGAGGCCCAGTGCAGCTCCTTGTCCCAATGCCCCCAGCAACCTGGTGCTGTTCCTCTGAAATACAAGTGTATGTTTACTTGCTTAGATGTGTTGGAATGCACCACATGGCAGCAGCTTATCCAGCTTGGTGATGGTCTACAGATCTCTGGCTCTGGGCCAGCGCTAAGTCCCACAAACCTGCCTTATGGCACATTTGAGACAGTGACGCTGGCAATAAGCCAGAGCACCAACCTCAGGGTTGGGCTCTAAGCAACAAGTGGATTTTAAATGCATCCTTCAAGCAAGTTATGTGTTCTTGAATACTGATTTCTCCTTCAGACTAAGATCCCCTTTGAGAATACATGCATTCTTTTCAACCAGATGATCTATTACTACAGACACTTTATTAGAAATAGATTTCAAGTAGCATTAAGGGGGGGAGAATATCCCATGTTAGAAAAAATATGTTTTGCTGCAGTGCTTTTAAATGTGGTGCTCATTGTGTTCTTCAGGATGCCCTAAACCATTATCTGATGGTGAACATCAATTTCACGTGCTATCATTGTATGCTTTGTGCTTTAAGATGAGGTCTGTAAGGGAACAAGTGTTAGCAGCAAGGTAAGGATCCCAACAGGCCTGATGTCATAACACTTGCTTAAGATCATCTCTTCGTTAAGATTGCTTTCTTGCTGAGGTTTGCTTTGATTTTTTTTTTAAATTTGCACGCTGAGATCACACTGCAACACATGGACATGCTGTAGCCTATTGATGTGAGTGCATTTAGAGTGTTCATACTGCTCTCTCTCTCTCTCTCTCTCTCTCTCTCTCTCTCTCTCTCTCTCTCTCTCTCTCTCTCACACACACATCTTCATTTCATTCCTTCTGGTTTGGGATGACAAGTCATGTATTGGGAGGACAAGTTGTATATCTGTACCAGAACACAGTGCAAATGTTGCCCTTTCTGTTTCCCTAATCATGTAGTCTGCTACTTGCCCCATATCATATGGGTTCTTGAAATACACAGTGCTCACAATCATGAAGTCATGTGGTTATCCCTTCTGAATAAATCATGTGAGTTTAAATAAGTAAACTGAGATGTTAGAAGATGTCAAACTCAAATGGTCATGTGTTATTACGGAAATCAGTGTACGCTCCTCCTCTTGCCGGCTTGAGCAGGAGAAAATGAGAAAATGAGCTCTTCTGCACAATGCTATGCATGTCTAGTCAGAAGCCTCACTGAGCTCATTGGGATTTACTCCCAGATACTTATGCCTAGGATTGCAGCCTTAGAAACCCTGTACTTTGAAGTGCATGAAGGAGTTAACCATCTGAAGGCCCAATTCTATCCAACTTTCCAGCACCAATAAAGTCATACCAAACAGTCATGCGCCCACGTCCTGTGGTGGGAAAGGCAGTTACAGAGGCCTCCTCAAGGTAAGAGAATGTTGTTTTTTTTCCCTTACCTTGGGGTTGCACTGCAACTGTATCAACACTGGATAGTTGGATAGGATTGGGCCCTCAGTGGTAGCAAATAAATACCAGAACATGGAATTAAAAGTGTCCAAGGAGACAGCAACTACAGAGGTATCTTCCCGGGGTGCTAATAATTCTTTTTCTCATCTCACACGAATAAAAGTTAGTTGACCTAGGAACATGATAAACTGCCATGTTGCTGGTGTAGACCCATCTTTGGTCTTCAGAAAAGACTACAATGTAAGATAGGGGACCACGGGGGGGGGGGGCCTTGCCAATGTGATATACCAGAGAACATGCGGACACCTGCAGTAAGTGTCACTGAAAATCAAGGAAGGGTTATCCTTGCCCATCCAACATTGTCACCAAATTGTGGCAACTCAGCCTCTCTATTCATCAACTTCACAGAATAAAATAGAGAGAGTGAAAGGACTGCAGGTGGCCTGCAAGTAAACAAGTAGAATTGTAGACTAACCTGAATATGCATTAGCTTCCTCAATGTAAATACAAATTAGTCGCATTCATATTAACCGTATTCTTGTCAAATAGCTGGAACAGTGTGAAACGGTGAATTCATTTTAAAATACCTTCATGGAAATTTGGGTCTGCATTGTCCTTTCGTGTTTAGGGTTCATCATTTGCTCATCGCTAGTATGTGGGAGGTTGTTGTTTTCAATAATCTTTGAAAACTATTAGCAGTAGAATTCTCTACAACAGTGGTTCTTACGCATTTAGCACTGGGATCCACTTTTTAGAATGAGAATCTGTCAGGACCCACCGGAAATGACGTCATGACCTGAAGTGACATCATCAAGCAGGAAAATTTTTAACAATCCTAGGCTGCAATCCTACCCACACTTACCCAAGAGTAAGTCCCATTTACTATCATTGTTAAAAGAATATAGATAGTAGCTTGTTAAAAGGGACTGTAACATTTTCCCAAATGTAATCACATACCATGGTGGCATCAAGTCTAATATATTAAAATAAAATATTGCAATGAATGGGGACCCACCTGAAATTGGCTCAAGACCCACCATTGTTAGTTAGTTTAAGATTTGTGGGCTGCTCTCTTCTACTTTGACTGATGCTGCAATCCTATCCTCACTTTCCTGGAAGTAAGTCCCATTGACTATTATGGGACTTACTTCTGAGTAAACATGCATAGGATTGGGTTCTAAACCTCACTTTTTTCTCTCTCTCTTCTTGTTCTGCCTGTGGAACAACAGCTGCAGATCTTTCATTGTTGCAGCAAAATTCTTAACAAAACTCAGTTTTGCTGTGTGTGGGACTGATGGATTCCTTCAGCTCTGCTATCACTTTGAACCGGTATGCACATTACTTGAAAAATTGTTAACTTCGGATGGAAGGCAAAATAACCTTTGCACTCACTGCTCAGTGTCATCACCCAAGACTGGAAACTCCTTCAACCATAAGTGGAAACCTGTAGTGTGAAATCAGAGAATTGGAAGTACTTGCCCTGTTGCCAGGACACCTGCTTAGAGCAGAAGAAATTAGACATGGAAGGGAGCAAGTATTAGGAACAAAAATGAAATGCAGAAGTTGAAAAGGTAAGTCAGAAGTGTGTAGACAAGCTTGTCCCTGAAATCAAAATCCAAATACTAACCTGGAACTTGTTAGTTTCGACCTGTAGAATCCCTAGTTCCTACTAAATATTGTAAATATGACACTTGCCTTACATTTGAAATGTATATACATTTCTGCATGTATGATAATATTTTAATGTAAATGATGCAATGCCTACTCAGATTGTAAACCCTCACACATGCAAGCCAATGATTGCAGTGTTTCACTGAAAACATGAACTTTCTTTTTAGAAGAAAAAATGGTTGGCAACCTTCAGTCTCGAAAGACTATGGTATAAGCCTACAGCACCCAGTATTCCCAGGCAGTCTCCCATCCAAGTACTAACCAGGCCTGACCCTGCTTAGCTTCCAAGATCAGACGAGATCGGGCATGTGCAGGATAAGGGAAAATACTTATGTCAAACCATGACTGTTACTATGGTTTGTAACAATAGTTGACTATAGTCTCTATAGTTTCATACGATATATGAAAACACGTTAAATTATGCACTCATTTAGTGCTTCATTTATCACAAAACAAATGAAAAGGGGGCCCAAATGAAACGAATAGCATGTATGTTTCATTTGGGGTTTCATTCAATTTTTTTTGTAATTGGCGATCAGCTGTAGCACAGAATGGAAGGAATTTTTCCCCCATCTTCCTTTTAACCATTTCACATTATACAGTCCAATTCTATTCAGAGGCTGCAGTGACAAGGCACAGACACTGATGCAGTGTCCGTCATCAGCTCATCCACTTTGACAGCTGTTCTGTCATCTTTGAGGTGCACATGGCCAGATAAAGGCATGCAAGATGAAACTCCAAAGTGCTACATACACCACAGTCCATACACTGTATCAGTTGATGCCGACAGCTCAGCTGTAATCTTAAACCTGAGTTTCCGCTTACAGAATTCCCACTGACTCCTGTTTCTTCACAGGTAGATAATGAAAAACGTGACAGTAACAGCGAAAATGAACATGATCTTTTTCAATTGAATAACAACATAAATGACGTTTTTAATACAGATAACGAATGGAACAGCAAAACAGAAAACTTATTATTGCTCACCCCTAATCACCAGTCTTTAGCCTTTAAAAGTAGGTGGAGCATCATGCGTAGATTAGCACTTTGCCGCTTAGTCCTGAAAACGGTCACATTACTGGTGTGGTTCATGCTGTCAGACAGGTACTTAGCACCATGTGTGTACCTCCTACATGCTTTGAAACAAAGGA